>NC_059073.1:175363320-175971205 GCF_020497125.1 Mauremys mutica
CTAAATAACAACATCTAATTGGGTGTTTGAGCATGCAAATACAATACATTAATTGCATAAGCTAATTAAGTTTTGGGAAGTTAAATCTGCCCACTCTCTTTGGAGATTTAGTGAAGATACTCATCCAGTAACTTCTTGTTATGGGGCCAGAGTTTGATTTGATAATGCATTGCTCTGTGCCCTATTCATTCAGTCAAGAAGCAGAACAGAATGAATTAAAGATGTGTATTACTCTGTATTTTTAGCCTTAAAGTCTGAATTTCCTTTATTTTAATATTTTTACAAGTGACCTTTACTGGGTTTTTTTTAGGTTTAACTTTCTCTTAATCTCTTCTAGAAAATGGCAAACATATAATTTAAATACATATTCAGGGCATTAAAAAGATAAGCAATTAATTGATAGACTGCTTTCTTCTTTGGAGATGTCACAGTGTATTCTATAACTATGTATTACTTAGTAACAGAGAGTAAGAGTTGGTTCAGAGTTTTTTTTTCAAACTATCATCTAAAAAGATATAAAGACAGTATACGATTCCCAGAAGATGTAACTTCAAAAATGTGCACAATTGATGTGCTCGCCACAGGCTGTATCTATGCATACAAATCAGGTAATTGCATGTGCAGATGGTTATTTATGGACACAATTAAGCTAAAAGCATATGCAAATATGGGATTTTGTTGGGGCACTAGGTGCAAGACCTAGGCATTGAAAATTTAGCCGATATGTATTTATAGCTTCTATGTACTCAGATAGTAAACACAATAAGTAAGTACAGAAAGCTGTCACAATATCCAAATTGATATGTACTCTTTGCTAACATGGAAAAATACTGTTCTCCCCTATTTACCTTGAGTTATCTTCCGGTGAAAATGGCTAGGTGGCTTTTGATTCTTACATTCCTCTGCCATCTTTACTTAGCTGCCTCCGGGCTGTTCTAAATTATATCCAGCTGCCACAAACCAAAGGGACCATTATGGAAACTGGGGTTAGCTGAGTGTCACAGTATACTGTCAATAGCCTCTATTCCTCACCCATGCCACCTGCACCACCTCTAGGCCAACCAAAGGATGCTCAGAATGCCAGATCTGTAGGATTTTTGGCTGCTTTGTACTGGCAGAGAACCCTAAAACAGCCAGAAGGGTGTTGGAGATGTAGCCTCTTGCCTTTATTTTAGATATCTTTATTAAAGTTAGCCCTAGGACTGGGCAAAGCAAATCATCTGGGATGCCAAATTTTGTGAATTTTGAGCACTTACTTGCAGCATCTCTTCCTTTCATTCTATTACCTGTGACCATCTTTGGTGAGCTTCTGTTGTATCAAGTCTTCTGTCCTTAAGGCTACATGGAGGTGTGTTAACACAACCTGGAAGTTGAAGTGCACAACAAAAAGCCTCAAAGTGTATGGTCATGCTGAGTGCTCTCTGTGGGTACTCTGGACTGCTAGCTACAGAACTAAAGGGAAAAAACATCATATCATAGGAAACTTTAAAATTATGTAAAATAACAGTTGGAGCTATACTATATTAAAATTTAAATAAAATGTTTGAAAAGTATGAAATAAATATGCACAATTAAGGTAACTCAGAGACCTTAACTATGCCCCTGTGCAAGCTAGTGTGTGTCAACTCCACAATGTGTAGTTTCTGTCTGGTAGATGTCTCTGATGGATATTAGTCTACTGTGGTTGATTGAATCTTCAAAGTGGTATATATTGGTGCTGGTACAGCCACAAACTCTGTTGTTTTGGCTATGGACTCTAAATATCTTAAACACCATGGGCCAGATTTGCTGGTACAATCTGGCTGCTTTGCACTAACCTCATGAAGCAAAGCAACCATAAAGCTGGCATAGCTGAGTGGTTAGCTGGATTATGGAATTGCACATAGCAACCAAACTGTAGTGGTAAGTGTGGTCTGTTGTGATAATTGGGCCTAAGAATTTACTCTAATTGTGAGCTCAACTGTAGAAAGTATGTGAAAATTCCTAAGATGTCACAATAACATTAATAACAAATGTTGATGGGAAAGGTATGAAAAGACAAAAAGGGAGATTTAAACCCAGGGTCTCCCACCTTCTTGGTAGGTCCTCTAGGCTCTTGAGTACAAAGTGTGCCTGTTTGGGGGGCAGGAGACCATCACCTCTGCCCTTTGTGTGGGTTAGGTGTGCTTTGAACACATGCACTGACCAGACTGAGTCCCACAGGCAAGATAGGTGGGAAAATGCCTTGTTTGTGAGTCCTGCCAGAGCTTCAGCATGGGCTTAAGCAAAATAAAACTTGACAAAAAGATACTTTAAGCAAAGAAATCTCACCAAATTAAGAGTTCCAGACTCATTTCTTTACAATATTAATTGTTACTGCTAATATATTGAGTTACAGAGCCAGTCTAACCTGTCATTCATGGTTTACCTCCTTTTCTCTCACCAAGAGGCCAGATAAATTAGGAGTCACAAATTTTAAGATGTATGCTCATTTTACCAGCAGCACTTTGTATAAATAAAATAAAATAGCCTATTCTATTTTCTCTTTTAGTCAGTACGCTAAATCATGTAATTTCAAAGGATCTCTTTGAATAAACTTCTGATTATCAAACAGACAATGACGCTAGTTAATCACATTGTATTTGTCTTAGAGATCCATAATATATTAATCTAGGTTTTTAATGTGTCCCGTGATATGTGTTCTTGCCTTAGAATGAGGATTGTATAGAATTGGTTCTTTAAAATTCCAGACCTTTGAATAGATCAGCTTCTGTTATCCATATCCTGTTTGTGTCTACATGATAGTTTCTTAACACACACAAGCCTATTTCAAATTTCCCTTTGATTATAAATCAGATATTAATTATTCTGGAGTATTGCCACAATATTTTACTTTTGTATTTATTGTTTTGGCTTAATAAAGCTGGGGTGAGTTTAACTTGAAAGGAGCTACTAAGTTCTGTGAAATAGCATGTTAGCATGAACTAAAATCTAGTTCCTGGAGAAAAGGCATTACTGTTGTAATGAAAGCCACTCACTTCACTTCTTGATTCTTTTTCCCATTTACACAGTCTCGGAGATGCCCACAATTCTTTGCCACTCCTTCTGGTCCATGACATAAGTATTTGGTCTTGGAGTTCCAGTTTTTTTCTCTTCTAACTTCTCTTGACGGAGTCTTTCCATTGTATCCTCAGGCTTCCATGTCCTTTCTTGGTTTCTTTGCTGGATGTTCTTTTCCCAGTCTTATCACATGTCCATTCCACCTTAAGAGTGTGCTGTCCAGCCTGTCTATCACTGAGAATCTCAAGTTTTTCTTTACCATAATTTCTTCCATGTGCACTCTGTCTACTATCTGCTTGCCTGCCATTCTCCTTGGTATATTATTTTCTAACTTCCTGTATCTCCTCCTCCATAAGACCCACTGTTTCCAAACCATAGAGCAGGTAGGGACTCACACAGCATACACTTCCCTTTTGAGTTTCTTACTTAGTTGCCAGTCCCACAATACTCCTGCCACATTTTTCCCTGCTGCCCATGCACATTCATTTCTTCTTTTCAGTTCTCCAGATCTCTCTGTCATGGCACTAAGTGTACTTCCCAAGTATAAACATTCTTTTTTCTTCAGTTTCTCTCCTGAAACTTCAATCAACAGCTTTTCTTCCACCTTCCCTACTTGTATAATTTCAGTTTTCTTTTTGTTTACCTTCACGCCATGGTCTTCACACACAGATGCCCACTCTGATTTTGTAATGAGGGTGTTTTCGTGAAATCCTCAAATGTGTCCACATGTATATTTTCTGGCACATGGATTGCAAAACAGACTTTCCTCTATCAATCACAGCTATTTCCATTGCTCTGTACCTCCTGTTCTCACTCCAATGAGCATAACTAGGGGTTTCATCATAGCTTGATGGTGACACCGTTGCAATCATACATTGTAATTTGACACACACAACAATTTGAGGGGATATCCCTTCATTGATTTATGGGATTTGTGCCAACAGAAATGGAAGCAAAAATGTGTGCAGTCTTTAGGGCATAATAGGCATATCCACACTTCACTCCAATTTCCACAGTATTGGGCATATATAATATGCTCAGGCATGAGTAAAATGTTGACAGGCAGTTGGGACACCAGTGCCTTTTTTTTGGTCATACTTCTGAAAAGAGAGTAGATGGACCAATTACTCTGAGTGGTAGAAACCAAGATAATGGCTAAAATCCATAAACGGTCAGTACAAAAGGTGAAACAGTATTGTAATGAAATCTCTATGGTCCATGCTCTAGGTTTGGAAGATGTAAGTTAAAAACTTGGAGAGAATATTTCAGCAAGAATTATGGTATAAAAATAAAGGATAGTTCATAAAAGCTTTTGGGTCAGACAAGGAGGAAGATGGAGAAAGGGCAAGTGATTTCAACTGGTAACCACTTTAGAGAAAAGTTATACACACGAGATTGAACTTGGAAAGATTGTGTTTGAAAATAACCTTGCAAAAGTAATTGGCCATACTAACCTCTTATGCATGTGCTTAATTTTAAGCATGTGAGTAATTCCTTTCAAGTCAATGTAACTCTCACGTGCTTCAAGTTAAGCATACGCTGAAGCACTTTTCTTTATCAGCACCAAAGAGTGAGGAATGATACACACACTGTCCATAAAAGAACAAACTACAGTTATGTTATTACATATGAAAACACAGTGTTCCAATTCAATGTTTAACCTAAATTCAGTTTCAAATTTTAGAAAATATGATGCATACCTGCTCAAAACTATTGGCCACATCAGCAGATGTACAGGAAATGTTTAGGGTCCAGACAAGATCAGAGTGAACAGTACTGTGAATTTAGTGACAAATTAAAAAGGTAACAGCGTCTAAAGACAGCATATATCAGCCCTTAGGAACTAGGAAGATGGCAACAACTGGAAACAATGGTTGAGAGATCTAATTGAAGTGTACATAATCTTAAATGGTGTAGAGAATGTCAATGCAAGTTAATGCTTTCTACCCAGCATGCATGCATTCAAAGACCAGGGGCAAATATTCTACTTAAAATCAAATACAGACATAAAGGAACACTTATTAATTTAATAGTAACCACTGAAATGACCTTCCAGGCATGCATATTGAGAAAAACACACTGAGAGTTACTCAGGCAACAATTAGCTACTATCTTTGGGGAAAATGACACAGTGAGAAACAGCATAAGCTGTATTCTGCCTTGTCAATCACATTAGAGAGTTTGTATTTTTAAGATGTAAGGTTATTTTCCATTTTATAATTTGTTTTTGTAAAATAAAATGCTGGATGAGATTTTCTATACCACTTCAAATCTGTGAATTATAATCCATATAGTTTACTTACAATATTTTAGCACTTGATAAATAACTTCATTTTGGATCTTCTGAATGTACCTGTCTGATCCATAACTTTTATTAGTAGTTTTAATAGGAGTATAAAATAAGTGTAGTTTACTTGCTTTTGTATTTTGTTAAACTCTACAGTTCCCAAAACAGATGAAAGCAACATCAAGTTGTACTAGTTCTGGGCATTTCTTAGTGCAGAAACTGCTGCATCACAATTTCATAGCAGAAATATTTGTAATGATGATAGTCACTGGCATATCTGCTGGAGGTTTTTAGTGGCAATTTAACCTAGACAGATCTTGCTTTTAGGCATTGGTAGAGTACTTTTCCTTAATACTCTGGTTGTTTTGTTTAGCCACCTTGGTTGGCAAAGAAAGGGTCCTGAATTCTCATTATCTAAATTCGTAAACCTTTATTTTTTAATTCCTGAGTAAATATTGTATTTAATTGCCCACAAGTAGCCTGTTGCTTTATATGAGGCCAGTTCAGCACACATAAAATCACCTTTAATCATCCATTCTCAATAATCATTCAGAAAAGGATACTTTTTTTTAGTAGATGCAGCCATGTATTCCACTTAGGTGTTCGAGCATCCAGCACACTGGAGTCAGAGAATTTTACCTAACAGTACTCATCGGAGGCAGCACTCATGCCTCTTGTCCATAGCCCCTCCCCAGGTTATATATGGCAGCACCATCCCAACTCCCCTCAGTTCCTTCTTTACCTCCTGTAGCTGGAGTCGGAACTCTGTGTAGTCTTACCCTCAGACAGGGCCGGCTCCAGACCCCAGCGCGGCAAGCACGCGCGTGGGGCGGCCCTTTCCCAGGGGGGTGGCAGGCTGGGCTGGCGGACCTGCCGCAGTCATGCCTGCGGGAGGTCCACCGGAGCCCCGGACGACCGGACCTGCCGCAGGCATGACTGCGGAGGGTGCGCTCGTCCCGCGGCTCCAGTGGACCTCCCGCAGGCATGACTGCGGACGGTTCGCTGGTCCCGCGGCTCGGCTGGACCTCCCGCAGGCATGCCTGCGGCAGCTCAAGCAGAGCCGCCGGACCTGCGAACTGTCCGCAGCTGCGGGAGGTCCAGCCGAGCCGCGCGACCAGCGGACCCTCCGCAGTCATGCCCGCGGGAGGTCCGCTGCTCCTGCGGCTCCGGGGCGCCTCCCGCGCATGACTGCTTGGGGCGGTCAAAAAGGTAGAGCCGCCCCTGCCCTCAGAACCTCTCACTAGTTTAGTGTCTTTTTTCTAGTTGTATATAGTTAGTAGTACCCTTAGTGTAAGTTAGATTAGTGTTAGTTGTTGTTAGTTAAGTAGTCCCCTGTGATGCCCTCTCTGGAGTTTAAACATCATCCATCATGTGGGGGTGGGTTCCCCACAAGCTGTGCTTGGGTGAGGCCATAATTGGGTGAGGCCCATATCAAGGAGTGGTGTTTAATGTGTAGATTGTTCTGTAAAAGGTAAAAAACAGACACAGGTGACTAGATACCTTTATCTAAAGCAGCACCCCTGCTTGAACAGTTCATGTGGTCTGCTTTGGCACCAAGGCCCTCACTGGATCATAGGTCGCCCTAAGGCAATGTCACAGATTGGTGGTGGAAACTGTGGATCCAGTGAACCTTCGCTGTGCAGAGCCCATGGAGCTGCTCCTTCCAGCTCCACCAGTCCAGGCAAGAAAGCCAGCCGTGGTGCAGTTAACTGCCTCTTCTTCATCCCCGGACAATTCAACAGTGCTTGGCTCTTCCTCTCCTCCAGTACCGGAGGATTTCAAGTCCTATCAGGACCTTTTACAGTCCATGGCTGCTTCACTGGGCATTCAGACGGAGTCCCTGCAGGAGAACACCCATAAGTTAGTGACTATCTTGCAGCCATCTGCTCCTGGGAAAGTAGCCCTGCATATCAACAATGCACTTCTAGAGGCTGCAGAAGTTCTTTGGAGTGTGCCAGCTTCAGTACCAACTATGACAAAGTGTTATTTTGTCCCAGTGCAGAGATTTGAGGGCTTTTACTCCAATCTGGCCCCAAATTCCCTACTTGTAACTGCAGTGAATGATGATCCTGGAAGAGCCAGTTGAAGTCCACTCCTAAGGATTGAAGAGGTCTCTGAGGACTGGTTCTGAAGGACATGGGGTGGGGAGGCCAGGAGGCCAGGGTGGGTTCAAAGGGCTGCTCAGGGACAGAGGAAACGAGGCCAGGGAGGCTCCAGAGACCACTCAGGAGCGTGGGGCAGGAGGCTGGGGTGGGAGGGGGCTCCAGAGACCACTAGGGGGCAGGGGACATGAGGCCAGGGCGGGTTCCAGGTGCGTATGTTCTGCACAAGCGGATGATGCAAGGACTCTGTCAGACACAGCCAGCTCTGCCGTCTCTAGGGAAAGCAGAGAAAAATTTGAATTAGGGCTCCTTCCTGTAGATTTTGTAGTCTCTTGAGTGGCACCTGGCTCAGTATGCAAATAGATATACATTGTGAGGCATGCAATACATAACATCCAAATGGCCAGACAGGGAGATAGGTGTCTGCTACCTCCTGCTTGAAAGGAACATTTCCAAGGTACATCATCTCCCATTGAGCTGCCTTAACACCAAGACCTTAAGAACATAATTTTCAGCATAAATACATAATTCCTTAAGTATCATCCGTACACACATTTCACAGTGATTGTAATGACCAGTAGGCTACTGGCACTCCATAGAATCCTGACATACCACCCTTCAATGAACTATTACGCATATAACAGACACAGGGAATCCCTATAAAATCCTATGAGCCCATCTGCCGATTAACCCCAATGGGTCCCTGGTCACATTTATCTTGTCTAGCATCCTGCCTCTGACAATGGCCAGTAACAAAGGAAGTGCGAGAAATCCTGTAGTGCACAATTATGAAACAACTTGCCCATTGGGGGAAATTTTTTTCTAGCCCTCATCAGTCAGAAGGGGCTTGTCCACACTAGGAAAAATGCTGCGTGCTTTTTTTCTTTTAAATGTGCTAGCTAACACAGCAAGGCACAGCAAGCTGTAGTTTTAACATGCGTTAGCTGGATGAGCGGTGCTGAACAAGCAGTGCTAATGGAATGCTGACAGCTTTTGACAGCAAGCCAGGAACAATCTGTAGTGAGTAGAGTTGGTCAGAACATTTCTGTTGAAATTTCATTGCAGCAACATTATGCTGTTTCATTGAAATTGAAACATTTTGCAGACATGTAGCTGTTTCCATGTAACTTTCAGCAGGAAGGTTTTGGATCAGTCAGTGAGACCGGCTGGGTGGCATGGGTACTGGCCTATGAGGGAGGACTCACGTTCAAGTCCTTACTCTGCCTAATGAGGGATGAAAATCTCTGCTCTGAATCAGGTAGAGCAGGGACTTAAATGTGGGGGCTTACCCACATGCGGGGGAGAGGGAGCCCAGAATAGCTCCTCATGTGAACATTGCTATTCTGCTCTAGTGAGTCTTCTTGTAGTTTTGGTTAATTTTCACTTTAGCTTAATCCACTTCCAAAAATACTTGTTTCAGTATAACAAGAGCACTTACAGCTGGCGGAAAGAACAGCAGTTTTATTAATCCTGGAAACGTTTCTTTTATTTTCTTATATTTATCAAGTCCTAATTTTTCCCTTCTATCTCTGTTAGTGAGTTGTATGGACTAGCCAGGAATACATTACAGAATGAAAATGGTTGTCACTGTGGGTCCTGTATCCAGTTTAAAAGCAGACCTTTTAACCATTCATGCATAGTCACACATGATATGAATAGTAAAAAGGACTGTTTTAAAACTGGATACAAGACCCACAGTGACAACCATCTTGACTATACTATGAATCACCCATATCCACGTGGATGATTTGTCAAGGAAAATTATCTCCCCTATCTGTTGTTATTTATCATTCTGTATTGCTTCCACCTGCTTTGAAGATCTACATAAGGTCCTTGTCTGTGAAATTATTGCACTCAGCTTCTCAAACTGGGCATGTTTTCCAAATATATGGCAGGTGTCTTACGGCATCTTCCAAATGTAGTTTTCCATTCAGCTGTCCTATAAGTCTTTTGTCACAGTGGCACCAGTGATCTGCTGTGCATTTCTTTTTGAGCTTGTATGTGGAACCTTTTAATATCTAAATTTGCTTCTTCGGGTTCCCCTTTGATATTTTCCGGGGATAGATGTTGCTGCTGTTTTATATTTCATGCTGACATACTCGTGTGATCATTTTAGCAGGGTCAGGTTCTAAAAGTAGATGTTTCCAGAAGTGATTGTCTTCTACATTTCTGTCCCTTACTGTTTCTTCTGAGAGTGTTCTGCCTGTACAATGCTTTGCCAGTCTATGAACATCTGTTAGGAAGCTTTGTGAAATTTCACCTGGTTCTTGGAAGCATTTATTACATTTTGCACGCTCATAAAAAACATGATGTTCCCCAACAAAATGTACCTCAAATCCTTTTTTACCTATCCATATTCCTTTTTCTGGCCAGGGAAAGGGTAATGACTGTGAGGGAATTTAATTAGTACCCCTCACTCTTGTTAACAAGCACTGATGTCAGAGGTAAAGCCCCAGGCTGAAGGGGAGGTAATGGGGGTTAAAAAAAAAAAGAACTGTCAGCTCTACAGATTTTCTTCAGAACAGGGGTTTTCAAATGGTCTGCAGGGAAAACCCCAGTCTATAGAGCAATCTCATCTGATTGGATGCTCTTGCCCATTCCCTTGCCTCCTGGAGAAGTGTAGTCACTCAGAGCTGCTCCACTTGCTGAGGGACAGCTTGGTCTCAAAGTATTTGGAGCAGGCATATTTTGGGAAGCCGCTCCAGTGTTGAGGGTGAAGGAAAAGAAACTCCCACCCACTCTAGAGGAGTTTCACTTATTCTGCTGTCTTGCACTTTTCCTTTGTTTTCTCCTCCTGCTGGAAGCAAGATCTATACAGTTGTGACACCATATTTTCTTGTGGGCCAGCAGGAGCAGTTGCAAGACAGAGAAGTGCTTTATTAGTGGTAACTTGGAAGTGATGCAGTAAAGTGTGGGGACTGATTGTTGTGTTATGCACAGTCTCATGTTACGCAATCCTGAACATACAGTGTTGGAGTTCTCTGTCAGACCTCTTGGCTTGCTTGATTATCGAACACCACCGAGAGCAGTCAGCACTATATCCAGATCTAGTGTGACCCACAATATTAACTCTTAAGTGCCTTCTACACAATCATAACATTTGTTTGCTTTTTAAAAATACTGCTGCTGTACGTACGTTGAACACAGGGCTGGCTCCAGCTTTTCTGCCACCCCAAGAGGCAGGAAAAAAAAAAAAAAGCTGATCGGCGGCACTTTGGCAGCAGCTCAATTGTGCTGCTTGATTCTATGGTGGCAATTCGGCAGCGGGTCCTTCACTCCCTCTCTTCCTCTTTGGCGGCAGCTCAAAGAGGAAGAGAGGGACTGAGGGAATCGCCACCGAATTCCCGCCGAAGACCAGGATGTGCCGCCCCGATACCGGATGGAGTGCCGCCCCTTTGTATTGGCCGCCCCAAGCACCTGCTTCATTAGCTGGTGCCTGGAGCCGGCCCTGGTTGAACAGACACTTATATCAAACGACCCGTTGTTTTATCCTAATTGCTCAATGTGTGGCCTGAGATATTATTTACTGCACACTAGACAAACCCTGCTCTAATGACAGAATTGTTCATTTCCACGTGGGCTTTTCTATAGTGCTCATCACTAGAGTATCTGAGTGTTTCAAAAAATAGTTTATTTTCATAAAACCCTCATGAGGTGAGGGGGTGGTATTATCTTCATTTTGCAGGCATTGAAAGATTACAGTCAGGAGGATTTGTTAAATTTTGATGCCCAGCTGGTGATGCCTGGGACTTCTTTTATCAGAGTTCTTAGCATTACATAGCACTTTACCAGTTCCTACAGCCAGTATGCAGGCAGCCCCGGAGAGTCAGCACCATTGACTTTAGGTTGTTCCACTGACTTTAGGTGCAGCTGCCAGAAAATGAGAAACCCAATTAGTGACCACCTGTGAAATGTTTGGTTGAAGTGACTTGACTAGCATCATACAGGATCTCAGTGGCACAGATAAGGACAGAATCTGATTCTCCAGGCCATCATTTAACTGCCTTAACCATGAGGCCCTCCTTTGTCTTCCTGCAGTCCCCTGCCTCATTCACAACACATCTTCCAACTTCTGCAGCAAATGAGACATAGGTCCTGCAGACAAGACTTCTTCCCTCCACAACCCTGATTCAGGATCCAGGTTTATCCTGTGCACTGAACGGGGCAGAGTTCCTGTGCACAAAATAATATGTGATCATATAAATACTGTATCATAATGCACAGGAAACCTCAGTTCTGTCATTTTCTAACTTTTGAGTGTTTGATGAAAGATACCTCTTTGGTTAAACTCTGGAGCTTCCTGTTTAACCAGGTTGCCCCATTGCCTATGTGTTTCCTGTTTTGTTGAAGTATATGACTCTTATGGTATGTTCAAGTTAATGCTGCATTTTAACGTAAGCATTTTAATTTCCTTAGTTTTGACTTCAGGATCTTTAAGATTAAGTACCTTAGTTTTATTTTCAATTCTGTTTTCTAAAGGTTAGTGTCATACTGCTGTTTTTTGTTCCCATCTCACCCTCATGCCAGTGCAAATTGTTCTTTTCTACTCTTCCTTGTTGCTACATTCTTTCATCTTATTGTATCTAGGGATCGCTGAAATTTTTCCATCAAAACTGTTTTTTGACAGAAAATTGGGTTTTTAACAATTTTTGGATAGAAATGTATGCTTTCTGCTGAACACTTCAATCTTTTGATCAAACTTTGTGTCCACAAACTCCACCAACTCTAACTGCATCCACATGTATATCCATCCCAACTGTAGTCTCAATCTGTCATGTTCTCATACTCTCTCTCTTTGTTACGACTGATTTTACTTCCCTGGTTTCTCTCAGTGGGTCAAGTTCTGCAGTTGCGTACACTATGTAAGTCCACAGTGACACCACTGACTTCAGTGGAATAACATTGGATTAACACTATTTAGTCACATGAGGTTCACAAATTGGAACTTTGTATTTCTTCCATACTGGAGTGCTCCAGATTCTTCAGAATCCATTCTGCTTCACCCTTTCTTTTTCTTTTCTTTTCTTTTTTTTTTTCAAATAAATGATGTTTCTTGACTTGTTGGATCCTGTCTGTTCTTCTTCCTCTTTGAATTCAGTCAGGAACTTCTGTTTGTTACTCACTTCCAGCTCCTGGGATGAGATGAAACTCTGAAAACTTGCCTCAGTTTTACCCGATTATTATTAGCAATGAGACACAGCTGTTCAGCTGCTCATTGGAACCAGGTCCTTGCATAGCTTCAAAACAAAGGAAGTTGCATTAGTGAAAAGCCGTTGCAATACCTAACTCCTAGGTGCTCTGCTGCCAAGTGGAATTGACAGACCCAAATTAGGCACTTAGGCTCCCCCAGGCATCAGACAGAGAGAGGTAGGCAAAAATGATTCTCAGAAGCCAGCAAGCTAAGTGGGGAAGCTGCCTACCCTAACAGGAGTGAAATGCTGAGGAGAAGAGTGAGACTCAGGGCCCAGCGCCACAAAGGGACTTGGGTATCTAACCTGATTGGGCCATAGGTACTTGACTGACAGACCAGAGGAAGGCACCTATCTCCACACAGGATTCTTAGCCATAAGCTCCTCCTGGTGTTAGGCCCTTAAGCCAGAACAGTCCTTTCTTGTGATAAATGAGAGAAGGATCCATGTTCCCCTTGGTAGCCATTAGCCCAGTGGTTAGGGCACTCACCTGGGAGGTGGGAGACATGCTGAGGTTGGGGCATGGACTTTAACACAGTCTCCCACAGCCCAGGTGAGCAGCAGCCACTTGGGTTCTCAACCAGGAGGGGTGAAGTCTAAAAACCATACCAAATGTTTCCCAAAATTTTACTGAATGGTATCAGCTCTGGCGGCAGAGGTCAGGGTCCTATGGGACCTGTACAGGCTGTGCAGTAAAACAGGCCTGGCAGTGTCAGTGTCTTTCCCCAGGCCACCACTGCCCCTTCCCCCATGGCACCCCCAGAGCCAGATCATTGGCATGCTCCCACAAGGTACCCTCAGAACCAGATCTGACTCGTTGGCATCCCCACTTTCCTACAGGCAGTGTCCAGGCAGCCCCAGAGAGGCTGCACCACTCCCACCAGCCAGCAGCAGTAGCAGCTTGAGTGTCTCCTCTGCTTCTGTTCTCTATGGGCAGGGAGAGGAGACCCATCAGCGCTGCACCACACTGCCTCTGAGGCTGCAACAGCAGCACCACTACAGCTGGGGGACAAAATCCTACTGAATGTGTCAGGAGCACAGTAGGGGCTCTGCTCCTCCTGCTCCCCCCTTGTGATCCTGCAGGTGAGTGCTGTAGCCCCCCAGGCTGCTGGGTATTTTGATACACATATATGCAAGCCAGCCAACCCTCAAAAGTCCTGTGTGCCACAGCTGTCTTTTCTGCAGGTTAGGTGTGTGCTGAACATGCCGACTGGCTCAGGCCCTGCTCAGAAGAGAAGTAGGGGAATGCCTAGTTTGAGAGTCCTCCCAGAGCTTAGGCATGAGGTAGGGCTCCACACAGCTCATTAGCTGTGGGGAAATATCAGGATTTAAGGACCTATAAGGACTTGGGCACCTACAGGGTTATGTGATAGCTGAGAAGTGGTTTGATGAACGTCAGTGCTGCCTAATAGTAGGACTGAGATGCCTAGAAAGGCGTTTAGGCACCTAAGTACCTTTGTGAATCTAGCCTACTGTGATTCCTTTGGCACTCAGTCTATATTCCACTTAGTTTTTCTTACTTTGAATATGTCTTCCTGTCTTGCTGAAAGTGTTAAACTCTGTTTCCCTTCTTTGAAGTCTTCTGCTCAACCACATCTGTTATACCTGACTTCTGATCTCCACACTTTATTACTAGCAATTGCTCAAACCTCCAGCTGCTCTCTCTAGTACCGAGACTTTCCAAATAAAGCTTTTTAAAGGTGACCTAGAACGCTTTTTTAATGTTTCGAGTACTCCAGTTAGCATATATGTTAAGCTCTCTCTGTGTGTGTGTGTGTGCGTACACATACATACAAACAAAACTTTTTGTCTGTCTTTTATTCCTCCTTGAAATTTGCTTTTTGGGTACCCTCATTAGCCTCAGCAGCTCATGTAACTTTGTTTTCTGTGACGTAGTGACATCACAAAGTCCGTGGACATATTTATCACTGTGTTATGATCTAAACTGCTCCTTGTTCATGAATTATTCCTCTCCTACTCTCTCTGAACTGGGAGGCACATTTAGCAAAAGTGTAGCAATGTATAAATATGTATGGGTAAAGATAATATAATAAAAGCTATCTGCTTGGTTTGCAAGTAAGGACAGGAGGAGGAAGAGTTTAAATCCTTCTCACTAATGTTTTTCCTTAAGATGGGCAAGTTGTGGGGGAGAGGGAAAATAGCCACTATTTTAAAAATCATGAAAGAAGGGGGTTTGATAAAACTAAATAAAGCAGAAGTTAATCTTTATACTAAAAGTCATAAAATGAAAAAGTGAACAAACTTGAAAAAACTTGGCCTGTCACCTTTAAATATAGATCTCCACAGTTGTAAACATTTATGAATAGCTAGTGTCAGACACTGGATAGTCAATGCAGGAGGAATATGCATTTATCTACATTCAAACATTGTCCATTAACAATGTCATTAATAATGATTACTAGATAGTGCACCTCTTCTGTAGGGGTTCTAATTTAAAGTCTGACCAAGGCATAATCTCTTTGTTCTACTGTTATACAAAAGGAAGATGTTCATGCCACCCAATCGGATTTATAATTGATTTGTTCATTTTCCCGCACAAGTGTTTTCTTACAGTAGAGTTATAATTCCCTTTAATTTTTAGCAAACATCTTAAAATGTTTATTGTAAGTATCCATTTTAACATACTATTTAATAGCACACATAGCTTGTTCAATGGCAAACTCTACAATATACTAATCCATTCATTAATACTATTGCTATCTTTACTAACCTTCCCATGTGATTAGATTATCTCTAGTGTTTTCCTTCCTTTTAATTCCAGGGTCTTCCATGCTCATATCAGACTTCTTCAGCCATTTATGATTGATGTCATTTTAATTAGAATATATGGAGTTTTGAGTTCCAAACTTTTCTTCAGTTAACTGAAGCACATAATAGTAGACTAAACTGATGACTTCAGTTCTGCATATTCTCGTGTGTGTTAATATGATGGATTAAACTAGTTTACCTATCCCAAAAATCAAACTAGTAAAAGCAGTTTTTCCTATGAGATGCTATTCATTAATGGTTATATGCCATTTTTTAACTAAATATTTGGACTGTGATATTAGTACAACAGTTGTTCCTTCACACATCTAACTAGGTTTTATTTAAACGACATAATGACATAGATTGACACAAGTGTGGATCATATGAGGCTTGGAATAAAGTTCTCTAAACATCATTCTTGTGCTCCAAGACTCATCTGAACTAGGGGTTGTCTGAGTTTATGTCATTATATCACTTAAATGAAATTCTGTTAATCCTTTGAAAAGGAGGGTGAAGGAAAATGCCTTTCTAATTGAAATACTCGTATTACATTTAGGGCTGCCAAGCAATTAAAAAAATTAATCGTGATTAAGCACGCTGTTAAACAACAACAGAATACCATTTATTTTAAATATTTTGGATGTTTGCTACATTTTCAAATATATTAATTTAAAATACAACACAGAATACAAAGTGCACAGTGCTCACTTTATATTTATTTTTTATTACAAATATTTGCACTGTAAAAAACAAAAGAATATATTTTTCTATTCACCTCATACAAGTACTGTAGTGCAATCTCTTTATCATGAAAGTTGAACTTACAAACGTAGAATTATGTATAAAAAAACCTGCATTCAAAAATAAAACAATATAAAACTTTAGAGCCTACAAGTCCACTCAGTTCTACTTCTTGGTCAGCCAATCTCTCAAACAAACAAGATTGGTTACAATTTGCAGGAGATGATGCTGCCTGCTTCTTGTTTACAATGTCACCTGAAAGTGAGAACAGGCGTTTGCATGGCACTCTTGGAGCTGGTGTTGCAAGATATTTACATGCCAGATGCGCAAAACATTCATATGTCTCTTCATGCTTCAACTGCCATTCCATAGGACATGCTTCCATGCAGATGATGGGTTCTACTTGATAACAATCCAAAGCAGTGCAGACTGATGCATGTTCATTTTCATCATCTGAGTCAGATGCCACCAGAAGAAGATTGATTTTCTTTTTTGATGGTTTGGGTTCTGTAGTTTCCACATCAGAGTGTTGCTCTTTTAAGACTTCTAAAAGCTCCACACCTCATCTCTCTCAGATTTTGGACAGCACTTCAGATTCTTAAACCAAGTGCTGTAGCTATTTTTAGAAATCTGACATCAGTACCTTCTTTGAGTTTTGTCAAATCTGGAGTGAAACTGTTTTTAAAACCACATGTGCTGGGTCATCATCTGAGACTGCTATAACATGAAATATATGCAGAATGTGGGTAAAACAGAGCAGAAGATATACATTTCTCCCCCCAAGAAGTACAGCCACAAATTTAATTGATGCATTATTTTATTAATGAGTATCATCAGCATGGAAGCATGTCCTCTGGAATGGTGGCCAAAGCATGAAGGGATATCTGAATGTTTAGCATATCTGGCATGTAAATAGCTTGCAGTGCCGGCTACAAAAGTGCCATGTGAACTCCTGTTCTCACTTTGAGGTGAAATTGTAAATAAGAAGCAGGCAGCAGAATCTCCCGTCAGTGTAAACAAACTTGTTTGTCTTAGCAATTGGCAGAATAAGAAGTAGGACTGAGAGTACTTGTAGGCTCTAAAGTTTTACACTGGTTTTTGAGTACAGTTATGTAACCAAAAAAAAAAAAAAGGATTTTGTAAGTTACACTTTCCCTATAAAGAGATTGCACTTCAGTACTTGCATGAGGTGAACTGAAAAATATTATTTCTTTTGTTTATTATTTTTACAGTGCAAATATTTTAAATAAAAAATAATAATATAAAGTGAGCACTGTGCACTTTGCATTCTGTTTGTAATTGAAATCAATATTAAAAATGTAGAAAAACATTCAAAACTACTTAATACATTTCAATTGGTATTCTATTGTTATAAGTGCAATTAAACGTGCTTAATCTTTGTAATCATTATTAATTTTTTTGTGTTAATCGCGTGAGTTAACTGCGATTAATTGACAGCCCTAATTATATTTTTTTATACACTACACATACTGTGTGCATCTGTGGTTAGATGGAGTAGTATTTTCCCCCCAGTGACTACTTACACCTGTAGTAGTAGTAGCTCCTCATATCTAGTTCTTTCCTTGTCTACAATATATACCTGCTGGTAAAAGAAACATGTCCTGCACTTAGGACGGAAGAATCCCATGCACTGCTACAGACTAGGGACCGAATGGCTGGGCAGCAGTTCTGCAGAAAAGGACCTAGGGGTTACGGTGGACAAAAAGCTGAATATGAGTCAACAGTGTGCCCTTGTTGCCAAGAAGGCTAATGGCATTTTGGGTTGTATAAGTAGGGGCATTTCCAGCAGATCGAGGGATGTGATCATTCCCCTCTACTCAGCACTGGTGAGGCCTCATTTGGAGTACTGTGTCCAGTTTTGGGCCCCACACTACAAGAAGGATGTGGATAAATTGGAGAGAGTCCAGCGGAGGGCAACAAAAATGATTAGGGGGCTGGAGCACATGACTTATGAGGAGAGGCTGAGGGAACTGGGATTGTTTAGTCTGCAGAAGAGAAGAATGAGGGGGGATTTGATAGCTGCTTTCAACTACCTGAAAGGGGGTTCCAAAGAGGATGGATCTAGACTGTTCTCAGTGGTAGAAGATGACAGAACAAGGAGTAATGGTCTCAAGTTGCAGAGGGGGAGGTTTAGGTTGGATATTAGGAAAAACTTTTTCACTAGTAGGGTGGTGAAGAACTGGAATGGGTTACCTAGGGAGGTGGTGGAATCTCCTTCCTTAGAGGTTTTTAAGGTCAGGCTTGACAAAGCCCTGGCTGGGGTGATTTAGTTGGGTTTGGTCCTGCTTTGAGCAGGGGGTTGGACTAGATGACCTCCTGAGGTCCCTTCCAACCCTGAGATTCTATGATTCTATGATTCTATGACAGGTCCAAGCTTCTTTGTACTCTACTCCTTCTAGGCAGGCACATCTCCCTGGGTATGAAACTTGCCTCAGCTCCTCCCTTCATTTGTGTTGCTGTAAAATCTCGACAACTTTTATTTCTTAAAGAACAACCATATTATTTTCTTTGTTAGTTTTTTATATTGAATTAATTCCCAAATGAAGTCTCTTCCAGTCACCAGGCTTTGTACAGCACAGCTGTCAGCTGCCTTTTCATGCTGGACTGTTTACTCGAAGAGCTTTTCTCTTTCAACTTGATGTGGAGGTCTTCATTTACAGCTATAGCACTCTTTTGTATAGTACCTTAAAGAAAGTTTAACTTTACTCGGCAAACCAGAGAAGCTGGACGGTTCTTTTCACAGGCTTTCGTTCCTTTGCTCTCTGAATTAATTACTTGCAGACACATGGCAGAATATTAAATAAGCCAATCAATGCCGTGAAAGAAAATCAAGGCTACATGATCATAAAATGCACTTTGCTCATAAATTTTGATAAGTGAAGCTTTGCTTTAATTATTTAGAATATTTCACAGGGCAGTGTTAAATGGATAGTAGTATAGGGCTTGAAAAATCCACTCTGCTGCTGGCCAGTGAGCAGCAGGAAACTTTCCTTGGTGAGCTATGGATGGTATACCAACCATTTCTGCAAACATTAACTTTGTTGTTTTTCTTTTTTGGGTTTGTACCCCTTCTGTTTGTGAAATTAACCTCTCAAATACGGACCGAATTCAAACCAATGCAGCATTATTTTCCTGAGTTAGGGTCAGGCTCCGGCTCCTATCTCTTCCAAGCTACATCCAATCTTTGTCAACATGCAGGAGTATTTAGATCTGATGTTTTGGTTTAGACCCATCTCTTTTTTGAATATCAATATAATTTAAAGAATGCATGGTCAAAAACGCAAATGTACTTAATAGTGCACTTAGATACATTTATATACTACACCTGTGCTATATCACTCTTCTACTGAGCCTGAAAGATCAGTTTTATTATGATCTCATTATACAACTTCTGTTGCTTTTTTCAGCATCAACCAAAAATCCTTCTGGCATAAGAACAGTGATTTTTGTATGGATTCATCTACAAATAAATCACTGTGAGCCATATGTTCCCTTCTGTTATATGATATGGAGAGCACCAATTTTTATCAAATTGTTACAATAAAGAGATTCAAAAGCCATGCATGGGTGACAGCAGCCGGAGAGGCAGGTTCTTGGCAGAAGTTTTGGAGTATTAAACTTGCTGCAGAAAATAACCACAAGTATCCCATGGATGTCAGAAATGGGGGCATTTTCAGGAAGTAGGTGAGAAGGCCTGGCGCAAACACAGGTACCACATATGCTATCTCCTGAGCAGCTGCATATGATTTGTCTGAAAGTAATTCACAAAACTGTGCTGCCTTTCAGCAGCAGTAATTTTGCACTTCAGACAATTCAGCAGGGTTCTTTTGACTTTCTCAGTTCTGCTGTTTCCTGATGCATGGAGGTAGAAACTGGCATCCTTAAATGTGTACCTGAGCGCGCTGCCCCTACAACAGTGCCAATGTGCAGCAAGTGGCTCAGGATTGGTTTGAGGGTAGATAGAGACATCAAAGGGATGGAGAAAATCCCCCTTCAGTGAGAAAGGAAAAGAAGAAAGAGAAAGTTGGAATATTAGGTTGAAAGTTGGGCAGAAGAAAAGAAGACAGAAGGTAACTTGTGGGAGAAAGGAAGGAAGGAAGTTAGGGGCACTAAGGAGACCCAGGGAAGGAGGAGAGTAATTAGAATCCAGGGAAATGGTGATGCAGGAGGAGGACTGGGGAGGTAAAGGGAAAGGTAGATGAGATCTGAGGAAAAAAAATGAGGGCATCATAGGTATTGATGCATAAGGTACCCAACTGGATATACACAAATGTAGCACACAAATATGAATGGTTGGGAGGCAAGGGGCATTTGGACAACCCTGAAGAGGGTAAGTAAAGTCTCTGTGTGAGGAAGGAGTACTGTGGAATGGGATCTCAGGGTCATAGTAGATCACAGGCTAAATATGAGTCAACAATGTAACACTGTTGCAAAAAATGCAAACGTCATTCTGGGATGCATTAGCAGGTGTGTTGTAAGTAAGACACAAGAAGTAGTTCTGCTCTACTCCATGCTGATTTGGCCTCAACTGGAGTATTGTGTCCAGTTCTGGGTGCCACATTTCAGGAAAGATGTGGACAAATTGGAGAAAGTCCAGAGAACATCAACAAAAATGATTAAAGGTCTAGAAAACATGGCCTCTGAGGGAAGATTGAAAAAATTGTGTTTGTTTAGTCTGGAAAAGAGAAGACTGAGAGGGGACATGATAACTGTTTTCAAGTACATAAAAGGTTGTTAGAAGGAGGAGGGAGAAAAATTGTTCTCTTTAACCTCTGAGGGATAGAACAAGAATCAATGGGCTTAAATTACAGCAAGGATGGTTTAGGCTGAACATTAGGAAAAACTTCCTAACTGGCAGGGTGGCTAAGCACTGGAATAAATTGCCTAGGAAGGTTATGGAGGCTCCATCATTGCAGATTTTTAAGAGCACATTGGACAAACATCTGTCAGGGATGGTCTAGATAATATTTAGTCCTGCCATGAGTTCAGGGGACTGGACTAGAAGACTCTTGAGATCCCTTCCAGTACTATAATACTATGATTGGTGTTGACAACATTGGGAACATAGACTCCAACTGCCATTTTCAGCACTGAGCCAGTGCCTTGGTTTTCAAAGCACTTTAAAAAACATTTACTCATTACTTCTCAAAAACCCCACTGAGATGTGAGTCTGTATCCTCTCCAATTTACAGAGGAGAAACGTAGTCAGAGAAGTTTAGCCAACGTTTCCAGACGTGTGCCTGGTGTTAGTCATCTAACTCCACATTTAGGCACCCAAGTGGCCTAATTTTAAAAGTTGTGCAAGAGCCAGGGACAATCTGGCTCTGTCCTAATACAACAGTCCAGAGAGAGCCATTGTCTATCTAACACACTTGGAGATTCGGAGCTAGGGACTTCCTCCATGGCTTTAGACATCTGAATCCACATGAAGGCCACTAAATAGCTTTATTTTTAAATGTTCTGTACACCCACAACTTCCAGTGAAGCCACAGAGTGGTGACCAGGATTGGCAGTGGGCTCTGGACCCTTCCTTGTGGAGGGACATTGGAGGGATTTCCACAGGGGATTCTTCAGAGGTTTTCTCCCCAAAAGCTTTTTGCTCCTGGTTTTTAGTATAGCTGTGGTTAATCTGACCCAGGGAATTTTGTGGTGCAACCCTCTTAAAACTCTAATGAGTCATGAACTTAAATTTGTAGCAGATGGATACAATATTGTGATTTTAATAGGATATATAGTGTTGTTTTTTTAAAAGGTAGACAAGGTTGAAAAGGTTTATTTCTTAAAACTAAAAGATTGTAGCAAGATTTCAAATAGATTTGTTATTTCTATAACATAAGACAGTCAAAAACTCTCCAAATGTCCATAATTCATCACCTCATGTACTTTGCCTTGCATTAAGTAGGGTAAGCTTCTTATGGGGCCAGCAATTAGATTTCACTCATTGAGATTTCCATTTCTTTGTTTTTCAGCTTTCATTTGCAGCAACAACCCCAGAGTTAGCTGATAAGAAAAAATATCCTTATTTCTTCCGGACAGTGCCATCTGATAATGCAGTGAATCCTGCGATTTTGAAGTTACTCAAATATTATCAATGGAAGAGGGTGGGAACTCTAACCCAGGATGTACAAAGATTCTCTGAGGTAAGAGCTGCTTAACTAATAGTATAAGAAGGTGATTTCTAATGTTTAATGTTCAGGGACCTAATTCCTTCATTAATGGGGAAAAATGCATCCATTGTTTAAATCTCATTGGTTTTTATTGCCAGATGGCATTTACTGTGCTTAAAGCCTGCTTCTGTTAGGGATTTTGGTACTTGTAGAACTATGCTGATACAGTGTAGATGTGATACACTGTTGTAAAGTGAGGCTCAGACTGGTTCAAGTTATTCTACTGGTTCAAGTTATTCTACTTTGCACAGGTGCAGCATATTTCTGCTGGGGATTTGTACTCTGTTGTAACATTCCTTTGTGTAGACAAGCCATCAGTGTTTGGAAACCTTAACTAATTTCTTCAATGTGGAGCACTGCAGTGGGACTGGGATCCCACAGCTCCTGCAGGACCTGGTGCCATAATAGTGGGAGTGGGATGAAAGAATAGTCCTGCACGGGGCTCTACCCAGTGTCTAGTGTTCTACCTTTCAAGATTTTAGGCTATTTCTTTGCTGCAAAAAAGGTGTATTTTGTACTTCAAGGTAAAACCACCCAGGGTTTACCTATTAGCTAGCTACATAAGGTAAAGACTATCTAGAGTTTAACACCAATATAGCTCTCTTGTACTACAAAATACACCTTTTTGCAATAAAAAATGTCATAGAGTTCTAATTACATCCTCCTTTGAATCTTTTGATTTGTAAAGTATATATACTTTTGAAGGAATTTTATCTTTGTTTGGTTATTGGTTTGGCTAGTACATAGGCCAAATCTAGGCTCAGCCTGTTCCTACATTTAAGCCTCTAGCATCAGTTTGTGCACTTGCAAATCTAGTGTCTAAACCTGCTTTTGTGCTAAGTGTATTCTTGAGAAGCTGTTGTCTAGAGGGGAATGAGGAGGTAGAACTAGTTGCACTGTTTTCTTTTCACTCCCCTTATCTATACTTCACTTCTTTTGATCCTGGAGTGGGTTAACCCTCTGCCCCGTCTTTCTCTCTCTCTCTGGTCTTGTCATTATGAAAAAAGGGCTAGCTAACCCATGTTAAAATCCTAGTGTAGGCAAAGAAAATTTTGGTTTTAACACGTTATCTGGTTCAGATAAACGGTCACCCTCCACATCTGCCTTTTCTATGCTAGGATTTTAACATGTATTAGGTAGCACATGACAAAACCACACTTTTTTCCTAGTATACCCATGCTGTTTCTCCCTCTTCCTCTGCTGAGATCATATCCAAAAGGAATGTTATACATAACTGAATTAAAGAAATTTTCATTCTTCTTGAGAGTTAAGTGTCACCCTTTTGTGTGCAGATGGCCAATTTAATTGCCACACATTATATTAAACTTGAGGTAGTGAAAGATCCCGTCAACACCTCACTTGCATCCAAGTGGCTTATGTATAACACACTGAACCATGATTCCTTGGGACCGTTAAAACTTAACTCTTTTCTCTTACAGTTTAATATGGAGCTTCCCCCTTTTCTTCCAGTTTCATGCAAACAATAAAACTATAGAGTATAGAAAAACCCAGAAAGCTCTATTATGTCCATTTGGAACATCTTTCCTCTGGAGGCACACCAAGTAATTCTGATGCTTCTTGTGTAATTCCAGTTTATTTAAATAAAACTAGATTGCTGGATTTTTTTAAAAGTACAAAGACTATTTAGTCAAAATATATCTTAAATGTATACTCTCTGTGTAAAACTCTGATACACACAGGTTGTAAATCGGTTTCTTCAAAGGAATGTCCATCAAAATGCCAGATGACAGGAAATGACAGCTATATTATCTCAGTGTGGGCAGCCATGAGTATTGGAGAAGTGCAGATGAAATAAGATTAGGAGTGCATCTGAATATGGTTTTGAAGTAGGCTATTAGATACCAGTATATATATCACACATCAATCCCTCCACTCTTCTAATTGGTTTTGCTGGATTTTCCTGCATTTCTTCCAGTTTACCTATATATACAACTTTGTGGCTTCAGAGTACTTAGAACTAAAAGCTGTATTCTAGGTGTGATCCCACAAGTACCTGAAGAGAGCCTGCTATGTCCTTGTTCTGTGGTATAAGGCTTCCACCTATGCAACCTAAAATCACTTTTTTTACTGCTGTTTGCATTTTGGCATCATGTCTAATTTGTTGTCTGCTGCACTGCTGCTGCTGCTTTTCAAGTATGTCCCCTCCATTGAGTAATTGTGTTTGGGATTATTTTTAAAACAAGTTAAGTTGTGCTTGTCTAACTTGTGTTTGTGCTCTGCCTATATTTCTAACAGTGATTCCTTTGTATTATTTCTCTGCCCTCGCTTGGAGTTCTTAGTTTAGTATCATCAATGTAGGTGGCATTTTGAAAAGAAGGAAGAAATGAAAAGTGTGTAAAGCTAGTGAAATTAGCTAATAATATGAAGAAGAAAAGATAATTAAAGTCTTCCTACTTCCTAGTTTTTTAATGGATTTGTCAGCTTCCAGAAAAATAATTTAATCTGCTCGGGGGAGGAGGGAGAGAGTTATGGGGGTCTAAAGATTTGCGTTACCACAATACACTGGGATATCAAATATTAAAACTTTCTGTGTCCAGCTAAAGGTGCTGCAGTGTTCCCACTTCCACATTTTAAGTGATAACAGATCAAAACTATTGAAAATACAGCAGCTGTCTGGCTACCAATGTGCAAGCGCACTGTGTGTGTGAGACAGGATTTGAGTCACATGAGAGTGAGGAGACGTGATGTTATCAATCTAATCTATATGTGCTCTTTGTCTAGATACAAGTGACTGTAGGGGCACGGTTTGTGGACTTGCCTTGTGATTGGGGGTGGGGTTGTGGCAGGCTTGCCTTGTGTAGTCGATGCTGTTTTTTTGGCATTTCAAAGGTGGTAACCCTAGTGCCAGTGCAACCCACACACCCCCTGGGTGTGGTGTTCTGTCCCATCCCGTGGCACCAAGACCACTTAGAGAGAGAGATAAAATGAGTCTGCTCTACAGCCTTAGCTAACAGTTGGCTTTTAGCTCATGCACTAAGCTCCAAAGGTCCCCAGTTTTATCCTGCCTGCCGATGACTGGAGTCTGTTGGCATTACACCAGCAGCAGCTTTCATTATGGCATTAAGGTCATCCGGCCACTGGAAGCACTTCTGGGACAGCACTTGGGCCTGATCCACATGCCAGACTTTCCATGCGCTGATGCAGAGGGCTTGATTGGGAATTTGGAACAGGACCCATATGAGGAGAGATTAAAGATGCTAGGACTTTTTAGCTTGGAAAAGAGGAGACTAAGGGGGATATGGTAGAGGTATATAAAATCATGAGTGGTGTGGAGAAAGTGAATAAGGAAAAATTATTTACTTGTTCCCATAATATAAGAACTAGGGGCCACCAAATGAAATTATTGAGCAGCAGGTTTAAAACAAATAAAAGGAAGTTCTTCACACAGCGCACAGTCAACCTGTGGAACTCCTTGCCTGAGGAGTTTGTGAAGGCCAGGACTATAACAGGGTTTAAAAGGGAACTAGACAAATTCATGGAGGTTAAGTCCATTAATGGCTATTAGCCAGGATGGGTAAGAATGGTGTCCCTAGCCTCTGTTTGTCACAGGGTGGGGATGGATGGCAGGAGAGAGATCACTTGATCATTGCCTGTTAGGTTCACTCCCTCTGGGGCACCTGGCATTGGCCACAGTCAGCAGATAGGAAACTGGGCTGGATGGACCTTTGGTCTGACCCAGTATGGCCGTTCTTATGTTCCTTTTGCCTCCTGAGGCTCACCAGCAGGAAAGGGTAAGGAGGGGGACCAGGGTAAGGGATGCAGGGGCTCCTGAGAGGACAGCAGGGGAATTGCCTGGGCTTAGGTTCTTGGGTCAGGGTGAGTGTAGGGACTCCTGGAACAGGGGGGAATCAGGCTGGTGGTGGAGACGCTTGAAGTGGGAAGAGGAGGGCCAGACTGGATTGGGGGGGGCACTTGGGAGGCGAAGAGGAAGGTCAGACTGATGATGGTAGGAGGGTGCCTGGGAGGGGAAGAAGAGGTGGCAGGGGAAAAGGAGGGTCAAGCTGATGGTGGAGAGGGCAGTGGCTGTTTTTTCTGAATCTCAGCGGTAGCAACTCTATTTAGGCCCGTGAACAGGTTTGGTCTGGCCGCTACTCTCCTCCCCTCCCCCATCACTCATGATCGGGAGGCAAACTTCAGTGAGTGGTGTTGTGTTGGATTGCGAACCCTCCCGCATTGTTTGGGAGTCTACCGGAATCGCCATCGATCTCCTGGTGACTATTGAAAGCAGTCCTGGAGATTTTGGTAGGTGCTAAAAGTCCAATCGGTAGTGCAGTGGGGCTAAGGCAGGCTCCTTGCCTGCCCTAGCTCTGTGCGGCTCCTGGAAGTGGCCAGCATGTCCCTCCAGCTCCTAGGTGCAGGATCAGCCAGGGGGTTTCTGTGTGCTGCCCTAACCCTGAGCATCGACTCCGCAGCTCCCATTGGCCAGGAACCAATTGGTGGGGGCGGTGCCTGGAGGCAGGGGCAGCGCATGGAGCCACTTGGCCACCCATGAGCCTAAGAGCTGGAGGGACACGCCGTCGGCTTCTGGCAGCCACCCGAGGTAAGCACCGCCTGGCCAGAGCCCACACCTCTTCCGCACCCAAACTCCCACACAGACCCTGTACCCACTCCCACACCCCAACCCCGCCCCCCCACATCCCTGAGCCCCCTCCTACACTCCAAACCCATCAGACCAAGCCTGGAGCCACTTCCTGTACCCCAAACCCCTCACCCCTGGCCCCAGCCCAGAGCCTGCACCCCATCCTGCACCCAACCCCCTACCCCAGCCTAGACCCCCCTCCCACACCCTGAACCCCTCATTTCTGGCCCAAGCCTGGTGCTCGCACCCCAAGCCCTTCACCCCCTCCTGTACTCCAACCCCCTGCCCCAGCCCAGTGAAAGTGAGTGAGGGTGGGGGAGAGTGAGGGAGGGAGGGGCAGTGGAGTGATCGGGAGACGCGACAAGGATGTTCAGTTTTGTGTGATTAGAAAGTTGGCAACCCTGGTGTTGTGACCTGACACACAGAGTTGCAGCGCCACTCAGCACCACTCAGGATTGGCACCGGAAGCAGAGACACAGGCAGGTTTGGGGCCCTTGACCACTGGGCTTCTTCTCACCTCTGTCTATTTTAAGGAAGGGGTGTGTGTGTGTGGTGTGGTGGTGGGGGCAGGGCCGGCTCCAGGCACCAGCATTCCAAGCAGATGCTTGGGGCGGCAATCTGCAAGGGGCGGCAGTCCCTGTGTTTTTGCCCCCAAGTAGTACGCCGAATTGCCGCCGCAGACGGCGGGGACAGTCCGTGTGCCGTTAGGTCAGCAGGCACGTTTCTGCGGCAGCGGCAATTCAGCCGCAATTCAGCGGCAAGACAGAAGCTGCCGCTGAATTGCCACCACCGTGGAAACGCGCGCCGCCGTAATGGCACACGGACTGCCGCCCCCATCCGCAGCGGCAATTCGGCACGCTGCTTGGGGTGGCAAAAACAGTAGAGCCGGCCCGGGGAGGGGGGTGGTGACTGGTCACAGAGGCGAAGAGACTCTGGGATAAGAGAGGAAGTACAGAGAGAAAATTCTCCTTCTCCTTTCCAGCAGTTAGAGGGGTCTAGGGAGCTTCAAATTTATCAGACACCAACTGACACAAAGTTCATATACGAGGTGGAGGCCCCAAACAGCATCCAGGGACTGCATCCTGATAGGAGTCCCCACCCTTTCTCCAGCAGGAGGTCAGAAGTGTGAGTAGAAAGATCGGCAGAATGTAGTGGAGGAGAGGTACAGAACAGTGTAGAAGTGGGTGGAGGGAGAAAGAAGGAAAAGAATTAAGAGACACTGAAGGTGTCTATCAATCATCAACCATTATTATAACATTTTAAACATTTCTTTAACTCCTCAGTTCCATATATCCTGTCTGTTTTTCTTGTATTTCTCACTCCCATTTTCTGTTCCCTTCTCTTTTCCATTCGTTCTTCCTCCAAAACCTTTCAAATCCCCTTTTTCTATGTGTGTTAATATTTCCAGTTCTCCAGAAAAGCACTTTGTAAGGCTGGTTGAACTTTTTTGCAAAGATATTAATAATAATATTTTTTGTTTATTTGCTTCAATAAAAAAATTCAAAATGAAAGTTTTGGGAAAAACCTTTACTTTCTCTTAGTTTTTATTCCCCTCCCCAAATAAAAGTAAGAGAAAAAAAATCACACCAGAAAAGTATCCAAAAAAGAGGGTTTTTTTAAAGTTAAAAATGAAAGGAAAACTCTTACTTTTTTTACTTTTTCCCTTTTTTCTTGAAACAAAACCTGTTCATTTTATTGGGAAAATTTTCACCAAAAAGTTGCCAAATCTTTAACTAGGTTTTCCACTATCTCCCCAAACAAGACCCATGCTTGCTTTCCACCTATCGCATTGCCTCTTCCAAAGACACACTTCCAAAGGTGGCATTGAAAAGGGGCGGGTGGGGGGAAGGCTCTGTGCTGCCTTTTGTTTCTTTTTTATGTATATGTTGTAGTAGAAAGAGAGTCTGAAATATAAGCCCTGGTATCAGAGGCCTGAGTTAAAGTAATGGGCAAGCTTTGCTAATGTAAAGCAAAGTTAGCAAAAGTCAGACTCTGCTTGCTTGCAGGTTCACAGGATCTGGCAAGAGCAGGGTTGATATTTCAGAAACACATATTTCTAAAAAGGGCTAGGCACAGAATACTCACATAAACACATTTCAGAAGAGAGGGAACCAGAACATCCCCATATCAAGGATGGTACAAAAACATTCTTCCAAAATAACAGAAACACACTGACACCCCCACCCCCCCCGCCAAAGATAAGGTCAAGATAACAGTACTTAATAGAGATGTTTTGATCAAACCAACATGTACAAGGTGATGGGTGATAACTAGCCACGTCAGGGTGCAGTAACTAACTATGTCAGACGGGCAGCATGTAACTTGTTTGTATCAGGGTAAAAAGAAATATTTCAAAAGGAAGTATCTTTGGCCAGGCAAGGGGGGGAATGAAAAGTCCTGCCATTCACTGAGCTGTGTCCATTGTCACGGCCATACATGTCTTAGTATCCTCGTAGAGTCTGCCAGATGCTATTTCCATGCTTCGTCAATGATAAACCTGGCCTGGTGCCTTCGTACCTTAATGGATCTTATGGTCATTGGGCGGTTCGCTTGAGGTCTGCTGTGCCAGCTGTCTGTGCAGAGCTGGGTCAGTGCCCAGGGAGAAAACAAACAAACAAACAAACCTGAACATCTAACAACACTGGTACCCCTGACTACTGATCTGGTAGGTAAGCGAGTTGTCCTATGTAGGAATCATGAACTAACATGACAGAAAACCACGAGTTTAGGGAATCCCCTTAGCCCCTCCCTGGAAATCCCCACAGAGTGTAATACGGTATGTTCTTTCTGGGTTGCTAGCAAAAAAGGCCCATATGAATTTAAAAAAATCTAGTGGGGAAGGAACATGGAATGGAATCTGTAAGGCTAGGGCAAAACCTGTAGCCTTAAAATGTAGAATATTGCAAACTATAACTGTGACAGGTTGGATCACAGAACCCACCTTGGAGCTGCCACTTGATGTGCCAAGACTACCTCTGCTCCTGTTTTCCCTGCCAGCTCAGGACCCCAGCACCCTGTCTTGCTGAGCCAGACACTCCCGTCTGCTCCAACAAAGACCCAGGGTCTGAATTACTTGCCCCAAAACTGCATGTAAGCGGGTGGTACTCACCCCTGCCGGGCCTCCTGCTGGTTGGCCTCGGAATTCCCGCAGTTCTGCCCTGGAGCGCCCTCGGCAGGCTGGTGACCCGCCTATTCGCAGGCCCCGGGTCCCTCCCTGGACCCGGTGCCCCTTTAACTACAACTGGGTCTCCCCCTCCCAGGGGAACCCCCACGCTACTATCCCCACTTTGCCTCAGTAGTGGCCACTGACAGTCATGGTCTAGCCCCACACCCTGGGGCAGACTGCAGTATCAGCCCACTCATCACAGGCAATAGGGGTTTGGACCTGCTGCTTCGTCCTACCCATGGGCTGCCCTCTGCAACCCACAGTACCTATGGCCCTTTGCTAGGCCGCAGCCTGGGGCTTTCCTGGCTGGAGCTCCCCTAGCTCCTCGGCCTGTCCCCCAGCCCTGCTCCCTCAGCATATGGAAGCATATTCCAGTTATATTATATTCACTCATTAGCATATTTTTATAAAATCATATAGGCTGTAACGTCACAATAACCATGGCTATTAAATGATTAAAACAACATACCACAAATTGGCAGGGCAAGTAACAAAAACTCAGGCCTTCTAATACAAACACTTTTTTTTGCTTTGTGAGGTCATCTTCAACTCCTCATCTCAGAAAGCCTTCCACTCTCTCTCTTTCCCTTCCTGAACCCCATCTCCGGCAAAACTTTACTCTCTCATGACTCTCCCCTTAGCAGAAACTCTCCAGTTTACATTTCTTCTCACTTTCCTTTCCTCTCCCCGTGCTGTCACCTCATTCTCTTCTTCTCCCACACAAATCCTCATTCTTCCCTTTCTCCCAAAAGTATCCCATCCTTTTCTCTTTCCTCTACCACAAAAAGCATCATTCTCCCTCCTCTCTGAAAGCCTCTCTCCCATCCCTTTTCCCTAAAAAAGCATATCACTCGTTCATCCCTTTCACACCTTTCCCCCCACCTTTCACATTTTTGCTTCTCTATCCCCTCAGCTCATCACTAAAAATGAACTACATGTTTCATCCAAATCTTTTTTTGGTGAAAAGCACACTGAGCAACACCAAAATGTTTTCTGTTGGTGTCACCCAATCATTTCAAGAATTTCAGTTTCATCAAAATGTTCATTTTGAAAAAAAAATCTGAAAAATTTAAAATGTTTTGTTTTGACATTCTGTAAATTAAATATTTTGATTTTTTTGGTTTTAAATGACTTTTAGGTTTTTTTAGATTTTCTTTAATTTTTTTTAATAAAAATGTTTTAAAATGGTCAAAATCTAAACATTTCATTTCAGTTGCGTTGGAACAAAATGTTTTATTTTTCCCCAAATAAATATTTTTCACCTTTTTAAAACTGCCATGATCCAAAAAATCTGTTATTCTCCCAGCTTTACTCACCACATATGCCTCAGGTTCCATTTTGTTCCTGCAGTTCTCTAGTCTCTGCCCTCCCATTTTGTCCTCTGTCCTTTCCTATGACTGCTCAACACACTGTCACTAAACTTTGTGCCCTCAGGATCCCTTCCATGAACTGCAGTGCCACCTCACATGCCACAAGAGACAGTTTTCTACATGCAGAAGGCTTTAGGCCTCCAGTTAGCTCTAGTCTCTGCCAGAAGTCTTCCTCAATCTCAGTCTCCTCTCCGAAGAACCTCAGCCCTCCCCAGATAGTCCCCATTCAGCCTCAGTCCTCCCACCAAAATGTCTGTTCCACACAGAAACTTCCTGTAATCCATAGTGTCCTCCACAGACATCCCACAGATTGCAGTCCCTATCCAGGACAATCATCGCAAGGCCTCAGCTGCTCCGTAGTTCCAGTTTCCATTAAGAATTCCAGGCCCTGCATATGCCTCCCAAGAGCCATAGTTTCTCCATATAGTCCCTAGAAACCCTTGTAGCTACCTTAATTCATGTAGCAGAAGATGGGAGTGGAGAAACCAGTCTTTTTCCTTCACTCTCTCCTGTCAGTGCCTTTAGAGTGATGTATCTGGCATTTCTCCTCATTTTACCTGTAAAGACTGTAGGGCACTAGTTTTATGTGCTCATGATGAGATAACCTTCTAAGGAAGTGAAAAGCTTCAGTTTTCTAACTGGATTTGAGGTGTAGAGTGCATTGCAGTAGTCGAATTATGAAGAGACCAAGACATGGATTACAATAAGAGTGTTTGCATCCGCAAGAAAGCAGATTGTGCTGAGACCATTCTAGAGGCCTCTGATCTCAATATTTGACAGTCTGTGTATGGACTTGGCTTTGGTACAGAGGGTAAAATGTTCAAAATGTTCAAAATGACCTAAGTGCCAGAATTTTTAAAGGTATTTTGGCACATCAAGATGCACATTGGCACATAAGGCTAGATTCACAAAGGCACTTAGGCACTGCATGTTTCATGATCAGTGTAGCTGGAGTCAGTGGGCCCATGATTCCTGGAGGGAATGTTATTCTAGTGACACCAATAGAATTAGTGGAGGGTTGGCAACCCTCTTAGGCAATGTCTCGTTAGACAGATGCTGACATGCAGAATGCAGCAAAAGATTCAAGAGAAAGGTTGAAAGCCCTCGGGGGCAAAACACCCCCAGAAATACATGTAGTGAGACAACAGCAAAGCAGAGCAGGTGGCCAGGGTTACATACTCAGAGTAAGATTCCTTTACTATGGGAGACAGCATGACCAGGTGTGATGGGGTATATAAACTTCGCACTAGCTTGAAAGGGATTAAGAAGCTGCTTTGGCCCTGACCTGCCACACCTGCCAATCATGCCAGGACTGGAGGAGGAGTTAAAAAGAGGGAACTCCACTCAGCTGAGGAACAACCTTGGGAAGGGAAGAAACTGTTGGGTTTCTCCAGCCCCGAAGAGAGGACATCCAGCCTCAAGAGCCCCTGCCCTCACAGAAGGCCTTCTGCCATGAGATTTTTTTTCAGGGTGATTTGGATTCAAACATGCCCATTGCAAAGAGCGGGCACAATTTAATAATGTACTATGAGAGCATAATGCAGCCCATAGGAAAATGTAAACTCATAATAATTAACCCAAAAAATAAGAGATGGTACCAACTACAGTTTGTGATGGTGGATAGTAAGGACTGCAGACCCTCCTTGGAGAATACAGTCATACAAGCCATAGATTTGATCATGATGCAGCATCAAAACGTTATAGCTGTACTTTAAGAAGAAGAAAGGGACAATGGAGAGAATTTTAAAAATATATGGGGATGTTTTCAAAGGCAGCGAGTGCCTCAAAGGAAAGCAATAACTGGTAGTAGATCCCGCAGTGGGACCTGTGTGCTTATCATGAAGCAAAACTCCAGCGGTACTATGTAAATCTAGTATGCAAGGAGCTGGAACATCTGCAGAGCAGGAGTATCATAGCTAGGCTTGGCTTGGGAGGATTTGGGAAACGTTGATTTCAGCTGACATGCTGAAATGGATGGGGAAAAAAATCAATAATTGGCGTAAGTGCAGCCTCTTCCCTCCCACAGCCTTGCACCTGCTGGGGCTGGGTGTCATTGTCATGGACCTGCTCTCTCACTCACCGGCTGGGAGTGCCAGGGTTCTCTGCTCTGCCCCACCAGGGCCTTCTCACTCATTTCTGTGACAGTGGAGCTGCAGAGGGCTCCCTGCCCAGCAACAGGGCAGCTGACACCTGATCCCTGCAGGTGCAAGAGGGAGGGCTGGTGGGGCAGAGACTCTCAGCCAGGACTGCAAGGAGGAGGAGGAGGAGGAGCTTCCCCACAGGAGCCATTAAGCAGCAAGGTGGCCTCCCCCCACTATTGGGAGCTCATCCAGGCTGCTGACACTCTGCAGAAATGTAAATAAAAACTGATAAAAATTGAAAAAAGATTAAAAACCAAAATTTTTCTATTGAAATTTAAAAAAAAAAAATTGAATTCTGCCAAGTGTAGTTGTAGCACATGTAGAGGCCTGTATAGTCTGAGTAAGCAGCATGGTGGTGGTAGAGAAGCCATCAGACCAATTATACATCTCCATAGATCCAATGCCACTGATCTGAACATTGTAAAGATGCCACTGTCTACTGCCAGAACTTTCCAAAGCCAGAATCCTTGCAGTCTGATGTTTTGGTGCATAAATCTGGATTAAGAGTCCAGCAGGCTGATAACCTTTGCAGCACCATTTGGTCACTATAGATGGCTGCACATGCATAAGCCAAGCACCAGAGTTGTTCCAGAGACGCTTCACATAAGCACTGGAAGGACGGCCTTTGGGGGAGGAAGCTGAATAATTGCAGATAGCATCCTCATTATAGGTGAAGGCAGCAATGAGAGAAAGGTGAACAAGACCACAACAGAAAACTACAAGCTTTTCTACAGCAACGCAGGGACAAGAACTCAATCCAAAAAAATGTGATTCAAACAGATTGAGGTGACTTACATTGACCATCTGCTCACAGCAGAGAGACTGAAAGCAGATCCCACCAAGATCAAAGCAGTCAGATACATGCCAGATCCAGTGGATGTGGAAAGGGTATAACGCTTCATAGGAATGATACATTTTATGTCCAAGTTCTATCTACACCTTGCTGCGGTAGCAGAGCCCATATGTCATTTCACAAGGCCAGATATTGAGTGGGACTGGACAGGTCCCGAACAGGAAGCATTTGATCTGCTGAAATAAATTATAATGGATGCCCTGGTCTTGAAGTACTACCAGCCAGCCACTGACATTGCATCACAGAAGGGACTGGGTGTATCTCTTTTACAGGAGCCGCCAATCACTTATGCTAGCAGAGCCCTGTCAGAGACAGAACAAGGCTATTTCCAAATAGAAAGACAGCTTCTGGCTGTGGTATAGAGCGATTCCATCAGCACACCTGTGGCCACCTAGTGCAATCAGACAGTCATCTAGACCCTTCTTAGCGCTCCAGAGAGATTGCTGCACATGTTGATGTGCCTCTAGCACTACTAGGTAGAGATTAGACATTGTCCAGGATGATTATTGGTGTTAGCTGACACCCTGAGCAGGGCATATATATCCAGCATCAGTGACTTGAGGGAAGGGGATCAGGAGACTGAATCCATTAGTATGCTTCACTGTCATCCAATTTCAACAGCAAAGCTGATGGAAATCAGAGGCTACAGAAAAGGACATCAAACTACACACAGTCAAGAGAGCAATACTAGCAGGGTGACCAGGAGACAAAAGCCAAGTGCTGGTGGAAGCAGAACTATATTTTCAAATGAAAGATGAGCTGAATGTGCAGGATAGAACCAACTCCCATTGATTTCAGCTCCTACTAATTTCAATAGGACTTAGGCACCTAACCTGTTTAGGCAATTTGAAAATCCCATGAGGCACTTACCTGCATCTTTAGACACATAATTGCTCTGAAAACCTGGCCCATGGTGACCAAAAATTTTCCATCAGTTTACTAACTACAAAAGCTAATACTGCTTTGTGAAATAAATCAGTTTTGAATGCAAAACATGTTTTGATTAATTTTTCTTATGTATCAAGCGCATTTAAGGTAGTTTTATTTAGTTAATACACAAAGCCAGCTTTTTTTATTATTTGTAATTGAATTACTGTTTCCATCCAAATGCAGTTCAGGTCAAATCATGAGTAAAACATGGTCATCTAGTAAATAAGATATGCATTATTTCTAACAAACAAAAATGTAAAAATTAAGAATCTGAATCTTTTTTGAGCTATATAATTGCTTAATAAATGGTGTATAGATATAACATATCCTCCTGATTAGCAAAAAGAAGTACCAAATTTAGTATAAAGGCTATATTTAGTTGCAAATCAACATGTTTCATTGGTTATATGAACCAATGAGAATGAACCTTTCTTTAGGAAGATAACTTAGAATTATAAATGCAAAAGAAGATTCAAATTATTTAAATCAAGGTTTCCTGGTTGCTGATTTAAATCATAATTTAAATCTGTGATCAATCCATCATGCCTTTTACAGATTCTGAACAGTTTGCACTGCCTCAAAGATGCAAAAGGAAAAGTTCGCATTGAGAATCTGGTGCTGTATCTGTTCTAGGAATAAATGAAGGTCTTTAATAAAAAGTCTAGAACCAAAAATTTATAAATCTACAACTTTACAATAAAGGGTTAAGCACTCAGAATTTCAGCAGCAACTTCATTTAAGAAAGAGTGGACCCAAACTACTTTCAGTTAAGATGTGTTTTTTTTATATATTACACTGCATAGCTTACAACCATTCTGTTGTTTTCCAGTCATTTCCTTCACTCTAGCTTTGTTTGGTTAATTTAGTTTGTATGATGCCCTGATGTGCTATCAACTAACACTAATTTGCCTGCAGCTTAGCGAAGTCTCATCTTTCCGCCTCTGTCAGGTCTAATGAGTTCAAAAAAAGTGTTTTCTCTGGCATTGGTAGATCAGAAGAGTGATCTGTGTTATCCTTGTCACTCTTCCTTGATCAGTCCTGAAGCTAGCCTCCAAACCATTTTGGCCTTTTTTGTCCTGTGTAGTATAATGGAAAAATAGAAGTATTTGTTAGCTAGTTTCTTCCCATGAATTCTATCACCCTTGTTTTTTTGTTTTGTTTGGTTTTGTTTTCCCAACACTTCAGGACAAATGCCTGTCACAAGGTAACAAATAGACAAATGCAGCCATCTCAGCCCCAGGTAAATAGTGAGGAGGCTAAGGTGGGACTAATTTTCTGAAAGGAGAGGGATCAGGTTTGAGAATGTTTGCCCTCTCACTTGAAAACTAGTGACTTCCCATCTCCCTGTTCTCTAATACAGTAACCACTTTTGGGATTGGGATATATATATCTTGTGACAGGGTCAGGCCAGATGGCTACAAGAGAGTGGTCGAAAGTAGATACATTAGCTCCAGTTTAAGCAGGTCCCTTTTCCCTGGGTAAGATAACAGGGACTATTCCAGAACACTCAGGAACTTTCTAGAACTAATTAAGGCAGGCAGGCTAATTAGGACACCTGTAGCCAATTGGGAAGTTACTAGAATTAATTAAGCTAATCAGGACACCTGGTATAAAAAGGCTCTCACCCCCCAGTTAGTGGGGTGTGCATAAGGAGCTAAGAGTGAGAGGATGTGCTGCTGGAGGACTGAGGAGTACAAGTGTTAACCAACATCAGGAGGAAGGTCCTGTGGTGAGGACAAAGAAGGTGTTGGGAGGAGGCCATGGGGAAGTAGCCCAGGGAATTGTAGCTGTTGTGTAGCTGTTCCAGCAGGCACTCTAGGCAGCTGCGATCCACAGGGCCCTGGGCTGGAACCCGGAGTAGAGGGCAGGCCCAGGTTCCCCCCAAACCTCCCAACTCCTGATCCAACACAGGAAGATCTCTGAGGCTAGCAAAATCTGCCAATAAGCACAGGACTCACCAAGGTAGAGGAGGAACTTTGTCACTATATATATATTTCTCCCTCTTTCCCCCCACCGCTTAAATTGAAAACAAAATGCAGGGATATCTGTTCATACTCTTGTTTCGTTCATTCAGAGAAACCCATTCTTTACCAACACTAAATGACTCAATTATGGAGGCACCAGGTAATGACAAAATAGTTGTGCAAAATTGGGTCTTAAATGGGGTGTAAATTCCTGTGTTTTTCTACAAGTGGACGGCCAATCAGCAAGGAACTTTACCCAGGGTTCATTTTTATGCCCTTTGAGTTCTCTGAGGCTTCTGTATGATTTCTCCACATAATACTTTAATGGAAAGTATTTTAAATTTAGCTCCGGCTGAAACCTTTCCTCGGTAGCCCTCCTGCCTATTGTTTGACCAATATCTCTGTAAAAACAAACAAAACAAACAAAAACTGAGAGGGTCTATCAGAAAGACAAAGTTGGTGAGGTAATATCTTTTATTGGACCAACTTTTGAAGTTGGTCCAATAAATTATTACCTTACCCCCATTCTCCTTAATATTTTGGGACGATCCTGGCTACAACAACACTGCAGACAGAGTGTATCAAGCATTTTCTGCCTCCTGCTGGAGGCAATGGCTTAAAAAAAACCATTCAGGCTGGGCTAACAAAAAGACCTGGTCCTCTAGAGGCCGAGAAGGGCCAGGAGGGGACAATGTTCAATCAGGAACCAGCGGGCCATTTAAGAAGGCTTGCCTGCTGGTTCCCTGGGGCTGTGCTGGGTGAGGCTGGGACAGGAGAGGTGCTCCTCAGTTATAGCCTAGAACCTCAGTGCTGGGTCAGGGCCTCACAGTGCTTAATTTAGGCCAGGGCTTGGCAGGATGAGCCCCGGCACCTCTAGGCTTGGCAGTTCATAGCCCCAGCACCTTTTGGACTTGCTGCATCAGTTATGAATGTACAAAATTACTCGAGCCCTGGCACCCAGTTGCATGAGCCTTGGCACATCTTTTGTTACAAATTAAGGACAGGGACCTTAGCCACAAGTGTTGTGATCAAGCAGTTACCTTTTATGTTTATTTGCTAGATGGTGTCTCAGAATGAGTGTGCAAAATATCTGCCTTGGGGTTATCTCCTTAGCTGACTAGTGTAGGCCTAACTCCCAGCCTTCAGCATAACAACTCCCACAAAGCCTCATACTAATACCACAGACCTTTAATCATAGCAAGCCTAAAAAGCAATTTATTTATGTTCACCTATTTGCAACCCCCATGCATGTTCCAAATAATAACCAATGCACCCTGTCAATCTTATGGTCTATAATGTCATTCTACCTTTAGCAAGCATAAAATCACTAATGAAGTATGATGCATGGTCACAGTCAGTTCAGGAGTCAACAGAAAATATCATTATACCCATTTTTATTCACATGGGAACTGAAGCACAAAGAGGCAAGATTGGAATTGGAATAAGGGAAGCTCAGCTGCAGCCTTAACTATGGAAAATGCCCCATCATTCCAAGGTCATAAAATAGGTCTGTGCCAGGGTATTTTAAGGAAAAAGTTATGGGAGCTGGGACATAGATGTCACTGGATTTTTTTCTGCATATATTTAAACTTAAGGCCAGAAGGGACCATTATGATAATCTAGTCTAACCTCCTGAATAGTACAGGGCAGAGGCCAGAGAATTTCATCCATTAATTTCTGCATCTAGATCAATAGCTTCTAGTTCAACTACAGTATGTGTTTTAAAAACACATCTAATTTTGACTTAATGTCTCCAAGTGATGGGGAATTTACCACATCACTGGTTATTTGTTCTAATGGCTAGAAATATTCTTATTTCCAGTTCGAACTTCGACTTCAACTTCCATAAGAACATAAGAATGGCCCTACTGGGTCAAACCAAAGGTCCATCTAGCCCAGTATCCTGTCTTCAGACAGTGGCCAGTGCCAGGTGCCCTAGAGGGAATGAACAGAACAGGTAATCATCAAGTGATCCATCCCTGTTGTTCATTCCCAGCTTCTGGCAGACAGAGGTTAGGAACACCATCTCTGCCCATCCTGGCTAATAGCATTGATGGACCGATCCTCCATGAATTTATCTAGTTCTTTTTTGAACCCTGTTATGGTCTTGGACTTCACAACATCCTCTGACAAGGAGTTCCACAGGTTGACTGTGCGTTGTGTGAGGAAATACTTCCTTTTATTTGTTTTAAATCTTCTGCCTATTCATTTCATTTGATGAACCCTAGTTCTTGTGTTATGAGAAGTAGTAAACAACACTTCCTTATCTACTTTCTCTACACCAGTCATGATTTTATAGACCTCAATCATATCTCCCCTTACTGTTTCTTTTCCAAGCTGAAAAGTCCCAGTCTTATTAATCTCTCCTCATACGGAAGCTGTTCCATACCCCTAATCATTTTTGTTGCCCTTTTCTGAACCTTTTTCAATTCCAAATATAGCTTTTTTGAGATGTGTGCAGATGTGGTTGCCCCGGTATTCAAGATGTGGGCATATCATGGATTTATATAGAGGCAACATGATATTTTCTGTCCTATTATCTATCCCTTTCTTAATTATTCCCAGCATTCTGTTCGTTTTTTTGACTGCTGCTGCACATTGAGTGGATGTTTTCAGAGAACGATCCACAATGACTCCAAGATCTTTCTTGAATGGTAACAGCTAATTTAGACCCTATCATTGTATATGTATAGTTGGGATTATGCTTTCCAATGTGCATTACTTTGCATTTATCAGCATTAAATTTCATCTGCCATTTTGTTACCCAGTCTCACAGTTTTGAGAGATCCTTGTGTAGCTATTCGCAGTCTACCTGGGTCTTAACTATCTTTAGTAATTTTGTATCATCTGCAAATTTTGCCACTTCACTGTTTACCCTTTTTTCCAGATCATTTATGCATATGTTGAATAGGACTGGTCCCAGAACAGACTTCTGGGGGCACCACTATTCACCTCTCTCCATTCTGAAAACTGATCATTATACCTACCCTTTGTTTCCTATCTTTTAACCAGTTACCAATCCATGAGAGCACCTTCCCTCTTATCCCGTGGCAGCTTACTTTGTGTAAGAACCTTTGGTGAGGGACCTTGTTAAAGGCTTTCTGAAAATCTAAGTACACTATATCCACTGGATCCCTTTTCATCATATCTGCTTATATATTTGTCTGTTAGATTAAAGAACCATGATCTAACAAGTCATCTCCCACTGTAGGTATTTATAGACCATGATTAAATCCCTCCGTAACTCTTCTTCAAGCTACTTTTAGATGTAAGTATCAGAGGGGTAGCCGTGTTAGTCTGGATCTGTAAAAGCAACAAAGAATCCTGTGGCACCTTATAGACTAACAGACGTTTTGCAGCATGAGCTTTTGTGGGTGAATACCCACCTCTTCAGATGCAAGTTATTTTTGCTTGCTGCCAAAATTTTCTTGTGGAATACAAGCAAGAGAAAGGAAATAGTTTTTGAACAGCTATATCTCAGCAAAAGTTCAACAGAATGTCATGGGGCAAAGCAAAGGTGCTTCCCTAGCCTGAGGTAATTACCCTCCCCACTGAATATCAACAGTCTGCTGCAAACAATAGAGGTGTTAGAGCTTCTCAAAGAAAAGGTTACTGTAGTGGTGTGGAGTGGTTCCTCCCTCTCTCTGTCAGAGGGAGGTCACTCCACCTCACTACAGTTACAATGGAAATGAAAAATGTAAGGCAACTTAAATATGAAGGCCTCTATCAGCAGCCCATATAATATAGGCAGAAACACCTGGGATACTAATCGATCTCCCCTACTGCTCTGAAAAGAACCTACACACAGTATTTAGTTCTAGTGTAACCCCTTTCTATGGTTTGGTTTTATTGGTAACACATTAATTTTCTTTTTAAAATGAGCCTAGGCTTTTGGCCCAAGGTTGGCTGTTCATAAAGTTTCTCTCATCATAGATCACAGGTCCCTGAGCTGAGAGGCCCCTGCATCTGTCTCAGAGCCAGAGTGGAATTAACAAGCAAGAGCTGACCCACTGAGACAGCAGAATTCTCTTAGTATCTCCCAGTAGGGGGTCTAATACTGGCTACTTATGTGGGTCAAAGGAAGAACTGCTATCCCGTTTTATACCTCTTAGGGTACGTCCACACTACCCGCCGGATTGGTGGGTAGTGATCTATCTATCAGGGATCGATTTATCACGACTTGTCTAGATGCGATAAATCGATCCCCAAACTCGCTCCCTGTTGCCTCCGGAACTCCACCAGGGCGAGAGGAGGAAGCAGAGTCAACAGTGGAGCTGCGGCCATCAATCCCACTTCGTGAGTATGGGAGGTAAGTCGATCTAAGATATGTTGACTTCAGCTACGCTATTCTCATAGCTGAAGTTGCATATCTTAGATCAATTTCTGCCCCCCCAGTGTAGACCAGGCCTTAACAGTTGGCTGCTCACCTGCGTATCAGAAGAATGCTGAACATGAGACTTACACACATTGGGGTTGGAATCAGATCCTCACCTGATTCTTCTCTCAGTCACACTAGTTTTTATCAATAGTAACTCCACTGAAGTCAATGGAAGTACACTGGGGTAATACTAGTGTAAGTGGGAGGAGAATCAAGTCCCTGATGTGAACCTCATCTAAAGTTTCTGGATGTGCATTGTGCTGAAAATGTACCTTTTGGGGCTCCACAGTGCACATTTCATTATGCATTTTCTCATACAAATGTATTCAGAAATGCTTTACAGAGTTAATACCTAAAGTTAATAGAAATAGTAGAGGAAGTGATAAATTAAGATGTATAGGAAAGGGAGAAAATGCAGATTTTAAAGTGAGATTTGAAAACTGATGAATTGATGAGGTAGGGATCAAGATCGCAAGTGATGCAAAGGAGAAGGCTCTTGCACCTATGCTGGCAAGATTCTTTGTATTTGTGAGACAGTAGCCAGCAACCTTCTGCAGATGTTGAAGCTGTGAGTTGGGATTTGAAGAGGCCATAGGGAAGAGAACTGCAGTAGTCAAAACAAGAGGTGATGAAGGCATGGTGTTTCAGCATTCACAGAATGGAGGCAGTGGTGTGTATTGGCAATGTTGTTGAGGTTGTGATGGCAGACACAAGAAAGGTGTGAAGAGAATGAAAGGAAGTTCTGGGGTAAGGGTGAACGATGCCAAGGCTGCAGGCAATCTGAATCAAGGTATCTAAGAAAATAGCTGGTACCATGGTGGAAAGCACAGAGAAATCATACTTTTACCCACATAGGCAATGTGAAATTCAAACAAAGATACTATTATGAAGCTCTAAGGCAATAGAGGAGGACATGATAACATTTTTAACAGGGTTTTCTGTATGTATAAGTTTACAGAGTCAGGCACTGAAAAGTTAGGAAATGCCAGAAATATGGCCATTGTTCACTTTGGATGTATGCATTGATGGACTTATCCAGTATCAAAAGACAACTTAGCTCAGCCAGGATGAGTCAGCACTCCTGGATCTTAACCAGAAGTGCTTTAAAGACGAGAGATATTCTTCCTCTTACAAGCCTCTGCCTCATGCGGTCCATCAGGGTAATCTGATTGCGGGCCATGAGACATTTTGCCAACGTTGACCATCCACAGGGATCCCTCCCCCCCCTCCCCAGCAGATCATGTCAGCCTCCATTGCCCACTTGTTAAATTTTCAAACAAGTGCCTTCATGCTGTCTCCCATGCTGCTCCTCTCACTTGTGAGAAGCTACCTGTAAACACCTACCTTGATGTTCTCCTTCAAATCCCTCCTTAAAACTCTCCTTTGCTGAGTCACCTACAGTAAATTTGACGGAGGTTAAGCTGCTGGTATGCTGATAGGACTGCCTGCTATGGTTACCAATATAGTACTTATTGTTTCCTCGTACTCCCTCATCGTTCTGTCTGTATTCAGTCTGTCTCTTATACTTTAATACTTAGATGGTGAACTCTTTGGAGCTGGTACTGTCGTGTGTGTGTGTGTGTGTATGTCTAGTGCAATGGGGTCCTGGTCCATGAATAGGAGCCCTATTCATGTTAATACAAATAAAAATCATAATAATATCAAAGACAAGCTCAATACAGAGTAAGACTTGTTGAGCAGCCAATTGGGGAACAATGGAGAATGGAGTTTCCTTTAGTCTGTAATCCATTAACTGACATGGAAAATTGGAATGCTAATAGGGGACTTCTTTACAACCAAATAGAATACCAAGACTCACTTTTTTCTTCAAACACAGAAATCAAGGGGGAAAAAATGTACTGTCTCAACCCTGGAAAACTGGACATCTGTATGACTTTATTACTTTTCTGCCGGTATCTAGAACCCCAATACACATGAGACCAGAGAATACTTCAGTCATACTAGTGATTCTACCCTGGTCCTAGATTTTAGACCTGCTGGAACAATTATCATATCTAACTATTCATCTTCCCCCATGGAAGGAGTTACTATTTCAACATCTATCCAAAAACAGGAAAGTTAGGCCTCCCTGAATTAGACTGGAAATGTTACTCCTAGAAAGTGAATTAGATAGGAATTTTTAGAGTGTTCCAGGATTTGGAATAAATTCAATTTAGGTGCCAGTCTAAGGTAATCATGCAGACATGCACCAAAATTTCAGGTTCTCAGTTATTTACAGAATAGATTATCACTTAGTTAAAAAGCAAACATTCTTTGCAAAAATGCTTTGGCAGTTTCATATTAACAGAGGTGAACAAATCTCATTTGAGTAATTCCCAGGCTCAGTAATTAAAACTTAAAACAAAAAAAACCCCACAGGGTAGTATATGGAAACTCTACTTTGTGATGGAGGTTCTTAACAAGCCACACTGAGTCCCTATGGTATGCAGGGATTATTTGGTAACATTGTCAGTGGTGTCTTTGCTCTAACTTAGTACACCCACACCCAAGAGAAAACAAAATTGGCACGTATAGGAAGTCAACAAAGCAATCAGTACAAACCAGTTCAGGAGAATCACAGCCCTGTTAGTTGTACTGGTTACTGGCAGTCCAACAAAGCACCAGGGATTCACTTTTCAGAAGTGCCTAAGTAATTTAGGCACCTTAGGTGCTTAAAGAGGCAGATAGCTGTCTCCTGGGGTTTTCAAAATCTCCTAGGCACCTAACGCCTATCTATTTCTTCAGATATCTCAATACATTGGAAAGGTGCTTTGAAGATTTGGGGGTAAATATTTCAAATTAATATTTGGCTAAAATATTGTATATAAAAGAGATCTATAAACAAATGTTTTAACTCTACAGATCTGCACACCAGACTTGAAAAGTCCATTGTATCATACAAAGAAATCTGAAAGGTGTCTATGTGGCCATCTATACAACTGTTCTCAATGTACTGCAAATGAGATGTAGGAGTGCTGGCAAATTCCACTTTTGGCTGAAGGAAGCAGCACACTGTGGTATCTATTACTCCTAATGCAATCAGACTTCTTTTTGTGCATGGTTATGGGAGCCCTTCTTAGAGTTTTATTGCTGTAAATAACATGTTATTGAAAGGCAAGCCTGAATATGAAAACCAACTAATTATTTGTTGGTTTTTCTTCTCCAGGTAACCAGGCTTATTATTCTATCACCTCAGTTCATATAAATCTAAATGCATTTTTGACCTTTCAGGGTTTTGTACTCTATTATAAAGAGTTCTTAGGAAAAAAGGTAACCTGGTACATGACAGATGATGTGCAAAATATTTTTTTTTGTTTCTTTGTTTCTTTGTTTTTTGCTTGTTTTTGTGTTTGATTCTTTCTGATGTGCAAAAAAGACCTGGAACTCTTCTTTTGTTTTTTCCTTCTTTGTGATAGAAATGTCAAGTCTGGTTTGCCCTTGCTTTGCTAAGGACTTCTTGAGGGTCTCACAAATCTTTCTTTGTGTCTTAACATTAATTGAAGATATGTGAGGATATCAATCTTTAACAAAGGCTTCGATTATCAAAAATGTTCATTAAACATTGGAATTAAAGAAGTGTTTTTAAACTCTATACCAATTAAAGATCTCATGTATGTGTGGGAGAAACTGACATAGCTTAGTTGGATTTCAGATTTGAACAGTGACTAAAAATCCATTACTCTCTGATTGCTAAGATTTAATTCTCTTGACTTTTATGAAGTCCCCGTTTTACCAGTTCTCCAGATATCCACGAATTTTCTAACCCAGGCAGGGCCTGAATTTCTGTTGGAAAAAAACCCAAGCAGATTGCGCTAATGTCACTTTAAAAAAAAATCTTTGTACTTTTTTTGTTTTCTAAAAAGGGCCCAATTCCATTTTTTTTCCCCAATTTGTAGATCACCTTTAATAGCATTTAAATTTCTAGAATGTGCTCCACCCACAGCAGTATTCCAGCTGGCAGTTTTCTCAGAAATGGAAATCCAACTTCTTACTCACAACCAACAGATCTTGTCCTCTTTCTGATATTGCACATGAGACTAGACTAGAATTATTTTAGAGTAGTGGCTAGAGGCCCCAATCATTGTTAGGACCCCATTGTGTTCGACACTGTAGAGACATGTAGTGAGAAACTGTGTCCTAAAGAGCTTACATTCTAGAGACAACAAAGCATGGAAAAGAGAACAAAGAGACGGATGTACTTGCCCAAGAGTACACAGTGAGTCATTGTCAGAACCAGGAAGAGAACAGAAGTCTTCTGCATTGTATTCCAGTACCCTATGCACTAGACCACCCTGCCTTAATGGTGGACCTGGATATTTGGGGGAGTAAAATCATCAAGAAACAAATTTCTCCCCTGGAAGCACATTGTTTCTGTGTATTTCCCAGAATAGACAGTTGAAACTGGCCTCGGGGGAAATGTGCACTCTGACCTTAAGCTGAAGGAGTTAATTGTCAGTCCATAACAAAAGTGTAATCTTCACCTGCAAACCTCCAATAGGAAGCCACTTGGGGTAGTTCTCAGGGTAACCATGGAATTTTCAACTAAGCCAGAAAAGTCATCTGCCTAGTTATCAAACTCCCTGAGAACAATTAATCTTGGTGAATCATTAGGGTTGCCAACTTTCTCCTTGCACAAGATCGAATACTCTTGCCCCTCTTCCTGCCCTGCCCCTCTTCTAAGGCCCCACCCTTTCTCCAAGGCCCCACTCTGCTCACTCCATCCCCCGCCCCGTCGATCACTCTTCCCATCCTCACTCACTCGCTCATTTTTGCCGGGCTGGCTCAGGGGGAGGAGGTGAGGGCTCTGGCTGAGGGTGCAGGCTCCAGGGTGGGGCCAGAAATAAGGCGTTCAGAGTGCAGGAGGGGGCTCCAGGCTGAGGCAGTGGGTTGGGATGTAAGAGGGGCTGAGGGCTCCGAGGTGGGGCCAGGGATGAGGGTTTGGAGTATGGGAGGGGGCTCCAGCCTGAGGCAGGGGGTTGGCATGTGGGAGAGGTACGGGCTCTGGGCTGGGGGTGCAGGCTCCAGGATGAGGCCATAAATGAGGAGTTCAGAGTGTGAGAGGGGGCTCTGGGCTGGGGCTGATGGGTTGGAAGTGTGGGACGGGGCTCTGGGATGGGGCAGAGGTCCAGAGGGGCTGAGGTCTCTGGCTGAGGGTGCAGACTCTGGGCTGGGGCTAGGGATGAGGGGTTTGGGGTTTAGGAGGGTGGCCCTGGCTGGGACCATGGGGTTCAGAGGGCAGCAGGGGGATCAAGGCTGTGGCAGGGGATTGAGGTGCAGTTGGGGGTGCAGGCTCTGGGGTGGGGTTAGGGATGAGGGGTTTGGGGTGTAGGAGGGTGCTTCAGGGTGGGATCAAGGGGTTCGGAGGGTGGAGGGGGATCAAGTCTGGGGCAGGGGGTTGGGGTCCAGGAGGGGATCGGGGTGCAGGCTCTGGGTGACACTTACCTCAAGCAGCTCTCGGAAACAGCGGCATGTCCCCCCTCCAGCTCCTACCTGCAGGCGCCACCCCCGCAGCTCCTTTTGGCTGCAGTTCCTGGGCAATGGGAGCTGTGAGGGCGGCGCTTAGGGCAGGGGCAGTGTGCAGAGCCCCTGACTGCCCCTACACATAGGAGCTGGAGGAGGGACATGCCAGCTGCTTCCCAGGAGCCATGCTGCGTGGAGGCTAGCCTGGAGCCTGCCAGCCCCGCTGTGTGGCATCATCAATCAGACAGTCAATGGCCTGATCAGCTGTGCTGATCGGAACTGCCAGGATTCGTTTTCAACCAGGTGTTCCAGTCAAAGACCGGATACCTGATCACCCTATGAATCATGCCAGAATCATGAAAGAGGCACTCTACACTCAAGCAGGGAGGCTGTGGTGCTGAGGGGTAATCTGCACCCCAATATTGGTCCCATCTAACCCTATTCTAGGCCGTGTATTCAAGGACAAACTTAAGTAGTTTTGGAGTAGATGACACTTACTATTGTTGCCAGATACAACCAGTACAGCTATGTAGTCTGATAATTATAATTTGTATTAAGGTCAAACATAGAGGTCCCAACTCTTTCTCACTCAGAATTCTCTCAGCAGCCTTATCCTTTAAATAAATCTTAGATGGGCATTAATTTATTAAATCAAGTACCTTTTATTTATCAACATGAACTGAAGAACAGGATTTGTGTGTGGAGAAATATAATGGAACCAATGAAGCAAAACTTTTACAATCAATGTCTTTTTATTGCCTTTTGTTGTCCACAGCATGGACTGAAAGACCCCTTACTGAACCTTAGCCTGGCTCAAACCGCTCCTTCTGAGGTGCCCAATGCAGGGCCACAACCGAGCACCAGAATAGGTACCTCCTGAGCAGGCTACAAATGCCATCTAAGACAACATGCTCACTTTCAACATAATCATCCTGCCATTTTTGAATGATATTCTTTAATTTATAAAGAACCTGACATAAGGCATGAGGCATTATTTCAATTTAAAAAGAAAAAAAGATGGTATGAAGACAGGTGTAGGATGCAAACAAACAAACAAAAATACATATGGCTGAATGTGATTGTAGGCCCTCTTAACCACTAATGGTGAAGAGAATGGGAATTAAGGGAGATGGGGAAATATTAGAGAAGTTCAACAACATGGTTGCATCATTTTTACTGTAGAGGACCATGGGGAAATTCCTCTTCGAAAAGGACTTTACAGGAAATCAGAGTATAGCTTTAACAGAAATTGAAGTCTCCATGGAGGAAGTTTATGAACCAAACTGAGAAATTCAACTGCAGTAGATTGTCAGCACAGTATTTTGTATTCATCTGAGTATTCTAAAGTAAATAAAGTGTGAAATAGCAGACATACCATTGAGATGTAGCTTTAAAAACTCTGTTTCTGAATACTGGAACATTGCTAATGTGTTGCCTATTTTTTTTAAGCCTAGGGATAGCTGAGAAATAATAACCTGGTGTCTACACATCTAATTTAGAATAGAATACAACACAACACTTGGTTAAATGCTCTAATGGAGCCTGTACTTCCCATTCCAAAAATATACGCTGTGTTGCAGATAACAAATAAGTCTTCCTCGTTCCTGGGGTTCTGTCCTTAATTAGTTAATACTAATCAACATGGGTTTTATGAAAAAATCGTTTTGTCAAATTAAATGTATACTGTGTTTTGACTGGATTACAAGTTTGGCGATAAACATAACTGTGTTGATATAATATAATTAAAATACTGAAAGTTGTTTGACTTAGTACTACAAAACTTTATGTGTAAAAAAATCACCATACAAACCAGTACAGCATATATTAAATGGATTAAAAATTGGCTAACTGATATATCTCGCTATAGGTCCCTGCAGTCTGGAATCCCACCTTCCAGAATGGCAGATAACTTTGGTTTCTGCTAGGGCTGTCAAGTGATTAAAAAAAATAATTGCACTTAATCGCATTGTTAAAATTAATTGTGATTAATCACACTGTTAAACGATAATAGAATACTATTCATTTAAATATTTTTGATGTTTTCTACATTTTCAAATATATTTATTTCAGTTACAACACAGAATACAAAGTGTTCAGTGATCACTTATTTATTTTTGATAACAAGTATTTGTGCTATAAAAATGATAGAAAAGAAATAATATTTTTCAATTCACCTAATACAGGTACTGTAATGCAACCCCTTTATCATGAAAGTTGAACTTACAAATGTAGAATTATGTACAAAAAATAACTGCATTCAAAAATAAAACAATGTAAAACTTTGGAGCCTACAAGTCCACTCAGTCCTACTTCTTGTTCAGCCAGTCACTCAGACAAACAAATTTTTTTTATATTTGCAGGAGATAATGCTGCCCGCTTCTTGTTTACAATGTCACCTGAAAGTGAGAAGAGATGTTCGCATGGCACTGTTGTAGCTGGCATTGCAAGATATTTACGTGTCAGATGCGCTAAAGATTCATAAGTCCCTTCATCTTCAACTGCCATTCCAGAGGACATGCATCCATGCTGATGACAGGTTTTGCTCAATAACGATCCAGAGCAGTGCAGACCAACACATGTTTACTTTCATCATCTGAGTCAGATGCCACCAGCAGAAGGTTGATTTTCTTTTTTGATGGTTCAGGTACTGTAGTTTCCGCACCGGAGTGTTGCTCTTTTAAGACTTCTGAAAGCATGCTCCACCCCTTGTCCCTCTCAGATTTTGGAAGGCACCTCAGATTCTTAAACTTTGGGTGGAGTGCTGTAGCTATCTTTAGAAATCCCACATTGGTACCTTCTTTGCGTTTTGTCAAATCTGGAGTGAAAGTGTTCTTAAAACGAACAACATGTGCTGGGTCATCATCCGAGAGTGCTATAACATGAAATACATGGCAGACTGTGGGTAAAACAGAGCAGGAGACATACTAGTCTTCCCCAAGGAGTTCAGTCAAAATTTAACTAATGCACTATTTTTTAAACTAGCGTCATCAGCATGGAAGCATGTCCTCTGGAATGGTGGCCGAAGCATGAAGGGGCATACGAATGTTTAGCATATCTGGCACGTAAATACCTTGCAAGGCCGGCTACAAAAGTGTCATGCGAATGCATGTTCACTTTCAGATGACATTGTAAATAAGAAGCTGGCAGCATTATATCCCATAAATGTAAACAAACTTGTTTCTCTTAGCAATTGGTTGAACAAGAAGTAGGACTAAGTGGACATGTAGGCTCTAAAGTTTTACATTGTTTTGTTTTTGGGTACAGTTATAACAAAACAACAAAAATCTACATTTCTAAGGTGCACTTTCACAATAAAGAGATTGCACTACAGTACTTGTATGAGGTGAATTGAAACATACTATTTCTTTTGTTTATCATTTTTACAGTGCAAATATTTGTAATAAAAATAATATAAAGTAAGCACTGGACACTTGGTATTCTGTGTTGCAATTAAAATAAATATGTTTGAAAATGTAGAAAAACATCCAAAAATATTTAATAAATTTCAATTGGTTTTCTATTGTTTAACAGTGTGATTAAAACTTCAATTAATCAGTTAATTTTTTTAATTACAATTAATTTTGAGTTAGTCACATGAGTTAACTGCGATTAATTGACACCCCTAGTTTTTGCACCACCATCACCCTTTCTTACACAACAATAGCAGCTGCCCCATGAGACTTGCTGCAGATACCAAAATTGTGTTACACATGACAAATTTGTAAGAGCTGGCAAGACTGCATATGGTTCCATTATAACAGATTGTATATTCAAGATATAGGTTACAACAGAAAATCCCCTTTAGTTTAACCCACAATTTACTTCTCCACACACCCCATAACATAGGCAGCAATGATTGCAGCTCACCCATTCTAACACACACCAAGTTCAGACGTAGGTCTGAACCCACCCCCACCTCACAAATAGCTTTTCTCTTTCTCACTTGGAATCCTCTTAGCAGCCTCATTCTCAGACCCAACACTAGATGTGGAGAAGTGGAAGATAATTGCTTAAGCTTCCCTGAAAGCCACAGTCTCCATTTTACCTCATGACACCTCATGGAAGAACATATGACTACATTAAAAAATATTTGAAATTAACATAGCAATGATTTTGATGGTGATTATACAATGGCTTATGGATTTGACATGTCTAGGAATTTTGATCCAGTTTTTAATTTGTCTAGTTTCCCTTTTCTTTTTGATCCATTTCCTCGAGGCACTGGGTGGAACTATCCTGGATAATTGTATTCAGGTTGGACACATCCAATTCCACTCCATGCCATTACCCAACCTTTTTCAGTGATCCTCTTCATCTTTCCCCTTTGAAAGTTGAATAATAACATCAGGAAGTTTATGTTCCCAGAGCCAATGGTATGGGTAAGTCTCATATGTGGCTGCCTAGGTCATGAATTTTTAGGTGCAGCTCCCTTTAGTCTCCACCATCCTTAGTTGGGAGCAGCAGGAACCACTAGGCCAACACAGCTCCTGTTTGGCCACTCCTCCCTCCAAATGAGCTAACTTTCACGGTGGACCTTTCAGGGACCTCCACAGTCCAGCCGTAACAGCCAATGCTGAGAAGTGCAATAGAATTTAGGTCCAATCCAGCCATCCCACTCCCCCTATTGTTGGGTTGTCCGTTGGTCAATTTTTTTGTATCAATCAGCAGTAACACACCCCTGATTTTGATCCACAGCAGAGCTTCAGAGAAATTCAGTCACGCTGTGTCCTGTTAGATTGGAGCAAAAGATTTGCTTAGGCCTTTCTATTAATTTTAGTGATTGCATTGGTGATCAAAAAGAGCACATGACAGGGAGTGGATCAGACTGATTGCCTTAGCTTGGCCAAACAATCTCTAATACATGCACAGGAGCAGCTATATCTTCTACCACTTTTACTAGACATCTTGATGCAACATGATCTCAGCCCACGCCCCAGCCCAGTGGCACTCTGCCACACGGCTTGGGTCTCTGAACATCTGTCCTGGCCTTGTCTGTTTAGCAGATGTTAAAAAAAAATCTTGCTATTTACAGAAAACTGTCTATATTAATATGCTGTTCTCCAATGTGGCAGAGATATGGACTGTTAGAAGTGGTTAACAATTGGTCCTCCTGCTCTCCTTCTATATCAAAAACAATTTTGGACTATTTTGCTGTACTCATCTTACAGAATCTCCTTGTATTCATTCAAGCTCACCATACTACCCTCTAATTAACAATTTTACTACATTAAGTTTTCCAACCATCACCAGGGACTTGTGAACCACTTTATAGACTATTGCTACTAATTCATAACCTTGTTACAACCTAGGCTCTCACTGTGGTGTTCACAGTTACCCTGGTCTTTGTTGACTTGCCTTTTGAGCACATAGAAGAATGTTCTTTATTTTATGTGGCACAACAGCCACCCTTTTTGTTTGCAGACTCATCTGTGAAGAATGAGTGGGCTGCAGGGTTTAATGCCTGATCCTCCCTTCGCTGTATTCTATAAGGACTATCCTACATGATCAGAAATTTATACCAGAACATGTTCCTGAGTTCTACCTGCATCTATCTCCTGGCATTCTTCTTGAGATCTCATTCTGTAAACATTTGACTCTATAACCTAGATGTCAATAGGGCATTGAGTTTATATTTGTATAGAATGAAATATTTAGGAAGTAATAGACGAGCTATAGCTTTGCAAATCAGTGTATGCGCTCTCTTACACATTATCTGTCAAAGTGGATTAGGCTACATACTGAGACATGTTACACAATAGCCAGGGCAAAGGTAGTCCATGGTCTAAGGACTCCATCTACAAGGACAAAGGCAGCTTCAGGGGAATGGCTTCATAATGTCTCCAGTTTGAAAATCTGTACATAAATTTACATAGAACTGCTCTCTCAATTTGACATCTAGATCTAAGAGCATGCTAACACTGCCCTGGAGTTTGTTCTAAGGGGATGTGAATAGCAGTATGCACCAAAGTGCTGAGATGTAACTCCTCCATCTGGGCACTGCAGGCATGAACTTAAATAGCCTGAGTTTGTGTAGTGCAAACTCAGGATCTTTAAGTTCACACCCACAACACCCACACGAGGGAGTTACTTTGGTGCGCTCTGCTCTTCACACTCCCTTAGTCCAAACTGCAGGACATCATAGACATGCCCTAATACTTGCTTTCAGAGGGCAATCTTGTAATCTATGTTAAATGAGAACTTCTCAGCTCACTTATCTGAGTGTTGTACTGCTTGATAAACTCCCACAAATGGTAAAACAGATGCAGTTCATGAAGGTGTAGGAAAGTTTACGCATTAGGAATTATAGTTCTTAGGGTGTATTTTTTCTCCATGTTTGCAGTGGTTACCTACCTTCCCCTCTCCCTTGGATTATTACTTCTCCAGGAGTGCAAAGTTTAGAGCAAAGAGGTTATATACCTCCTGTCTGGTTAATTGTCAAGGTAAGAAGGGCAACTGCATAAGCAAACTCAATCTCTTAACTTCCATTGGTCCTTGATATGTTTCTGCAGTAATTACAGGAATAGTGGGTTTTATTTCCAGGAACCATCTTGGAGCAGGTGCTTTGCATTGAGGTATGTTTCCCCTTAAATCTCAGAAATCCAATGCACCCCATCACAAATACAGTATAATCTGATAGATTGGCCCAGATTCAATAAGCAAATATTGTCTTTATACCCTGTTAGTATCCCTACTCCTAAATATTTTCACAGGAGAAATTCTTTCTTAAAATTTAGAAGCTGGCTCAACCACATCAGGAAACATTTTTAATGTTAATGGTTCTTAATAACATCAGACCTTCAGAACAGGAGCCTTTCATTAAGACACAGAAAACAGGTTTTATCTAAATGCATACCACAGGAGGTTGTGTGAATATTCATGAAGATTGTATTCAGAAATGACTGTTTCTTAGTAGTTATTGCACTGAATAATATCCTGGATAGCTTGAATATACCTGAAGGGCCATTTGAGCATTTTTACAACATCAGCGACAACAAAACTAAATTTATAAAGTGCCTTATCAGAAATATCTCAGAGCACTATACAAAGTGACAATATTAAACATCAGTTCTTAATAGCAGCTAAATGAAGCAGCAAATATTTGGGTTTTTTATCCTACTTTTCATTACTAATACCAACTGGGAATATAGATAGTATCAGGAAACATATTCTACAAATGAAGGTCATAGGGAGGAAAAAGCTATTACTCCCACTTTCTCAAACTAAATATCCTGCTAACTTGGAATATAGTATTATTAATAGTTATTGTTTGTACTGTAATAGCACCTAGAAGACCCAGTCAGGGATTTTGAGGTCCTACTATGCTAGCCACTCTACAATTGAGTAAAACAAAGACTGTCTGTGGCTCACAGAGACCATAATGTAGGATTATGACAAGATGCAACATGTGGATGAACAGACAAACAGTAGCTGGGTGTTATATTGCAGTAAATATTGGTGCTTAGTATCCTTGGTGAACACAGTAATCACAGTAATGAATAGCTGGGAATGTAGGGGAAAAGAAGGCCTGTCAGTATGCTAAAGCTGCTCCCATAAGGATCTAAAAAGTCATTAAAAGAATTTTTAAAATCAGTATGAAACTTTACACAAATTAAATGTAAAAAATGCACAATCAAATTACTATACTGTGACCTGAGTATGTGATCCTTCATTCTAGATATAACACTTCAATTTAATGAAACTGCAAATATTACATCTGTAGAATCCTCAAAAAATTTGGGTAAGGCAGACTGTACGTACATGTTAGACATGCTAGTGTTGCTGCAACAAGAACACTGTAGTCTATAGAAAAAAAAATTGCCCTCCGTGCAAAGTTTATGTATAAAATAGATACAAAAATAATTACAAGTACTATATCAGCTGAAGTTTCTAGATCACAAACTAGTGCTCTCTGGATGTAACCAATTTTATTCTTACTATTGATGGTGATCTGCAAAGAAAATAAATTGGGCTTATGCACTTTTTTGTTTCTTTATTACATATAAAGACAGCCAGAAAGTAAAGGTGGTCAGAAAAATCCAGAGTAAACATTTTTGTGGCAATTTGATAATTAACTGAAATTAAAATTTTTCATGGAGACTATTTGATTATGACCAAGTTCTGCCTAGTTTTCTGCCAGCTCACCTGCCTGACAGATGGACTGATTTGGAGTTGTCGACCCCAATGCTTTCATGTTCTGTGGCTCTGAGGCAGCTCACCAGGCAGACTGCCTTGGCACTGGGGCATCATTTCCTTTCATGGAGAACTTAAAAACATTTTTATTTTCATTCCAAATAGAAACAAAACCAAATTTCAAAATATCAAACTCCTCAATTACCTTTCTCCATCCAGCTCTACCCAAAAGGTTTTTATTTTGGAAAAAAAAATCTGATTATTTTTACATTAGAAATTTAGTCTGCCTAGGCCAGAAGACTTATGGCCTTGTCTGCACTGAGGAAATTTACAAAAAGATTCTCACCAATTCTAACAGTTTAACTGATCATCTAGATCTACTTCCTTCCATTTTCCCAACGTTGTTCATTATGCAATGCTCAACTCAGAAATCAATGTTAGATGTCATTGTCCCTGTATGTGCTAGGGTAGTCATTATATTGGTAACATGTTACAGGAAACCTTTCATTTCTGTTCTGCCAGTTCCAGTCTAAGCCAAGCTGACAGTGACCAAAAAGTTTTACCATCTCTTGGGTGTCCAGTTACCTATGTGACATGAGTTGGTGATCCCAGTCATTTTCCAGTGCAACAGTATCACAATGACCCCCACTACACCTGGCACAAATTGGTACTTTTGTTGACTGACCTATCAGAAAGGACAGAGACTGGACAGGATGCTGGCTAAATATCCTCTAATTCAGTGGAGAATAGCTTTCCAGTTCAAAGCTGAAGCTTAGTGGTGGGGTAGTAGGCTATTGTAAGGATCCGGGGACTAGAACATGGTGCTGCAGAGCCTGCTACAGCCAATAGTCCCACATTACCACTAGGAGCCATTCAGCGGCACAACCATGGAGCACTATGGGGAATAGGTGCCATAGGAAGTACCACCTGAGAGAGAGACCCAGAGTGATGGTACTCTGTGTCCTTCTGATTGGCCAAGTGCCCTGTTTAGCTCAGGGGGTGCCCCAAGAAGTTGTCTAGGCAACCACACAGACTTTGGCCTGGTGCAATGCCAGGCTTTGCTTGCTCTCCTGTCTGACTCAAGCCTGACTCTGACCCAGATTCCCACCTCTTGATTCTAGCCTAGTATTGCCTCTGATCTCCAGTCTCTGGCTTCAGCCTGACTCTGACCCTGATTGTTGCTTATTAAAGGACCTGGCTCTTGTGATTCCTTTAATTCCTGCTCAGCAACTACTGCCTCTGGTAGGCAGTCCTCAGCCCTGCTGTGACTGCTACCCCAGACCATCTATGCTGCAGTCCCATATAGGCATTTGCACTGCTATTGCCCAAGTGAAACAGCTACTAGTTTGGCTACAAGAATCTTCCTGGTAAACCTGCTGTCTGCAGATCACAAGAGAAGCGTTTTGAGTCTCAGCTATGGTTATGTACAGGAAAATTTGAGTACACCCAAATGTTTTGCCAGTTCCCCTCCCTCACTAAAGAAGTGTCTCCACTAATGGGTTATTCTAAGTTTAACGCCTGGCTACCAATTGACAGTAACAACAAAGTTATTGCTGAATTATTTCTCTATCAGTGTGAAGCTTATTAGTCACATGCTCACATAGAGTAGTGTTCATTCTTACAGTGGGTAACTGCAGAAACTGTCATAACATTTTGGAGAGAAACTCCTAAGGTATCTTATTCTCAATAATATTTAGTGCACATTGTTGCTTTTCATCTACTGTGGTTCAAAGATCAAACCAAGAAGTACCTGACAGTATGTTAGTTAATTTTAGGCCCTTTAGGAAAAGATCATATACAGTGACTAGAAATAAGTGTGAAGGGGGTATTTAAGGATGTACTCCAAACTAACATATGTGACAGACCACCTTTCTCACCAAAGCATCCTCTATGTACTGTCTGAGTGGTGGACTGTTCCTTCAGTGCAAATCTGGCCATATTTCTCACATGCCCATTCTGAGGAAGTAGTGAACAAGCGTCTGGCATTTGTTAATATTCCTGCTTCAGATGGCCTCTTCACTGTGGTCCATGTCACTGATATGAAGAGGCACTGTCTGGGATGATATATACCTCACCTCAGACCAAGCTTGCTCTCTTAGAGACCGTCTCTTAAGTGCAGGGAGAGAGATGCACTTGATGTTTACTATAACACCATCTGTGCTTCTGTTTCAGTAAATTGACAATTGCCTTCTCTCTGCATACATTCAGCTAATGATTCCCACTTCATGCTTCTTTTTCCCCCTCAGAGCCCTAACTTGCAACCACTTAAATCCTATACTTTATTTAGTCATTGAGATAAAGAGCAGCCCCTTCTTTTTTTATACCAAGAGGGGCTCCAGCTCAAGGGACTTCACTGATTTCTACCGTGCTCTACTAGTCTGGCCCCACAAGAGATGCATTATCTCACATAGGCAGGTTCAAGGCCATTTAAAGCTTTACAGTTCAATGCCAACGCCTTAAACTCTACCTGGAAACCAACATGAAGTCAGTGTGGATTAAAGAAGCAATGGTGTAACATGCTCTCAGTGGGATACTCATAAAGAGAAGGATGTCACAGTCTATACTAGCTTTATTTCCAAACAGAGTTAAGATGCAGCTCCAAGTATAGTACAATACAAAAACCTAGGTTTGAGGTAACAAAGAAATGATTGTGATAGCAAGGTCTGCCTCAGAAAGAAGAGGTCACAATTTACTAGACAAATGCAAATGAAAAAAGCTGTTTTAGGCCCTGAACACATTTTACACACACAAAAATTGACAGCCAGAGAGAGAGATATTTTTCCTATATCTTCTGGTTGCTTTCCCTAGTTCACCAATATCACCTTTTTTTTTATCTGGCTTGAGCCTCAGTGAGCCAGTCTCCTCCAGAAACGTGCTCAACTATACTATCTGGATGGGAAGAGATGAAAACTATATGTGCATGTCATCAACCCACTGAGATAGGAACAAAGCCACAAAAATGTCAGGGAACTCCCACTAAGGTCTACTGTAGTACCAACGATACCTCCCCTCTGGGAAGATTTCCAGTGCAGCAGGAGCAGTCTCTGTATCATTCCTTGGTGGGTACCCAAATTGAAAAGAGTCATGGAAGTATTTGGTGTTTAGATACTGTGAGAACTGTCTCATCAAAAAATCATGGTCATAAAGGGAAGCCTCCACACAGGTTGACAGCTGATCATATTGTCAATAAAATAATGGTTACTTGAACCTATGCTATACCAAAGCTTTCCATCTTCAGTAGTTTTCATTGGCATTTGATCTCAGAATCTCCCCACAGGCCTTCTCCAGCCAGAAAAGATGTGTATCTGGAGGACAGATTGTGGGACAAAGATTATATTATAGTTATAGTATTATTGGACATTGCAGACTATGCACCTTACCTCACCTCTTGCCCATGATGAGCATGTGGGGATTGTACAAATGATACAGTCATGCCAGGACATTGTGTATAGCCCAGGAAAAGAAGGGAGAAAATTATCAATTAAGACATTTCTTAATCTTCCTGGTAGCAGCGTCTCTCTAAATTCATTGCAAATGGGTTAATGACCCCACCTATGGAATACAGGGGTGTTGTAGGATGCTCCAGGACTAAGCTCCACCCTTCAGCTCAGGTCAGCAGAAGAGTGGGAGCAGTCTAAGTTACTACAGAAAGTTCTTTCCCAGGTGTCTGGCTGGTAGGTCATGCCCACATGCTCAGGGTCCAACTGATCACTATTTTTGGGGCGTGAAGCAATTTTCCCGCAGGTCAAATTGGCAGAGACTCTGGGATTTTTGTGCCTTCCTCTGCAACCTTGGGCACAGGTCACTTGCAGGTTAAAACTACTGTAAATGGTATATTCTCTGTAACTTGAAGTCTTTAAATCATGATTTGAGGACTTCAGTAACTCAGACAGAGGTTATGAATCTATTACAGGAGTGGGTGAGTAAGGTTAGATGATCATGATGGTCCCTTCTGGCCTTAAAGTCTATAAGGAAACACTCCAGCAGCTGGTTACTAGCATTAAGACAACTTGATATAATGTATTAAATAACCTTAAGATGATTGTAATGGGATGCACACCATGCCCATTGGATTCAGTCCCTTGGCCCCGCTCCTTAAAGACTCAGGGATGCTCCAGGCTGGTGCAACACCCGTGCTCTTTATTTTGTGTCCATTTCTCACCACCAGTTTCCCACTATTTACAGGCTATTTACACGGCTTGACCTCACACCGGCCTGACCAGCAACAGACTAGTAGGCTCCTTCCTCCCTCTGAGCCTGACTTTTCCCTCCTGGTCACTGCCCACCTTCTTCCACTTCCCCTCAGCATTTTAGTTCCTGCTAATGAGGCTGGCAGGTGTGGGCAGTTCCTTGGCAAGCACTGGCTATTTACCCTGATTGGGGCTGGGGTGGCAGGAGCTGATTAAGGGGTTTCCTAGCAGCACCCTGCCACACACCTCCCCCCTTAAGCGACCACCGGGGGAGCCTGGTTTGGCCTCTTCTCCCCCTGCTCCGGAGGTTGCTTTGGGGAGGCCCACTGCCCCCCCACTGGGAGGTTCCTGGGGTCTTCCTCACGGGGTTTGTCTATCCTCCAGCCACAAAAGGCACACTGGGAAGGGAGTGGACTGTCTACGGCTACCCACTGGTCCTCGCACCAGTCACAGCCTTTTGGTTGCTCTACTGGCTGCTCCCTCTTGTTGTCAGGCAGGGAAGTCGGGTGGCTCTGGACCTTGTGCTGGCCACCCGGGACCTCAGGCACAGTTGTCCAGCTCAGGAGAGTCTGGCTCTCCCCTCTTGGAGGTTCTACCTCCAGGCATTCTCTGGGGCCTTTCCCCTCTTTTTCCTCGGACCTCCTTCCCAGGGGTGTCTTTAGCAGGGCACTCCTTCAATCCCTCACTCTCTCCCTCTCTCCTGTCTTCATTCAGGCTTTGTTGTCTAGGATCTTCTCTGTCCTCAGGGAACCTAGGTTCTTTCCCTTGCTGGGCCTGAGGGATGTAGGGGTTTCCCCTCCTTTCAATGGGGTCTCCCCCATCTTCCTCCTGAAGGGACCCTCCCATGGCCCCCTTTCCCCTTTGGGACAGGGACCCAACCTGTCCCCAGGACCACAGTGTAAGGCAATCCCTCTACCATCCCCACCCATTGCCAGGCAAACCAGCCCCCAACCTACAGGGGCACCAATCCCCATGGATGCACTGAAGCCTCATTCACACCCCGAGGATAAATCATTGTGGCTATAACAGCCCTCTTTGAAGGAGGGTGCAGGCCAACACCGTGTCCACTAATTCCCTCTCCACCACACGGGGATGGTGGCCAGTCCTTTCCCCCACTTCTCCCTGCCACCGTTCATCCAGCCACAAAATTCGGCTAGCCTGCATTCTATTTCCGGGCAGTCCCGACACTTGTGTCCCTGCTGCCCACATTGCCAGCAGACCATCTGCCCCAGGCAACTAGGGGCCCCCTGAATCTCCTCTTTCTTTTTCTCGGGGCCTCTTCCAAGTGGAAATTCTCAGGGTTTCTTCCCCCAGTCCAAGTCCCGGCCTGTCCGCCCCTCTTTTCGAGGAAAGTCCATTTCTGCATATTCCTCAGTCAGTTTGACAGGCCTCTGCCGTATTTGGCTGGTCCCGCTGGACCCAGACTCACACATTTTCCGGGATCCCCCGGTCCATTATCTCTCCCACCGTTTAGGTATCGGGCGTTAACCACCGCGTGGCCCAGTCCATGACCTTCTGGGCAAAAGCATGGGGCCGCAACCCCCCTATCTACCATGCCCCTCGAAATGTCTGCTGGTACTTTTCGGCTGAGTCCCATCTCAGTCCAGGACTGCCACCTTCACCGCCGCACAATCTTTGGCCTGTTCATTAGTTAGGGCCATATAGTCAGCTTGCACCTCTCCAGCCAGATAGGGGGCTAGTTTTACAGCCCAGGTTGCCTTGTCCCATCTGGTGCCCATGTCTACCCATTCAAAAGTGCACAGGGAGGTGTCAGGGTCATCGGTGGGGCCCATCTTACAGAGCCCCAACCTTCATGCACGGCTGCCATCACCTCCTGGGGGACTCACCAACTGGTTCAGGAGCTGCTGCTTTACCCTGGCCTGTTCCCTGATGAAGTCCTGGAGGGTCTTTTGTTGCTTGGCCTGCAAAGTGAGTAAGGCCTGCCTCTCGGCCTGGTGGGACTGCTGAAAGGCCTGCAGGGTTTTCTGCAGCTCCTCTTGTTGCTTTGCGAGCCGTTGCATGGTTCCTTCCATGTTCAGGTTGCCACTCCCTGGCAGTGGCTGAGATCCCAGACAAGCCCCCACGTGTAACGGGGTGCACAACGCCCCCCATTGGATTCAGTCCCTTGGCCTCACGGACACTCCCAGCTAGTGCAACACCCGTGCTCTTTATGTTGTGTCCATTTCCCATCACCACAGGTTTCCTGCTCTTTGAAGGCTATTTACACAGGTTGGCCTCACACCAGCCTGACCAGCAACAGACTAGTAGGCTCCTTCTGAACCGAACCAAACCTCACCTCTTCTTCCACTTTCGTCCAGCCTTTTAGCTCCTGCTAATGAGGCTGGCAAGTGCAGGCAGTTACCAGGCAGGCACAGGGCTATTTACCGAGCCCCAGTCCATTCCCCCTGATTGGGGCTGGGGTGGCAGGTGCTGATTAAGGGCTTTCCTAGCAGTGCCCTGCCACAACGATATGTGTCTCCCTTTAGAGAAAAAAAGTCAATTTGTATTCTGGTTATTTACCAGACTACCAGCGTGGGCTGAATTTGGAGAGAAGTTGCTAACATAAAGAAATTGATCAGCTAAGAAATGTCTCCTTCTGTTGCACAGAATCTCTCCTCATTCATTACTCATGGGAAGTAGCAAGCAATGAATCCCAGAAGTAGGCAGGGAAAGGATAAACAGAGTTAATTTATTATAGTAGAGTAGTAGACAGGAATGAAAGTTCTGCCCATATAAAAGAAGAGCTTTGTAAACTAAGAAGTTATATAGGAACTAATCCAGTAGCACCTTCCTGCCAGTGTGTGTCTCTGCAGAGGAATGCAAATTTACTTTGCGAGTCTTCCTTGGATTATGTCCATACACTTTCCCCCCAGTGATTCTAAGGACATCTGGGAATAGTTTCCCAGATGCCTAGCATGCCAACTGGTAAAGGATTTGTACATCTTGCCTGTAGCAACTCTGTGGTCCTAAGGCCATGACATTTGGGATAGAATAAGATGAATGGGCTGCAAATGGCACATGCACTCCATATGCTTGAGGTATATCTTTAGAGCTCTAGGAATGCCCATTTATGCCACAACCTTCTGAGGCTTAGAAAAAAATGATAGAACTATTTCCTAGGAATTGTGGAGAGAGGATCTTGCCTTGAACAGACACTTTTCTGAAGCTAGAAGAATAACTTTTTCCTCATGACAAAGGCAGTGTGGTTCTTGTATGGCTATCGGAACTATTTACAAAACTTTCCTTTCACAGAGAATGGAGACTAGAAAACCAGCCACAGGCTTGTCCAATCTGTCATTTTGATTGAACTTGACAACTGATACTCAAACGTAGGCTATGATGTGACTGGCTACAAAAAGCCATTATGACCGGTACTCATTTTTCTACAGTGCTTGGTTGTAGGACTCCAGCCCAACCTGGAGAAACTCTGGTGTAGTTGAGATCACCAGACCTTTGTGATTATTTTTGTACTTGCATTACAGTAGCATGTAGAAGTCAGGGCTCCATTGTGCTGAGCACTGCATGTAAGGGACTAGGACACAGGCCATCTGACATAGTGGTCACAGCTGCAGTGGTGTCCAAACATCAAGGACAGCCACAAAATGGTAGTCAGTGAGCAGGGATCAGAGGAATTGCTAGAGCCAGGAGGGTCAGAGTCAGGACAGGGTCAGAGACCAGAGATTGCACCAGACTTGAGTTAGGAGGCAAGGGTCAGAGTCAGAGAGCAAGGTATGGTCTGGAATTACAGCAGACCAGATATCTGTGTGGTTGCTCAGCTTCCTGTGCATTCTCCAGGGTTAAGTAGCTTGCTTGGCCAATCAGAGGGCTAGGGGTACTGTCACTCTGGATCCTTCGGGCAGTATTTCCTGCAGCACCTAATCTCCACAGTGTTCCCTCGCTATGGTTCTGCATGCCCTGATGGGAGCAATGTGAGATGTCAACCATCCCAGGCTGTTCAGAAGTGGGTTCTAATCCTATGAATCCTTGCTCCTGATTGTTTTTTAGTTCACCTTACATCAGCAATGTAAATTTGACCACATCAGTAAGTGAAATATCCTGTATGAGTTCTGTCTGGCACTAGGAATCCCAACCATTCGAGATAATTGGCTATTGAGGATTCCTCAGGAAATGTTTGAATGCAATGCAATTTTGGATCTTTGCACATCTTTATCATTGTGGTAAAATTACAGCCAGAGCCATGTCTGTTTTGATCTCTGGGTGAGCAATTTGCTAGATTGGGATCAAAAGCTCCTCTGGATTTTGAAGAACTGGTGGCTATGAATCCTTTCCAGCAGCTGTTCATTTTGGAATGGGTCTATTTCTCTGGGCAGAGTACTGATTGGTATGTTGTCTGTGCATGGGTATAGGTGTGTAACATGCAACTTGTGCCTTGCTGTGACTACAACCAGCCACTTATGGCTCTGGGTTCAGAGAGTGGATCAGAAGAAAGAGTCCTGTACAGGAACTGTGAACTCTTGTATACCAATGCCATTGGCTTTGTCATGCTGAGGATTTTGTTGGTTTGAAGGAAAATTTACCTGGGTTTACTTGGAAGCTTCTGCTCCAGATATTTTCCTCATCCAAGGTAAGAGTCCTTTCTTGGATAACCTTGGTGTTGGTAGCAACTAATGGATTGCTATGCTGGTTTTAGCAGTGGGGACTGAGGGCTCTCCTCAACCTCAACTACTAATTGCTCAGCCTTTTCATCCAAAAGCTCCTCACCTGTAAGTTTGGATGCACATGATATCTGCTGAAGTTTAGCAATGGCTATAAAATGGCTTCCTTGTAGCCATCAAGTTAGAATCCATCGCTCATCACAAATCACATCAAAGGTTTATTCAGGACAAAATCTTTTTGATTATGAAATGATTAAATGAAAAACTCACCCCCCAGAAGGGGCTCCTTTCCTACAGCTCTGCTCAGGTTTGGCCCGGGCACCCCTCCCCCTCCATCATGACGCGGTGGGGGAGAGAGGAGAAAGATGGGGGCAGTTTGGCCAAATTTGAGTGGGAGGCATCATGACTGTTACACAGGATTACAGTGCTGCTTTACCCAGACATTCCGCCATTGTGTCAGAGAGACAACCTGGCATGCAGGATACCAGTGCTGCTCACTTAAATTTGGCCCAGCTGCCCCTCCATAATCATGATGGGAGTGGCTGAGCCAAACCTGATGAGTGCTGCAACCTGTGAGTCAGGTCGCAACACTCAGGGTATGTCTACACTACAGGATTATTCCAATTTTACAGAAACCGGTATTTGGAAACAGATTGTATAAAGTCAAGTGCACACGGCCACACTAAGCACATTAATTCGGCGGTGTGCGTCCATGTACCAAGGCTAGCATCAATTTCTGGAGCGTTGCACTGTGGGTAGCTATCCCATAGCTATCCCATAGTTCCCGCAGTCTCCCCCGCCCATTGGAATTCTGGGTTGAGATCACAATGCACGATGGAGCAAAAACAGTGTCGCGGGTGATTTAATCAGTAAATCCTCCCTCTGTGAAAGCAACGGCAGACAATCATTTCGCGCCCTTTTCCCTGGATTGCCCTGGCAGACGCCATAGCATGGCAACCATTGAGCCCATTTAGCCTTTTTTCACTGTCACCTTATGTCTACTGGATGCTGCTGACAGATGCGGTACTGGAGTGCTACACAGCAGCATCCCCTTGCCTTTGCAAGTTAGCAGAGACGGTTATCAGTCCTATTGTACCATCTGCTGCTTTGGAAATTGGCAATGATGGTTACCAGTCCTATTGTACTGTCTGCTGCTGTCATGGGTGCTCCTGGCTGGCCTCGGTGAAGTTGACGGGGGGCGCATGGACAAAAATGGGAATGACTCCCCAGGTCATTCCCTTCTTTACATTTTGTCTAAAGGTAGAGTCAGTCCTGCCTAGAATATCGGGCAAGCCTACTAAAGAAACAGAGAGGCAAACGGCCGCTCCGGGTCAGAGCCCCAGACATCCCGCTGAAATGATGAGCTGCATGCCATTCTAGGGAGTGCCCCTGCAACAACCCCACCCGTTGCTTCCCTCCTCCCACACCCCTCATGGGCTACCATAGCAGTTATCCCCCCATTTGTGTGATGAAGTAATAAAGAATGCATGAATAAGAAACGGGGGGAGGCAGCCTCCAGCTGCTATGATATTCCAGGCAGGACTGAATCTCCATTAGACATTAAAGTTGGGGGGAGAGGAGTGCAGCCTTCAGCTGCTATGATATTCCAGGCAGGACTGAATCTTCAGGAGACGAAGCTTAAAGAAGGGAATGACCGGGAGTCATTCCCATTTTTGCCCAGGCACCCCCGGCCAACCTCAGCGAAAAGCACTCATGGAATGATGATGACGGCTACCAGTCCTATTGCACCATCTGCCATCAGGAAGGGAAGGGGAGGGGATGCTGCTGTTTAGCGCTGCAGCACCACGTCTACCAGCAGCATCCACTAGACATACGGTGACATTGAAAAAAGGCGAGAAACAATTTTTTCCCTTTTCTTTCACAGGGGGTGGGGAGGAGAGATTGATGACATATACCCTAAACCACCCGCGACAATGTTTTTGACCCTTCAGGCATTGGGATCACAGCCAAGAATGCAAATGGTTTTCGGAGACTGCGGGAATTGTGGGATAGCTCAAGTCCTCAGTCCCCCCTCCCTCCCTCCATGAGTGTCCATTTGATTCTTTGGCTTTCCGTTACTGTGTTGAGTCACTGCTGTGGCCTCTGTCTATCATAGACTTGGAGATTTTTTCAAATGCTTTGGCATTTTGTCTTTTGGAACGGAGTTCTGATAGAAAAGATTAATCTCCCCATACAGAGATCAGATTCAGTATCTCCTGTATGATCCATGCTGGAGCTCTTGGACTGCATGGTCACCCGTGCTGATCGGTGCTCCACACTGGGCAAACAGGAAATGAAATTCAAAAGTTTGCGGGGCTTTTCCTGTCTACCTGGCCAGTGCATCCGAGTTCAGATTGCTGTCCAGAGCGGTCACAATGGTGCACTGTGGGATAGCACCCAGAGGCCAATACCGTCGAATTGCGGTCACACTAACCCTAATCCGAAATGGCAATACTGATTTCAGTGCTACTCCTCTCGTCGGGGAGGATTATAGATACCGGTATTAAGAGCCCTTTATATCAATATAAAGGGCTTCATTGTGCGGACAGGTGCAGGGTTAATGTGGTTTAACACTGCTAAATTCGATATAAACTCGTAGTGTAGATCAGGCCTCAGAGCAAGGAAATGGGCTCAGCCCTGTAGGACTGGAGCCACCCATGTGGAGTGAATGCAGGGCAAGCTCACTCTGCAACTCCCACTCACTGGTGGCAGGACCCATTCCCCCCTTCAAGGTCCCTGTCTTCCACCCCCAACATGGATAAAAACAAAATAGCACAAAATTCCCCCAAACTAAAAAAAATAAATAAAAGGCTATTACTGGGCTCAACTAATCCTTGGTTGCAAAGGACTTACTTTTAGGGACCCAAAGTCTCTGGGGTTTGCAGGACTTACCCCAGCACAGTATGAGAATCCCCCAATTCATAGTGGGAGGAAGGGGAGCTGTGTAGGAACCCTGCTTGTTTCCTCAGGGAGTCAAGGACCCACTTCAGTATTTGTGAGGGTGGTGGGACTTTGGCTTCTTTCAGGGTTTTTCCTCCTCCTGCCCAGGTCTATTGTGGGACTCACCCGCTGAACAGGCCAGATAGCTTCCTCCTCATCCTTAGACTCTTCCAAATGCTCAAAAGCTCCTGATTGGTCTTTTCTGTGTTGGTGTCCTGGCTCCTCAGGGCATGGAGGGGACCCGATGTGCCTGTCTGACTCCAACCTTGTACCCTGGTAGTGTGAGGGGCAGCTGGTTGGCAACAAGCAGGGGATAATTTAGCCTCTGAAGAACCCATATATGATGCTTCACGAAGGGAGCACTGCTTAGATTTAAGCCAGGTGTTTGTGAAATAGCTCAGCCATGACTGTGTGGGGCCAGAGGAATCCAGCAGGGAGGTGCTGTAGTAGCAGATCCAGATGGTTGAAATCTGCTATTTACATGGTGCAGAGGAGGAAGAAGAAGAAGATTATAAGTTGCAACTGCATGAAAACAAATTTCAAAAAATATTTTAAAACAAAATGGTTGGAAGAAACTGCACTGCTAACTTATTCCACCGCCAGAGGCAGAAAATCTGGCAGCCTGAGCTGAAGGGCAGAGCTTAGCCCTGGTGTCTCCAGCAACACCACTTGACTACCTGTGCATTCCACAGGTGGGGGCCATTACCCCATTTGTAATAAATTTGGAGAGAAGCTGTGCTACAGAATGATATGAAAGACTGTTTGTGTCCTAATCAGCATGTGTCAAGGCTAATTCCCCACTCTGGCACTTCGAGTGCAGAAGGTGGGGGCCCGCAAGGATTCTAAAGATTAATACTGGCCACTCCAGGCTGGTATTAAACTCCCAAGGTTATAGCTTTTCTCTGACCTTGGATGGGCAGATGCTGCCATCAACCAAGTGCAGAACCCCTTTGAGAGCCCAGGAAGGTGCACTTGGTAATTCCTTCCTGTGGGGTATTCTCAAACCCTTTCAGACCCCCTCCAGGAAAGAGCTGAGAAAGAAAAAAAAAAAAGAAATCAGCTGTCGCCACCAGCTAATTAAACAACATGTGCACAAACCTCTTAAGACACAAAAATCCAATTCTGTTCTTTAAAAAGGTAAATTTTATTAATAAAAAAAGAGAAAGAAAATACATCTGGGAACTCGGGCTATTGCTAGATTTTAAAAGAGCAACTACAAGAATTAAGCACCAAGAATAGCTTTCTTGAGGTCCAGCTTAAGGGTTACAAGCAAAACAAAAGCATGTGGGGTTAGCACAGAGGAGTCCACAAGCCATAACGAAATAAAAGGGATAAACCTAATCGCATCTTCCTAGACATTTCCTGATCTACTTACATATCTGGGTTTTAAATGAGTAGTTTCCAGGTATGATACTGATGATTTTTCATACCTGGTCCAAGCTTCTTACAGCAGAGCTCTGCCCTGCCTGCCTCTCTTCAGAGAGAACAGACAGACAGACAGACAAAATGGAAGTCTTTTTTTCAATTTTAAAAAGTTCCAGACTTACCATTGGCTCTTTTGGCCAGGTGCCCACTCACTTCCTTTTATCTATGCATAGCAGTGAGACTTTTTAACCCTTTACAGGTAGAGCAATTAGAGAACAGCTACTAAGAGGAATTTTATAGCTACTGGCTGGCTGGGTGTCCATAAAAGCGAGCTACCCCTACCCCCTTCATTTATCACAGCATGTTATTGAAAAGTGCATCTCAGGGATGGCAGGGCAAGTCGTTTCTGTTCTTCCATTTCACCACAAGAAGAAAACAGACTTCAGTATTTATTGATGAAGTTTTTAAAACACTCATTTCTATACAGCTGATCAAAACAAAACCACTTGGAACAGCATATATAGCCATGTGGAAAGTAAATCAATGACAGTTGCAGTTTTATTGAGCTGTCTTCAAAGTTTAAATGAAAAAGAGCAAGCAGCATACATAAATCAGGATGTATAGTCACTGGACAATATTGCTAAATTTGTAAAGTTTAGTAATGATGAACCATCTGCATTTGGGAAATCTAAGAAGTTTGGACTGTGATCTGGGAGGACGGCTGACATATTAAGAATTTTAGATTACTTTTGAATGCTCTCAGGTGTGTGTTCTGTAATCTGCCCCTTCATCAAAATATCACTCAATTTTTCTATAAAATAAACACTTAATTTATCTGATTTCCCACAGAGATTTGTATTCATAGTTTTCAGCTTGTAATCACTGTCTCCTGGATACACAGAGGTTTTCATAAATATTAGTGCAGTCCCCTGAGTCTGTTGCAATTAAACCATTAGGCGTCTATCAAAAGTGTTAATAGCCAACTTCACTTTCCTATATTACAGTACAGCAGCATGCCTTAATAAACAGTTTGACAGTGTGAAACCAGACATTAGGGGGTAGAAAAACCCATCTCTGGGGAGTGGAAAGCAGGTTTGCTATATTTACCTTTAAGATTCATTTTAGTTTTAAGTACTTAAGGCAGAATCCTGTAAAGTAATACTGGGAGGTACTGATTCCCTTCACTCCCAGAAGGATTCGGCTTCATGCAGGATGGGGCCCTTAATATTCAGACAATTCAGACTTACTGGCTGAAGAGCCTTTTACTGCTTTTTGCAGGGAGTAGAACAGAACATTCCATTATAATTAACATGCATGTCTATTAAAGGTTTTCAAATTTAATACAAACTCTATTACTAGTAGTACATTAAACAAAGTTACAAACAGGTAACATTCCACAATACAATCGGAATAAGACAATACCTAACAACTTGAAATACATTTTCCCCTCTCCTTCACTTCAATGAAGACCTGAATTAGACACTTCTTTAATGTGCATTCTTTTGTAAATATCGAAAATTAACTTATGACAAAACCATGAATAATTTAACAGCTGCTTTGACATTAATTCTTTCTACCAGGTGCTCTTAGAAATCAACTTCAGCAATTTCTGTAAACCAATCTTAAATAACCAGATAATAAATTTCTTACTGCATGCAACCACAATGACCACTTATCTGAAGATTTTAGTTGTGAGAAATTATTTAACAATAATGAATATGCTAAGAATGGTAATTGTAATTCCACATCTAAGCATGATCCTGCTCCTGCTGAAGTATTTTGATTGGGCCTTTTATTTAAATACCTTGGGCCAAACTCTGTTAATTCTTGAACATGGAAGGTCTGATTTTTGGCTTCTGTATCTGGGTGCCATTTAGCGTTGCCAGGTGCCTGGTTTTTGGGGATCTGGCAACCCTAAATGGCACTCGAACCAAAAGTCTAGTTACCACAGGGCGGGGAGAGGTGCCGGGTCATTAATCTGCACCAGCCGCTGCTCAGTTGGGGCCACCTTCTACCTGCAGACTGGCTCCTTGAGATGATCCAGCAAGTGATGGGGATGGGGGGGGGCAGAGGAGCTAGCAATGAGGGTAGGGCTTTGGGGGAAGAGACAGATAAGTGGGTGGAGCCTGGGGGAAGATGTGGGGAAGGGGATAGGGCCTCAGGGGTCTGGTTACCAGGAATTAAAAAGGTGGCAATCCTAGGAAGAACACCTGGATGTGCCGGAATGTGCACTGGCTGGTACTCTGACAGCACTCCTTAGGGTAATTTGATATGGAGATCCCATGGCACAAGTGTGGCCTTGCTTCTCTGATGTGGGCACTAGTGATGGAGGGTGTTGCCTCACATGATTTACTGTGACATTAGCATGGAGTGGTTTTATTATTTCCCACTGATTAGAATATCACCATGCAGAGTGTCACAGAGAGAGAGAGAGAGAGAGATTATTTTGTGGCTCCTGACTGAGGTGACTGGGTGGTGGAATTACAGATGTGTATTGACTTCATTAGAGGTTTCAGAGTGGTAGCCATGTTAGTCTGTATCAGCGAAAAGAACAGGAGTACTTGTGACACCTTAGAGACTAACAAATTTATTTGAGCATAAGCTTTCGTGGGCTAAAACCCACTTCATCGGATGCATGCAGTGGAAAATATAGTAGGAAGATAGATAGATAGATAGATAGATACACAGAGGACATGAAAAAATGGGTGTTGCCATCTGTATATATATATATATCTATCTTCCTACTGTATTTTCCACTGCATGCATCCGATGAAGTGGGTTTTAGCCCACGAAAGCTTATGCTCAAATAAATTTGTTAGTCTCTAAGGTGCCACAAGTACTTCTCATTCTTTTGACTTCATTAGAGTTGTTGTTACATTTAAATTTGCTATTAGTTTTTCAGGGGCTGGATGGGTACTAATGATCCTCTCCTCCACCATAAAAAGGTGGGGGTGCTTCTAAAACCACAGATTGCCTTAATCCAGCCTGGTCTCATAGGCTGAGGCTGGACTTTGTCTGTTGTGTTCCAGATATTAGTTGATGTTCTTGCTACATTCCCACAACAAGGTTTTCCTGCTGTCTAAATTAGTTGATACACTTCTAGATAATATTGCTTATTTCCTATAATCCTTGTATCTTTAAATAGATAATCAATACTTATGTACGTAGGGACAGTTATGTTTTGAATCTTTAGATACAGAGGAATCAGTCACTGTTGCTACTTACTTTGTATTTCATTTCACATGCCGTTGCTCCCCAGAAAATAGGTACATTTTTCAAACAGGATTTTTTTTCCTTTCTTTTCTCCTGATTAAATAAAATTTTGAGGAGATCGTCTTCTTTTGATGTACATAGTGTGCCATTGCTTTTCCTGTGGAAGGACTGATATGAGTAACAGAGGTTTACTGAGAAAATAACAACCTCAGGGCCAGATAGTCTTTTCAGGAATTTTATAGCTGGTGTGGATGTGGTGTTCAGTCACCGCAAATCCCTGCAAATGAATATTTCCTCACTGATGCCGCTGCAAAGTTCATGGAAGGAGATCATTCCTATTTCTATCTATAAAAAACAGTTGAGCTGATATTTTGGATCCCATCCAAGTGTGTTTTCCCACTAGAGCATGTGATTTTATTCTGAGACACATAATAGAATAAAGATAGGGACAGATATATGTTTTATGCAATTTTACCAGAATTAAATAAGACAAAATACAGATTTTAAAACAAATTCCTTATATTTACACCAATGTAAACCAGTGAAACTGATAAAGTTCCATGTTGCACTTATGCAAAGTAGTCGAGTAGAGTTGAAATCATTATTGCCTGCATGACCCTTCTGCTGGTGGGGGACAGACAGCCCAGTTCTCTTCACAAAGTTTCCTAACCATGCACACAGGAGGAGCCATGAGCCCCAAGGAGTTTTCAGCACAAGACCTTCTAAATACAGAAATTCCCAGAGCTTGTGGAAAAGTAGCCTCCCTTCCCCTTAGTCAATCTACCATTAGTTGGGTCCCTCAGAAGCTGCTCACACACAAAAACTTTGGATACTTCATGTGCACTGTAGATGAACCCCTAAATGAATAGTTCAGTGATGCATAACAAGTTTCCCACTCATATATTTGTAATAATATTTTTCTTCATTAAGGACTAAGATCTCTGAATACTGCAAAAGTCACCACCCTCTTTGCAATGTGTTCCTTTGTATCTCATGGATAAATTATTTTTCTGAGTAATTGTCATTATGTTTCTATTGTTATTCATGGAACAATATTGAATCCCTTCTCTGAATAATTTAAAACCTATACATATCAAATATTTTCTATAATTATGACTTAGTAATGAAACTGAATATCAGGTGAAACAATCCTGGAACCTAACACTTGGCCCAGGTTTACTAAAAGGTTTTCCCAGATTGACAAACCTAAGCTGCATTTTGCTGTAACCTCCTTCACAGGCCATAAAACTACTCTCAGGGCTTGACTACACTTACAAATTTGCAGCGCTGCAGCAGGGTGTGAAAACACACCCTCTCCAGCGCTGCAAATTGCGGCGCTGCAAAGCGCCAGTGTGGTCAAAGCCCCAGCGCTGGGCGCGCGGCTCCCAGCGCTGTCTGTTATTCCCCACAGGGAGGTGGAGTATGGACAGCACTGGGAGAGCTCTCTCCCAGCGCTGGAGCTTTGACTACACTTAGCGCTTCAAAGCGCTGCCGCAGCAGCGCTACCGCAGCAGCGCTTTGAAGTGCTAAGTGTAGCCACAGCCTCTCTCCGTCAGTGTTTGCTTGTGTGGGGTGGGGAAGGGTGGAGCAAGTAGCCTACTTCTCTTCCCTTTTCTAAGGAAGCTCTTGTAGAGGCAAAAGGCCTGCATTATCCAAAAAGCTTCAATGAGTGTTACTGTTGCTCCACCACCAGGTCAGGGCTGGCTGCAGGCACCAGCGCAGCAAGCAGGTGCCTGGGGTGGCCAACGGAAAGGGACGGCATGTCCGACTCTTCGGTGGCAATTCAGCGGCTGGTCCCTCAGTCCCTCTCGAAGGGAAGGACCTGCCACTGAATTGCCACCAAAGAATGAAGCGGTGGCGGTAGAGCTGCTGCCAAAATGCTACCGATCATGGCTTTTTTTTTTTTTGCCGCTTGGGGTGGCAAAAACACTGGACCCAGCCCTGCAACAGGTACTCCATTTTGAGATATCACCCAGAATTCACCAGAGAACAACAATCTTCTTCTCAATCATGTTCTCGTATTTACAAACCCAGAAATCCTTCCCTTATTTGTATCACTTATTTCTTTTTGGGGTTAATTTTCAAAGTGGATAGTAATGATATCTGGCATAAAAGAAGTAGGCAAAGAGGAGATAATGGGTAAGATTTTCAAAAACATGGAAGTGACTTAGGAACACAAGTCCTAATGACTTTCAATGACTTTTGAACCTTTGTAGGAACTTACAGACCATGATCAAGTCACCTCTTATCCTTCTCTTGGATAAACTAAATAGATTGATCTTCCTCAGTATCTCCCTGTAAGGCAGCTTTTCCAGACTTGGAATATTCTTGTAGCTCTTTTTCTGAACCTTTTCCAATTTGTCAACATCCTTTTTGAAGTATGGACACCAGAACCAGACACAGTAGTCCACTAATGGTCTCAGTGATGCAATTGTCTCAATGTATACAGGAGATAATAATGCCTCCCTACTTCTGTTTGATATTCGCCAGTTGATACATCCAAGGATCACATTTGCTTTCTTAGCTAGCACATTGCACTTTCTTCTTTCTACATATGCAAACATTGACACCTTGTTCTTTTAAATTTATGATAACAGATGTCTGAGTTATATGTCTGTTTATTGTGATTGTGTTTACTCACCTTCCCTTCCCCTTTTGTTGCTAGTTTAATGCTCTCTTGACTAATCTCACAAGTCTATCATCCAGAATATTGGTTCCCCTTCTGATGAGATGGAGGTTGTCCAGACCATACAGTCTCCTCTCCCCTTAAAAGATGGCCCAATATTCCATGAAACCAAAACCTTCCACTTACCTAGCCAATAGTTCATCTCTAGTATCTTCTGTCTTCTCTTGCTCAGGAGGCAAGAAGAATACTAGAGATCACTACTTGTATTTTCCTCCTTTGTAGCTTTTCTTTAAAGTTCTTGAAATTTTCAATGATCTGTGAGGTATCAGCTGAAGCACTGACATTCCTGCCGATATGTATCATACGGAGTGAATCCTTGCCTGCCCTCTTCAGGATCCCATCCAGTCTTGCAGTGACATATCTCCACACCAGGAAGACAAGCACACCATCCTGCTTTCTTTTTTTCCTTACAGAATAGTCTGTCAACTCTTCTTAGCATCCACTCTCCAGTGAGGATAGTCTGTTTTCTTTGGACAGTAAGAGACCTTCTGTTGGGCATATTTGACATCCTTGTGGATTAGGTTGAACATCCATCCTCAGTGTATTCCTTTCCTCCAGTTGCATTTTCATTCAACCCTGACATTCTCCGCAGCTGCCATGCTAGGTACTTGATAGCAATTGGATACCAGTAGATCAGAAGAATTTTTCTTGGTTCTTTTTTTTCTGGTGATCACAGAATGATCATCCTCTGCTTCTAGCTATGTACAGTACCTCCTGATTCTCTTATAAGTAACACCTTGGATTATTTTCATCAAAACAGATTAGAGAAAAAAAATATCCAATTTTTCAGTATGTTTACTTTGTAGGAGCAGAGATAAAATGCTGTCAGGATACTTAAAGACTTACATGTATTCGGTGGAACAACTCGTGCATAAAGTTAAGCATGTGTAAGTCTTTGAAGGATCAGGGCCTTTTGCGTAATTTTATTCACCCAGCTGTTTTTGTGGTTCTTCCACACAGCAAGGAGGGAAGAAAAAGCATGTTAAAAACAGTGATTATAAAACCACAACAATTGCCAAGGGTGACAAGCACAATCCCTGGAATTATTTTTAACTCTTGTTTGAAACTGACAAGATTTCAGTTTGCTCCTCTTCAAACACACATATGTATTTCCTATAAGATACTCCCTAACTCCTCCAAAACCCACACATATATTAAAATCTTCTTATCACAGGCTGGCCGGCCCTTCAAGTGGAATCAGGCTGAGTCTCGCCTGTGATTTAGCAGTTATCCCCAGCTGATTCTGATCTGGTGACCTAATTACAACTAGTGATCCCAGCTGTGAAAGGGTCAGAAGGGACTACATAGGGAGAGAGAACTAAGCCTGGGGCAAGTGTCTCCTGATGGAGAGAACCTACAGGGAGAAATATAGGAGCCTGTGGGAGGCCCTGAGATATGGCCTGTATGAAATGGGGAGGCCCCTGGGAGAAGCTGGGAGGAGAGGCAGTGGGAATCAGTCAGGAAGAAAGTCTGCAGGGAGAAGGCCCTGGGAGGCAGTGCTCAGTTTAAAAGAGCAAAGAAGAACTTGGCAGGCCTGTGGGAGTAGGGGTGAAGAGTAAGGTTAGGAGTAAGTGAATCATAGACAGAGATTCTAGGGAAGGAAGCCTGAGAATCAGCTCCCTACAATAGAACTGGAAGGACTTAAAGGTAGCCCAGAAGGTGTGAGAGCTGAGGCCAGGAGGTATGCTAAAGATTAGCCCAAGTGGGACAGAACCACATTGGTTTGGGTGTTTTGTTTGATTGTTTAGCTGGACTTTAGTTACTGTGGAAGGGGGCTGAATTTAAAGATGGCCTGGCCAGAGAGCTAAGCCACAGGAGACATAGGCAGAAATGGATCATCACAGGGCCAAAAAAGTCAACAGGGGGCATTAGAAATGCCAGGGGATGTTACAGCTGTGAGTGGCACTGCTTACGCTTCCAAAAAAAAGGAAAAAAACCCCAACAACCCAGAGTCAGCATTTGTTTTATACTAAGACCTCAAAGCTGCAAGACAATCTGCATGTTTAGAGCCCTATTGAAGATAGTGCATGTGTCTGCCAACACAGATCATTTTGCAGGGTTGACTAGCCCAAGCTCCCCTCATCTCAACCTAAAAAAAGCACCATATACATAAATCTTGGGTTTTAATCAGAGTTCTGTTAAACAATTAATAAAACAATGAAATTTACTGTTTCCCTCTAGTTTTTCTCAAAAAACCCCCTCTCTACTCACATCTTTCCCATCAGTCTGTTTTTCTAGTATCCTATATTTCTTATAGATAACTTTTTAATTGTACTCTTTGTTGTCTTCATGCCTCTTTTTATTCCCATGTTCTGTTTTTTTGTTCCGAGCCAGGTTCTTTCCCCATGTAATTTAATGTATTTGCATAGGTGTAACTGAAGACTGTTTTGGAGCTTACAAGTGAAGAAAATGGCTAATACGTGCAGTACTAAACAGAATCTTTGTTCCAGTAGTTTTAAAAAAATCGGTTGCATTTAATTCACCTGAGCCTATAAATATGAGTGAGTAATGTATCCGGTTTACTGGAATGGAAATACGGATCATTATGTTTGATTGCTACCGTTTTAGCTTTAAAGCAACCTGTGTGCTGAGATTCCTCTACCTTTAATAATCCCAGAAGCTGTAATCCCTCCCTCACAATGCCTCATGATGCATATTTTCTCATGTACCAGAGAAGTTCTTTTACAATTTATTTCTTTTAATTCAAATTTGATAACTTTTTTTGTTTATTTCCTTGTCTTTATGTTTATCCTGGAAATCTAATAGAACAAAAGTTTTAAAAAAATACAATATAAATCTCTGCAGCGGGAAATCTCAGTAAAATATTTGATTGTATAAACCATCTGCTCTGACCGGTTCTCATTCATTAAGAGTCTCTTATGATCAACATCTGGTGGGATTAGAATTTCCCCTGAACAACAAAGGATTTATCCTCCAGTATTTACACAGAGCTTTAGTACACACGCACACACACAATTGGAAATATTTGTTAAAAGCTAAGTGGTACTATTAATCTAGAAGTTGTGGTTTTAATTTAGAGCTAGGAAATTTAGGATTGTGTGTTGAGCAAACTGTACACTTCTACTTGTTACAGGGATGCTGAACTATTAGTCAAGATACAGTGGCAGGTGAATGCAGTATTTACACTCCTTATATTTGTGTTTTCATTGGAAAAGAAGAGAGATTCTTTTTCCTGAAGAAAGTGAAAAAAATCAGGCTGATAAAGGAGACATATCACTGTACCTGGGGCAGATGGTGACTCCCTTACTCACATGGGTGAGTGGCTACACACATGAGTACTTCAGTAGAATCTGTGCACCTTAACAAAAAAAATGGATATGTCCTCACAATACCCCAGTGAGATAGGGAAATACGATATCCACACTTTACAAATAAGGACCTGAGGCCCAGAGATCAGAGAGGAAGTCTCTGGCAGACTGACAACTGGAGCTTGATCTGCTGTGTTTCTGTCCAGTACCATAACCACAAGGACACCCTTCCACCTAGAGATCATTAGACTGGAGAGGGGCAGACTGGGCCCTTACCCCAGCTTGCTTTTTCCACAGCCCCTTGGTCACTCTGGCCCCTGCTTGCCCAACCCTACAGAGCAGAGATGCAGTGGCCCTGTACTTATCCCTACCCAAAGGCCCTGTTCCTGTGCTCCCACTATTACCTGAACCCCCCTCTAGGCCACCTCTCCCATTGCTGAACATTCTGGCCCCATCTCAACATTCTGGCCCCATTTCTCCATTCACGGCTCCAGGTTTTGGTTTTTGCTTCCCACATATTTCTGAATTTAAATTCACAACACCTCTGTGAAGTGGGGAAGCAGTATTACCCCCATTTTAGAGCGGGGGAATCAAGGCACAGAGATTAAGGCCACCTTCAAAAATTCCAGTTTAAATTACTTGTGAGAAATGACAAAGGATGTCTGGCAGAGCCAGGGATAAAAACCAAGTTCTCTTGGGTCTCTGTCTATTATCTTAACCCCAGGACCATACTTTCCTTCTTTCAGCTCCCTTCCTCATTCATGACACAGAAACTTCATAATGTGCAATTGCTAGGCAAATTAATTTTTATGTCACCCACTGCTTTAGAGTTGAACATGCAGGAATAGCCCCATACAGACAGCATACCTTAATGCACCAATTTAATCTAATTGTTCTGAAAGGCGGTTAATAAGACTTGGTTCTGCTATGTGTGTGGGAAAAGATTTTTTGCTTTATTTTGGCTCTGCCAGTATGTGGAACTTTTTTCCAGTCTACCAATGTTTGGGTTGATCTGGCTTTTTTGTAGTAGTAGTAGTAGTAGTACTTACAGAGGATGCAAACTTTGGTTTTAAACAAATATATAGTTACCTTTTCATCACATGGAACCAAAACGCTCTTCCCCCATCCCATGTGTCAGCAGCAGGGTTTGACCATCAGGGCATCAGAGCCCTACCAAAGCTCTATCCTTCCAGAACTAATGTACTTTGAAATCCATTTCTAGAAAGCAGCTGAACGTTGGGGTTCCAGGCTGTGTCTTTGAGTGATTTGACATGCATATGCCACTGTAGGTGTGAGCACGTCCTGCACACAGTGACCAGAATTTTTTCCCTCAGTGGTACCCGTTGGGACAGCTCAAGTGCCCTCTGCTATCACGCGCTGTTAGCACCAGTACAAAGCACCCTGCTGAGCTCGCACCCCTCAGTTCCTTCTTACTGCCCGGGATGGCTGCTGGAACTGCCCTCCTTGCATTCACAAGTTCTCAGTGGACTTTTCTCTGTTTATTGTACATAGCTATTTTTAGTCAAGTTTAGTAAGCTAGTTATCGTGCTTATCAGGGGTTTTTCTCCCATCCCCGGTGCGTAGGGATGCCTCAGTCACCAGGCTTCAAGTCCTGTGCCTCCTGCAACAAGACTATGCCCCTGAGGAACCCACACTCAGGGTGCTTGAAGTGCCTTGGGAAAGCTCATACTGGGGACCGTTGCCAGATCTCCAAGAACTTTAAGCCTGACATGAAGAAAGATCATGGGCCAGGCTGATGTTCCTGCTCATGCTGGCAGCACTGACGCCTCCATCTGAGCCAGGCCATCAGACTCATACCGAGTGCCTCGATGTCGGTAAGGAGTGCTCCTCCTACCATATCGGAGTCATTTCAGCATTCAATGTCGCCTCCTCTGGATGTCTACAAGGCACACCAAGAGTTGTTAAAGAGGGTGGCCTTAAATGTGGGTGTACTGATGGAGGTAGTGAAAGAGTCCTCCCATAGCTTGGTTGACATTTTAGCGACTGTGGGCCCTTCAAAAGTAACCCTGTCTCTCAGTGAGGCCATTATAGACCCAGTTAAAACTCTGTGGCAGACCATTGTATCCCTTCCTCCCACTTCAGTATGGGCTGAATGGAAATACTATGTTCTCACCCAAGGTTATGAGTTCCTTTACACACATCCTCCCCTGGGATCCCTAGTGGTATCTTCCACCAATGAGAGAGAAAGAGAGGGTGCAACCCCAAAATCAAAGAATTCAAAGAAATTTCAGTAGGAAAATTTACTCTACCGGGGGCTACAACTCAGAATTGCAAACCAACAGGTGCTGCCAGGCAGGTATGATTTTAACATGTGGGACTCCATGCAAAAGCTCAAAGGCTTGCTCCCACAAGAGGTCAGGCAAGAGTTCTTCTCACTGGTGGACGAGGGAAAATCGGTGGTGAGGGCTGCTTTACAAGCTGCTCTGGATGTGGCGGGCTTGGCTGCCAGGTCCAGGGTTTCAGCAGTGGCCATGCACAGGAATTCATGGCTACAGTCCTCTGGGTTCCCTTAGGAGGTCCAACAGACTATTCAAGACTTGCCTTTTGAAGGAGCTTTGCTCTTTTCAGAGCAGACAGACACAAAGCTTCACGGACTAAAGGACTTGAGAGCGACCCTCAAGCCCCTTGGGTTGTACATCCCAGCTCCCTCTAGGAAGTACTACTTTAATAATCTGCCCTGACTGCCTGTCAGGACCTGCAGAGGAAGAGAAAAAGGGGTTTCAGGGGCAGGCCACCACCCCCTTCTACCTTGACTTCAACGCCTGCCCCACCCAGACATCATAGGGGTTCTAAGCAGGCATTTTGATGGGACACTCAAGAACGCCATACCAGGTCCTGTGATCCAAGACTCTGTTTCTCTTTTATTTGTGAACCGGCCTTTCCCACTTCCTCAGAGCTTGTACCGTGGAGTGCTGAGCACTGTTAAAGTGGGATACACCCTTCAGTTTATTTCTACCCCTCCTTTCCACTGTTCCTCTCCATCCCTCTTCAGGGACCCCTCTCACGAAGAACTTCTGGTCCAGGATGTTCAATCTCTCCTTCGAGTGAAAGCCATGGAAGAGGTTTTGCAGAATTTAAGAGGGAAGGGGTTCTACTCCTGTTATTTTCTAATCTCAACAGGCCAGGGAGGTCTCAGACCTATTTTAGACCTGCATTAACTCAAGAATTATCTTAAAAAGATAAAGTTCCACCTGGTCACCCTGGCATCCATTGTCCCTTCTCTGGATCCCAGAGATGGGTACACCGCTCTCAATTTAAGAGTTATTTTTCATGTATCAATATACCAAGGACACAGAAGTTTCCTCAAATTTGTAGTGAATGACTCACACTACCAATTCATGGTACTCCCATTCAGCCTATCTTCACTTCCTTGGGTGTTCACAAAATGTATGGCTGTAGTGGCAGCTTTCCTGTGGAGGTTAGCCAAGCACACAGATTTGGTAAAGATTTCAAAAGGCAGGTTTTTTACATTATTGTAACACCTAGGAGCCTGAGTCATGCACCAGAGCCCCATTGTGCTAGGCACTGGACAAACAGAACAAAAATTTCTGTGCTGTGGGTTTTCATATTAGCTCTGCCTTGTGCAACTTTTCAATTATTCTAGCTGCAAATTGGGGGAATGACAATTGTCTCCCACTAGGATAAAAATATGGAGACTTAATAATGAGGGTTGTGAGGAATACAGAAATACTAACAGAAGTCAGTGGAAGAAGAGATTTGAACTCATGTTCCTATTCACTGCACCATCTGCTGCAAAGGATATTTACCCCACATCTGCCCCTCCCTCCTGTGGGGAGCCTCTCAGCTGTACTGGTAAATACAAGAACAACAAATACAGTTGAACATTTTATACCAGTGAGGTTTTGGAGCCTGTTTTTGTTGCTGGGCACTACATTGCAGCGGAAACATTCAGATAGTCATTATTTCTGCACAAGCATAAGAATATGGAGAACTTAAAAACAGATCATTTGAAGGAGTGGGACTGTATCTCATAAACCTCTTGACCAAATGAACTCAAATGTGCACCCCAGTCTCTGAACTAGCATACCAATTCTCAAGTTGATCTGACTACTGGTGGGCTTTTGAGAAGATGCAAAATTCAGCTTTAAAACAGACACCATATTGCAATCTTAACTATGGTCCATCTATCACTGCCCCATAATTAAGTGGGTAGCTTTGTAGAGAACTGGCCTGCAAGCCAAAAGAAGAGCAGTTTCAGTAAGGAGACACAGATTCAGAGCTGGCTTCAGGCACCAGCGCAGCAAGCTGGTGCTTGGGGCGGCCCATGTAAGGGGGTGGCACGTCCGGGTCTTCGGCGGCAATTCGGCGGCGGGTCCCTCAGTCCCTCTCGGAGGGAAGGACCCGCCGCCGAATTGCCACCGAAGAATGAAGCGGCACGGTAGAGCAGCCACCGAAGTGCCACTGATTGCGGCTTTTTTTTTCTTCGCCCCTTGGGTCAGCGAAAAAGCTGGAGCCAGCCCTGCACAGATTCCCTCGAAATAGAAAAAGAGAGGACATCTTCACAGGAGCAACAAGAGAAAAACAATCCGCTTTAAAGCCAAGGAAACAGCAGAATGAAGTGAGATTCCTGTGCAGTGAAAAATGAGGGCTTGTCTTCCTCACCCTCAGGAACTGCAGCAACTCCCAGACCAGGCATTCCAGGGAGAGCCAGAGCAGCCAAAGCTCCAGGAAGGGCTGTGAGGGCAGGAAAAGTCTCAGTCTGAAAGAGAGAGAGAGAGAGAGAGTGTGAGAGAGAGTAAAGCAGGCAGGGCTAGAATATAAAATAAAAAAAAAAGTGTAATCTGCAGAGAAACTGGGCTGCAGGCTGAAAACAGAGCAACTACAGCAAGGAGGCCCAGAAAAAGGACAGGTTAAATTTTAGCCATTTGGCTCATCAAACTGAAAGTAGGATTAGAAAGGGGTGCAGTGAGGCAGAGGGCATGAAAGCAGTAATCAGAGCAAGAGGCCCAGGACTGATCCTCATGGGGAAAACTGATGAGCCTGCCAAAAACCAACCAACAGAGAAATGGCAGAGGGGACCAGGTATGACCAGTGGAACTTCACAGGTTGCAAAGACAGCATTCCCCTCCAGGAACAAATCATGCAATTGTTGCATATCTGGATTGAGATTATACAGAACCTCCATATCATGCAGGAATGTCACAAAAATGAGAGCACTGTGTTTTATTCAATAGGACCAACATGTATTTGCCATCTGCCACCCAAGCAGCATGCCAGAATAGCTATCGTAGTTGGAAAGAAATATACACTGTGGTATTTTGTTAAAATAAAAACTCAAACTTTATGGGACATATTACTGCAGGTGTGATGGTCTCAAGTCAATGATTGGTGGATAATCTCTCTGAGACATTTTAAAATGCTTATTAAAAGCTTTGGTTATTGAAAATAGAAGTTTGCCTTGAACTTAAAGTTGCTAACAGGACTCAAATTCATTATAGAAGATGAATTGAAGTCCTGTTTCAGTTAACTGAAGAGATAATGTCTTCAAATTCTTCCTATATTGGTCAGTCCACATGAATTAGAAGTTTAGATAATAGGCTACAGTGTTGCTGAAGAGACAGTCAAACACCACTGACAATTAATCCAGCAAGGAACCAGTACCTAGTCCCCATAACAACATAGAGTGAACATTTCCTCATGTTGGAATGACAAAAGTGAAAGCTCTTTTGAACTTCATCAGAGATAACTATTCAGATAATTTGTGCATATTTGAAGTATGAAAAAGGGATGCAGTTATCCCCAAAGGGAAAACCACTAATGTAATAGCTTGGGCCTATGCAGGTCTTGATACTGAAAGTTTAACAGCAGTGCTTGAGCCAAGATGCTGCTCCTCAGGGCTTAAGAACTTGGATATCAAAGAGACATTAGTCAAAATACCCAGAGGACTATCTTACTGTATAAATATCCCTGTCAGTCATCCATCAAAACATGTTATTTTGAAGGGATGAGCGGTGCAGGAAATCCTACAGCAGACCAGATCTGAAATTGTATTGGATGTTCAGCAGATAAGACCTTTGTAGGTGGAATCAGTGTTACAAGAAAGAGATGCTAGTACCAAAGTTCATGGACTAAGCCAACAAAGAAAGAACAGCCTCTAAGCAGAGGGGTTGATCAAGATTTGTTTGAACTAGCGGTTAATCTGAGTCAGTTATTGGAGGCACAGAGGCATGTTGCTCAACAAATGCTGAAAAAATCCAAAGTTTTTTCCAGAGGAGATGGAAACAAAGAACAGATCCCTGATCTAGAGATGCATATCAAGTTATACAGCCAGCAAACCATTCAGAAGACTTTTATCTGGGTGCCACATTCACTATGTAACAAGATAAAGGAATAGCTGAAAAAACTAAAAAAAATAAATCAAATTCATCCTATTCCCCACCATTGGTATGTGTACAGAAAAGAGAAGATAGTTTAAGACTTTGCATAGATTACAGAGTTGAGCAGAAGAACATATGTTGCACACAACCCCATCCTTGAATCCAAAATGTTCTAAAGGGGCTTGGAGGTAAATCCTGTTTCTCTCTTAGATCAAAGGGCCACATATCAATAATATTTCACAGCTTGTGATGGAGTCCACTCACAAAAGTGAGCAGCACCTCCTGCTGTCTGTCTCCGGGATTTGGTCTTTCAGCCCGTGCACACTTTCCTGATGGTGCCTCTCCCATTGCCTTCTCCTCTTGCAGACTTACCTCAGTCCAGGAACCACCGTGTCCTCTTGATGACTCTGTCCTCTGGCCATGTCACCATCTGTGTTTTCCTCCTTCTGGGGAGTATTTCCCAGTTCTATAGTCCAACCACTTCACCAGTGACGAGTGGGGGGAACCCAGGCCTGCCCGCTACTCCAGGTCGCAGCCCAGGGACCCTGTTGATAGCAGTCTCCTGCTGCTTCTCCTTAATGTCTCCACCAGAGCTGCTTCAATTCCCTGCACCACTTCCCTGTGGCCTCAGCACATTCTTCGTCCACCTTTTGGGGCCTCCAGACAGCAGACAGCCAGGAGCTCCCTCTTACTTCCTTGGTCCCTGCCAGCAACCACTCTAGCCAAGGTGATACCTTCCTGCAGCCAGCTAGGAACACAGTCCTCTCTCCTTGGGCTTCCTACAGCAACTGACCCTGCTCTGCCCTGCAGCTGCCTTTTATGTGAGACCATTGGGCCCTGATTGGCTGCTCTTTGCAGTCTTTCTCTGCCTGGCTGCTCCATGCACTGCCTCCCTCGGCTGATTTTAACCCCTTCGCTGAGGCAAACACCCCATCACATGGTTAAACAAAATTATTACCTCACAGTCCTTCATAAGACCTTAAGGTCTGTATGAATTGGTAGCATTCCAGTTGACTTAACAAAACTAACTGCTGACTTCCAGAGGTGTAGGAAAGAGTACCTTGCTAAGATTAGGGGTGAGGCACATATCTTTGTGTGCAGAGGCACATTTGAAAAACAGGAAAAATGTAAGGAGTGCAATGGTTACAAAAACATGGAATTAAGCTGAAGGCATCTAAATCTAACCTCTTTAAGAGTAAGGTACATTATATGGGAATGGTGGTGTACACTGAAAGTTATAAGATGGATTCAGTGGATAAAGTAGTTGTACATACCCTACAATAGGGGAACTTCCTAAGCATCTGTGGTTTTGTACCTACTATCAGAGGTATGTTCAAGACATTTCTAGAACAAACCCAGTGTATGACTTTTTGTCTGTTCCATTGGGATCTGACAAAAAGCACCTGAAAAGTGGACACATAAGCAGCAGAAGAAGACACAAAGGAAAAGGAAAGGTGTCTGGGACAAATACCCTCCAATTAGCTGGTTAAATGGACTGAGCAACATTAAATGTTTTAAACCAACTGATTGACTGCCTGGTACAGCTATCAATAACAGCATACCCTGATTTTACCTTACCCTTTGACCCCTGTGGATGCTTTCAGTAAGGGAGTAGGTGCAGTCCTATACCAACATCAAAAAAATAAACTATGAGTCATTGGTTATGTGTCAAGAACATCACAGCCAAGAAGAATTATCACCTTCACTCACAGAAGCTGGGGTTTCTAGCTATGAAACAATCTGAAACCAACATATTTTGTGACTACCTCTGAAGGTTTATAGTAATAACCTGTAAACCAATGTTTTTACCTCTTCAAGATTCAATACCACAGCAGACCGGTGGGTTGCAAAATTAGCTAACTTGAACTCCAGAGTTACATATTGTCTGGAAAACTCTAATGTGCAGGTAAATGCTTTGACCAGTATGTCACTTGATATGAAAAGATATATAACTAAATACACTGCCAAAGATGTTAATGCTTAAACAAAGTCACCAAAGATCTTGTCTGCCACAGTCTTGCTTGACTGGGTACTGGTAGGATAGGCTTGAACAAACCTAGCAAAATGACCCACTGTGACAGTATTATGGCTCTCTTTTTGATTGTTTCCAGATGCAAGAACTCAGCTAATACTAGTTCAGTTTGACTACATTAGTTACTGGTGGTTCTGTAGGTTAGTGAAATTTCTTTTGCTCTAGAATATCAGGGTTGGAAGAGACCTGAGGAGATCATCTAGTTCAACCCCCTGCTCAATGCAGGAGCGAGCCCTAACTAAATCCCCAAATGGCCCCCTCAAGGATTGAACTCACAATGCTGGGTTTAGCAGGCCAATGCTCAAACCACTGAGCTATCCCTCCCCCCCATAACTGGACAGCTGAGAGTTCTCCTGATCAGAGAACTCTCAGCTGGTAGGTTTAAAGCTGGTGGACCCAGCTCCTGTGCTAACCACGTCATCTTCTTTCCTAGCATAGGAGGCATACTGCAGGGCACCTGGCCCCTTTCGTGCCCTGCAGAACTCCAGTATGCTAGGCCAGTCCTCCACTAGCATGAATTAGGGTGCTTTAACTCATGTTGGGGTTGAGGCTCGTGTAGACCAACTCTTAGAGTCAAGGAGCCATAACTGGTTCCCTGATGTTACTGCCACCCACCACACTCTGGCATCAAGTGAATCTTTGGCTGCAGGAAAGAATGTAGCCCTATGAATTCTTGTCAAATTTCACTGCTGTTAATAATCAGTCAGCTATCATTATGCAAAGTAGGAAGTTGGCCATGATCATTTTATTGCTCAGAATAAAGCTATGAATCTACAGTTTTATATTTATATATATATATATATGGAACACTGTGGTCACTGTGACAGATATGGCAATTTCCTATAATATCCTGGACAAACCTCATTGAATTAAATTAAACCTTATTGAATTAAGTTTCAGCATCTTAGGGGTTCACTGTATTAAAATGCAAATTTTTATGGATTATTGTGGGGTTGTATGAAACATCGCTAGGGAGGAGACAAGGCTAATGTAAATGCTGGTAAGTTTTCTGAGCTTCAAAAGACTCTTTTAAACAATATCCAGATAAGAATTAACCTTTAGTTGACTAGGTTTCCCAGGAAATAGTTGAGAGGAGGGTATGGCAACTTCTCACCTCTGGACCCAAACTTTGTAGCTACATTCTGAGGAGAAACCCATTGTCTGCTGATCACCTGTTACAAGAGGACAAGATCCAGGGCCCAAACTGGATAAAGCAGTGGCTCACAAATTCATGGGGGTGCTTGTTCTGAATGAGAGCTCTTATGAATTTGTGATCACAGAAAAACTTCTTGGTGGGGTTTCAAGGACCGATCTCCTGCCAGAGTCCTTGCTGGGGTTGAGGTGATCTCTGGTAATTTTTTAGCATCCGTATAGGTTCTTTTATTGTTTCCGATATGTTTTCTCTGCAATGCTTTCATTCTAAATGGGGCTTTTCCATACTGCACACTTCCCTGCCTACACTGTGAATTCCCCAGCAAACTTTCTAAACAGGACTGCTTCTCCTCAAAGACTATAAACCGTGTGCAGTATGGAAAAGCCCCATTTAGGAGGGAAAGAGGCACAGGTGTCTGCCAATACAGGTGATGGCAGGGAAGCTGGAGGCCTGAGAGTGGGTGCCCTTGCTGGACTATGAGGAGGGAAATACAGATGCAGTTGCCCTGAACTGCGACAGTCTCATTTTAGAGGGAAAAAAGAAAATTGGTATACATATCACCCTTTATGTGTTTGAATCTTCTTATGGCGATCCAAGAGAGTCCATTTGCTCCCTCCTCTGTGGGTTCCTTTATTCGTTTTACCTTTTTCTCATTCTGTGACAGGTGAGGAACGATCTGACCAGTGTTCTGTATGGTGAAGACATCGAAATTTCAGATACTGAGAGTTTCTCCAATGATCCCTGTATCAATGTCAAAAAGCTCAAGGTATGTGCAATTGCTGTAATGTAGACCGGGTAATCAGGAAGAAGAGTGAAAAGGTATCAGCAATGAATCTGTCATAACATTTAATTGGTTTATTTACATTTTTTTCCTTCAAGAAAACTGATAAAGCAGGATTCATTTAAAAGTTATATTTGCCAAAAGACCTAATAGTTCTAACAAGTGGCATTTTGAGGCCAAGTCATGTTCCCAATCAGTGAAATCTTTTACATACTTAATGTTCATGTTGTGCCTAATTTAAACACATAAATAAGTAAGTAGGCTTATAGAAGTTGCTACCTATTAAACCATACAAATATATAATTTAATATTAAATACTTACACTGGGAACCTAAATCTAGATGATGTATACATACCTGTACCCAATAGTGGTTTATTTTAAAAGGACTTTATGTCCAAATCATTCAGTGAATATAGTCTAAATGTTTCTATTGATTTCAGTTGGTTTTGGACTGAGTTCTTTGTTAGTAATTATATTTTCTGTTTCCTAGAAAACAAATTATTCAAGGATAAATTTGATATTGAAATTATTTATCATTCTGATTTATTTTATTACAGTGATTTCTTAGATACATGGTAACTGAGTGTCGATAAATAATTTAAAAGCCTGCAGAGTATTACAATGAATATGTAATAGAAACTGTTTTGCTTGTTTTTAATTCCCTTTACATTTTGTTACAAAATTAAAAGACAATCACATAAATGCAGAGCCAACAATAGCATAGTCATAGAAAACATGAATACCCAAAAACAAGAACTACAAGGAACTCTTTCCCCCACCCATCCCCATGCCCACGCCTACACACACTTATCCACTATTGTTAAATAGCAAGGATTAAGCTGTTATTCATGCCAAACACATATGCTTCAGGAAATGGAAACCCAGGCCTAGGGTCCAGTCTTGCAAACACTTTAACACATCCTTTTTAGCATACAAGTAGTCCCAACAAACTCAACAAGACTATTCACATGCTTAAAGTTAAGTATATATGCAAGTCTTTGCAGGCATGAGGCTTGCTGAAGCCAACAGAAAAGGGGCTAGGGAGGCCCAAGAGGTAAGACTCAGTCCTACGCCCATTTAAGTTTGTGGAAGAACTCCCCTTGATTTAATTGGTACAGGATCGAGCCCTTAAACAGCAAATAGCCAAAGAGCATATAACTAAAGGCTTTATTGTAAACTAGGCATGAGGGGCAGAGTTTATGTTTTTGTGTAACCCTAACTTTGTCATTTCTTTGAGTGCATAACTATACAATCTCAGTGTTCTCTTGACATCTTGTTTTTATCCCATTAACAAACAATATTTAATTGGCTCTCAACACAGCACATGCAGGGTCAGCATCCAAACCTTATCCTTTTTCAGAGGGTTTCCCTTTATTCTTAGCAACAAAATATAAATCCATAAGTGCTAATCTTCCTCCTGAATTTAGCTGTTCCTATGGATCTCCCAAGACAGCTTTCTATGTCCTTGCCTTGAATTTCATCTCCCTCATCTCCCTAAGATGACTGGCTAACGTTGTCAAAATAGGTCTGCATTTCTAGATAGGGTTCTAGTACCTGACACTATGGGTCTGTCTACACAGCAAGTCTTCAAGCCTGGCTTCAGAGCCTGAGCTCCAGCCCCAGCCACAACAACTGTCAGCTACTTTTAGTGCAATAGTGCAAGCCCCATGTTCTTTAGGCTGGGCACTGAGACTTGCTGCTGTGGGCTGCCTCACTTTGTATAGAAGTACCCTGATCATGATGATCCAGCAGCAGGAGTTCCAAAAGGAAATGCTACAGCAAATAGTACTGGCCCTATGCCTGCAGGGAGGAATGGAGTGGGGTCATGCTTCCACTTAAGGGGTCCCTCTGCCTTTACCAGTGAAGCTCACCAAATGGGACCAGAAGATGACCCTACAGCCTTTTTAGTCACATTTGAGAGGGTTGCACTGACAGTCCAGTCACTCCAAGAACAATGGGCTCTTATCCTAATCCCATACCTGATCGGTCAGGCACAGGCTACCTACTGTAAACTGGACACAGAGCAGGCAAGGGATTACAAGCAAATGAAAAGTCCGCTATCTTAAATTATTTGGATATTTTGGAAGAGACCCACAGCCAGTGGTTTAGGGCCAAGAGATACCCCATTCGGGGATGACCCCGAATGTTAGCACTGTGATGGGTTAGACCCCTTGGGAAGCCACCTGATGTGCTGAGATACCACTGAGTCTACCTGTTCTGCCAGCATGGGCCCCCTTTAACCTGTCTTGCTGAGCTAGGCTCTTAAAACCTCCTCTAACACAAACACAGGCATGGCAACACCCAGCTGCAGATCAGTTCTGGGAAGACTCAACTTCAGGGACTTGCTCCCATGCTCAGATGTCCACCTCCCTTGGAGTGCTGATCCAAAGATATATTATGAAATTCTCCCCCTCCCTCAATGTGGAGAAAAATTCCAGTAACTGGGTTCAATAATAAACACAACTATAAAAGGCAGATTTTAAGTGGTAAAAGGGGTAACAAACAGAACAAAGCAGATTACTAAGCAAATGAAATCAAACATGCAAACTAAGCTAGTTTCACTAAAGAAATTGGTTACAAATAGTATTCCTCACCCTAGATATTGTTGCAGGCAGTTTTCAAAGTTTCTGTGGTTTAGAGTTCCCGTTCTATTCCTTTTCAGACTGGAGCCCTGTCTTAGTCTGGACTCCCCCTTGCCTTCCCTTTTGCAGTCTTTCTTCTTGGGCAGACAGGCCATGGAGAGGAGGAGTCCTGTTTGCCTTCCTCCCCACCCTTAAATAGGATTTACATAAGATGGGAATCCTTTGTTTCCCAAATGTGAAAAAAAACACCCTTCCCTTACAGTGGAAAGTTACAAGAAGTCCCAGGTAATGTTTTAGTATCAGGTAACAAGACCACCTGACTCTGTAGGATCACAGCGTTCATGAGTCAGTGGTAGTATGGAGCGTCCGCAGGAAGGCCAAGCTTTTCACAGTCCATTGTCCTCGCAGATGGGCCATCCGCCCTGTCTGGCTTTTCCGTTCTTGTACCTGAAGTGTTAGCAGTGGGTGTCACCCCAAGTAGCATAGTTGAAATACAGATACATAGTCAATAATCCTAACTTCAGATACAGAAATGATACAGGCATACAGATTAGATAATCACATTCAGTAAATCAAAACTTTCCAATGATATCTCACATGAGCCATCTTGCATAAAGTACATCTCAGTTATGTCATATTCATACCATAAGCATATTTTCATAAAGAATATGGAATGACACATAACAACCACAATGACTGAAGGAACTCAAGTGGCCAAGGCAGGGAGTGGGTACTATGGCATTGCCCTGGGATGCTATGAGAAGTAATCAGGTTAATGGATGATTTTGTAGAAGCTGAAGAGCCATTCAAGGCAGAATAACCCTGGACATCAGCAGGGCAAGGGACACAGGGGTGAGAGGGTGAGCCAAATCAATAGCAGTCTCTCCGAGGGGGTCAGCCATTCCTCAGGCCCAAGGCAGCCCTTTGGGGACAAGGAGGCTGAGCATCAATGCAACACCACCACTGGGACCACCGGGCACCCCAGACAACTGAAGCGGGGGTACAGTCCAAGGTCTGGCCAGAGCCCACAGACAAGCTTCCCCCAACCTAAGAAAGAGGCCAGCAACTCCAGCCCATTAACACGCTATTCTTGTGGGGAGACAGGGCACATAAAGAGGGAGGCCCACTGATGGAATGTGAGCGCATCCAGGACTGGATGTCATAAACTTGGGCATGACCCTCCCTCCCCCCAAGTTGATGGTACTTGTGATGGTCCAAGTGAACCTGGTTCAAGGACTCTTGGACTCCGGCTGAAGCCAGATAGTGGTCCAGTCCTACATGGTATGAAGTGACACCACTCCCAAGACCACATTCCACCTTCAATGTATCCATAGTGATGTCAAGACCTACCCGAGCCAGAGGTTACAACTGACAGTGGCAACCCATACAGAAAAGTTGGCTTACCTTGCGATTCATTAATATCCAGGCTCAGGCCGCAAGTGAGAACAGGGGCCAATTGGTGACACCAACTCCCGAGAGCTTGGTAAGCCAACCACTCCAGGGAAGGAACATCCCATTCAACCCTCTGCAGATCCACACAGAGGAAGAAGAGGCATACTATCAGGACCTGGAAGCCCTCCTATGGAGAGGGAATTTAGTGCTAGGAGAGAAGAATGACCCTTTGTTAAGCCATGTATCTGAGCAACTGGCCTCCATAGATGGAGAAGTAACAGAGTCTCAGGGAGGCAAATAGTACCTGCACTTTGCACTCAGGGAGGAGTGCTTGTACCGAATTGAGAAGAATCAGCAAGCTGCAGTGGTGATGGCCTGGCTGCTGGTACCGTGCCAGCACTGCTGGGCTGTGTTGCAGCTGGTGCATGATATCCCATGTGTGGGACACCTGGGGAGAGAGAAGACATTGGCTCAGATATTAGCCCAATTCTACTGGCCAGGCATACACCATGAAGTGAGAGAACACTGTTCCTCCTCTCAGAGTGTCAACTAGCCAGCACCCTTGGTCCTTCTGCCCTTGACTGAGACCCCCTGTGAAAAAGTGCAGGGTGTGAACAGGTGAGCCAACACGCTGATCACTCAGATGTTAATTAGTTCTCCTTGAGAAAGCTGATGGAAGTAATCAGACAATCAGGCTGGCTGGTTGGATGGACTAAGAAGCCAATTAGCCCATCAGCCCAAGGTTGATAAAGAGGCAGGAAGGATGTCCCAAGGAGGAGGGAGAGGGGACCAGGCTAGTTGAGCCCAGTTACATGGAGGCCTCAAGGGATGGAGATCTCTGTTCACCTCAGGTCCTGGGGAGTGGGCCAAAAAGCACTGTTGGTATTGTAAATAGACTGCTGAACAGGGTTTGTTGTAGAAATGGTGGAAGGAACTTAAAATAAAAGGGTATGGTGAAGGCACAACCACTGGAGTCCATGCAGCTTCTGCAGGGATAAGGGGGAGAGAAGCCATGCCCTGTGCAGGGCCGGCTCCAGGCACCAGCTCAGCAATCAGGTGCTTGGGGCAGCCAAGGGGAAGGGGTGGCACGTCAGGCTCTTCGGTGGCAATTCGGCGGTGGGTCCCTCGGTCCCTCTTGGAGGGAAGGATCTGCCACCGAATTGCCACTGAAGAAGAAAGCGGCGCAGTGGAGCTGCTCCTGATCGCAGCTTTTTTTTTTTTTTTGCCGCTTGGGGTAGCAAAAACCCTGGAGCCAGCCCTGGCGCTGTGATACTCTATTTGAAAGGATAGGAGTGGACATGGTGGGAACCCTAGAAAAGACTGCAGTGGGGCATCAGTACATGCTAGTGATTATTGACTATGCAAGCAGGTATCCTTAGGCTGTTCCTCTTTGCTCCCTGAAAGTGACAGCTATAGTTCCAGAGCTCTTGAAGCTCTTCTCATGCGTAGGGTTTCCCTGTTAAATATTAGCAGACCAAGGTAATAACTTTGCTTCCCAACTGATATGGGAATTATGCTCCCTTTTGAAGGTCAAGTCCCCAAAGACCTCAGTGTAGCACTCACAGACTGATGGTCTATTAGAGAGGTTTAATAAGACCCTAAAGGGGATGTTGAAGCACTTTGTCAGTGATGACCCTAAGCAGTGGGACTGGCTATTTCCACTACTCCTATTTGCTATAAGAGAGGTCCCACAAGCCTCAACAAGGTTCTCCTCATTTGAGTTTCTCTATGGTCACCAACCGCAGGGCATCCTGGACTTGCTATGAGAAAGGTGGGAAGAACAAGATATCAGGTTCTTAAGCATGAACCAATATATCTTACAGTTTAAGGGAGCAACTCAAAAACATAGGAGTGTTCATTAGGGAGAATTTGAGGAAGGCCCAACACACTCAGGAACAAAATTATAGTAAAGGGGCATGACTATGGACTGTTCAGCCAGGTGACCGGCTTCTTCTTCTACTGCCTTCACCCGATGGCAGGATTTGTTCAAAGTGGTGTCAGGCAGGTAGGGCCTGGGACTATGAGATAAGGCTACCCAGGAAGAGAAAGGAAACATGTGAACCTTCTCAAACTTTGGATGGTGTGGGAGGCCCTGCTGATAACTCCTTTTCCAGCAGAACCAGAATTGGGGTTCCAGTTCCCCAGCGGCAAAGCTCCAGCAACCATATTGGGGGAGGGGGGAAGGATTCTTCTCTGCACAAAGGAAACAACTCCTCCAACTAATTGGGGACTTTGCAGTTTTCCAACTGCCCAGGGAGAATGTGGTTGGTCTATCATCATCTGGAGACTACCCTAAGCCAGGTAGTCTGAGAGAACCCTAGACCATTGCCACAAAGGATGTAGGATACAGTCCGAGTGATACTGGAGATGGGGGTGATTATGGAATCCAGAAGTGAATGGAGGAGCCCGTAGTTCTTATTCCCAAACCATATGGTACAGTTCGGTTCTCCATTGACTTCAGAAAAGTCAATGTCATCATAAAATTGACATCTACCCAATGACAAGGGTGGACGAGTTACTAGAACAGCTGGGACTGATGAAGCACTTAAGCACTGTTGATCTGAAAAAGGTTATTGGCAGATCCCCTTATCCCCTTCCTCGCAAGAGAAAACTGCTTTCTCCACCACTTTGGGCACTTCCAATTTAAGACCATGCCTTTTGGCCTCCATGAGGCTGCCACTGCCTTCTAATGGCTTATGAATAAGTTCTTCAACCCCCATCATCGATACACACCAGCCTACACTGATGACATTATCATCTACAGTCCCACCTCAGAGGACCACCTGCAGCATTTAAGGGTAGTGTTAAAAGCCCTACAGGCAGCAGGACTTAAGGCCAACCTGGAGAAATGTAAGTTGGCTGTGGGTGAAGTAACTTATTTGGGGTACTGTGTAGGAGATAGCTTTATTAAGCCAGTGGTCGACAAGGTGCAGGCCCTCCCAGTATGCCCCGTCCCCCAGATAAAAAGGCAAGTGAGACTTTTTCTTGACCTGGCAGGATATTACTGGAGGTTTATCCACAGCTTCACTTCAGTGAAGGCCCCCCTTACAAATCTCATAAAAGTCAAACCCTAAGATGGAAAGCGGGAGGAAGCATTCAGAAACTGAAAACACAACTATGCCGGGCACCCATGCCATTCTGCTCTGATTTCTTGGGAATTCATACTACACATAGATGCCTCAGATGTCAGTCTCAGCATCGTCCTCTCACAAAAATTCAGAGGAGAACAACAGCCAGCTGTACACCTAAGTAGGTAGGTATTCCCTAGGGAAAACTCATAATTATTAAAAAGGAGGCATTAACTACCAAATAGACATCCTCAGGTATTACCTGTTGTGTCGCCCCTTCGCTCTTATCACTGATCACACACCCTTACACTGGATCCAGACCATGGGGGATATGAACCCCCATATAATATGGTACCTTGCTCTACAAGTAGTTACCGAGTACAACCCAGGGCAGGAAAGGACCATGCCAATTTCTTTTCATCAGAGATCAGGAATGGAGACAACTCAAACCCAAATGGCCATCTTAAGGGGTGGGGTATGTGAAGGGACATGCCCTCACACTGGTATGGAAGAGACTAATGAACTCTTCTGGGTTCCAATGAGGAACACTTGCAAGGCTTGTTCACCCTGAAGGACCAGCAGCTTAAAAGAGGAAACTTACCATAGGAAGGGAGATGAACAGGAAGAAGGTTGCTCCACCCAGAGACTGCTGGTAACCGAGGTAGGCCAGCCAAGGAGGAGACAGCCAAGAGACATACTGCTCCTGAAGCCACCCTGACAGACAGCAAAGCAATACACCCAAGGAATTGGGGGAGAAGGTAAACCCACTGAAGGGGCAATAGACTTTGAGAGACTAAGCCCATAAAGCTGAATATCCAGTGGCTGTCTGAGAGACAGAACCTTGTTCCAGCCAGATCTTCCTCCCTTGCAAGGGAAAGGGAAGAGAAGGAGCTGATGCTTTATCTGTGGGTGGTTGCCTCAGTGAGATCCCCAAGTGTTGCCAACTGGGCAAAAAGGGAGTAAACCATGGACAGTGGGACCTGGGAGGAGGTCCCCACCCTCTTACACATGGGCTAGCCATGGGTTTCTAACTGCAGTGTAGCTATACCCTTAGAAAATCAGCAGAAGAACTCTGCATCTCTATAGGGTCCTAACACCTGATTATCTCCAGCTGCTTATGACCAAATGAGACCTTCCTCATGTTATCAACCTATGCTTTGTTTTGCCCTCTCACTAACTAATCTACTGTTAGATTGGACACGTATTCCAAGGAAGTGATTCCCATAGCAATTTCAACAATGAGACACATCCTCCACTAACATTAATTGTAAAGTTGAGATGAGAAGTATATTAGTCAATGTGTTTGCTGTGGATACTATAAGTATGTCATTTATTAACGGGCAGATTAAAATGATTAAGCAGTTCTTTAATTCATGTTAACAACAGAATCCGCATCTTTCTGTCCTTCTTCCATCTATTTCTGCTTCTCTTGTTCACATTGCAAAAAATGATGAAAAAGTAAAAATTTCAAAAATAGGGGCCTCCAGTATTGGCCCTTCAAAATTCCTCCTGTATTGCAGAAGATATCCTGCCTTCCATGGTGAATTCCAATGAATAACGTTGAGATCTCCCTTCTGGCAGAACTGGAAGAATTTTAGAGGGTCAGGGCTTTATATGCTAATTACAGATATTCACCTGTTAAGTACACAAAACCCATATTTACATCTGCTTGAAAAAATGGGTGCTTGTCAAGGCAATCATCTATTCTGCATGTGGGGATTATGAGGTTTTCATTCACTTCTGGTGCATGCATATATTTTGTGTGTGCAACTTAAGCATTCACTTCTGAAAATAGAAATCTTTTCTTCAATGAGGTGTAATTGTAGTATCGGTAAATTGGCACCCAGTTACTATAAAAATGTCTGTAACAGCGATCAAAATAGAAAGTAAAAACCTCTTTCTTTGTAACAGACACATTAATGTATGCTCTGAAAGAACATCATTTAAATTTACAATTATGGGATATGTAGAGGAAGATAAAATACTTATTAAGGTTTACAGAAATACAATGTGATCTATGGATTCCTTGAAACACTGGCAAGTTTTGTTATGTTATATGAATTGCCTGTGAATTGGCATCTTAAAATAGCTCATTTGTGAGCTGTAGTTTAGGAGACAGCAGTTGAGTTTGAGAGAGAGGAGTTTGTGAGATTTTAACATTTCTTTCTACCCCCAAAACCACAGCTGTCCTGTGCCTCCTTTCCAAGGTCTCTTACACAGCCAGACCTCCTGCTCTTCATAGAGCACTGATCCCCAGGAGTGGAGTCCTCCTTTGTTCCAATTTTCCCCTGGAGTCCTCTTTTTAGGTCCCGGCAGGTTGCTCTTAGCCCCTCATCCCATTAGATGTTGTTTAGACACACGCTTACCATCACATGACTTATCTCATTTCATATACCTACAGAGGTGGGCTTAGCCTGGTACAGGCACAACTGAGACCCAGATTTCTTAAAGGACCAGCTCACTCTGTGACAGAGAAGTGGTTCCTTTTCTGTCAAATGCTTACATCTGGAATGGTCTCCCCCTAAAAATACAGTACACCACAGCACAATATACTTCTGGCATTTAGGCAAAGCTCAGTGCTGTTCTATTTCCATTTTAGTTTCATTGTTTCAAGTTTTTTGTTTTATATGTCAATGAATAGGATGTAGAAGAGATTGTTTACTAGCTCGGATATTGCATTTTTGATAGATTTGTTGTCTTAATGATATGATTTTGGCTTTACTTATTTTTTGTAAAGTGTCCAAAGGACTTCAATGACGGTGTCAAATTCAAATGCATTTTTAGTTATTATTACCATTTTTATATTTCTAGTAGAGTCTTTGGACACTAAAACCCCTCAATCTTGCAAACACTTATACACATGCTTAAATTTACACACAGGAATAATCCCACTGAACTCAAATAAGCATGTACATAATTATTTGCAGTATCAGGGCCTAAAAGGGCTTTTCAGCCCAGTCATCCATTTGATTGAATTGTCACTGTTCTGAATTTTTAGGAACACTTTTCTGTGCATTTCAGTAAATAGGATTTCACAGATTTGTGGATTACATATAACTAACATCCCTTGTGGAGCAACTTGCCATTGAATAGTAATTCCTAGCATTTTTTTAGAATGTGAAGACTATATTTTCATGACAAGTACAGGCTGCTGAAGGGGGAATAGTCTACTTTTCTACTGACATCTAGACTAGTACTAGTGCATGAAATACAGTTCTGTCACTAACAGCTCACTGGCTTTCATTTAGTTGTGAATAAATTATGTCTTCTCCACAGATTACTGCAGACGGCAGCAGCAAAAAGTACATTGCATTAGAAGACGGTGAACATAGAACCAAAACCATTCTGGCTAACATAAATAACATGCCAAATAAGTGGATGTATCTCCCAAAGCTGCAAGATGACTTTTATGCACTTTGTAGCTCACATTATATGTGTCATAATGAATGGTAGCTATAGTATGTACACATACATGTTTTATATTCTCAGCTGCTCCTAGTTTCCCCTGGATACAGCTAAAAGGGGAAGCAGCAAGAGATCTGGCTGTGGCTACCCTAATTCTGGGGTAGGTTCTATGGAGGCCCTGATTCTGGCATATTTTTTCACAAGCCTTCACACTCCTGTAAAGTATACAAGCTTCCTACGGGCTGTCCACAAGCCCAGGATTACTAGAATGCAATAGATCTTCAGCCATGCACAGTCTTGCCCCACCACATTCCCATTGCCAAATGCTGATGGAGCGGGAGACATAAGAGCCAATTTGTGACTCTGCCATACTGGCCAGATCCCTAGTTGGAGAGATCTGGCTGATTTCTCGGTCCTTCTGTCCCAGTCAACATCATTGTAAAAAGACATACAGATGTAATCAGTCAATAAGAGCAACTGAACTTCTGAAACACACTAAACAAAAGATTATTCTAGATCAAAATTTGTTGGTATTCTAGTTTTTACGTTAAGGAATCTGGTTACACCACTTCAGGAGAAGAAGGCATTGCTTGCCATGTAATCTGAGTATGAAATCTTGGGATTGTTACAGCTGGAGCAGAGACTAGCAGAAAGTCATGGGAATATCCTGAGGCAATTTGATCAAGTTAGTAGAGAGCTATCTTACATAGTAGAACAGCTCGTCTTCACCAACTTATATCAGCAGTTTCCATTTTATTAATTAATGGACAGCTTCCAGCAAATGGAAAAGAACCTAAAACAAATATCTTCTGTACCATAAGACACAAGATTTAGCTCATCTGCCAAGATCAGAAAGCTAGTTTAGCCTTATTGCTGGGAAAAAATGGCAGCTTAAAGTAGTGCTGGATGGTGTTTTGTTCCTCTTTGCCTAGAACATGGCAGCAGTCTAGTGGTCTTTACAAAGACCTGGGAGTCAGGAGATCCTGAGTTATAAATTCCAGCTATGCCACTGATTTGCTGTGATCCCGCAAGGTAGTGATCATCCTCAATTCCTACTGAAATCCGCTCCTTCCAGGCTCTTGCCCTCTATCTGTAATTGATTTCCAAAACTGACAATCAATCCTGTAAAAGGGTTTATACAAAGGCTTTATAAAGACTACAGTTTATGCACGGGGCACCATTACTACAATGTTGTTAAAGGTCTTAAAGCCTAGTTGCTGATTGGATCAGCCATTTTGAGCAGGCTGCAAAAATAAATGGCTGGGATTAGATTAGCGAGCTGGATTTCAGGGTTTGCTACTCTAAGGCAAACCTCAGGAGCTGATTGAAGGATTTATACATGAAATCCAAGGAGAGTCTGTCTATCAAGGCAGCTCTACAGCAGTCCCTGGACCGAATCACAGAGCCTGAGTGGAACTGAGAAGCCTTCAGTAACTGGAGACAAGAAAAATGTAGATTGTGTACTGATAACTGGAGTTCTTTCAGGTGAGCCCCTGCATATTCCAACTTGTGTAATCAAGGTGCCTGTGCCGGGAGCCACTGAAATCTTCTGTTCAGCAGTGTTTGCTGGAACCGCTCTTCCATCCTACCTCCCCTCTCTGCCAGGAGACCTCCAAGGGTATAAAAGTGAGGATGACCCCAACAACCTTCATTTTGCTCCACTAATTTGGGAAGTCTTAACTTAAGACTCCAAAAAAGTGTGGAAGGTGGGCAGGGCGTGTGAATATGCAGATGCTCATCTCAAATAACTCGGTTATTGGTAAGTAACTTTCTTCTTCTTCTTCAATTGTCCTTTGTGTATTCCCACCTGTTTAGTGAGCAGTACAACCCAGTGGTGCTGTAACTAGGGGGGCTGCCACACCCCTTAGCTTGAAGTAGTAATAACAAACACCAAATACATTGTTTCCATCATCAGCACCCCCACTATAAAAATTGTTCCAGCACCCCTGGCACAACTCCCAGGAAGCTGGGCTGCGGAGTTCTAGGTGAATAAGGTCAGCAGAACTGCCAAAATGAGCATTAATTCTGTACGCTATGTCCAGAGTGTATTAGAAGTGACCGCACCTCTTGCTCTCCTAAGTCACTGAGCAAAAAAGTGTTACTGAAGTCACATCTAGAGGTTAAATAGAACTATTTAGCATTCTAAGAAGAAGACAGTGTGAAAGCCTGCCATGGAAACTACATCAGGCTTAATTGAGAGCACTTTGACATCTCCAGGTGGTTGAACACCTGCAAATTCATGCAACAGTCTGATTCATTTTGACAATTGTACAGCTGTGATGGACTGACTCTTGATTTCAGCCTCAGAGGCTTCAAAGGTCTGGAGAACTTGAGGATAGGGTTGTCTCATGCAGAGGCATTGTGGTCATCTAAAACATGGTGCCTACTTCACTAGATGTGAATGAGACTTGGGGAAATACAGACAAGCCAAGTGCTCTGCAAGAGATGGAAATCTGACACCTCTTTAAACAGGGTGAAGGATGAAGATTCAGATAGGAGGCCAAACTTAGGCTACTAGCTAAGAGATTAAAGTCCAGGACCTCCATCATACCATTCTCTGAAATGCTTCCAGTTCCACGTGCAGGGCCAGCTAGACAGGCAGAACTGCAAGGTCTCAATGTGCGGATGAGAAGATGGTGTAGGGAGGAGGATTCTGGATTTATTAGGAACTGGGGAACCTTTTGGAAAAGGAAGAGCCTATACAGGAAGGATGGGCTCCACCTAAACCAAAATGGAACAGAACGGAACGTGCATGTAACATTAAAAATGTCATAGAAGATTTTTTAAACTAAGAGCTGGGGGAAAGTCAACAGGTGCAGAGTAGCACGTGGTTTGAACAGTGCTATCCCTTTGGGGAGGATCTACTAACAGGAATTCTCTATATCCTAGTAAAGAGGAGAGGATAGACATTGATAAAGTAAAGGTAGGAGCTGAAAAGACACAGTCAATTACAACTCAGGAAGGCAGACAACTACATGCTGACAAATTTTATAATGGCTTGTATACAAATGCAATAAGTCTAAACACTGAGATGGATGAACTTGAGTGCCTGATATTAAATAAGGATATTGATATAATAGGAATGAAAGAAACTTGGTGGAATGAGGATAATCAATGGGGCACAGTAATACCAGGGTATAAAATATATAGGAATGACAGAGTAGTTCGGGCTGTTGGGAGAGTGGCACTATATTGTGAAAGAAAGCATAGAGTTAAATAAAGTAAAAATTGTATATGAATCAAACTGTACAATAGAATCTCTATGGATAGAAATTCCATTCTTGAATAATAAGAGTATAGTGGCAGGAGTATGCTACTGACCACCTGACCAGGATAGTGATGGTGATTATGAAATGCTCAGGGAGATTAGAGAGGCTATAAAAATAGAAAACTCAACAATAATGGAGGATTTCAATTATCCCCTTATTGACTAGCAACATGTCATCTCAGGACGGAATACAGAGATAAAATTTCTAGACACCATTAACGGCTCGGAGCAGCTAGTCCTGGAACCCACAAGGGGAGAGGCAATTCTTGATTTAGATCTAACTGGCACACAGGATCTGGTCCAAGAGGTGAACATAGCTGAACTGCTCAGTAATAGTGACCGTAATGCAATTAAATTGAACATCCTCATGCAGGGGAGAAATATCAAAGAAGCCCACCAGAGAAGCATTTAACTTCAAAAAGGGAACTATACAAAAATGAGAAAGCTAGTTAAACAGAAATTAAAAGGAACAGTCACAAGAGTGAAATGCCTGCAAGCTCCATGGAAACTTTTTAAAAACACCATAATAGAGGCTCAAATTAAATGTATGCCCCAAATACAAAAAAATGTGAGAAGACCAAAAAATGCCACCATGGCTAACAGTGCCATTGCTAGCCCATTGGAGGCCCTAAGCAAAAGTATTTCCCCCACCTCTGCACACAACACATACTAATAATTAATAGGGGGCCCCCTTCAGCTGCTCAGGCTCCTAAGCAATTGCTTATTCTGCTTATACCTAGCACCGGCTCTGATGGCTAAACAACAAAGTAAGAGATTGTTAGAGGCAAAAAGGCACCCTTTAAAAATTGGAAGTCAAATCCTTTAGAGGAAAATAGAAAGGAGAATAAACTCTGGCCAAGTCAATTGTAAAAGTATAATTAGGCAGGCTAAAAAAAGAATTTGAAGAGCAACTATCAAAAGACAAACTAATAGCAAAAAAAAAAAAGTGAATCAGAAGCAGGAAGCCTGCCAAGCAATCAGTGGGGTCATTGAATGGATCAAGATGTTAAAGGAGCACTCAAAGAAGACAAGGCCATTGCGGAGAAGCTAAATGAATTATTTATATCAATCTTCACTCCAGAGGATGTGAGGGAGATTCCCGCACCTAAGCCATTCTTTTTAGATGACAAATCTGAGGAACTGAGGTGTCAATAAAGGAGGTTTTGGAACAAATTGTTGAATTACACAATAATAAGTCTCCAGAACCAGCTGGTATTCACCCAAGATTTCTGAAGGAACTCAAATATGAAATTGCAGAACTACTAACAGTGTTATGTAACCTATCGCTTAAATCAGCCTCTGTACTAGATGACTGGAGGATAGCTAAAGTAATGCCAATTTAAAACAAAAAAAAAGGTTCCAGAGGCGATGGTGGCAATTACAGGCCGGTAAGCCTAACTTCATTACCAGGCAAACTGGTTGAAACTTCAGTAAATAATAGAATTATCAGACACATAGATGAATGTGATTTGCTGGGGAAGAGTTAACATGGCTTTTGTAAAGGGAAATCATTCCTCACCAATCTATTCAAATTTTTGAGGGAGTCAACAAACCAGGGGCACTAGCTCAGAGTTTGGTAAGGAGGGCAACCTTAGTTGTGATTCCAAAGCTACTTAAGCACTTGAAAACTAGTTTTTTTTGGCTCATAACTTAGTAATTAGCTGACAGGAGCACGGTATCCAATTCCTATGTACAAGAAAGAAAATTAAATAAATATTAGACCCACTCAGCTCTAATAATGATGTGTTCTGACATCTTGTGGCAAGTCACTTAAGGGACACTGGTTAAGTTTCAAATTTGAATGTATATTTTTACTTTGTTACTAATTCTACAGAGAGAGACCCCATCAGGACTCCTGGGTTCTGTCTCAGCTCTGGGAGGTGCAGTGGGTCTAGTGGATTACAGTGGGGGACAGATACATCTGGGAAAATATAAGAAGAACATCAGAATGGCAATACTGGGTAAGACCGATGGTCCATCTAGCCCACTATCCTGTCTTCCAACAGTGGCCAATACCAGATACTTCAGAGGAAATGAACAGAACAGACAATCATCAGGTGATCCATCCTCTATCGCCCAGTCCCAGTTTCTGGCAGACAGTGGACTAAGGATTCACAGAACATGATGTTCCATCCCTGTCCATCCTAGCTAATAGCCATTGATGGACCTATCCTCCATGAACTTATCTAGTTCTTTTTTGAACCATGTTATAGTTTTGGCCTTCACAACATCCCCTGGCAAAGAGTTCCACAGGTTGACTGTGAAAAAATACTTTTGTTTGTTTTAAATCTACTTGCAGCCTATTAATTTCACTGGGTGACCCCTAGTTCTTGTGTTATGTGAAGGAGTAAATAACATTTCCTTATTAAATTTTTCCACACCATTCATTATTTTTTAGACCTCTACCATATTCCCTCACTTAGTCATCTCTTTTCCAAGCTGAAAAGTCCCAGTCTTTTTAATCTCTCCTCATACAGAAGCTGTTCCATATCCCTAATAATTTCTATTGCTCTTCTCTGTCCCTTTCCCAAATTCACTATATCTTTTTTGAGATGGGGGTAGCCAGATCTGCACTCATTATTCAATATGTTTAATGTACCATGGAATAATATACAGGCTATATGTTATATATATTGTCACTGTTTTCAGAGAACTATCCACAATGACTCCAAGATCTTTCTTGACAGGTAGCAGCTGATTTAGATCCCATCATTTTGTATGGATAGTTGGGATTGTATTTTGCCATGTGCATTACTTTGCATTTATCAACATTGAATTTAATCTGCCATTTTGTTGCCCAGTCACGCAGTTCTGTGAGATCCTTTTGTAACTCTTTGCAGTCAGTTTTGGACGTAACTATGCTGAGTAGTTTTGTATTGTCTGCAAATTTTGTCACCTCACTGTTTATCCCTCTTTCCAGATCATTTCTGAATATGCTGAACAGCACTAGTCCCAATACAGACCCTTGGAGGACACCATTATTTATCCCTCTCCATTCTGAAAACTGATGATTTATTCCTACCCTTTGTCTCATATCTGTTCACTGGAGTGCCTGGCAATGCTTTCAGGATCATCTAACAATCCTTAATTTAATTTAAGGACAAGCCTTTTGTTATCTTAATCTCCCTGCCTCCCTTTATAAACAAACTCCCTACCCGGGGGGCGGAAGCTGGGAGCAGCACAGAACTCATCACATATCACACTCAAGCTATGTTGCAGTTAAGAGCTCTGTCTGGGGCTAGGGCATGTGCTGTGAGCAGATCTCTGGTATGAAACTTGGGGAGAGGGTAAGAGCCCCTCCTTACCCTCCTTAAATGGTGCCTCTGCAACAAACATGTGAACAAGGATGATCCAGTGGATATAGTGTATTTGGGACTTTCAGAAAGCCTTTAATGAAGTCCCTTGCCAAAGGCTCTTAAGCAAAGTAAGCAGGCATGGAATAAGAGGGAAGGTCTTCTCATGCATCAGTAACTGGATAAAAGATAGGAAACAAAGGGTAGGAGTAAATGGTCAGTTTGCAGAATAGAGAGAGGTAAATACAGGGGTGAAAGTAACTTAAATGACTTACTAGTACGCAGGGCGGCCGGGGTCCTGGGCAAGGGGGAGGGCAGCTCTGGACCCCCAGAAGGGGTGGGACCTCAGGCAGAAGGGGCATGGCTGGTGCCAGACTCCCCCAGCCAGTCCTTCAGTGCTGCCCAGCCTGCACCACTTTAAAGGGCAGCCAGGCCCTTTGAATCGCTGCTGGAGCTCCGGGCCCTTTAAATGACCGCCAGAGCCCCGGAGTAGTGGTGGCAGTGGCAGGGAGCCCTGGGCCCTTTAAATCACCGCCAGAGCCCCGGGGTAGCTGCAGCCACTGCTGGGAGCACCAGGCCCTTTTAAATCACTGGGCCCCAGGGCAGCTCCCTCTTTTCCCTCATCAGCAGCCCTGCCAGTATGGTCAGCTGTGTACCGGAGCCCACTTTCTTACTGGTACGCCGGACCGGCTTACTTTCACCTCTGGGTAAATAGTGGTGTCCTCCAGGGGTCTGTACTGGATCCAGTCCTATTTAACATATTCATAAATGATCTGGAAAAAGGAGTAAACAGTGAGGTGGCAAAAATTGCAGATGATACAAAACTACTCGAGATAGTTAAGTCCCAGGCAGACTGCAAAGAGCTACAAAAGGATCTCTCAAACCTGGGTAACTGGGCAACAAAATGGCAGATGAAATTCAATGTTGATAAATGCAAAGTAATGCACATTGGAAAACATAATCCTAACTGTACATATACAAAATGATGGCATCTAAATTAGCTGGTACCACCCAAGAAAGACATTGCGGTCAATTTCAATAGTTCTCCGAAAACATCTACTCCATGTGTAGAAGCATTTAAAAAAAGCTAACAGAATGTTAGAAACTATTAGGAAAGGGATAGATAATAAGACAAAAAATATAATAACACTATATAAAGCCATGGTACACTCACACTTGAATACTCTGTGTAGTTGTGGTTGCCCTATCTCAGAAAAGATATACACCTCTACCCCAATATAACACTGTCCATGGGAGCCAAAAAAAATCTTACCGCCTTATAGGTGAAACTGCGTTATATCGAGCTTGCTTTGATCCGCTGGAGTGCACAGCCCACCCCCACCCCCCCGAGCACTGCTTTACCGCGTTATATCCGAATTTGTGTTATATCGGGTCGCGTTATATCGGGGTAGAGGTGTAGTAAAATTAGAAAAGGGACAGAGAAGGAAAAAAAATTTTAAGGGTTATGGAACAGCTTCCATATAAGGAGAGATTAAAAAGGCTGGGACTGTTCAGTTTAGAAAAGAGGCGACAAAAGGGTGATATGATAGAGGTCTATAACATCATGAATAGTGTGGAGAAAGTGAGTAGGAAAGTGTTATCTATCACTTCACACAGCGCAAGAACCAGGAGTCACCCAATGAAATTAATAGGGAGAAGGTTTAAAACAGAAGGAATTACTTCTTCACACAACATACCTGTGGAACTCGTTGCCAGGGATGTTGTGAAGGTCAAAAGTATAACTGGGTTCAAAAAAGAATTAGATAATTTCAGGGATGATATTATCCTGGTTAATGGGGACCATCAAGATTCCAAGCCACCATTAATGGCCCACACTTTGCATAACTACAATAGGACCTCAGAGGTCTATTTTATATTCCTAGTTTCAGATACAAGAATGATACATTTGTACAAATAGGATGAATACATGCAGAAGAACATAACCTTTACACACAGATGTGTTACATGGAATATCTAGCATAAAACATATTCCAGTTATGTCATATTTACATTCATAAGCATATTTCCATAAAGCATTATGGGATGCAACGTCACAAACCCTTCCCTAAGAATTTTTTCCACTTGCTTAGGAGTCAGGGTTCAGATAGTTTCTGCAATTTTGATTTAAAGTAATTGCTATCCTCCTCCACATTCAGATCCTGAAGTTCTTTAGTTCAGTCAAATTCCCTAACTAATTTCCTTAACTTTTTTCAAGTTTGCCCTTTTGAAATCAAGACTCCTAGTTGCAGGACTTGTTTTGTTTATCCTTCCATTAATTCAAATCAAGGTTATCCTCTACAACCATTTCTTCCATGAGGTCCTCAATACTTACCAGTACTAAATCTAAAATTACATTATCTCTTGTTGGTTCAGTGACTATTTTGTGAAGAAATCTGTCATCTATCACATTCAGGAATATCTGGGCCCTACCATTATTATTACCACAATGTCTTAGGTGTTCCTAGTGGTCAGATGATGGTGGTATATCTAAAAGCAAACTCACAGAACTTTCACATGTAGCCTGATAACATGTGTCACCCAGTTGAAGGAGTCCTCTGGCAGGAAAGTCTTGCAGTTTTGAGGCCTGTCAGGACTCCAGTGACTCCCTCTCTTGTATGGGGATGAAAATAAACCATTCTTTGTTTACACAAAGTTCCTAGGATAGCAACAATATGCGCACTTTACTGAGGACCAGAGTTTAAATCCAGACATAGATGATCTGACCTCTGAGAAAGATAGTTAACAAAGCCAAACATTTGGTGCAAATCTTTGGTGCTATAAAAAGGAGAGTGCAGAACATAATGTTATTTGATAGATGTCTCTCCCTACACAAACCAGGGATGTATTCAGTTAGACCACAGATCAGGATATGAAAGTATGTGAAGGCTGTCCTGTCAAGTAGGCTGCTTTTTAGCTCAGTGTAACCAGTGAGCTGTTCTCACATAGAGATGGAATATTCCTGCCTGTTGGAAATCAGCAAGAGTTGTTCTAGATCCCATGGGGAGTGACACCATTTTGTATCATCTCCCTGAGTGCCAGGGAATAAACCTTGCACACTGGTTATTCCAGGTGATTGGTGTCTTTATCCTTAGATGTGAACCCATGGGTTCCAGCCTAATACTTTTTCCTACTAGCAGATGTTACTATCCATGAGCCTTTGTTTTTGCTGAGTTTAAAAATACTCAGCTATAGGAAACAGACTGTCTACCACCTCCAAGATGGCAGGAATCAAAGCTGCAGTTGTTGAGGGCCCCTCAACGGCCAAGCCTGACTGCAGGTTTTCCCTACCCTTTTCCTCAGAGACATCTCAATAGTTTTGGCTGAAATTCCCTCCTCCTTCCCCCACTTTCCAAACAACAATAATATTAATAATACCTAACATAGACACCTGGACCAAATGATTAAAGTCTGGCAAAGTTATAAGCAACTGAAAATAGGGCCTAAAATGTGGCTTAAGAGGCATTGCTACCAGCCCTGCCTATAACAAAAATAATAACCTACCTCTTATACAGCATTTTTCATCTAGACATCTCAAAATGCTTTACAAAGGAGGTCTGTATCATTCTCCCCATATTTCAGATGGGGAAACTGCCAGCTATCAACCACTGTTGGCAATATGATTTCCTTGCATAGGCGTCACTATTGCCCTTTTCAGTCAAATAGGCTGCTTTTTAGCTCAGTGTAACCAGTGAAACACAGAGAGGTGAAGTGACTTACCCAAACAAGGTCAGCCAGCAGCAGGTCACAATAAGGGGGTTAAAGTGGAAGACCATGAATGAAGAATGTGGGTGGGGCATCTACTTATCCCATGTAGGTAGGGAAGGGATAGAGATAGAGTTCCCAGGGAACACCAAATTGATGAACTTGACTTTACTCTCAAGTATCTTACACTACTTTTGACATCACTGCTGAATTTGGTCCTCTGTTTCCTTTAGCACTTGTGACATGGGGATTTTCCCATCTCTTGATTTGATATTTCAGTGAACTGCCTTAGTAAATGAAAAGAAGAGTGATTGCCTTGGCTTGATTTGAAAATGTGTTTCTGACAATGGTTAATAAATGATTCACAAGCTATGTTGCTGGGGTAACAGTAATATAAAGCAAGTTAGCAAAGCTGGGCAACTGCCAGTTTACTCATGAAAGTCGCATTTTCTCTGGAGATTTATAAATAATTAAGGTTGAAAGCATTAAAAAAATATAGGATTCTGGGTGAGCCTGGTTCCTGAATAATAGAGATATGTATTGTTCTAATTTGTAGGCCCAGTCACCCATTTCTTCAACTGACAGGAATTGGGAGTGCTGTTAAATTAGTATGTTATGTTCATCCTTTTCAGGGATCAAATGCCTTGTGTCACACACTGATGATTCCTCTGGTTGATTTAAAGCAGACTTTTCTGGCTCTGAAGTTAGTTTTGTCTTAATCTTTGAGTCCAAAAGGAGGGGCTGTGAGAGCAGTGGGGGGTAAAGGGAAGATTAAGGGGATTATCCTTAAAGCTAGAACCCAAGACAAATATTAAGATCGCCTTACTAGAAAATCAGTCATATAAACATTATATGGGTATTATATTCTTTTTATTGCATCAGTATTTTTTACATGCAGTAATTGCCTTTGAGCACTGGGAGGTAATTAATCTTGGGCCAAATCTTTGGCTATGTCAGAATGGCAGAGTGCAAGGCAGAGGTTTACAGCTCACATTTGCACTCCACTGTTTCTGCTGGAGGCTGTAATGGCCATGGGGGAACAAAAATGACACATCCCCTTTTCTCCAGCTATGCTCCTCTTTTCCTGCTGCACCAGCAACAGGCAGAGTGTATAACATAAGATCCCTGCATTGGCTCTATCCTGCTGGATGGTGATCCTTTCTCTCGGGTGATCCTTCTTCAGATTGTTAAAGAACTAGAAGAACTAGATAAATTCATGGAGGATAGGTCCATCAATGACTATTAGCCAGGATGGGCAGGAATGGTGTGCCTAGCTTCTGCTTACTAGAAGCTGAGACTGGGTGACAAGGGATGGATCACTTGATGATTAGCTGTTCTGTTCATTCCCTCTGGGGCACCTGGTGTTGGCCACTGTCAGAAGACAGGATACTGGGCTAGATGGACCTTTGGTCTGACCCAATATGGCCGTTCTTATGTTCTTGTGTTCTTATTTTACAGCAAGATTATGGAGGCAGTGCAGTGTGAATTGGCTGCACAGCACCAAAAGATTTGTCTGTCTCTCTTTCTCTCCTCTTTTTTTCCCCTCTCTATATATTACATCCAAAAATCCTACATTAAAAGAATGTTCAGGTTGCAAAGCTAAGCCCTTCAAAGTTAGGAAATGCTGGAAATAAGGTTACCCATGCAATTTTAATTCAACCTCCTTGTGTGTATGCATTATGATACCATCCTTAATGACATGATCACATCCTATTTTTTCCCCACAGGATTCCTGACTCATTTATGAATAGGCAATTATTCAATATTTCTTTTTATCTTCTTCATTTGATGTGTGTCCTTAGATCTTATTAACTACCATCCAAACCTGCACTGAATACAAAATTATTAATTTCCTCCTGGACATTTCTGTGATGCTGTCATCATGGCATCTGAGTGCTTCCCAAACACTAATGAGAGAGAAACACTAATACACAACACCCTTGTGAGAACAAATGGTATTATTATCCTCCCTTTACAACTGGGGAACTGAGGCACAGAAAGATTAACACCAAAATTGTCTACTAATGTTAGGTGCCCACTTTTGACCTGATTTTTCAGAGTACTTAGTATTTTAAAGCACTTCAGTATTTTCAAAGCACAGCTCTAACTGACTTGGCAGCTGTGAGTGCTCAGAACTTAAATTAAATTCATGCTTCTTGTCCTTAGACATCCTCCCTAGCCCTGCCCCTCTCTATTTATCTGCTCTTGTATGTTCAGTAGCTTTTCTCCCTGATTCTGGTTTGCTGGTGGTGTCATCCATTTCTCCACTTCTCCTGCAAGTGTGTTTGTGCCGCCTTCTTTGCTGTCTCTTATGCTAGCAACACCCTCCTCATAAAGCCTCTTCTGCTTTAAATCCCTCATGCAACCACATGGAACCAAAGCTCCCACAACAGTTGTGCAAAGGAGGGGTAGGAAATGAGAGAACATAACCCCACAACCATCCCCCAGAGGTTACACACAGCCCCAGTGGCTTATTCCCCAACCCTCTCAGAGCACAACATGAAACAAGAGTTTCCCTAACTCTGGAGGGAGTCAGGAGAAGAGACAGCTGGGCTCACCTCTGGACACCACGCTGGATTTATAAATGGGAGCTGTGCTCTTTTGAAAAATCATGTCACTTTTTTTAGGTGCCTAAATTACAGCGGTTGGGTGCTGGCCTCCTTTCATAAACATTTAATAAAAGAATTTCTTGAATGTTTGTCTGTTTCTTTCCTTGCAAAACCAGCAAACATAGAACACACACTCATGTTCAAAGTAGAAAGATTTCAGGCTATATGTTGTTTGCCAAACTAATTACACAGTGATATCAGTATAATGAGAACCCCTGTAGGCAATGAGGATGTTTAAGAAGGACAAGGGTATTACTAAAGAGGACATAATGTGCTTTGCAATTTGCGTAATATTTTGCAACAGAATAATTATAGAGTCACTATAGTAAAGAATAAGATTCTCAAACCTGTCTTCTCAGTGACTAACAACTTAATATTTTGGGCTGAAATTTCCTATGATTGTTCTCAGTCCAAAGGTGATATAAAAATAAAAAAACCCTTCTGTTTTATGTAACAAGAAAATACATTTTCTATTTTTTAAAAAATTGTTCATGTTGCTGTGGGAACTATAATGTAATTACTGTATTTTTATGAGTTTAAAATTTCAGCTTTAACAGATTTTGTTGGTTTCATTTTTTGTTTTCAGCAAATTGTTATTGATTTTATTTTAGTTCAGTTTAGTTTTTAGATAATGCAATATTTAAGTTGAGATTTTATGTGCACAGAAGTCTGACAATTCAGTTAAGGGTCTCAAAACAATCAGGATAGTTTTATAATTTTTTAAAGTACAGAACTTGGTTGAGTTGTGTGTTTGTTTCATTGTCATATATTTTTTCCCTTTTGCTTTAACAAACATTTTTGGACTCATATGAATGAGTCCTTTTAATAAAAATAACTTATTTTTCTTTGCTTTATGTGAGCTAATTGGATTTAGATTTTAAATGGATCTGTTTCAGACAGAGTATTTTATTACTATGTGACTAAGTAAACAAAATAAATAAGCTTAGTGAAACTGCACAGGTTAAGAATATCCAAAGAAAATCATATACTGCAAAACTTACAGATCCTAAAAACTATTTAGTTTTAGATAATTTTAAGAGCAAAATAGTTCTTTCCAGACTATATCTCAACAAGAGGTACATTTGCTATACAAGAAAAAAGTTTTGAAGTTATCTAAACTGAAAATCTATAATAAAGCGAAATAATTATAACTGAAATGTTTTCCACCATTTAAACTCAAATTGAATAGCTTGATATTTTGCTTTGCAAAAAGAAGTGGCACTAGCAAGCTAACAAACCATTTTATACTACCCATAAAAAAAAAAACCTTGTTCAAACCCTGTCTGATCATCCATCTGTTGTGTGAAATTAAGTATTAAGTTACAGAGAGTTGTAATGAACTGCTCTGTGTTTAATGTTTGTCTGTATTATTTTTTTCACCCATTAACAGAAAGTTAGTTCTAGTTTCTGAAGTCATCTGAAAATTTCATTAACATATTCTGGGCATGAAGGCAAAATGACCTCCATTGACTATTGACTTCAATTGTGGATTCCCAAAGCAGTTTTCCCCACCCCCAGACATTGATGTATTCTACTGTCTATGGAAAGAGTAGTGATATGAATAAAACCTCTAGGAGCTATCAAAGTTGGTGAATGTGTTTTATCTCATTTACAAGTGTCCATTGTCTATGTTGTCTGATAAGGTGCAATCATTGACAGTGTACTGTAAAATATATCTCCATAGATATTTGCAATTGCTTTTTAAGTGCAAAATGAAGACAAAGCAAATCAAATATCCTTTTGATCTGTGCTGTTTCTTAGTATTATTGAATAGTAATATGTAGCTACACAAAATAAGTATCACTATTCTCTTCTCAATATTGTTATTTCTCAATTATTTGTTTGAAAATTGCAGTTCTGCCACCTTTATTCATAATGAGTCAGATCTTCAGCTGGTGTAAATTAGCATAACTCCAAAATGGCTTTTACTAGCAGCTGAGGATCTTACCTCTTATGTTCTACCTTACTCTGCAAGTTCTCACGGTGATTTCAAAGGGCCTACTCAAAAAGTACAATATTCCTCAGTCTGAGTGAGTGTGGCAAAATTTGGCCTTTAGATGAAGTGACTTTGAATATAGTTTATTTCAGGCCTGTGACTGCATTAAACTTAGATATACGTTATTTTGTCCACAGGGTAATGATGTTCGGATAATCCTTGGCCAGTTTGATGAGCAAATGGCAGCAAAAGTGTTCTGTTGTGTAAGTAAAGATGTTTAATTGCATATTTGGGGAAAGAGTTAATTGCCTTTCAATAAACGTACATCTGAAAACTCGAATTGGTATCCTGTGGGCCACCCCTGCAAACCTATAAGGCCTCAGTTCAAGGAAGCTCTTCAGCACATGTTTAAATCCATCCCTAGTCAGGAAAACATGTAAGCACTTGATTTCAATGGGACTTAAGCATGGGTTTATAGTTAGGGCCCTACCAAATTCATGGTTCATTTTGGTCAATTTCACAGACATAGGATTTTAAAAATAATAAATTTAATGATTTCAGATATTTCTTATGCCACTTTTCCTGGTGAGGGTCACGGTGGCAGCATGGAGCGTAGGGAGGACCAAACCTCCTTGTCCTCCGCAACAGGTTCCAGTTCCTCCTCGGGGATTCCCCATTGTTCCAGTGTGTCCTGGGTTGGCCTCGGGATCTCCTCCCAGTGGGACGTGCCCAGTATAGCTCCAACGGAAGCCTCCCAGGGGGCATCCTTATCAGATGCCCAAACCACCTCAGCTGGCACCTCTCAATCTGGAGGAGTAGCAGTTGTACTCTGACACTCTCCTGATAGCCAAGCTCCTCACCCTGTCTCAAAGAGTAAGCCCAGCCACCCTGTGAAGAAACTTCATTTCCACCGCTTGTACCCGCAATCTTGCCCTTTCGGTCATTACCCAAATTTCATGACCATAGGTGAGGATGGAAACGTAGTGCGACTTGTAAACCAAGAGCTTCGTCCAAGAACTCAGCTCCCACTTGATCACCACGTATCAGTACAGTGCCCGCATCACTGCCACCACCGCACCAATCCACTGATTGATCTCACACTCCCACTTGCCATCACTCATGAACAAGATCCCTAGATACTTGAACTCATCCACTAAGGGCAGCTGCTCCCCCTTCACATGGAGAGAGCAGTCTGCTTTCTTCTGGGCGAGGGCCATGACCTCTGAACCAAAGGTACCAATTCTCATCCCAGCCACTTCACACTCCGCAGTGAAACATTCGAGTGCACATCAGAGATCAGGATCTGAAGAAGTAAGAAGGACAACATCATCTGCAAATAGCGGAGATGTCACTTCCGAGTCCTCTTACCAGATGCACTCCACAGCTCGGCTGCAGCTTGATATCCTGTCCATGAAAACTATGAACAGGAGTGGGGACAAGGCGCATCCTTGGCGGAGTCCAACACCCATCTTGAACGAACTCAACTTAATGCCAAGAATGCGAATGCAACTCTCACTCTGAGAATAGAGGGACCAGATAGCATGAAAAAGTGGTACCGGCACCTCATAATCCCACAGCACTTCCCCCAACACATCTCAGGGAATGTGGTCATATGCCTTCTCCAGGTCTACAAAGCAAAGGTAGACCAGATTAGCAAGCTCCCACAAACCCTCGAGTATCTGTGAGAGAACAAAGAGCTGGTTCATTGTTCCATGGCCAGGAAGGAATCCTCATTGTTCCTCTTGAATCTGAGGTTCAACTAATGGGTGTAACCTCCTCTCCAGTACCCTGGGATAGGCTTTGCTGGGGAGGCTGAGGAATGTGATCCCCCTATAGTTGGAACACACTCTCTGGTCTCCTTTCTTAAAGATTGGGACCACCAACCCGGTTTACCAGTCCAGATGTACTACACCTGTCTTCCATACAACATTGAAGAGGTGCATTAACCACAGCACCCGAACATTGTCCAGTGCTTTCAACATCTCTGGGCAAATCTCGCCCACCCCTGCTGCATTACCACTATGAAGGCATTTTACTGCTGTATCGACCTCAGCATCAGAAATAGATCCGATCTCACTGGAGGTTTCCAGTGCTGCCTCCTGGAAGGGTGGAGGGAAGGTGTACATTGGGTTGAGGAGTTCCTCAAAGTGCTCCTTCCACCTCTCTATGATTTTCTCAGTCAAGGTCAGCATTTCACCACCCTTGCTGAGTACACCCTGGGCAACATACTGCCGACCCCTCCTAAGGTGACAAATGGTTTGCCAGAACACCTTTGCAGCCATCTGGAAGTCATTCTTCATGGTCTCTCCAAACTCCTTCCAAGCCTGGGCTTCAACAACCGCCACAGCCGCAGCTGGTACCTCTCAACTGTATCAGGAGTCCAGTTCGCGAACATTGCTCAGAAGGCTTCCTTCTTTGACTTGACAAATTCCCTCACCACTGGAGTCCACCAGCGGATACTAGGGTTGCCACCATGACAGATACCAACTACCTTCAGGCCACAGCTTTTCATGGCTGCCTCAACAATTGAGGCCCTGAACATGGTCTATTCAGAATCAATGTCCAAGACCTCACCCAGAATGCAGGAGAAGTTCTTCCGGAGGTGGGAATTGAAGTCTTTCTGCACAGGGTCCTCCATGAGGCATTCCTAGGCAACATGCACTGATCATTTGGGCCTCCTGTGTCTATCCAGTCAGCATCTCATGCATCAGATCCAACTCACCACCAAGTGGTCATCAGTTACCAGCTCTGCCCCTCTCTTCACCAGAATCTATAGAACATATGGTCTTAGGTCTGACAAGACGACTGTAAAGTCGATCATCAATCTTCGGCCCAAGGTGTTCTGGTACCAAGTACATTTATGAGCAACCTGGTGTTTGAACATGGTATTCATTATGGACAATCCATGACTAGCACAGAAGTCGAACAACAATTCACCTATTCACAATTCAGATATTTAAATCTGAAATTTCATGATTTTGTAACTGTAGGGGTCCTGACCCAAAACATGGTTGTGGGAGGATTTCAAAGATATTGTAGGGGGTATTCTACAATGTTGCGGTATTCTGCACTGCTGCTGCTGGTGGCGCTGCCTTCAGAGCTGGGTGGCCAGAGCTTCTGCCAGCACAGAAGTAAGGATGGCATGATATGGTATTTCCACCCTTATTTCTGTGCTGTTGCCTTCAGAGCAGGGCCCTCAGCCAGCAGCTACCACTCTCTGGCCCTCCAGCTCCGAAGGCAGCAGCACAGAAGTAAGGGTGGCATGGTATGGTATTGCCACTCTGACTTCTATGCTGCTGCTGGTGGGGCACTGCCTTCAGAGCTTGTCACCCGGCCAGCAGCTGCTGCTTTCCAGCCAGATCTGAAGGCAGTGCAGAAGTAAAGGTGGCAATACCATGACACCCCCCCAACACACACAATCATTTTGTGATGTCCTCACAACCCCCTTTTGGGTTGGGAGCCCCAGTTTGAGAAATGCTGGTATCCCCCATGAAATCTGTATAGTATAGGATAAAAGTACACAAAAGACCAGATTTCACAAGGGAGACCAGATTTAACGGTCTGTGATGCGTGTTTCACGGCCGTGAATTTGGTAGGGCCATATTTATAGTTAAGGATCTACTCAAGTGCTTTCCTGAATTGGGGCCTAAGCAAGTAGTACTCATGTGAATAGTACCATTGAAATCAGTATTTTTACTAACAAGAGTAAGGACTTGCTGTATCTGGCTCTGATCCAGGAATTCTTCTGTGGTGCCAGAGTATGTTTCTTGCTGTAGGCTTTTTTTTTTCTTTTCCAAAGAATAAGAAATCTGTGACTAAAAATAAAAAAGAATTCCAGTATTACTAACTACAGAAGCTATCCTTGTTACGTTTACTTCTCAAAATGGTTCTATTCATATAATTAAAACTGAAGAGTCAAAACAGTCTCTTCTTCTGCATATTGTAGTTTTGTGACACATTCATAACAAAACCAAGTATTAGTATGTAAAATCAAAGATTTCTGAAATTAAGAGAAATATGTATAAATTAAAGACTTGTACAAAATCATCATGCAATTAAATAATTTCCCCCAAATTTACACTTTATATCCATATACAGAGTATATACACATGATCCTGTTCAAATTACAGGGAGCAGGATCTAGACCTTTATTAGTATTTGATTGAAAAGAATAAACTAATTTTAAGGGCCCCAAATTTGTATTCATATTGAATTAATCTAAAGAAATCTAAGTGAATCAGAGTTGGTCCTATGTGAACGCTGCAAATAAAAGATGCAGGCAAAACAAAAATGGCAAAATCTGACTTTATAAAAAAGCAAAAATTGTTTTTTTCCCTCCTAAGGCAGTCTTGCAGTGTTTGCATAGAGAAACAGAAATGTATACATCACAGCAAAGGAGTAAACACCTAAAGTTCAAAATTAGATTGCTATATGTCACTTGGAAATATTTTGACTCTTACTCAGCAGCTGTCACTGTTGCAGTAGTGGTAAGACAGGGATGTATCATGGAACTTTTTAGTTCTCTTTTTAGTTTTCTTCCTAATGTCAATGAAAAAGGTTTCATCTTTCTCTCTTCTCATCTCTGATTGTACAGATGTTAGCATTCTCTCTGAGACACTCCCTGCAGTGCTCTGTGTTGGCCATATTCCACATCAGAGAAAAATGTGTGCTTTTCTTAAACTAGGGATGAAAAAATACAACACAAATACTATTCTTTCCCTATTCATTTGTGTGTTATGGGACTGTCCTCTGTGGCCTATCTTACTACCCCCCACATACTCTTCCACATAATCCACAGTAACTTCAAACTGTCTTTACATGCAAGGCACTTTGTTCTAGCATTTAAATCACACAGAGATGTTGAGAATCTCCCCTTTTGTTTTGTGTCTGGTTGGCTCAGGGGAGTGGGGCATTTGGGAGCTGGTAATGGTTTCCTGACCTCAGCACTGACATAAGATGGGGTAGCCTAGGGACTGCTCTAACTTATGTAACTGTCCTTAGGGTACCTAGGCTAATGGAGGCTCAGTGGAGAGGAGCTCAGTCATGTCCCCTGCCTGTACCTCTCTGCATCCCTTTAGGTGAGGTAAAGGGAGGGGCATTTGTAGCTGCAACAGAGGGCTTTACACCAGGAGAGAGAAAATGCATAGTCACATTTAAAAAAGAATTATGAGACCCGTGGAAGGATGTATGTGTTGTATCAGTGACTGTTCTGTTCTCAAAACACAGACTAGTTTCCTAACACTTTTCAATAATGGACAAATAGTCACATCCAAGGATAAAGAAAAAGCAAGCAAGCAATTCTACACATGAAATGCTTGCTTTCCTAAACATAAGGATGTTTTCTCTGTTCACTGCTGCAACAAGCATACGCATAGAACATAGTAGCTCTACAAGCTGGGGTATAGAGGGTCAAGTCCCTAGCTCATTAGATGTTCATCACATACTGACTTACCAGTAAATAAGTTCAGTATCATGGCTGATGATTAATAACTAGTAAACAGTTATTGATAACAGATAAAGGTGTTGGAGTTAATATTTATTTATGTATCATGGTTATTACAGTAGTGCTTAGGAGCTAGCCAAGATCAGGGCCACAAAGCACTAGTTACTGCACAAACAGAATAAGAGACAGTCCCTGCTCTGAGGAGCTTAGAATCTAAATAGACAGGACAGACACAGGGTGGGAGGAAAAGGATAGAACAAATAGGCAGAGTGAACAATACGATGGCTACAGAAATCATGGTAGTACCATGAGTTTTGCTTTTGTTTAAATTCTTTTATTGACTTTAGGTCAGGAAGGCATAGCTAGAGGGAAAGACAATGGACTGAAGGGGAGCATAGGACATAAAGCAAATAGGCACTCAGCAAAGGGGATGGACTGTTGAGCAAAACTGCAGAAAACAGTTTGATTAGTAGAGCTGGCCAGAACGTGGGATTTATGGTTTGCTGGAAATTTTGCATTTTTGAAAATTAATTTTGTTCTGAATTGTAATGAACCCAGTTGTTTATTTAAATTTCCCACAAACCAGAAATTCTGGTCTAGAACATGCTAGTCTAGAAAGTTCCTCTCTCATGACTGCGGACTCCGGCTCTGACTACTAGGTCTGGCTGCCCATGACCCGGCCCATGACCTGTGACATATTTAGGGTTTTGAAGGGGTCATTTCTGAGTGGATCATTTCTATAAAAATGAGTGTCAATATGTCATGTAGGCTCATTATTAATCATGAAATATATTCTCGATTCAAGTACTCCCACAGCTATGCTGAGCTATTTTGACTGGGAGTGCAATTATTTAATTAGCAAAATAAAGGTATGCTGCCAGATATTTGCTTCCCTAGGTGTACCTTCAGGTAGGTGCACTAGAGCATAGGACTGATCTCTTCCAGAGATGTAATTTGGGATTATAAAAGTAAGGTGCTATTGTATTTGGACACATTTTCATACTGGAGGTTATAACTTGAATGCTTGGTGGATAGGCCAGAAATATACCAAAAGGCAATCTCAGGATCTGCATAATTGTCTGTGTATTCTGAAATGTCATCATTTTCACTTGGCCACACTCCAAAAACCCTGTATAACTGAAGGAGAAAGGCCACGGGTACAAAGCACATTAGTCCTACTCTACACCACCTCAAGATTGGAACAGAAGTCACCTGAACATTGGCTAGCATCCTGGTAAACGTTTAAACAAATTAACTGATTCAACCCGCAGTGAAGCCAGTGGGAGTTTCCACAGTGACTTCAGTGGGCTTTGAATCAGGCCCTGTCTGCAGACTACTGTACCCCTTTCAGGAGTCTGATTTCTCTTGCGTGTCCCCAAGTTTCACCTCACTTAAAAACTATGTGTTTATAAAATCAGACATAAAAATACAAGTGTCACTGCACACCATTACTGAAAATTTGCTGACTTTCTCATATTTACTATCTAATTATAAAATAAATCAATAGGAATATAAATATTGTACTTACATTTCAATGTATAGTATATAGAGCAGTATAAACAAGTCGTATGAAATTTTAGTTTTTACTGAATTCCCTAGTGCTTTTTATGTAGCCTGTTGTAAAACGAGGCAAATATCTAGATGAATTGAAGTACCCCCTGGAAGACCTCTGCGTACCACCAGGGGTACATGTACCCCTGGTTGAGAACCACTGCCCTATGCCAAAGATGCCCTTCCTATGACTTCTCCATTTATACTTTGATACAAACAAGTTACATATTATAGTCCAGATGTTGTTAGTTACCACCCTTACACCTTGGACCTGCTAGTTTGAACAAAACCTCCTCATCCATTATCCTGTCATCCCATCCTTATCTTTAGGAGGGGTCAGTGTGTTCTTGTACCGTCTCGTAGTAATGTGTTTGTATAGTCACTCGAGAGATCTGTGTATTTTTGTACCATCCTCTCTGGTCAGGAATGTGCTTATTTGGTTAGCTGACACCTCGTGTGTTACTATTCTTCGAAGGCCAACTCTGGATCATAGTCTTAGTTATGCCCAGTACTCCAGCAAAGCCTATACACCTAAGTCCACTTTCAAGAGTTACGTAAGCACTTGAAAGCCTACATTTTATGGGAAATCAATGGGACTTAGACTCCTAAGTCACTTATTGGTCCCTATATATAGTTTAATGATCTTTTGAGTTTTAAGTTTGCTTACTGTGGATGAGGTGATTCAGCTCATTATTGCTTTTACACTCCCCAGTGCCCAAATCTGTTTTTCTGAAAGCAGTACACTCTGTGACTGGTAACAAGCAGAGTTTCTTGTTGGCTTGCATTTCCCTTTCATTTTTCTATGGTGTCTCTGTTTCTTCTGATGTTTTCATAGTGTTCTGTATGGTTGTTGTAAAGGAGCCATTAAGGTGAATGTTGTTTGTGGACCGTGCAATATATTCTCATTCTGCCTTGGTTAAACCATCAAGGACAAATTAAATAAGGCAGTATGCAAAATGAGGCTTTCAGACAAAGCCCTAATGGTATTGGATATATTTGTCACTGTCACCAGTTCCTGATATGGTCTTTTGAGTGGTCTGACTGGCCCTCCTTAATTTTCCCACAGTCAGGGCAGTTCTTGGACCCTCATCTCTAATTAAGTCTAGCAGTCTGTTTCAGCCTCTTGGCTGTGTTCATGGAGGCAGCCTGGTGCAGGGGTGTTCCCTGTTTGCTCTCCTAGGCCCTTGTGCCTCCTTTTCTTTGTCTGTTCTCTTCTTTATAGCAGGCCTTGTTTCCTCTGTTGGCTGCAGCTGTGGGTGCCTGCCTCCATGATTGGCAGCTGTATGGGGGCGTGGTCAAGCTGTTAGCCTGTAAACAGGAGAGGCTCTCCTTCCTCTTCTGTCTGTGCTCGCTATGGGGTTTGTAGACCCCATTACAGTCCCACTATCTGATGCAACAAACCCAAGGGAACAAAGGTAAATCAGATGACAGGCTTATCATGCAGCAACCAGCAGCATTGGAACAATTTGTAGCATGGGGATACTGAAAGCCATTGAAGAAAACTGTAAACCCTGTATATGATAGAAACCACTTCAAGCCAGAGGGTACTGCCATGCCACCCAGAACTCCTAGTTCCAGCACCCCTGGCAGCAACTTAACAATGTTCCCCCTCATGCAAAGTAAGATTTTTTTTTGTATAGCTGGAACACACTTTCATTGGATGGATGAAGATGGATACAGGATTATCAGTGCAAATGTGACCTTAGTTAAGGTTGAGGTTCCATTTTGCATTTAGAGCATGGATTCAAGCTCTTTGTAATGTAAGAAAAATATAACATATTCTTCCCAAACGTGACTATCGAATACATTTTCTGAGACTGTACAAGTAAATCTCTTAATAGGTTTGAGTTTAAATTAATTAAAACTGGTCCTTTTAAGAAATTTAATATCTATGTCTGTTATTCCTATGTCCCAAAGGATCATAATAATGGAATAACTGGCTCTTCAAACTTTCTGTATAGTTAAAATTAATTCAAAAGTTATGGATACCCAATATTGGAAGACATTAGTAATTATGCCAAGACATTAAAAACTGTTGTATCTAATTAATTGTTTTAGAGACTCTAGACAAGGCCAGTTCAATGGCCATTGAAATATCAGAGTGAACTCAACCAGTCATTGCCCTTCTTCTATAGCCAATTTGTATGCAATGATTCTGTTGGTTACATGAGTCTGTGGTGTGAGGGAGTTTGACTGGAATATGTGTCAAGAGTAGAGCTGTGTGGGAACTGGAATGTTCATACCATGGAACATTTTATATTAAAAAAAATCATTAAAAAAAAGTGAATTTTTTCACAGAATGAACATTTTTGAAAAATTCTAATTTGGAAGAACTGAAACAGAATTGTTTAAAATTGTCATGCTGTGTCTCGGGCTCCTAGCCAGTTGCCCAGGAGGCCACCAACTTCCCCACCAGGCGAGTAGCCTGGGAGCTGGCCAGCTGGGAACTTGGTCAGCCCAGAGAGCTGGCCAGATAGGAAGATTCATGATTACTCACGGGCTGCTTTGTATTGCTCTGGTGATGCAAAGCAGTTGTAAACCTAGTTTATCTGGCCAGTGCACTCTGTTCAGTGCTACTTTAGTGTACTGATGGAAGAAAACCCCCTAGATCTGCCCTTCCCCAAGTCTTGGAGGGATGGGGTCAAGAGCTCTTGGAGCTGCCTCTGTCACAGGCTTGGGAAGAGGATGATGAACCTCTTCAGCTGTAGGCGGAGCAGAGGTGTGCAGTGGAGCAAGTTGCACATGGGTGGTGGAGGAGCTGAATTTCTGTTTGTCTGGGGGCACAAAATTAATAGCAGTGGGGCAGGGGAAGAATGGAATTGATGTGGGACTATGGGGTGCACAGTTTAATTAAGATATAGCTGTGGGGCACACTCAGGTAATTAATTGGTATTTTGGGGTTCTGGGAGAAGCTGAAGGCCCTCCACTCCATCAAGCAGCACATTATATACATAGTTTGTGCAACTTGATCTGAACTGAGTTCCTGCAGCCGGGGCAAGCAAAATTGCCTTGCTCACTGTAAATTTGTAAGAGTTGGCAGCACTGTAATAGTCCAGGCAGGCATAAAACCCAACTCTAACATTCTTCCTACACCTGGTCATTAACCTCATTTGGGAGTTGTCCATGTTTCTATTTCTTGCTTTAACATTTCCATCTCATCTTCAAGTATCCCCAAGGCCTTCTTCAGATCCTCTTTGGAGTATTTTTCATAAGGATTCTATTCTGAGTAAGAAGTATGCTTCATATTCATATCCTGGCTAATTCCCTCTTCTGCTCCTAGTCTGTTCTCTATAAGGATGATGCAGATTGAAAAAAAATGAATATTTGTAAGAATCTCTTCCTTTTTCAGATTTTATGAAAGTCTGTTACATTTAAGGTTTTTAGGGTTGTATCATATACTTCTAAAAGACTTGGGCATCTGTTTTAGCTCCATTACACACCTTGCATCTCTAACATCCCACATATTTATAAGCAAGCAAAGAAACATGAAAATTACTATTTGAAGAGAACTGAAATGTCCACAAGAAGACATCCAGCAGCAACAAGGAAAGAGAATCTTCAGGAAAGATTTGCAGGTTTTATGCTAGATAAAGGAGGCTTTCCTTCACAATACAAAAGTTCAGGATTCCTTTATCAACCATAATGAATTCCTCTTCTGCACGGAGAACAAATTTTCATGTATGTTACCATACATGTCTGAAAAATAAAGTATTGTGGATACCTCTGTTCTGTGTGTTTTGTGTAGTTAAAGTAAAACTTCCAGTCTCTGTGGGTTTAATGGGCTGTGCTCAAAGTTTTGAAAAGTAGATTTCAGTATTAAATAGTTTATTATTTAAAAGAGAATATCTGCAAAAGTTGATTGTTATGCCACAAACTTTACCACTGCTTCATACTTCTCAAAAAACAAATGTCTAGTTAATGTTTCTCTTCAACTTATTTTATCACATCACAACATGAACATCTGCAACATTGTGAATTTTTGTCTTCTGGGTTACAAGCTGATGTAATGGTTATATTCTTTCCCTAATTCTTGTTTCAATTTTGGATGATTCTTTATCAGTTGATAAGACTTTAATGTCAATGTTGCAGCAGAAGGTTACATTCTGCTCTGATACTATGTCATTAATTGAAATCAAGCGTGCTTTACCCAAGGAAAAATAATATAGTGACTGTGTTTAATGTAGCCTTTTCACACTAACAATGCACGTTTGTGCATATGCACACATACTCATCTATTTCCACTCTTCTCAGACTGAGGTTGAACGCCACCTTATAGAGGATTTCTTATGGAATTGCTCCACTTGCCTCAATCATGTTTAGCTTCTGCCCCCCACCCCGCCCCCGCTGCCTTTTAGATACCAAGTACTTTTTTGTTCCTCTACTTCTAATTAAACTGGTTTTGAACAGCTTTTGACTTATTATTTTCTAAAATGCTATCTTCATGTACATAAATTTGGAAACAAAAAAAGAAATAAATTTGCACTGTTAGAAAATAAGTTATTTAAAATATTTTTGCATTCTTTAAATATGCAGTAAATTCATTATGTAGAAACTTAAATGCGGAGAGCTTTTATTTCTGATGTTTGTTGTAAGTGTTTTGACCAGTAAACTCTCAATATCTACTGATTTTTTTATTATTATTGTAGGCTTATGATGAGGAGATGTATGGCAGTAAATATCAATGGATCATTCCTGGGTGGTATGAAAGTTCATGGTGGGAATCTTGGATTAATTCTTCACAGTGTGTCAGCAAAAATCTTCTTACTGCCATGGAAGGTTACATTGGAGTGGATTTTGAACCTCTCAGTTCAAAAGTGATAAAGACCATATCAGGACGGGTTAGTATCTTTCTTTCAACTACTTTGCAACATTCAAAAATATTCCCCTAATGTACATATTGTTTTGCCTGTCAATTATTTAAAATTTGATAACTACAGAAAGAGACATTGTAGGGTAGGGTTTTTTTTAAATATTTTGTGTCTTTGGGTGAATTTAGTTATCAGGAAAGAGAGGGACTAATAACTACCAACAGAAATAGTCAGAGTCCAGCAAGCATTAAGCAGTCCCTCATCTCTCACCCCAGATTCTCCACAACAATCCTTTTCTTCTGCCATGTTTTTGTGTAACCCTCATTCTCTTTTCTCCTCCTGCCCTCATTTTATCTCCCTTGTCTATGAGTGGACCCCTAAACAATCTCTCTTTTCCCACAAGCCCCCGTCCCTTTCTTCATCACCTTGCAGACCTTTCCTAAGGGCCTGCTGCTTCATTTGCCTTGGAAAAGACTCTCAACAGTGCTGGAAACTTTGGAGCAGGTCCACCCTCAGCCCCACGATGCTGGGGATGAATGTCTATGAAGCACAGGAATCCTTAGGGCTCTTAGAACCAATCTCCAGTTGCTCCACATCCTTCCCTAGGTCTCCCCAAGTTTCGCCTACCATTCCCAGTCTCCTTTGTAGCCAATTTATGTCCATCTCTCTGCCTCCCTCCTCCCGCATTTCAATTTCCCTGTCTGGTCCACTTCCTCTTACATTGTCCTCTCACTTTCCTGCCCCTTTCCCAGGTCTCTCTCTGCCTCTTCCATGACTCATTTCATTTCCACCTCCCCGCTCCCCACCTTCTGGGATGTCCCTGAAGACTGTTCTTCTGGCTAAAGACTTTCTAGGGCCCAAATGAGGAGGAAATCGCTGCTGCTGGCACAGCTAGGAGGCAGGTAGCCAGCCTCCAAAGAGCAGTGCTGCTATCGAGTAGCCTTTCTCAGAAGGTAATGCTGAGTGTAGAGCACACCAGTATTACTACAGGTAACTGCAAGGCACAGAGGGCAACCAGATCCTATGTTTTTGGTGCCCCTTACAGTGGGGTGCCCTAGGAAGCACCTATTATTAGACCTAGAACTAAGGCTGCCGCTGGCAATTGCCAGATTTCCAAACACTTCTTTAATCAGAGGTGCTCATGTTTTTCCATGAGTCACTTTTTGACATCAGTGCTTACCGGAAAAATGTTAATACTTTAACATTCTGATTAAACAATGTCAGTTCATTTCTTTTTTAATTATCATCCTTATTATTTACTTATTTGCACTTGGATAGCAGCTGATATGATTATCCTCCTCCTCCAGTATGCTATTTTAAAACATGTAAGATATTATTTCTTCTCTTCTGCAGGGTGATATACAGATAAAATCCTTCTCACTGTTGTCTTTGTTCTTGGATTTTCCCTACAGACATACACATACATACCCTTAAGGCAATAACGCACAAGCCTTATACAAAATCCCCAAATTACAATCCACAGTACTAGATACTATGTGGGCAGACAGATCATTAGAAACCTTTTTTGCTATCTCCTTCCTTAGCTGTATGTATTATTTATACTCAGTAAGGCTTGATCCTGCAAATTGTTAACCTCACTAGCTCTCTGTGACTCACAGGATTGGATGCGCCCCAGATTTTAGATAGATAAATATTCACAATGCCAGCTTATCACATAACCACATGTATGATTTTTGAAGGTTCTTTGTCTTTTCAAGATGTTCTTTATAACACTCTGGGCTTGTCTACACTACCCACCAGATCAGACATGATAAATCAACCGCTGAGCACTCTCCCATCAACTCTGGTACTCCATCAGAATGAGAAGCGCAAGCGGAGTCGACAGGAGAGTGTCAGCTGTCGACTTACTGTAGTGAAGACACCGCGATAAGTAGATCTAAGAACGTCGACTTCAGATACACTATTCACGTAGCTGAAGTTGCATATCTTGGATCGACCCCGTGTGGTAGTGCAGACAAGCCCATAAAATGTGTTCTGTGTATTTGTTTCTGTATAAAATATAATGCATAAAGTCCCAGCCCATGAATAAATGGGCCTGATTCTCCACTGCTTTCCCTCATGTAGTCATTCACACCTGTGCAGATTGAGTGCAAAATGCTACCATTCTGGAACTCATTGCAACAAGCTATTACTGAGGTCAAGAGCTTAGCAAGATTCTGAAACAAATAATAATAAATAAATAATAAAACCCTAATAAAATAATAAATAATAATAATAAAACCTTAGACACTTTTATGATTTTTAAAAAAAATCACTTACATTAGGAAAAAATGATTAGGTTATAAAACCTCACTTCAGGGCATACCCCAACCTCTGTGACAGAGATCAGGAAGAATCTTCTCCTTTGGTAATTCAATGGATCACTAGCTTGCAACCCAGGATGCTGGCTGCATTGGAACAGAAGACTGATGTATGAAAGTAAAATTACTTAAAATGGGTGCTTCTTACATACACAGCCTGTGCAATACATATTCATCTCCGTTTATGCTCTTTCCTTCCACCTCCCACCATCACTTTTGAAATTAATAAGAATGCATGATCTCATGGGATTTTAACTTTTTTCCTAGTGCTTGCCTTAAAAATCTTTTCTATATCAATGGGACACTTAAAAAATGAAGATTCAGGACCCAAAATCTCTGAAGTCCTGAGCTATGTCATGAAGTTTTATTTCCTTCTCCACAGACACCACAGCAGTATGAAAAGGAGTATAATGACAAACGGGGAGATGGACAGTCCAGTAAATTTCATGGTTTTGCCTACGATGGAATATGGGTGATTGCCAAAACACTGCAGCGGGCAATGAAATATCTCAACACTACAAACAAACACCAAAAAATTGAGGATTTTAACTACACAAACCACAAACTTGGCAAAATATTTCTGGATGCTATGAATGAAACCAACTTCTTTGGTGTAACGGTAAGTCCTAACCTGCTCTTATTCACTATATTTTTAAGTCAATATCTAAAGTATTCACATGACATTTTTTAAACAGTTTAAAAAATAAAGGGAAGTGTGTATGTGCAATTCTTGTGTTTTGGGAGGTTTCTGTCCTCCTTACTTACTGAATGGTACGTGGGCCAGATCTTCTTTGTACCACTTCAGCAGAGCACTGAAGCATGTGCTTAGCTGAATTGGGCTCCTGGTGCACTGTGGCAGCTTTGTGCTGCATTGCTGTCAGATACAGGCTGTAGAGGTAGCACTCGGGCCCCAGGAGAACCACTCCAAAGAAAGATGAATCCTCTGCTGCTGAGAATCTGATCCATGATGCATTATCGATGTTTGATATGTAACTAGGTAAGCATTCAGGTGCTTCTGGTTTTGTGCCAATTTCTTCTTATAGAAAATATGGTGTTGTGTGGTACAGAGTGTGATTCATATATGATAACTTTGTTTCCCTTCCTAGTCAAAGGTGAAATAGGTGTTGATAAAGATCAATGTTTTGATCAATATACACGTTAGTTTGTTAGGATATGCATCATGAGGTATTAAGGGAAATAGCAAAGAACTTAGGCCCAAGTCCTGCAAGCTTCTTCACTTGTGAGTAGTGATACCCTGGCATTGAGTAGTTTGTACCTTATGGACTTAACTGATCTATCAATCATATTGGAAACCTAATGAAAACCAGGGAGCTTGTGAAAAATTGGAGAAAAGTACATGTAGTTTCGGTCTTGGGGGAGGAGGGAGGGATGAAATGGGGAAGCAGCAAGAGAAGTACTCAACTTGAGTTCCATCTCTGCATATGTGTGCAGAGTTACTACCAAAATCTAACTTTCATGTCTTGTCTTGTAAAATAATGAAACAACTACAGTATTAAGAGAAAGATTCCTAAACTTCTAGAGGATAACAAAAGCATTAATCTGTAAAATCAATCCCACACAAACTTGATATATTTATTTTAGAATTACAGAATTAGTGAGTGTAATGGTGAAAATCCTTAGATGATGTTGCCACCTTATGGGTCCTTGATCTTTGGGCTGCCAGACACCAGTATAGTCTTGAGGAACAACTCAGAGTGTCCCCAAGGGTCTGTAAGTTGTACAAGCTGCAATAGACCCTAGGTGGCAATTTTAGCAGCTAGAGATTGACGAAATGCTGGGGTGTTCTTGTAACACTTTATTTTCCCCACTACATTCTTTAAACTGGATAGCTGAGAGATGGGGGTGAGGGGCAGGAGATAGCGGTGTGATGCTAGCTACACCAGTCTTTCACCACTCAGGAATTTCCCCAGGTAGCCGTTTCAACCAGCTTTAAGACTACTTTACATTATTGGAGCAGCACAAAACATCTTTGGTGGGACCAAGGATCTAGCCCAATATAGCTACAGCCAAATTCTGTTCTCAGTTATACCCTTTTAAATCTGTAGTAAGTCTTTTGATTTCAGGGAGTGTAAATCAGATCGGAATATGGACCTTAAGTTTTCAGAAGTCATTTGATAACATGTCTCGCAAACCGTCTGATGTACTTTAAAAGTACAGCTCAGTTTAGAGTTGATACAGAGCTGTACTCTCCAGGGGGATCTCTGGGAGATACTCTGCCTCAGGATGAATGCCTTGCAGAGCTCCACAACATGCCTGAGGAGAGAACCTGCCACTACACTCACCTGGGCAAGCTGCACGCTTGCTGATTAGCGCCTGTAATGCTAAGTGAGTAGATATGGAATGGGGACTTTTAGGACAATGTGGGTTGCTGGTGTGGCATGGAGGTAGCAGTTCCTGCACTTATCTGAACACAGGGACTTCACGTTTCATGTGCTTTCGAGTAGAGCACACAGAAGCTGGGAAGGGTCCTTGGCTGGTCCCTGGTTATCTGTACAACTGCGTAACAACCTGTCACAGCCTGGGCACAAGTTAATTCCGATCATTTTAGATATTAACTCATCACTTGAATTCAAAACAGGTTGAAGTAACGTAAACAAAGGGTAATCATATATGGCAAAAATGATGTTGGGGGAAATATCTAGTTCCCCACATCAACAATCAGTGGCAGGATTGGTTTTATTTAATATCATCATTAAGTATTGTAGCATTATGATAGATTCCATTTTGGAAATATTTATATTACAATAAAACTGTTAAAGGAATATTATTTAGGCTGCAATGTAAAAGAAAAACACTCGTGTTTGGATATGATAGAATTCACAATTGCCCATGCAAATTTAATTCTGACACTTACGCATTTTTGTTCACTGAATGAGGCAGGGGTCTGGTGGAAACAAAAATGTGATAATTTAATCAAAGGTGGTATCATAATACATGTGCTGAAGAGGGCTAAATTAATATTGTACAGAAAACTGTAAATCAGATTTCTTAGCTTTCCAGTGTTTGATTTTGAAATGGTGCTTTTTTAACAAAGGTTTTTGTCTATAATTGCTTACTTTTTAAAAGAAAATACAATTGTCTTTGATATCCAACTGTAACTATCATCAGCAGGGTTTGAACACTGCACCTCTTGTATTGTAACACAAATTACTATCACCAAAGTTGTAGAACAAGGAAGGGTAAGTAATAATAGGAGAAAGCTGCTAATCCAGCAAAGCAATTGACCATGAGGTACAAGTACTGCTTCCAGGGGATATCTGGAGGATTCCTAACTTTCTCTTCTCCCACTTAGCCTAGAGTTGGGGAAGCTGCTGTTTCATGGGTCTCCCTGAAAGGTGTGGGGAACAGGCTCCTGGGGCTATGTGTGGGTTGTGGGGTCATGCTGTCTCACTTTCTGTCCCTCCCCTGCAAAAGTGTTGTGGGAGCGCTGGCTCTGTTCGGTTGCATGAAGGATTTAAAGAGGGTAATGGCTTCATGGATCAGTTTGGGGAAGTGTTGCAAGCATAAGAGTCAGCAAGGAAGAGGGCACAAGGGCACTTGAGGGGACAGGATAAATAGAGAAGGGCAGAGCTAGGGACAGCCCTTAAGGATGAGGACAAGAAGCTTGAATTTAAAGTGGTGAATTCAAGGCATCCAAAGAGGAAGTTGATTTAATCAGTCCAGGAAGGTGATTGTAGTGAGGCGGCCTGGCTCCGACCGCACCTGAGAGGGCCGAGCCAGAACAGCCGCCGCCGCAGTGGGCGGAGCCACTGCTGCCTGTTCCCGCCCCCTGGAAGTCAAGGGGCGGGACAGGAAGTATAAAGGCACGGCCCCAGCGCTCAGTTGCTGCCCGGCGGCCGGAGAGGACAGACGCTCCTGACCGAGCTCCTGCTGGACCGAGCCTTCCCCGAGCCCGGTACCCTGAGGAGGACTGGCCGAGCCTTCCCCGAGCCCGGTACCCTGAGGAGAACTGGCCGAGCCTGCCCCGAGCCCGGTACCCCGAGGAGCTGCTCGAGCGTCCCCCTGACCCGAGTCCTGAGGAGCAGCCCGAGCGAGCCAGCCCTCAGCACGTCGAGGAGCCCATGGTGTGGGACCCAGCGCCGGACACCAGAGATGAGCAGGTACCCATGGAGGGGGAGATGGAAAGTAGCCCGGGGGTAGCTGACCCCAGTCTGGCTACAGCAGACTTTGAGCCGATGTCGGTGTGTTGCGGTCAGGACCCCACCGACACAGCAGCAGACTAACTGCCGCTGTTAGGGCCCCGGGCTGGGACACAGTGGAGTGGGTGGGCCTGTGTCCCCCCTGCCACCCCACTCACGGGTGGCAGTCTCCCCCTCACACCAGCGCTCAGACATAGAAGTCTGGACTTACCTGCTGTTTGCTCAGCTCCTGACTGAGGGTCTGAGCCCCTCGAACTGCTGTTTGTTGCCCCGCCCTGACCAAGGGCTGGGCTTCACTAACTGTTGGTTTTGCTCAGCTCCTGCCTAAGGACCTGAGCCCCTGAACTATTGATGTTGCTCAGCTCCTGCCCAAGGACCTGAGCCCCTGAATTGTTTATTTTGCTCAGCCCCTGCCTGAGGGTCTGAGCCCCTTGAACTACTGTCTGTTGCCCTGACCTGGGGCTGGGCTTCACTAACTGCTTGTTTTGCTCAGCTCCTGCCTGAGGAACTGAGCCCTTGAACTGCTGCTTGTTGCCCCGCCCTGACTAGGGCTAGGGCTTTACTGACTCTGTTTGCTCAGCCCCTGCCTGAGGGTCTGAGCCGTTGGACTATTGGTTGTTGCCCGCCCTGACCTAGGGCTTGGACCTTCGGAGACTGAACTACTAATTTAGGCTGTGTAGTGAGGCGGCCTGGCTCCCGGCCGCACCTGAGAGGGCCGAGCCCCCACACCGGACCCTTACAGTGATCATAGCAGTTGTATTTTTAATTGACAATGTGGGTCAGGGAGGCCAGAGAAGAGAATATTGCAGGAGCCTAGACAAGAAATGATGAGAGCCTTGGTGGGAATTTTAGTTGATAGAAAAGGCCAGACCTCAGAGTTGTTACAATGGAAAAAAGCAGCAAGATGTGGACGTGGCTTAGATGTGTGACACTTAGATGTTGTTGACTCTTGTGATTTTATCTTAAGTCTCACAATATTTGGTGTTTCACTTAAAGCCCCAGCTTCTGTTGTCAGGTGATTACATGAGATTCACATAAGAACAGCCGTACTGGGTCAGACCAATGGTCCATCTAGCCCAGTATCCTGTCCTCTGACAGTGGCCAATGACAGATGCTTCAGAGGGAAAGAACAAAACAGGGCAATTATCTAGTGATCCATACCCTGTTGTCCAGTCCCAGCATCTGGCTGTCAGAGGCTCAGGGACACCCAGAACATGGGGTTGCCTCTCTGACCAGCTTGGCCAATAGCCACTGATGGATCTATCCTCCATAAACTTATCCAATCCTTTTTTGAACCCAGTTATAATTTTGAATGATCTCAATTTTTCTTTAAAATGTAGGTAAGTTTCTAGCACTCATGGAGAAAAACTTGTAAACATGATCGCTAAAAAGTTCAAAAGCCAGAAAATGAATACAAAGAACCCAACATTTATTATATGTTAAAATCTCATGATTTAAAGTCAATCTCATGATATTTTGGAGGCCAGACATAAATTTTGAATGCTTGGGGTTGACAATACTGAGTCCAGAAGTGAAGTGAGAGTCAAAGGCAACAGCTAGGTGTTGAGGTGCAATCGTGATGGTGATGATGAGATATCCAGGAAGATATGTCAGAGAGACAGATCAACATGTGGGATGCACAGAGAGGTCTCAAGTCTATGAACCTATGACAAAAATATAAAAGTTCTAGTAATTGAGCATTTTCTCAATACCTCAGGAGCAGATCAGGGCCCATCCTGTCACTGGCACAAGGGAGTAGACTTCAATTCTGCATGACTAATGCTCAGTACCACCCCCTTTGAGTGGGTGGAGCTCTATCCCCCCCCCAAAACACCTGGTGGCATAGCTACACTGGCATGTCAGGGGTCCTGCAATGTAGCCCTGTTGCACCTGGTCACCCTGCACCTCCCCACAGCAGCAGGGTGACCAGGAATGAGACTGTGGTTCCCTGAGTTGCATTTTCCCTCCGGGGATGCTCCTGGGGCAGTGACCCCTTACTAAGGGTTAGATCACAAAGTGAATATCAGGCCCTTTGTTTTTCCTTTCTCTCTTTTCCATGTCCACCTCTTGTTTAATCTTGACAGCACATCATGGTAAAACTGATAGATTTTATTACCACAGTCTTGGTTGTGAAGGGAAAGTATTTAATCTGAGATGAAGAAGCATGACATTTTAATTTTTAAACTATTCGCAGAGGAGACATGAAAAGTGAAAACTCATCTATGAACTATGTTTCTTTGAGAGGGGAAAGGGACAATATTTCATCATCAGCCAGGTTGAGCATTTATGTGATTTTATATTAATTATGTCTTATCCACCTATGATTAATATTGTTGCTTTATAATTTTTTTGTAGTATGCTAAATTATTGTTCAATGTAAATATAATAATAGGAGATATACCAATCTCCTAGAACTGGAAGGGACATTGAGTCCAGCCCCCTGCCTTCACTAGCAGGACCAATTTTTGCCCCAGATTCCTAAGTGGCCCCCTCAAGGATTGAACTCATAATGCTGGGTTTAGCAGGCCAATGCTCAAACCACTGAGCTATCCCTCCCCCCCTCCAGCTGCTATGATAGTTCAGGCAGGACATTAAAGGGTGCGGGGGGGAGAGGAGCCCAGCCCCCGCTGCTATGATAGTCCAGGCAGTACAGAATCTTTTCTTTACACATGAAAGGGGCGGGGGGCTGATGGAGCTCAGCCCCCAGTTGCTATGATGAGGACGGTTACCAGCCGTTCTGTACCATCTGCTGGGAATGACCAGGAGTCATTCCTATTTCTACCCAGGCGCCCCCGGCCGACCTCACCGAGGCCAGCCAGGAGCACTCACAGGATGATGACGAGGACAGCTATCAGTCCTTTTGCACTGTACCGTCTGCCACCGGGGAGGGGAGGGGAGAGGATGCTGCAGTTTAGCGCTGCAGCACCCCGTCTACCAGAAGCATGCAGTAGACATAGGGTGACATTGAAAAAAGGCGAGAAACGATTTTTTTCCCTTTTCTTTCGGGGGGGGGGGGAGTGTGTAAATTGACGACATACATCCTGAAACACCCGGGAAAATGTTTTTGACCCTTCAGGCATTTGGAGCCCAGTCAAGAATGCAAATGCTTTCCGGAGACTGCGGGGACTGTGGGATAGCTGGAGTCCTCAGTACCTCCTCCCTCCCTGCCACCGGGGAGGGGAGGGGAGAGGATGCTGCAGTTTAGCGCTGCAGCACCCCGTCTACCAGAAGCATGCAGTAGACATAGGGTGACATTGAAAAAAGGCGAGAAACGATTTTTTTCCCTTTTCTTTCGGGGGGGGGGGGGGGGGGGTGTGTAAATTGACGACATACATCCTGAAACACCCGGGAAAATGTTTTTGACCCTTCAGGCATTTGGAGCCCAGTCAAGAATGCAAATGCTTTCCGGAGACTGCGGGGACTGTGGGATAGCTGGAATCCTCAGTACCTCCTCCCTCCCTCCATGAGCGTCCATTTGATTCTTTGGCTTTCTGTTACGCTTCTCACGCAGCACTGTGCTGAGTCCCTGCTGTGGCCTCTGTCTATCATAGCCTGGAGATTTTTTCAAATGCTTTGTCATTTCATCTTCTGTAACAGAGCTCTGATAGAACAGATTTGTCTCCCCGTACAGCGATCAGATCAGTATCTCCCGTACGGTCCATGCTGGAGCTCTTTTTGGATTTGGGACTGCATCGCCACCCATGCTGATCAGAGCTCCATGCTCGGCAAACAGGAAATGAAATTCAAAACTTCGCGGGGCTTTTCCTGTCTACCTGGCCAGTGCATCCGAGTTCAGATTGCTTTCCAGAGCGGTCACAGTGGTGCACTGTGGGATACCGCCTGGAGGCCAATACTGTCGATTTGCAGGCACACTAACCCTAATCCGACATGGCAATACCGATTTCAGAGTTAGAGTATGTCTAGGGGCTTCTCTAAGCTGAGCCAGCTGGTAATGGCCCCCAAGGCACCATTCACCTGCTGAGCAAAGCCACAGCATAGCATACTTTGGCCACTTCTCCTCCTCTCTATCATTTCTAAAGCTGATTGAAAAACTTTTGACAGCCCCCAGTCCCCCCTTGAAAAATTGCTGTTTCATCATAAAGGTTTCTCGTGTGTGTGTGTGTGTGTGTGTGTGAGAGAGAGAGAGAGACATCCCTGCTGACCCCAGAATAGCCAATACCCAGTGGTTAGGGCACTCACCTGGGATGTGGGTGACCCTACTGAGTGCCCTAACCACCAAGCTATAGAGTCTCTCTTTCTCTCTCTCTCTCTCTCTCTCTCTCTGTCTAGCCCAATGAATATTTGATTATTTATACATAGCAGAACAGCTCCAGCAGGAGATTGAGGGAATCCCACCTCTAGCAGCTATTTCACTTTGTATAAATAAATATTCTGAGAGACAAAGAGGCTAACTCTTTAGCCTGGTGGTGAGAGCACTAGTCTAACCCTGGAGATGGGACACCCAGGTTCAGGTTCCTGCTCCATATGATTCGGAGAACAGATGTAAACCTGGGTCTTCCATTTCCCAACTTCATGCCCTTACCTCTGTGCTATTCTTCTCTTAGAGGTTCTTGTGAACATTTTTTTGAAATGTCTCGATTTTTTCCGATGCAAAATGAAAACAAATTCTGAAATCTCAAACTTTTTCACTAAACAGAATTGTTGTTTTCCAGCCAGCTCTGATCCAGAGTTGGCCTGCACTTTGGAGGAGGCTGGCTGGGGGGACCTAGCAATGGCAGTTCTGTGCCCGCTGAGATGTGTCTTTTGTTCTTTACACAACAATCAGAATATGAAAGAACTACATGGGCATAGTAGGGTCCAAAAAAATCTGTGTTTTCTAACTAATATACAAAATGTGAGGCCTAGTTAGGTATATATACTGCTGCTCTGGAAACACAGGACAGTGAGCACCATCAGAGGGCTCACAAAGTATTAAAAGGGATGCTACCCAATTCATATACATACACATGTGTCCCATGCAAAGGCAGTGAAGTGAGGCAGAGAGTCTGACTTTCATTTTTGACTAACTTTCTATTACTGAAGTTAATCTTCTTATGAAGCACCAGGTATGACAAGAATGCCATACTACGTGGAACAAAGGATTTCATTTGGTATTTGAAAAGCCTGTGTTCCTTCTGCAAATGTAAAGTAGTAATATGTGGACATAATTGTCTGAATGTCTTCTAGTAAATGTTGTAATTATAAACCTTTGCATCTCTAACTTGCACTGGGGCTGGGCGGCTTTGGAGTAATTGGCTCTCTACAGTCCAACTCTCCCACTCTATCTGAGCTGAGTGGAAAATTGACACCTGAGAGTTTACATCTTTTCTATGTAAGGAGACTAGTCTGTTCTATTCAGGCTCTTATCTAGTGTTGATCTCCATAGTATCTGAATTTCCTCCAGTAGCACATTAAGCAACATGACGAACTGTAGGGAGCCAGGGTGGCTTCCCTCCGAGCCTGAGGGTAAAGAGCCACTCTCTCAACCTGAGTGGGCGGGGCCAGGCCAAGCTTGCTCCACCCCCCGGAAGGGGAGGGGTGGAACAGGAAGTACAAAGGGCGGGGCCCTTAGCTCAGTCAGGGCAGCACCAGGGAGGGAGGCAGATGCAGACTGCATGCTGCTCCCTTCGGACCTTGCTGCCACCCCAGGGGAGGCCCTGGACCAAGGGAAACCTGAGCTAGAGGAAGGACTGGGCCTACCAGGACTGCCTGCCGCCGAGTACCCCGAGGAACTGGAAGAGCCTGCGCCGGGGGGAGAGCTTGAGCTGCCAGCAGCAGTCTACCCGGACGAACTGGAGGGACCAGGGGGACGCGTAATCGGGTAGGAAGTAGCCCAGGGACTGAACGACACGGCGGTGAGTCTATGTTGCAGAAAGAACCCCGCTAACCCAGTGGCGGGACCCTCGTCTCGCCCCCGCCAGGGCCCTGGGCTGGAACGCAGTGGTGTAGGGTGGGCCTGCGTTCCCCTACCCGGTGTGTGTTTACATAGCTAAAAATAAAAATGATTGAAGAAGTGCATACTATACTTGGAACAGAAGGTGGTGGGGTCTGTGGTGGTTTTTCATGTTCATTTCATAATCTTTGCCTGGCCCCTGCAAAAACTTTGTTACCTCCACAGACAAGCCTTTCCCTTGCAGTGGACAGTTCCATTTTGCCAGAACAGAGCTGTCAGATGCAGTTCTCATCTTTCACCTTCAGGTGTTCTGGAGCAAGACCATTGAGTGTCTTGTAGATAAGGACCAAGACCTCAACTCTGACACATTATTCTATGGGGAGCCATTATGTTTGTATGTAAATTAGAGATATACTTTATTCTCTTGAAAGTGCTTTAGCACTGTTTTCCTGTATTTCCCAAGTAGATATTTCTCTTCCAATTTCTTTGACATTGTAATGATCCTGTTGTCACAGGATAGCTGGCCCCTGTAAATGAAGCCAATCCAGGTCCCCTGTGCCAGAACAGGTGCTCCCATGTGGCCAATTAAGAGGGGAGGACAGCACCTGGGAGCTGTAAAGGACCAGGGAGAGTCTCAGTAGGAGAGAGAGAGACTGACCAAGTTATTGGGAACTATGAAGGAGTGGGGAGAATCTCTGGGGAGACACTCAGTGAGATACAGAAAGAGCCAGTAAGTAGATCAGTGGAGACGAGAGTGACAGGGAGTCTGAGTGAGTCAGAGCAGACTGGTTCAGTCAGGAAGGATGGGTAAATTAGAGGTGATAGAGACCAGGGGACTGAGGGAGTCCCAGAAAGAAGCAGAACCAGTGGTTCCTGGGAGAAGGCAGGAGAGCAGCAAGAGAGATTTGCTGGCTGGTGTCAACAGGACAGCAGCCGGAGCCAGAGGGCTGAAGGCAGGAGCAGCAGCAGCAGCAGGGAGAGCTGTCTGCTGGCTCTAAACCAGGCAGCCAGAGCCAAGGGCTGGAGTGGTCTTACCAGCTGATATCTTCAGGGCCACACACCTGGATCCAGAGAAAACATGAGAGGGCTGGGGAAGTGAGGGATGCTCCCTTGGCAGGGATGCTCCCAGCAGAGAGGCTGTGAAGTTTCTTGCTGGGATGAGTGGTGTTATACTTCAGCTGGAAGGGTTGGGGTAGCAGTCCTCATACAAGGAGAGCATAGGACTGACAGAGTCCAGATGCAGTTGAAAGCACCTGTGTGTGATAAATGGAGCATTAAGAAACAGGATGTCTTGAGTTTTAATGACAGCTTGCGCTGGGGTAAGCAGTGGACTAAATGTGTCTGACTTTTATTATGGACTATTTTGAACTATGTTCTGGAAATGCATCCTGTTGATGGAGTGGAGGATAAACTTGCATGGAGTTATGGGGATTCCGAAAGGGGAAACGGAGGCAGGAGTGATTGTTTTGCTGCGGCCTGCCAGCTGAGGGCAGCAGGTGAGATTGCCCTGTGACATCTGAATTAATAGGTTTCTAGATTTTAATGCCAGAAGGGATCATTATGATAATCTAATCTGACATCCTGTATAACATAGGCCACAGAACTTCCCCAAAATAATTCCTAGACCATATCTTTTAGAAAAACATCCATTCTTTATTTAAAAATTGGCAGAGATGGAGAATCTACCACAACCCTTGGTAAATTATTCCAATTATAAACTATTCTTTCTATTAAAATTTTACACTTGTCCCAAGCTGGAATGTATCTAGCTTAAACTTCTAGCCATTGGACTGTGTTATACTTTTCAATGATAGATTGATGAGTCCATTGTTAATTATTTGTTCCCCATGTAGGTGCCTACAGATTGTAATCAAGTCACCCCTTAACCTTCTCGTTGTCAAGATAAATAGATTGAGCTCCTTGAGTTAATCACTGTAAGGCAAATTTCTAATCCTTTGGTCATTCTCATGGCTCTTCTATGAATCCTCTCCAATTTATCAACATCCTTCTTGAACTGTGGGCCACAGAACTGGACAGATTATTTCAGCAGAGGTCCCACCAATGCCAAATAGAGGTAAAATAACCTCTCCTTCTCAAAATTTCCCTGTTTATGCATCCAAGGATCGTATTAGCTCTTTTTGCCACAGTGTCATGCTGTCAGCTCATGTTCAGCTGATTATCCACCATGACTAAATCTTTTTCAGAGACACTGTTTCCCAGGATAGAGCCCCCGTCCTCTAAGTATGGCCTACCTTCTTTCTTCCTAGATGTATACATTTACATTTAGCCTTACTAAAGCTTGTATTGTTTGCTTGAGCCCAGTTTACCAAGCAACCCAGCTCTCTCAGAATCCATGACCAGTCTTCTTCATTATTTACCACTCCCCAATTTTTGCGTCATCTGAAAATTTTATAAGTGATAATTTTGTTTTCTTCCAGGTCAGTAATAAAAAATGTTAAATAGCGTAGGGCCAAGACCCACTCCCTGCAGGGCCCCACTGGAAGCAGACCTACTCAATGATGATTCCTTGTTTACAGTTACATTTTGAGACCTATCAGTTAACCAGTTAATCCGTTTTTAATCTGTTTAATGTGTGCCATGTTAATTTGATATCATCTGAGGTTTTTAAGCAAAATGTCTTATAATATCGCATCAGATGCCTTACAGAAGTACAAGTACATTACGTCAACCAAACTTGTAATCTCATTTTTAAAAAAAGATATCAAATTAGTTTGACAGGATCTATTTTCCACAAACTCATGTTTATTTGCATTACATTACCCTCCTTTAGTTCTTGATTAATCAAGTCCCGTATCAGCCATTCCATTATCTTGCTTGAGGTAGATGTCAGGCTGATAGGCCTGTAATTACCTCAGTTATCCTGTCTACTCTTTAAAAAAAAAATGGCACAATATTAGTTTTCTTCTGGAGCTTCTCCAGTGCTCTAAGACTTGTTGAAAATCCACATGAACAGTCCAGTGATCTCCTTAGCCAGGCCTTTTAAAATGCTTGGATGCAAGCTAATTGGATCTTAAAAATTTCCACCTTTAGTGAGGTCAGCTTAACATTTTCCAGAGATACTATTAGCATGGAAATAATGTTGTAACCATATGATGAGACTATATCATCTATCAGAGGGATAGCCGTGTTAGTCTGGATCTGTAAAAGCAGCAAAGAATCCTGTGGCACCTTATAGACTAACAGACGTTTTGCAGCATGAGCTTTCTTGGGTGAATACCCACTTCTTCAGATGCTATATCATCTGTTTTTCCCCCCCCAAATACAGATCAGAAATATTTATTGAACACTTTTGCCTTTTATATATTATTGATAATTCTACCTTTTCCATCTTATAATGGACTAATACCAGTGTCTGGATTCTTTTTTTCCCTAATATATTTTTTTTAAAAAAATGCTTTATTGTCCTTAACTCTGCTTGCCATAGAATTCTCCTGGTGTCCTTTGGCTTCCCAGATCAATTTTCTATAATTCATTACTATCAACTATCCCTTTCTTCCATTAGTTATATATTTTATTTTATTTTTTTACAGTTGCCTTCACTTCCCTCTGAACCAAGACAGTTTTTTAACCACTACAGCCTTCTTCCTCAATTGTGGGACTGGGACTTTTGGGGCTTCTACTAAGGTGTTCTTACATGATTCCAAATTATCATTCACACTTTTCTCATTAAATTCTTCCTTCCAGCTGATTTGGCTCATAATTGTTTTCAGCTTTGTGAAATTGGCCCTATTACAGTATCAAGTCTATATATTACTGGTCTGGATTTATTCTGTTTGCACATTATAAATGTGTTCAAGTCATGATCACTTGTACCTAAGCTACCATCTATTTTTAATTCTGTGATCAGTTCCTCTTTATCTGTTGGGACAAGGTCTAATATAGAATTCCCTTGTGCTGGCTGCAACTATTTTTGAGTTAAGAAATTGTCATCTATGATGTTTAGAAATTTCAAGAATGTTTTAGTAGTGGCAGCATGAGACCTCTAGGATGTGTCACCCACGATCACCAGCTTTTTTCCTATGCATTGTAGATAGAAGTGTAAGGAAGCATTCATCCTGTTCCCTAGTGATGTTTGGTAGTCTGTGGCAGACACCAATTACTACCCCATTTTGAGCTGTATATGTTAGAACCCATAAACATTTAGGACAGGGGTCGGCAACCTTTCAGATGTGGGGTGCCGAGTCTTCATTTATTCACTCTAATTTAAGGTTTCGTGTGCCGGTAATACATTTTTTAACGTTTTTAGAAGGTCTCTTTCTATAAGTCTATAATATATAACTAAATTATTGTTGTATTTAAAGTAAATAAGGTTTTTAAAATGTTTAAGAACTTTCATTTAAAATTAAATTAAAATTCAGAGCCCTCCGGACCAGTGGCCAGGACCTGGGCAGTGTGAGTGCCACTGAAAATCAGATCGCGTGCCGCCTTCGGCACCCATGCCATAGGTTGCCTACCCCTGATTTAGGATCATTGGCTTCTTAGTATTCAGTGACTCAGAAACAGGTAATGCAGAGAGAATTTAAGACTGTCTTCACTAATGTGGCAGTAGATATGCAATAAACAGATGGATAAATTTTGTGATGAGATAGCTTTTCAACCCTTTGCAGAAAAAAAAGATCAGTTCTCAACTAAATAAGGTTTCCTATTACCTGAAATAACATCATGCAATTGAGTCAATAGCAGGTGGGGATCTGTATGGAAATATATATATATATATATTTGATCCTTATTATTAGGAGCAATTTTGGGGGCCCTAATGATAATGTAATTGAGAACAAAATACAAGGCAATGGAAACTGCATGATGGTTAAGAACATGCCACCAACAGCATTTCTTTTGCATATCTATGGAAATTGTACTGGATGAATTCTATTTGAGCAAGATTATTTATTTCCAAGGGAATTGCAATAAAAGTGCTAACTGTACTCTCGCACATGCTGAAAATAGCATATAATTGTTCCAAAATATAACACTAGAAACCTGATAATTAAGAAACAATTATAGCTGCTTTATAGAAGGCTTTCTCAATGGGCTGAGTCATATTTTATGTGCATTAAATGAACAGCCTTCTACTGAATGAGAGGTTGCATCCATGTTTTTCTTTAAAGTACAGTTATGCCCTCTAGAAGCGGTACATTATATTTATGAAGCAATGCTCAACCAGGGACATGTTTGTGCTGCACATTGCAGCCTATAGATGCAGTTGGCAAGTGAAGGAGCAGTGCTGGAGCAGGACCCTACTTCAGGGCATATAGCAGGTGGTTCCTTTTAAACCACCGCATAATTTTCCTCTCGGGGAAACAGCTTCCGGCTGATGTAGAGGACCGGGTGCTCTTCCCTGTCCACCTCTTGGGAGAGGACAGCCCCGAGCCCCACCTCCGAGGCGTCCGTCTGCAGGATGAATGGCTGGTCAAAATCGGGGCTATACAGGACTGGCTTACAGCAGAGACTTACTTTAAGTGCTTGAAAGGCCTTGTCACACTCGGGAGTCCCCTTCACTTGTCGCGGGCTGTCCTTGGTTAGGAGCCCCATCAAGGGAGCGGCGATCGCTGCGAACTGGGGAATGAACCGTCGATAATACCCCGCCAGCCCCAAGAACTGACGTACTTGGCGTTTCGTGGCTGGCGGAGGACAAGCTGCAACGGCCTGAGCCTTGTCCACAAGGGGTTTAACCTGTCCATTTCCAATGGTGTACCCCAGGTAGGTGGTTTCTTGCCAGCCGATGCAGCACTTCTTAGGGTTGGCCGTTAACCTGGCCGCCCGCAGGGACCTCAGGACGGCGACGACCCGTTCTAGGTGGCTCTCCCAGTGGCGGCTATAGATGACCACGTCGTCCAGATAGGCCGCAGTGTAGTCCTGATGTGACCGGAGGAGGCGGTCCATCAGGCGCTGGAATGTAGCTGGGGCCCCATGGAGGCCGAAGGGCATCCGGGTAAAGTGACAGAGGCCCGTAGGGGTGGCAAAGGCCGTCTTCTCCCTGGAAGCTGGATTGAGGGGGATCTGCCAGTACCCCTTACTTAAATCCAGGGTAGTGATATAATGGGCCTCTCCTAGCCGGGCCAAGAGCTTGTCTATCCGGGACATGGGGTATGCATCGAATTTGGAGAGGGCATTGACGCGCCTGAAGTCGATGCAGAACTGTTGGGAGCCATCAGGCTTCGGGACCAGCACCACAGGGCTACGCCACTCGCTCTGCGAGGGTTCAATCACCCCCAAGTCTAACATATTTCGTACCTCCTCGTCAATGATACGTCTCCTATGATAGGGCAGGGGCCGGGTCGCGCCCCGGACCACCACCCCAGGCTCCGTCTGAATCATATGATGTTCCAGGGTAGTGTATTTTGGGCTGTGAAAGTGCGGGAGAATGCTTGTAGGAGGCACTGGGTTTGCTTAAGCTGTGCCTCCGTCAGTGTCTCCCCAAGCTGGGGCCCCTCCGGGTCCTCGATGTGGGTTATCTGGGGTCCGAGCTCAGGCTCTGGTGGGTAGGGGTTGATGAAAAGACCCTCTTGTTCCCGCCAGGGCTTGAGAAGGTTAATGTGGTATCGCTATAGCTTCTTTCGCCGGTCGGGCTGGTTGATCTCATAGGTTACTGGGCCTACTTTTCTAACCACCTCATACGATCCTTGCCACCGAGCCAGGAGCTTGGACTCGTTGGACGGAAGAAGGAGAAGGACCCAGTCCCCGGGTTGAAAGTCGCGGGTCTGTGCATCCCGATTGTAGCTCTGGGCCTGTGTTTCTTGGGCGGCTTTCAAATTCTCTCGGGCCAGGGCCCACGCCTGCCTAAGACGCTCCTGCAGCTGGATCACGTATTTCAAAAGGCCTTGGGCGGTGGATGAGGTTTGCTCCCAGGTTTCCTGCACTAGGTCCAAGAGGCCCCGGGGCCGGCGGCCGTACAGCAGTTCAAATGGCGAAAATTTGGTCGACGATTGGGGGACCTCTCGTACCGCTAAAAGCATGGGTGGGAGTAGCTAGTCCCATCGGCGGAGGTCCTGCTGGGGGAATCTGTGCAGCATATCCTTTAGGGTCCGATTGAACCTCTCGACCAATCCATCGGTCTGGGGATGATATACCGACGTCCGCAGCTGCTTGATCCCCAGGAGTTCACACACTTGGCGTAGTAATCGCAAGATAAAATTGGTCCCCTGGTCTGTGAGGATCTCCCGGGGCAGGCCGACGCGGGCGAAGATCTTCACCAACTCGCCTGCGATAGTGCGGACTGTGATGTTTTGCAGAGGAATCGCCTCGGGGAACTGGGTGGCATAGTCCAGCATAACCAGGATGTATTGAAACCCTGCAGTGCTCTTGGGGAGAGGCCCTACTAGATCCATAGCCACGCGCTCGAAGGAGGTCTCGATTACCGGCATGGGCACTAGGGGTGCCTTGGGAGTTCTTGCTGGGGCGGCCAGCTGGCACTCGGGGCAGGAGCTGCAGTAGCGTTTTACTTCCTGATATATACCCGGCCAAAAGAAGCGCCTCAGTATCCGGGCCAGTGTCTTTTCGTGGCCCAGGTGCCCGGCCGCTGGGACGTTGTGGGCCAGCTTCAAGACTGCCCGCCAATGACATCGGGGCACGAGGAGTTGGGTCCGGGGCTCCCCGGTGTGAGGGTCCTTCTCGACCCGATACAGGCGCTCTCGTCTCAACTCAAAATGCGGCCACTGTGCCGCCCGGCCGGGATTGAGGATGGTCCCATCCATGGTGGCCAGTTGTTTGTATGCCTGCTTGAGTGTAGGGTCAGCCTTTCGGTCTCGGCAAAAATCCGTGGGGGCCAAGGGATCCTCCACATCTCCCGCGGAGATGTCCTCCAACCCTCCCGGCCAGTCGGCACGGTCGAGGGCTTCCAGCTCGTCTGCCTTGGCTTCTGGGGGCTCCCTTCCCAAGGCTGGCATGGGTTCCGGGCCCTCCCTGGCATGGCGGCGTAGGACTGCGGGAAACTCGGGCCAGTCCCAGCCCAGGATCACCGGATATGCCAGCTGCGGCGCCAACCCCACCACCATCGAGCGGGTGACCCCATCAATCGTCAGTTGGGTCCGGGTGCTGGGGTAAGGTCGGATGTCCCCATGGATGCATTGTAGCCGGATTTTTCCCAGACGAGCATCAGCCGGGGGACCCAAGCATTGTCGGATCAACGTCTGTCCACAGCCTGAGTCGAGGAGGGCCGTTGTCGAGTACCCCTCAACCATCATGGGCACAGTGAGCTTGGCTGCCTGGGATCGACGGGCATGGGCTTCCCCTGAACAGACCTGGCTGAAGGTGCACTCGAGTCCGGGGCAGTCCAGCTGTAGATGGCCAGACTCCCTGCAGGAAAAACAGGGCCCCAGGTCCGTTCGTCCGGACCAAGGCCGGGCCCCGGGGTTGTCGCCTGGAGGGTTCCCGGGGTCCCCCCCGCACCGTCGGAATCAGGGTCCGAGCGGGTTGCCCGGGGGCTGCTGTGGTATGGGTCTGGGCTTCCGCCCCCCGATATGCAACTTGTCCGTCAGCCCGGGCAAGCGCCGTCTTCTTCTTGGAGCTAGGGCGATCTGCCCCCGGTGGGGCTGCTAGAACCACCGGGCCCACCAGTACTACAGCCGCAAGGAAGTCCTCCATCAGTGAAACGGCAGCGGCCAGGGTCGCCGGCCGATGGCGGAGGACCCAGGCCCTTCCCCGTGGGGGAAGGATGTGGGTGAACTGTTCATCACTTGCTCCGTTATCTCCTCTGCCGTTCGGCGTTCTGGCTGCAACCAGCGCTTGCAGGTCTCGCGGAGTTCCTGGGCCACCATACGGGGCCGAGCCCCGATGGGGTAGGCCAGGCTTCTAAATTGCTGTCGGAACGTCTCCGGGCTCACATCTAGGGCGTCTAGGACCGCGGCCTTCACCCGGTCGTAATCCTGGGCTGACTCCGCAGACAGGCCTCGATAGACCGCCTGAGCAGTCCCTGTCAAGTAAAGGGCCAGGATGGCAGCCCACTGGTCGCAGGCCCACCCTGTGACGACCTCCGTCCGCTCGAACGTGACAAGGTAGGCCTCGGGGTCGTCGCTGGGGCCCATCTTTGTCTGCCGGATCGGGGGAGTGTATGAATTCTAAGTATAACACAATTCAGGGCATTAGACAGTTCTGTACACTTCCAAACCATATGTATATGCAGTATAGATAACATTCTTATTGCTCAGCACAGGCTGAAAAGTCTTCGCATCACCAGTTTCTGCTTGCTATTACCAATGCCATTTTATTTGTGTTGGTCTTCCTCAGAGGTGAATTCAGCTGTATATGTAGATGATGGAAAATATCATATGGCAAGATTATTAGAAAAACCATATTTGAAAACAACATAGAGACTGAAATCCATATGGGAATGCAAAATGTAAATGTATGTTGTGTGGGCATTCATCCCCAGCTATTTAATAAAGTGATTCTAGGAGTATGACACTGTTGATGCAGAGACAATTTCTGAAGCAAGGCCAAATGGTCTCTAAGGAAACTGTCCTTTGGAAACTGAAGCATTTGAATTTCAGGCTTCTGCTTTCTTGTCAAGAGGCTCACTACTGAGAAACATGATGGATTCTCTAAAGGAATCTGTACAATTACACTATTATTTGAGAGACCTAGAAAAAGACGTATTTCTGAACCAACTTCAGTGGAAAAACTGAAATGTCACGTGTATACGAGAAGACACAAGATTAATACAACCAAATAACTGTTTTCCTTTATGAAAAGATGGGCACTGTGCATATACACAGTGGATCAGTGGTGGTAGAAAAGAAAACTGAGCAAATGATGTGATTGGAATAACAGAGACTTGGTGGGGTAACTCACATGACTGGAGCACTGTCATGGATGGATATAAACTGTTCAGGAAGGACAGGCAGGGAAGGAAAGGTGAAGGAGTTGCACTGTATATAAGAGAGCGGTATGATTTCTCAGAGCTCCAGTATGAAACTGGAGAAAAGCCTGTTGAGAGTCTTTGGGTTAAGTTTAGAGGCGAGAGCAACAAGGGTGATGTCATGGTGGGTGTGTGCTATAGACCACCGGACCAGGAGGATGAGGCAGATGAGGCTTTCTTTGGACAATTAACTGAAGTTTCCAGAACACAGGCCCTGGTTCTAATGTGGGACATCAATCATCCTGACATCTGCTGGGAGAGCAATACAGCAGTGCACAGACAATCCAGGAAGTTTTTGGAGAGTGCAGGGGACAACTTCCTGGTACAAGTGCTGGAGGAACCAGCTAGGGGCCGTGCTCCTCTTGACCTGCTGCTTACAAACAGGGAAGAATTGGTAAGGGAAGTAGAAGTGGGTGGCAACCTAGGCAGCAGTGACCATGAGATGGTTGAGTTCAGGATCTTTACAAAAGGAAGAAAGGAGAGTAGCAAAATACGGACCCTGATTTCAGAAAAGCAGACTTTGACTCCATTAGGGAACTGATGGGCAGGATCCCCTGGGAGGCCAATATAAGGGGGAAAGGAGTCCAGGAAAGCTGGCTGTATTTTAAAGAAGCCTTATTGAGGGCACAGGAACAAACCATCCCAATGTGCAGAAAGAATAGCAAATATGGTAGGCGACCAGCTTGGCTTAACAGTGAAATATTCAGTGAGCTTAAACACAAAAAGGAAGCTTACAAGAAGTGGAAACTTGGTCAGATAACTAGGAAGGAGTATAAAAATATTGCTCAAACATGCAGGAGTGTAATCAGGAATGCCAAAACACAACTGGAGTTGCAGCTAGCAAGAGATGTGAAGGGTAACAAGAAGGGTTTCTACAGGCATGTTAGCAACAAAGAAAAGGTCAGGGAACGTGTGGGACCCTTAATGAATGGGGGAGGCAAACTAGTGACAGATGATGTGGAAAAAGCTGAAATACTTAATGCTTTTTTTGCTTTGGTCTTCACAGACAAGGTCAGCTCCCACATTGCTGTCCTGGGCAACACAGTATGGGGAGGAGGTGAGCAGCCCTCAGTGGTGAAAGAACAGGTTAAGGACTATTTTAAAAAACTGGACATGCACAAGTCCATGGGTCCAGATCTAATGCATCCAAGGGTGCTGAGGGAATTGGCTGATGTGATTGCAGAGCCATTGGCCATTATCTTTGAAAACTCATGGCATTGCAGGAGGTCCTGGATGATTGGAAAAAGGCAATTATAGTACCCATTTTTTTAAAAAAGGGAAGAAAGAGAACCCAGGGAACTACAGATCGGTCAGCCTCACCTCAGTCCCTGGAAAAATCATGAAGCAGGTTGTCAAGGAAACCATTTTGAAGCACTTGGAGGAGAAGAAGGTGATCAGGAACAGTCAACATGGATTCACCAAGGACAAGTCATGCCTGACCAACCTGTTTGCCTTTTATGATGAGATAACTGGCTCTGTGGATATGGGGAAAGTAGTGAACATGATATATCTTGACTTTAGCAAAACTTTTGATATGGTCTCCCACAGTATTCTTGCCAGCAAGTTAAAAAGGTATTGATTGGATGAATGGACTGTAAGGTGGATAGAAAGCTAGTAAAATTGTCGGGCTCAATTGGTAGTGATCAATGGCTCGATGTCTAGTTGGAGTACCCCAGGGGTCGGTCCTGGGGCCGGTTTTGTTCAACATCTTTATTAATGATCTGGATGATGGGATAGATTGCACCCTCAGTAAGTTCGCAGATGACACTAAGCCCTGGGGAGAGGTAGATATGTTGGAGGGTAGTGTTAGAGTCCAGAGTGACCTAGACAAATTGGATGATTGGGCCAAATGAAATCTGATGAGGTTCAACAAGTGTGGGGTTACATTATCCCTATGCTGCCTTGGTGGAAAGTTAAGGCAGCGGACATCAAGAACAGTGGGGTAAGATAAAGTTGTTGTGAAAAAGTTAAAGGCAAACGCCAGGTAGCCTAGCTAAAATTAGTTTCAAAATAATAAACAAATCCATAAATCAAATAAATTGCATAAAAAATAAAAAATCAGTAAGCAAAGGGCCATGCATGTAAAAAGCATGTGTATCAAACTAAAAACCAATCAGCAGCAATGTAATATTAGTAAATCTAACGTTTGCTAATATAAAAAAGTCTATATAATATAATGCATTATACATAATAAACAATTCTGCTTGCAATCATATTGGTTATTGTGCTTTATCCCGGCCCGCATAAAATGCACTAAAATGCAACAAACAAGGACAAGTGCAGAGTCCTGCACTTAGGAAGGAAGAATTCCCATGCACTGCTACAGGCTGGGGACCGACTGGCTAAGCAGCAGTTCTGCAGAAAAGGACCTGGAGATTACGGTGGATGAGAAGCTGGATGTGGACAAATTGGAGAGAGTCCAGTGGAGGACAACGAAAATGATCAGGGGGCTGGAGCACATGACTTACGAGAAGAGGCTGAGGGAACTGGGGTTATTTAGTCTGCAGAAGAGAAGAGTGAGGGGGGATTTGATAGCAGCTTTCAGCTTCCTGAAGGGGGGTCCCAAAGAGGATGGAGCTTGGCTGTTCTCAGTGGTGACAGATGACAGAACAAGGAGCAATGGTCTCAAGTTGCAGTGGGGAAGGTCTAGGTTGGATATTAGGAAACACTTTTTCACTAGAAGGGTGGTGAAGTATTAGAATGAGTTACCTAGGGAGGTGGTGGAATCTCCATCCTTAGTGGTTTTTAAGGCCCAGCTTGCCAAAGCCTTCGCTGGGATGATTTAGTTGGGAATTGGTCCTGCTTTGAGCAAAGGGTTGGACTAGATGACCTGAGGTCATATTTAAACCTAATCTTCTATGATTCTATGATTTGATAAATGAGGCTGACAATCCAATTTACACTTCATAAAATAATGGGATGTAGAATTTCATAGGTACAAGTATTTTCAGAATTAAACAAACTGAAATGCATAGTGCACCATTCATATACTCATTAAAAGAAAAAAACCCTGAAAATGTAGAAATATTTTAATGTCAAGCAAAATATAGCAAGAAGCATAATGAGAGATTGAAAGCATCCCCTCTAATTAACTAACAAGATCTGCCCTTCTCACCCTCTCAAAACAGGTAGTATTAACAGATCAAACACCAAATAAAAGGAAGAAAAACAGCAGAGCAGTGTGTTTAAAATTTTCTAAATGATTTTCAGTTAATTTATAAAGATTAAAAGACTGCAGTAATACTGCTACCATTCCCTGAAAATAAAATAATCTATGACTGAATGATTAACATTTTTCTAAGAGAGACAGCATGGGTGAAGTAATATATTTTTTAATGGACCAACTTCTGTTGGTGAGAGAGACAAGCTTTTAAGCTCACACAGAGCTCTTCTCTAGGTCTGTGGAGACCTGGAGAAGAGCTCTGTGCAGCTTGAAAGCTTGTCTCTTCCTCCAACATAAGTCGTCCATTAAAAGATATTACCTCACCCACCCTGTGTCTCTCATATCCTGAGACCAACATGGATACAACAACGGGTCAGTGTCTAGTTGGCAGCCGGTATCAAGTGGAGAGCCCCAGGGGTCGGTCCTGGGACCGGTTTTGTTCAACATCTTTATTAATGATCTGGATGATGGAATGAATTGCACCCTCAGCAAGTTTGCAGATGACACTAAGCTGTGGGGAGAGGTAGATGTGCTGGAGGATAGGGATAGGGTCCAGCGTGACCTAGACAAATGGGAGGATTGGGCTAAAAGAAATCTGATGAGGTTCAACAAAGACAAGTGCAAAGTCCTGCACTTAGGACAGAAGAATCCCATGCCCTGCTACAGGCTGGGGACCGACTGGCTAAGCAGCAGTTCTGCAGAAAAGGACCTGGGGATTACAGTGGATGAAAAGCTGGATATGAGTCAGCAGTGTGCCCTTGTGGCTAAGCAGGCCAACGGCATATTGGGCTGTATTAGTAGAAGCATTGCCAGCAGATTGAGGGACATGATTATTCCCTTCTATTCGGCACTGGAGAGGCCACTCCTGGAGTACTGTGCCAAGTTTTGGTCCCCCCACTACAGAAGGGATGTGGACAAATTGGAGAGAGTCCAGCAGAGGGCAACAAAAATGATTAGGGGGATGGGGCACATGACTTACGAGGAGAGACTGAGGGAACTGGGGTTATTTAGTCTTCAGAAGAGAAGAGTGAGGGGGGATTTGATAGCAGCTTTCAACTACCTGAAGGGTAGTTCCAAAGAGGATGGAACTAGGCTGTTCTCAGTGGTGGCAGATGACAGAACAAGAAGCAATGGTCTCAAGTTGCAGTGGGGGAGGTCTAGGTTGGATATTAGGAAACACTATTTCACTAGGAGGGTGGTGAAGCTCTGGAATGGGTTACCTAGGGAAAAATAGTGGAATCTCCATCCTTAGTGGTTTTTAAGGCCTGGCTTGACAAAGCCCTGGTTGGGATGATTTAGTTGGTGTTGGTCCTGCTTTGAGCAGGGGATTGGACTACATGACCTCCTGAGGTCTCGTCCAACCCTAATATTTATGATTCTATGAATGCTGCAAATAACCATGTTTCTAGTAAATTCATAGATTTTTTTTTCAGGCCAAAAGGGACCATTATGATCATCTAGTCTGACCTCTTGTATTACACAGGCAGTATAACTTTACATAGTAATCCCTGAATCAAGACCTACAGCTTCTGAATTAACTAGTGTATACTTTTTAGAAAGATATCCAGTCTTGATTTAAATGATGAAGAATCTACACATATCACTTGATAAGCTCTTCTATTTGTTAATTAGACTTACTAGTTACAATTGTGCCTTATCCAGTTTGTGTTGATCTAGCTGAAAAAGTAGCCAAAGGGTATAATGCCCACTTTCCCATCCAGCCCAGATGACCCTTGAATCTCCAGTGCATTCGAATTATGCGCTTAAATTATTACTGAGACCTAATTGAGAGAGACAGATGTAATTTAGAGAGTAATATAATCCTGCAAAATCTTTATTACTGGTGATGTAGTGTGAGAAGGAAAGGACACAATTTCTGTTTCAGGCCCAATGGGAGTTTGCAGCTCCAAGGTGATCAGGTTGGAAGGGAAAAGTGGCAGTTTTACAATACTCCTATTCCCAGGAGCTGATCCACTTCAGGAAGTAGTTTGCCACACTCTAGACACTTTCAGCTATCCCTTTCTTGTAAAAAAAAACCCCTCTAAATTGAGATCTATTTAATATCTATTTAAGATCTCCTGCGGTCCCTTCCAACCCTGATATTCTATGATTCTATAACATGTTTAGAAGAAGAACGAAGGTAGACTTGAAATAAATAGTGATTTAACCTGCCAGACTGAGGATTAATTGTGGCAGCTTGGAGAGTGTCTGTCTTTGTTCCATGAAGAAGCCAAACTATCCAAATGGTGGAATTAATGCCGACTCTGTAGGGGATAAATATCTTTTCATATCACAGTTCTGACTTGTTCATTTAAAAAATGTTTCTAATGTTTCTTACTGCTTGTTTATTTTATCGGGTTTAGGTGATACTGTAAATGTTCTCACTTGGGCCATTTTCTGTCCTTAATTCATGTCTGGAACTCTTATGGACAGTAGCAGGGAGGACACTGCGCAATCCTAAATATTGTAATTATCTGTGATTATAATCCTATTCGTGCTGCAAAGATGTGAGTTTATTTCTGGTGGGTATGTCTTTATGTTTTTGAGTTATTTACTATAATGCAAGTTGACAAAGAATTATAGTTGAGAGGCGAGAAAATGAGAGATCTGGCATTTCTTTTTTTATGTCAGGCAGAGAACAAGGCGCCGACTATTCTGCAGCACAATGGTAGCTAATTCCACCATAGTAGCTCCTAAATTCTGCACCAACATTAATTTAAACCATTGCTATGAAATAGCCTTTACTTACACCTCTCTCTAGCCTGCTCACAAACTCACAGTGCTGTGGTTTGTAACTGAAAAGACTTGTTGACATAAAATTCACTGATTACTTCAACACTGATTATTTCTGAAGATAGGTTTTGACTAGGCTCTCCTGGCAACCCTGTTTATTTCCCAGGCTCCAGCTCCCACAATGCTATCCAAAACCAAAATTTTTGCTGCCTGATGCAGCAAAACCACAAATACTGTGGGACAAATACTGAATTCCACAGCATCTTGAAAAATACAGAATTATGCCTCTGTAGAGCTGCAGAATACATAAGAACTTGGAAAGCAGCAGATGGAAGTAGTTAGGACTGAGGTGATGTGCAGAACTTAAGATGATGATGCTGGCTAGTAAGTATTATTTTATGAGTGACAGCAACCACTACAGATAAGGTTGTATGAGCAATTCTATTATCAGTCCCTGTTTTCAGTCACTCATATCTTTCCCAGATTTTCCCTTTTGGCCTGGAATTTTTGAGGTGTAGTCTCTGACTAAATGTTTAATTTTTTGGAAAGTTTTTTTACAAAAGTGGTTCAGTTTTTTGCATGCTACAACAATCGTTAAAATAAGTTGTTAAAAAAAGAAATCTCATGACCTTGTTTTGGACAGGCAGTAGTGAAAATGTATAAATTGTAATTGTATAAAACTAGCTCTTAGTTTTATGTACTTTTGAGTGTTCTGGTGAATTTTGATTTTGTCCATTTAATTTAATTTTATTTTTAATTTTGAGCATATGAAAATTTGCATTTGAGCATATGGTGCTCGTTATGCAGGTTTTGGTGATTTTTGAGGGGGTGTTTTTTTGGTAAATTTGCAAAGTGCACTGCTGTGGACAGCTTCACTATACATCCATGCATTACTAACTTAGCTGTACAGTTCAAAAGTTTACTAAAGAGCCAGATAAACTGAGGAGAGGGCAAAGTTATTGGAGGGGGGCAGGGAGTCTCTGGTGACCTTGTAACATAAGTGATTAGGGAGGGATGCTGTTCTTAATTTCTCATGTGATATTCCCAGGCAAAAACTAGGTGTTAATGTTAATTTCGGCATGTTACAATTACCCCCCCAACCAAACATTATTGACCCTGGAAAATAAAAGTAAAGATTAAACTAAAAAAAAGTCTAAACATCTTAAGGTTTGGAAAGGTATAATTAGGACACCCACACAACCATGACCATGCCCTATAGTGATGCTATGAAATAACCATATGATTATTATTAGGGCCCTACCAATTTCACAGCCATGAAAAATGTGTTACAGACTGTGAAATGTGTTGTTTTGTGTGCTTTTACCCTATAATATATAGATTTCATGGCAGAGACCAGCTTTTCTCAAATTGGGGGTCCTGACCCAAAAGGGAATTACAGGGAGTCACAAGGTTATTTTAGGGGGGCCGTAGTCTTGCACCCTCACTTCTGTGCTGCCTTCAGAGCTGGGTAGCCAGATGCCAGAGGACAAGAATAAAATATCGGGACACATGGGGGGGGGGCAGCCACAGGCTCACAGTCCCCACCCCACTGGAGCCATGGGGGAAGGGGTATACACAGCCTGAGGAAGCCCCAGGTCGGGGGCGCAGGGCCCTGGCTCCAGCCGCAGCCCCACCGCAGGTCGGGGGCACAGAGCTCCAGCTCTGGCTGCAGCCCCGCCATGGGTCAGGGGTGCAGGACTCCCTCTCCAGCTCTGCTGCAAGCTGAGGGTTGGGGGCACATGGCCCCAGGCCCAGCCACAAGCACACGACCCTGGCTCCCACCCGCAGCCCCACCGCAAGCCGTGGGCACAGGGCCCCAGCTTCAGCCCTGCCGCTTACCTGGGGGATGGTTCCCACCTACTGGGAAACACCTGGCCGGTTCCTCTGGCTCCTAGGGTCAGCAGCGGCCAGCGGGGTCTCCACTCCACGTGCTGCACCTGCCACAAGCACTGGCTCCAGCTGCCATTGGCTGGAAGCTGTGGGGGCACGACTTACTTGGGGGTGTGAGTAGCACACAGTGCCCCAGGGTCAGGGGCAGCCAGGGAGGGGGTCTGCGCCCTGTCCGCGCCCACAGCTCCCATTGGCCACATTGGAGCCAGCGCTTGTGGTAGGTGCAGCATGCAGAGACCCACCCTGGCCATCCCTGTGACTAGGAGCCGCAGGGTCCTGCTGCCTGACGTTTCCTGGGACCCACCCCAAATAAGCACCGCTGGGACCTCAGGTGAGTGCTCACCAGTGTACTCCTCCAGCCCTGAGCCAAAATATTGAGACAAATGGCGTCCCAACTGTACATTGTTTGGGAGCGGGACAAACAACTAAATATTGGGACAGTCCCAATTTTATTGAGACAGCTGGTCACCCTAATGCCCACCCAACTGTGGGCAAGGTATGACTTCAGTCCCATTAGGAACAATGGGTGATGCAGCCCTTTTGAAAGAGGGCAGTTGAACATGGAATTCTATGTAGTTTGTCAGCCCCTGCTGAAGGAGACATTTTTGATGTTCTTCATAATAAGATATTATTAAATATTTTTTAAAAAAATTTCAAATGTAGTGAATAAGCCAGATTTTCTTGAGTTTTAATTATTTGGGAAGTTTGAAACATCTGTGTTATTCTGTTACTGAGATAATAGACAAAGAAATGGTCTGATACCAACAGTTACAAATCTTAAAGATCCCATTTTTAAAGTTAATTTTAACTTAAATTAATAAACAAATTTACTGGTAAATTCTGAGAAACTTCAGTCCATACTCAAATAGTAGGTCTCATAATTTTGAGGGAAAGATGCCCTATTTTCGTATGTGACCATGTGAATGAATCCCTGCTTTACGTGCAAAATGCAGCTTAGTGTTAATTATGGAACAACAAATGGCATTTCCATAATACAGATGTTTGTATAATATACAGTTTTTCTACAACCTTAGAGACACATGTACAGTTTGCCGTGCTGTACTAAGATGGGTATGGCAGACAGAATCCATGAAAGTCACTTAAATTAAAAGCAGTAAACTGTATTAGTACAGAATGTTACAAGTTAAGTAGAGGATGTAGAGAAGCAGTGGCTATGTGTTGGCATATAGACACCATTCAAGTTCACAGTTCAGTTTGCTTTTTAGTGAAGTATCTCAGCGCCTAAATTGCATTTAAGTAAGGCCCTGCTGCTAACAGAACATTTTTGGTTGTACATAGCTACAGGCTAAGTTATTACAAATCAGACCTTAGAGAAAAGATAACTGGAATATAAAGATTGTAGGCCAGATCCTTGGCCCCTGCTGCTGCTAACAGGATAACTGACAATTCCCTTTTCCTCGGGGTACGTCTACAGTATGAAATTAATTCAAAGTTATTTTATTCAAATGTCCAGAATCAAGTTCATACATTCGATGTTATGTGTCCCCACTAAAGCGCGTGAATTTGGCAGAGTGCGTGCACAGTACCGAGGCTAGCATCGAATGGCGGAGCGTTGCACTGTGGTAGCTATCCCATAGTTCCCACAGTCTCTACCGCCCATTGGAATTGTGGGTTAAGCTCCCAGTGCATAATGGGGCAAAAACATTCTTGCGGGTTTTCCTGGGTGTGTGCCGTCACTCGCTCCTCCCTCCATGAAAGCTACGGCAGATGCCAGGCTGCCAGCAGACGGTGCAGCATGGTTCACCGCCTGTCTCCTGGTATGTTGAATCCACTTCGAATGTCCTCTCCTCTTTCTATCTACTCTTTCATCTAACCATTTCGCGCCGTTTCTTTGGCCATCATAAACAGCTTCCGCCGCTTTTTCCATGTTGTCTGTCCTGGGCTCCCATGGAAGCTACAGAAGGCAACAATTCCCTGCTGTTTCTCAGCCATCGTGAACAGAGCCACACAGACAATCTGGAGAAAGCGGCGGAAGCTGTCCTGGGCTCCCGTGGAAGCTACAGAAGACAACCATTTACCGCCTTTTATCAGCCATCTTGAACCGAACAGCTCATTTCATGCCCTTTTTCAAGGATTACCCATGCAGGCGCCATTGCGCAGCAAACATGGAGCCTGCTTAGATCTCTGCTGCAGTTTTGACCATTGTAAATACCTCATGCATTATCCAGCAGTATGTTCAGTACCTGCAAAACCGGGTGAGGAAGCAACGACAGTGCGATTACTATGCTGATGAGGACATGGACACAGACATTCCTAGATGCACGGCATGTGGCGATTGGGAGATCATGGTGGCATTGGGCCGTGGAATGCCAATTCTGGGCCCGGGAAACAAGCACAGGCTGGTGGGACCGTATAGAGTTGCAGATCTGGGATGATTCCCAGTGGCTGTGAAACTTTCATATGCATAGGGCCACTTTCATGGAACTTTGTGACTTGCTGTCCCCTGCCCTGAAGCGCAAAGACACCAAAATGAGAGCAGCCCTCACAGTTGAGAAGCGAGTTGCCATAGCACTGTGGAAGCTTGCAACGCCCGACAGCTACCGGTCAGTCGGGAATCAGTTTGGAGTAGGCAAATCTACTGTAGGGGCTGCTGTGCTGCAAGTAGCCAATGCAATAACTGAGCAGCTGCTATCAAGGGTAGTGACTTTGGGAAATGTGCAGACCACTGTGGATGGCTTTAATGCCCTGGGGTTCTCTAATTGCGGCGGGGAGATAGATGGAATGCACTGTGGATCACAAGAGACGTTTCACCAACATCAACGTGGGATGGCCGGAAAAGGTGCATGACACTTGCATCTTCAAGAACTCTGGTCTGTTTGAATAGCTGCAGGAAGGGACTTACTTCCCAGACCAGAAAATTATTGTTGGGGATGTTGAAATGCCTACAGTTATCCTCGGGGAGCCAGCCTGCCCCTTAATGCCATGGCTCATGAAGCCATACACAGGCACCCTGGACAGTAGTAAGGAGCAGTTCAACTATAGGCTGAGCAAGTGCAGAATGGTGGTGGAGTGTGCTTTTGAATGTTTGAAAGGGCGCTGGCGCAGTTTACTGACTCGGTTAGATCTCAGCACAACCAATATTTCAATTGTAATTGCTGCTTGCTGTGTGCTGCACAATATCTGTGACAGTAAGGGGGAGACTTTTATGGCGGGGTGGGAGGTTGAGGCAACTTGCCTGGCTGCCAGTTTTGCACAGCCAGACAACAGGGTGATTAGAAGAGTGCAGCAGGGCGCGCTACACATCAGAGAAGTTTGAAAGCCAGTTTCACAACTGGCCAGGGTACAGTGTGACAGTTGTGTTTGTTTCTCTTGAAGTTACCCGCACCCTATATATATGAAAGGAAATAAAGTCAAAATTGTTTTAAAACTGTTCTTTATTATTTGACGCACAGCACATTGAGAGAAATTAGAAGGTAGACTGGGGCGGGGGGAGGGGTTGGGTTAGAGGGGTGGAGGAGGAGGGAAGGACAAATCCAGAAACCAAATCAAAAGTTCGCATATGCCAGCTTTCTGCTGCTTGGGCGATCCTCTGGGGTTGAGTGTGTGGGTCCCCGTAGCCCTCCCCCCTCGTGTTCTTGGGCGTCTGGGTGAGGAGGCTGTGGAACTTGGGGAGGAGGGAGTTTGATTATACAGGGGCTGCAGTGGAAGTCTGTGGTCTTGCTGCCTTTCCCGCATTAGATCCACCATACAGCGGAGCATGTCAGTTTGCTCCCCCATGAGCTTGACCATAGCGTCCTGCCTGCTCTCATCGTGCGCCTCCCTCCTCTCTTCATGTTCCTGTAATGCTTTACGGGACTCTGCAATTGTTTGCCTCCATGCATTCAGCTGGGCCCTATCAGTGCGGGAGGACTGCATGAGCTCGGCAAACATGTCCTCCCAAGTTTGTTTTTTTTCTGCCTTCTAATCTGGACCAGCCTCTGGGACAGAGTACATAGGGGCTGCGTTGAAACATTTGCCCCTGCAGGAGGAGAAAAGGGGAGGGTAGTATTTTAAAAAATACATTGCAGAGAACAAAGGGGGTACTTTGGTGTGAGTAAGCCATCACACATGGCCGGGCAACAGAATTCATCTTGCAGGCAGCCTAGGGGCACGCGGGGTTCTGCTTCTTCTACATTCATTTCAGTGCTTTCAAACTGCTGGGCCCCCTTTCCCACAGCAAGCAGTGCCTGGTGGGTTTGCCATATAAAAGGAGGGCCTGCGGCTCTCTGGGATGATCACTGCACTCAACCACCACCACCACCACCAACCCGCACCCCCCTGCGTGGCTCCGATCAGGCTCAGAGCAGGGATGAGCCATTTACTCTAAACACGAACAACCCAGCATGGCTGGGCTCCCCCCTCCCCCGTCCCCCACCGCGTGGCTCTGATCAGGCTCTCACTCACCAGAAGTACCTTCTCCAGGGTCATGGAACAGGAGCCCGCCTTGGGAGTGAGGGGAGGCTATTGGATCCAGCATTAAAATTAGTTCCTGGCTAGGGGGGAAAACGGATTACCCCCTTGCCACCTGTGCACTGTCCTCCTCCTCCTCTTCATCCTCCAATGTCTCTTCCTCCTCGCTCCGTGCAGCTCCCCCATTACAGGTGTCCAGGGACAGTGGTGGGATAGTGGTGGCATCATCCCCCATAATTGCATGGCACTCACGGTAAAAGTGGAATGTATGGGGCTGTGACCCAGAGTGCCCGTTTGCCTCCCTGGCTTTTTGGTACGTTTGCCTGAGCTCCTTGATTTTTGTACGACACTGCTCTGTGTCCCTGGAGTAGCCTCTTTCTGTCATGGCCCTGGAGACTTTAGCGTAGGTATTTGCGTTCCTTTTTTTGGAACGTAGTTCTGCCATAACAGACTGATCTCCCCAGCATGCAATGAGATCCAGTACCTCCCGTTTGGACCATGCTGCCATAGGTGGCAGGTTATATACATTTGCAGTGCTCGGGCTCCAGGAATGTTCAGGGCCGGGTGCCCTGCTCCAGCAATATTTGGAGCTGGGTCTCTCCCCCAGCCCTGCCTGGATCGGGCCCTGGCCCCCGCGGGCCTCCCCCCCCCCCGCCGCGTCCCTGCCTGGAGCAGGTCCCAGCCCCCACCTTCCACTCCTCCCCCTGCGTGTCGTCCCCGCCCACTGTGCCGCATCCCTGCCTGACAGAAAGCAGCGGCGCCTCTCCCCTGCCTGCTCGAGCTGCCGGAGTAGAGCGGCTCTCGGCAGAACTGCTGTCTGCTGCCCAGGGTCCTAGTGCCTGCCCTCCACTAATGGCAAGGCAGGCTGCCCTTACCCTGTGCTTCCGCCCTAGCCCTGAGCCTCTCCAACGCCCCAAACCCTCATCCCTAGCCAGAGCCCTCATCCCCCCGCACCCTAATCCTAATCCCCAGCCAGAGCCCTCATCCCCCCGCACCCTAATCCTCATCCCCAGCCAAAGCCCTCATCCGCCCGCACTCTAATCCTCAACCCCAGCCAGAGCCCTCATCCGCCCGCACTCTAATCCTCAACCCCAGCCAGAGCCCTCATCCCCCCACACCCTAATCCTCATCCCCAGCCAGAGCCCTCATCCCCCCGCACCCTAATCCTCAGCCCCAGCCCTGAGCCCCCTCCTGCATCATGAATCCCTCATCCTCAGGCCCACAGCCCTCACCCCTGCACTCCCTCCTATCCCCAAATCCCTCCCTGAGGGTGCACCCCTCACCCCTTCCTAGGCCCCCACCCCCAGCCCAGAGCCTGCACCCAAATTCCATCCCAAAGCCTGCACCCCTCACCCCCTCCTGCCCCCCCACCCCCTGCCCCAGCCCGGAGCCTGCACCCAGGACCCAAACTCCATCCCAAAGCCTGCACACCCTGCACCCCTCCTGCACCCTAATCCCCAGCCCAGGATCTGCACTCCAGACCTCCCCCCCCAAGCCCCCTCCCAGAGCCTTAGGCAGGTGGGGGTGGAGTTTGGGGGGGCAGAGTTGGGTGGCGGGTTCTGGGCACCACCAAAATTTCTACAAACTTGCCACCCATGCATGTTGGAGCTCATCTGCGAATCCGGGACTGTGTGATCTCCTGTGATGGTGGACTCTGCATGGTCGCCTGTGATGGTGGCCTGTGCTGATGGTCACCTGTGCTGATGGTGACCAAACAGGAAATGAAATTCAAAAGTTCCCTGGGCTTTTCCTGCCCACCTGACTAGTGCATTGGAGTTGAGAGTTTTGAGCAGAGTGGTCACAAGGGAGCATCATGGGATAGCTCCTGGAGGCCAATAACGTCGAATTGCATCCACAATACCTTCAACCCAGGATTGCGATCTCGATTTAAGCGCTACTCCACTTGCCGAGGTGGAGTACAGAAATCGAATTAAAGAGCCCTTTTAAATAAATAAAAAAACGTTTGGTCATGTGGGTGGAATCATTCTTTTTCCGAAATAACTCGGCTAATTCCAAAATAACAGGCTAGTGTAGACCAGGCCTTAGTGAGAACACTCGGGGCAGAGCAGGGGCAGCTATAGCATCATTCATTTCGGCTATCCTGGGCTGGTGAATGGACTATAGGGTTGTGTTACAGCTCATGTATGGCCATGCAGCCCTGAATCTGCGCCAGGATAGGGAAAGTGAAAAGGTGGGTTTAAGCCATCTCTTCCCTCGCCTTTGGCCCTGCAGGACCTCAGGAACTGAGTCAATATCACTAAAGATATATTGGACTATAACAACAGTGAAATGCAATGTAAAATGAATGAGTAAACCCTACAACTATATATAAAGTTATAGAATTTCTTTTGCTATTGTTTTATTTGTAAAGCAGTATGTAAAAGTTGAATTAAATAGTGTATCACAGTGCAAACACACAAGGGGGCAGAGTTTAGGTGGTGTGTTGTTTTTTTAATTTGTGAATGCTTACCACTATGAACTTAATATTCTCTCAACATATTTCTGTATGGAATTTAATAGGAAGATAGATGACAATGGCTTTAATACAATTAAACTACCAGGACAATTGTCTGAAATAAATATCAGTTAATGTCCTTGAAGAGAATCTCCTTTCAGAAAGCTGCTATTCTTCAGTTCATAGTGCTGCCCAAGAACACAAGCAGCTCCCCTTGCTTGAGAAAACAGTTTTCCAGAGGAAAATATCACTCATTTGTAATATCATTCTGTTTTTTATAAATTATTATACTGCCCCTCATCTACGTAGTCTCTGAATGCCTTCTGTTAGTATATTTTGTGACATGACTAACATCTACCACATGTGATTTGTTCTCTTTCTTTCTCACCCTCCCGCAGGGGAAGAATTGTGTGTGAACAGGAGTGTTTTGGTTTGATAGTGTATTTTGATTTTTTTTCATGTACATGCTGCTAGGTATTTATTAGAGAATGCCAGTTAAAGAAGTGCTCCTTGCACTTGAATCTGAAGGTGGTGAGGTTTATGATGGTCTTTGCTTCTTGTGCAAGTGTGTTTCACAGTCTCAGACCAGCCCCTGAGAAAGCTCTGTCTTCTGCACAGACAAGCTTACCGATGTGGTAGGAAGTTCCTTGTGCCTGAAGAGCAGAGTTGTCAACCACTGTTTTCATCCTGGAGCTTTAGGCAATCGTCTAGAGATTTTGGGCCCAGGACATTGAATGTCAAGTGAAGGATAGATAATTTAACTCAGTCTCACTAACCCTTTTACAGTTACCTGTCCTTGCAATGCCCTATCCTCATGGGTATTTTAAAACTCTTCTTTCTACTACTCAAGTTATTTGTTTTCTAGATAGACTTTTGGTTACTCTAGATTCATTAAACTGATGTTCTGCTAATGCCAGTGACCAATAATTGGTGGTGGTTACTTTCTTTCCGATTTTGTAGCACTACAAATTCATTCACTATCTGTCTAAACCACAGTGGATTCAATATGGCTTTTAATAGCTTTGACTTTTTTTAACTAGTTCTCACTATTATAACAGTCTCTCTCACATAATACAATCAAGAAGAAAAATATCTAGGGTTAGACTGAGTGAAAAACTTATTACATCCCTGCACAGTCCCTGTGTGGCCTTCCTAAATCTTGGGTTCAGGTATGAGGCAGAAAAAATGTGTTGTGGGTCTGCTACTTACCTTCCCTCTCCAAGTAGGTGAGTGGAACCTTTGCTTTGCCTCCCACAATGCACTAGCTAGCACAGCTGCGCCACTGGGAGTGATGGGGTAGGATAGTAATTTGCTATGCTAGAGCTTACACCGTTGCTATTACTGGTGCAGCTCCACGCTTCCTTAAAATGGTAAAAAATGTACAAGTGCAGACACACCTATTGGCAAGGCCATTACGTTGCTTCACACTCAGCTCATATTCTGGAGCTTTTCTTCACAGCCACGTAGGCTATAAATGTTTGTAATAAAATAAATAAAAGGAAATATTAGATTCTGGAGTATAATTATACTGCTATGTAAACAATGCAATTATGTGGCTATAGCTGCATAATCACAATATACATTGGCTGTCATTTTTGTCAGTTTCATAGCATTGGGTCCTCCCTGCTCCCAGCCGGGCTGCTGCCCACTGCCTGGGTGCCCTGCTCAGAGCCAGGCTGCCCCGGCTCCTGGTTCTCCGCTCCCACCTGGGCTGCTGCCCAGGCTTCCCGCTCAGAGTCGGGCTGCTCCTGGGGTCCCAGCTCCCCACTCTGAGCTAGGCTGTACTCACCTGGCTCCCGCTCCCTGCTGGGAGCCCAGTCAGCTGCTCCACTCCCAGCAGGGAGTGGGGAGCCAATCTCCCAGCAAGAAGCAAGGAGATGAGAGCCTGGGCGGCTGCCTGGCTCCCACCGGGGAGCCAACCTCCCGGTGGGAAATGCAGAGCTAGGAGCCCAGGGGTAGCTGGGCTCCTGGTGGGGAGCTATGAGGAGCTGAGAGCCCAGCTCTCAGCCACCCGTGCTGCCCATCTGACGTCAATAGAAGCGCTCCTGGTCAGGATGCACACCACTGACAGATGGAGGGCATTGTGGACACGAACCACCACAGTAATTACAGCGGTGGCTGTAAGTTGACCTAACATAGGTCGATTTAAGCTTGTAGTGTAAATATGCCTTTCCTATTTAGTTTCAGCTTTGCAACTCTAGTCATATCCAGGTCTTCCTGACATCTCCAGTCATGCTCCTTTTTAGTTGAGCCCCAGATGAGGTGTCAACACCATTACTATGTTAATAGATCATATGTATGGTTTGTGGTACACTTCTGGTGCTGGAGCTATGCCGAAGTGTAGGTGTAAGAATCTGTATCTTCCAAATGGAGTATTAAATAAGCATAGTTTTGAGCTTTCTTCATATAATTTTAGCTGCCAAAATTCGGAGGATGTATCCAATTTACTGAAATTTTGAGCATTTGCAGATTGAGCCATCATCTCTTCTCTGGTTGGCAGTTTGAAATGTTCTCTTTCTATAGCTTTGTTGAGGTTTCTCTGATCTAAGCATGTTTGTAGCTGTCTGTTATTTTTCTCCACAATGACTAAGGAGCTCAGCTAGTCTGTTGGCTTCTAATTTTTTTGTATTACTTTTATTGCTTCCGTTCTTGCAAGCTCAGTCTTGAGTTTATCACAGATGCAAATGGTTTTTTTAATCTGGATTGTACATTCATTCTGCAAGCAACCCAACCCTTGAAACAAATCATGATATTCCCAAATGAATACCTCATTGCCAGGTTCAGTATGATCTTGTTGTGAGATCACCTGTATTACCTAATTGAGTTTTTCTCACAGGTGGCCAGGCCTAAATTTATCTCACCTTCTTTGGCACGCTGACAAACAGGAGTCTGTCGTGGTGTTTTTATAGTTGATGCTAACAATGAACCTTCACTGTTTACATTTGTTCCAGAATAACTAGTTACTTTTACTTTTGTTGGTCCCAGTTTTGGTTTTATTTTCAGGCCGTCATAATCTTGTTCAGACAAAATATTAACCTGATCTCCTGTGTCCAGTTTGAGTGGAATAATTGTTTCATTCACTTCCTCAGGCATTATCCAGTCCCTCTTATCAGTCTTGCTTGATCCCAGCATGTCAGTATAAAACTCCTCAACCAGGTTGTCTTCAGCTGAATGCACTTGACTTTTCTGCATGTGGGATCTGAAGCATTTTGCAAACTGATTATTTTCCCCACATTTATGACAGAATTTCCCAAAGGCGAAACACTGTTTGGGGCCATGTAGTGATCCATGCCTTCCACATGACTGTCTGAACTCAGTCTCCCCCCAGCAGTGGTTTTCATAGTGAGTGATTCCACTTTTTGACTAGACATTTTTTGGCTATATTCTTTTGAATTTATTATGTGAACAACCCCTTCTGGTGACTTCAGCTGTGTGACTTGTGCTTTCACAGTTTCTGCTGCCCTGCATATCTGGAGAGCTATTTCTAAAGCTAGATCTCCTTCACAGAACAGTCTCTCTCTTAACACATTGTCTTTAATGCAACAAATTATTCTATCTCTGACCAGAGCCTCTTTCAATTCACCAAAGTCACAGAATTTACTGAGTCTCCTTAATTCATATTGCTTTCTGGTGTCATCAGTTTTTTCCATGCATGTAAAAAAATTCTTTCTCAAAGGTCTTAACCTTTTTGGCATGCAGTGTTCCCCAAATTTAGTCAGTATTTTACTTAACTTCATGCTTTCATCTTCAAATTTAAAATTGTTATAGATAGCCAATGCTTCCTCTCCAACAACATGCAAAAAGATCGACATGTTCACTTTATAATTTTTCTCTTCTGCCCATATGGCTGCTAAATACAATTCAAATCTCTGTCAGAATTTTTTCCAGTTGTCTGCAACATTGCCTGACAATTGCCAACTGGGTGGAGGTTGCAACAGATCCATGTTTGGCTTTTTTTCCTTCTTAAGCTAGTCTAGCTATTATTGTGCTCATTAAATACACACAAAAGCCTTTGTTCTTCTCTGATTGCTACGCCACATGTCCCCTTTCCTCTGTTTTCAGTTTCAAACACAGGATTTAACCTCACAATGACTGCAGTTTCCTTCTTATTCAGCAATTCTGACACCGCGGAATAATCTTGGGGTTCATTAAACAACAAACCAGTGAATGAGAAAGGATTAAATCTTTCTGTGGTGAACTGCTATACACACAGCTACACTGTGTTCTGCATCCCTGCTTCCAGGGCACATTTCAAAATTCCTATTTACATAATACTGTCCCTTATGAGGGAACCTCTCTAAATTATAATCTGGCACAAACATATCTCTTCAATACCCAAGTTATATCTGCAGGGTTGGCTCCAGCTTCTTGCTGCCCCAAGCGGCAGGAAAAAAAAATAAAAAAGATTGAGCTCCCGCCAAAGAAGAAGAGATGGAGTGAAGGACCCGCCGCTGAATTGCCACTGAGGACTAAGGTTCTTGATTAGCCACCGAAGACCCGGACGTGCCATCCCAATACCGGACAGACTGCCGCCCCTTTCTATAGACTACCCCAGGCACCAGCTTCCTTTACTGGTACCTGGAGCCTGCCCTGTATATCTGAAAGCACTAGATACCATGAGAGTTGTCTCACTGCAAACTTTTCCATAATTGTACCCCAAAATGGAAGATTTGATGGAGGGGGATAGTTGGCAAAGATTGTCAGTATCAATGATTTCTTAAGTACAGAACATACATGTTTTAATGAAACAGGCAGCCTCTTTTCCCTCACGAAGGCTATGATGCTGGCTGACCAAGTCATGTTACATTCAGGTCCATTCACATGTGTATTAGATCAAAGAGATTGTAAATGTATAATTGTTTTGGGTGTTTAAACTTCATAAAACTAATGGAAACTTACTTGTATTGTTTTCGCTTATCTATTTCTGTCATAATGTTATAGCAAACATTTACATGGTATATACCCTTGCAATTAAATTACTCATCAAATAAATCTTATGAAATGCTAATGAAGGACTTTAACAGAAAATGCTAATTTCAAAGCAAGTGGCTATTATGTATATTGTAGGAGGTCAAAAGTCTAAGTACATTCTTCACTCTCTGTCATCAAAAGAAAAGCCTATGTGGTTAGAGAGACTGTCAGCTTGTCTTCTGTGAGAATATATAAATAGGGACTCAAAGAGAGATCCTGTATCTCTGGACTGTTTGGACTCTTAACACGATAGAATGACTAAACAAGAAGATGGAAATCCTCAGAGTTATTCTGGGTAGCCCAGAAAGACTTTTGGGAAACTGGCAGTTTGTTACATCATAGCCACCATTTGGAGTTACAGTTTCACCTGCTTTAACCTCTCAATAACTTTCATTCTTTGTTCTTAGCTAATAAACCTTTAGTTAGTTTGCTATAGAATTGGCTGCCAGCGTTGTCTTTGGTGTAAGATCTGGAGTACCAACTGATTTTGTGCAAGAGACTTGGGACTAGTATAATTTCAATTGATTCAATTATAATTGATGTGGTGTGATTTTAGATTTAAGTAACCTTTTATCACAAAGTTCAGTTTATCTGGGTGACAAGATAGACTGGAAAGGCTAGAAGGACAGCCTGTGACTCCATGGTAAGACTGGTATAATGATCCAGGAGTTCACATTTACTGGCTCAGTGAAATCTAATTATGGAATATACCACCAGTTTGGGGTGTCTGCCATTGTTTTTTGACAGTCTGCCCTGAGGTAGGCACTCATTGTCCTAAGCCACTCCAGACAGCATGACAATTAGCGTAGTTGGTAGAATTCACATGCCACAGATCAGCTGGGTTTTAAAATCATATCCCAACACTATTAAAAGCTTAAATTTGATATTGAGAGTTTTGAGAGTTAAAGATTAACCACAGTGGGTGAATTACCATCATATGAAGATCTTGACAGAAAAGACCTTGAGCATTTATGCTTGGAAGAGGGGTTATCCTTTAAGAAGAAAATCCCAGATCAGGAACTGATAGATTTGCTCATAAGCCATGACCAGGCATCAAAAGACCCTAATGCTGCAGCAGAACTGGTTTGGCTGAGACTCCTAGAAGTTGAGAAAGCATATGAGCATGAAAAAATTATGGTGGAACCCAGCTCTCTCTGAGACTAACTGTGGTCATGGTCACAGAAAGCTCTGACCCCTGAACAGCAGACCGGTGTAATAGTGTACTCTCACATAGTCATTCCTTAACTGGATCTTCACTCAACCTCAGAGATTATGGTTTCATATCAGGTCTTGGTTCCAAGGTCCAAGGTGCAGCGTTTGCCTCTGCAGTAAATTCCTGTTAGTTGGAGATGTACACAACAAGAACCTGGAAGCATCATCACCCTAATTCACAGCAACACCCTGAATTGCAACTGCATCTTTATGAAATACAGTCCACATGGAGGAGACATGGTTGAAGGAGATTGTTACACTTCAAAGAAATATCTTGTTATAAATCTCCTGCATTGGTGGTATGTTTCACACTGGTGAACTTGAATGAATATTGCAGTTAGCACCATATTCACTTCTCAGCCTACAAAATCTTGATAGTGGTTAACTCTACAGTCCCATGAGGTTAGACCACTCACCCATGACCAGGGATACCCACATTCCAATCTCTGGGTCTCTCACGTGCCAGCTGAGTGCCCTAGCTTCTGTGCTGTTGGATATAAAGGGGGCACCCTTCCCCTCAGTTTTGTGAATGGCACCTGAGTCCCCTTGTGAATCTAACCCTTTGTTTCCTTTGCATTTATTAAAAAAAAAAAAGTTAAATCCAGACCAGTGAGAAGTTGTGTCACCACTGGCCTCATAGCCCAGGGTGCCTTGCAATGCTTTGCTGTTGTAGCTTCCAAGCTGGGCTGCTCACAACCAGCCTACAGCATGCAGGTCACACTGAGTGTCTGTGGACAGCCACAGCCCTGGCCCAGCAGCTCAGATCCCAGCAGCCTGTCAGCAGCACTCCAGTCACAGTCCAACCTTGGTTACTACTTGCAGGGTGGCCCCATTACACGCCCAGTCCTGAATTTAACCCTCGCCCCCAAGTGTGTTCTGCACTGTCCAGCCCCCTCCTGGGAAGTTCAGATATTAAAGGTCTGTTGCCCCTGTAAAGGGTCAATATTCAACAATTTTTCAACAATTTGCTACTTTAGCTGGGTTTGCTAAACTGTTCAGTTTAAACATAGTACTGGATTGGTTTAGATTAAAAATTAAACAAGTTTATTTAACTACAAAGAGAGATTTTAAGTGCGTACAAGTATCAGGTATTAAAGTCAGAAATGATTACAAGAGAAAGAAAAATAAAATACTTTCTAGTAGCTAAAATTTAACAAGCTAGATTTGGTTCAAAGTAAAATCCTTACCACATGTTCCCAACAACAGGGCTGGCCATATTTGCAGGTCATGATCTCCCTGCAAAGTCAAAGGGCTGATTCCCTTTTCGTCTTAAGTATAAGAAAGAGAGGTAACCTGGGGTGGTTTTGCCCCTCACTTTTATAGTCCAGTCACCCTTTGAAATGCATTTTCCTGAGGGTTACCCCTGGATAAAGTTCATTAGAGCTGTGAGGATAGAGAAAAGGGGGTCTCGTGGTAAAAGAGATTCCATGTTGTTTGCTAAAATGCAGACCAATCTGTTCCTGGCCCTCTTCATTGCCAAAGAGTGGTCACTTAACAGGTGATTTGTCAATCCGCTTTGATGACGCCTGGTTAGAGGCATCAGCTTGTCTTTTGTCTTTGAGAAACCAGTTTATCTCCCTCCCAGACTTGTCTGATAAAACACATTTTAGTCATAATTTCAGCTTGTGTTCATATCTCTTAATACACATTTTGTACATACATTGCACAATAATATTATTGATTAGTGTGTTATTGTTTTTAAATGATACCTCACAAGGCATATTTTGCATAAAGATTATTACAATAATGTGTAGCCTGTGCTTTCAGTCAAAATGTCCAAAATCAAAATGAAACTTTGTTTAGGGTCAAACTAAGTGGTTCATTTGACAAAAAATAAAATAAAATTAAATCTGACTTTTTTATTTGCTGAAATTTTTGATGTGGGGTTGGACCTGAATTTATTTTTAAATTTTTCAGAACAGCCAGTGAACTGAAATCATCTGTTCACACAACTCTGCCTGAGACCAGACTAGGTAGGCAGGATACAGCCCAGAGAGTGTTACGTACCTGAAGATTTTCTCCCTGACCATGGCTTTCTTAGAACTGTTTGTTGTTGTTGTTTTGTTGTTATTCTGGGCAAACAGATCACCAGGAAAATACACAGGTTCAGAAGCAGGTGCAGTGTTTAGGGGAAGATGGCCATAAACATAGTTACTATATCAAGGGTGTTCCAGACCATGTCAGGTGTGTCAAAAATCATTCTGTTGAAAGAGCTAAATTTTTATTTGTATTAGGGTAGTGTCCAGGGGCTACAATCAATATTGGGCCCTACTGTGCATAGTGTAAGAGACATTCCAGGCTGTGAAGACCTTATAATTATGTGCTGCCAGTGATTCATGGTGGATTTACTGCTGATAAGTATGATAGTGGCACAAAGTAAAAGGTAATGTATGGGCTGTTAATAGTAACTAGACTTTTAGTAAGTAAAGTTACTATTGCTCTTGGTATCATTCAGTGGGAAAACTGTGTGGCAATTTTCCACCCTCCGTTGCACCATTTGCATTTGTAATTGCAGTGAAGACATTTTTCCAGGGTTGCCTGCTAGGTTTGAGAGTGACCTAAAGGAAAGGTAATGCAACCCCAGCCTGTTTTATATTTTCCACATAAGTTCCACAGGTGATTGCGGGAACAATATTGGATGACCTGACCCCACTCCTGTCCTGCCCTCTTCTTCCACAGAGTTCCAACTCTGATCTGGACCCTAGACCCTGCAGAGAAGTGGGTTGTAGAAGACAATACTGCAAAAGCACATTAGGCCCCACCCATGCGGCTGGTGGAAGGTTCCCTTTAGGGCATATGATCTGGTCCATGCAGCCACTATTATTTTAGAGATGCCGTATTCAGAAGAGATATACAACTGGTGTGCTGAGCTCTTAAGGGTATTACGAGTCTATTTAACTTTTCACTAGAATAGATGTTAGCCCAACTTCCTTGGGTATATTCCAACCCTGGTAATTAGATTCTGTATACCTAAAATTCTCTTTGTGATTTCAGTTGGATTTTGCTTTTCCTTAAGATTCTTCTGGGATGAAATATATTGATGTAAAATATTTTATTGTTATTGTGATTAATTTATTTTATTAGGTATTATATTATCACTTTTTTGGCCTTACAGTTAATATGTAATAGTAAGATATTACAAATCTTATCCTGCCTCCATTATATTCAATGGCAAATCTCCCAATGACTTCACTGGGAGTAGACCCTATGATAGTAAAATGCTTTAATAAATATGTTGTGAATATAAGCTAAAATGTTACTCCTAAAATCCTCTCATAGAAATAAAAAAAAATCATTTGTGAAATGATTTTCAGAATATCAGTAAGAGTGCTTATCAGATTGAGCGCTGTAATTAGTGATGAATGATTAGACACAAAAGCTTGATCAAGCACATTTGGAGAATGCCTGTAGATACTATACTGTACTGTACAGAATGAAGTGCCTCAGATGTCAAATACATTTGAGAACTGCAATGTGGTTGAGTTAAAGTGGTAAAAGTAAGATCTACTCATGACTCTAAAAGGCGGCAACTTCCACTGTAGATTTTGTAAATCACAAAAAATACAGAGCAGTCTATTTTTGAAATTGTCCACATTTTACATATTCTTTTGAAGGAGCACAGTAGTGGACTTCTTAACTGGGCACCACAATATTCTGAAATACTGTACATGAAATTTTTATTCAAAAGAAAAATACAGAAGGAGGATTCAAGTGGACACCAGATAGGGTTGTAAATGGTGAAAAGGATAAATGGACTATTCATAAATCACTTTGTAGAAACATGTCATTGTAAATCCTTAAAGAATAGCTACTTATATTTTCTGTGAAGAGCTGCTGTTGCAGTTCTCTAAATAACTGCACAACATCTATTTAGTTTTGTAGCAGGTAGTATACGGAGTTTAGAAAACACTCAATTCAGATAACTGACTTTTGACTATGTTCAAATCATAACTGTTTGAGTAAACAGTTTTCAATTTCAATAACGTTATTGGCATGACAAGGTATATAAGGATTTCTGACCTATTTTACTGAATTATGGTTTGTTTATTTTTTTACATCACCAACAGTATTGAATTGGGTGCTCTATAAATACAAATAAGCAAAATAAAATCAATCATAAAATGTATTTGGTATCATGTACGCAAAACATCTATCAATTTACAGTGTAGGAGATTTTCATGCATGTGTCTAGTATTGTCTTTTTTTTTTTTTTTTTGCTAGCCAAAACCTCATATAATTGTATATCTTAGTTCTCTACTCATGCAGCAAATCTTCAGATATTTTGGCTTCACTTACTAATGTACTCTCCACTATTGTTAATCTTTGAGAGAGTTCTAGGCAACAATAGTCTATATATTAAAGTTTAACATTTCACTGAGTGTAAATCTACCTGTAATATTACAAATGCTGCTGTTAGCTGGCTTAGCCTGGAGATGCTCTGTGGTTGTCAGGTCTGATGTTCAGTGGATTATATTTTCATACATCACTGCTCCTCTCTTTTGGGAGACATCATTTCTGTGATGAACTAGTTTTCTTCCTCAGAGAGGTGCTCTAGTTGCAAATACGTTTCTGGGAGCCTGGGAGCATTTTAGTGAAATGCAGGAAAATTAAAGTACCATAATAGCATGTTCTAGATTTTACAAAATATATTTTAAAATAACTTTCTAATGCATTTGAATTTATTTTGAATCTGTCAATTTTTTTATTTCTCTTGGTTTCTGGTCTTTCTCCCGCCTTCTTAATACTGCTGCCTGTAGTCTCACCTATATTACATGATAGTAAAGATGGTTTGGATTAGGTCTTCATTAAAGCACACAGAATACTTGTTGGGTTTATAGCTGTGCAAGTCATTGATTTTTTGATTAGCTGGCAATTCACTGCTCCCCATCCCACCCCCACCAAAAAAAAAAAAAAAAAAAAAAAAACCCCAACTAAAAATGGTTTCAGGTCTTCCTGAAATGGAAATCTGTTTGAATTTCCAGCCAATTGAAAAGTTATAATTTTGTTTTGGATTGAACAAAGTATTTTTGTTCAACCTGTTAAAGCCATGTTAAACATGTTCAAACCTCTTTAACCTGTTTAATTAAAACACAGGAAATTTGGGAACAAAGAGCTAGATTCACAAAAGGACTTAAGTGCCATTCACAAAATTGAGGAAGAGGTGGATCTGGTGCCCCCCCCATTATAATCAGTAGCGAGGGCCCTCACCTGCACTCTAGGAGACCCAGGGACTGGAACCAGAGTGTCCATCCTTCTGGGTGAGTCTCCTAAGCACCAGACTATTGGTTATTCCATGGTGGGTCTCAGTCTCTCTTGCTAATACTGTTCCACTTCGTATACCTAATTAAATCTATACTGGGCCAGAGACAGAGAATGAGTGATTCTATGGCCTGGTGATTAGCCATGCACCTGGGCCAGGAAACACCTGAGCTCCAGTCAGAAATGTTGAAATGGTTCCTTTTCATATTGCTGATTTTTTTTTTTAACCAAAACAATTTTCCTACTTGATGTGTTTTTTCAAAGTGTTACAGTTGGCTTCAATCTTCTATTTTTTTCTTTTAGAAACATTTTTGCAGATTTTTTTTTTACCCTAGCTCTAGTTAGGGTGACTAACTACCTTCAATGGTAGTTAACATTTGGATAAGTAGTTTATTTGCCAAAAAATGTAATTTTAGGGTGACCAAAATTATCTGCAAATTTGGGTAAAAAAAATGTTTTAAGAGTCAAAATGTTTTGTTTCAACATTTTCAAACTTAAACATCTCAGCTTTCCATTTGGAAGACATTGCATTTCAAAGTTTACCTAGGTGTATTATTTAAAAGGTAAAGGTGAACACCCAAAACTAAATTTAAAAAAAAATGGGGAACAATTTTTGAGGTCAAATTAAACATTTTGTTCAGCCCAAAATAAAGGTTTTTTTCATTTTGGCAAGAAAATATGAAAAATGTCTGGTTTGGGTTGATCTGCCACAAACTTTTTTCTTGTTCAGCCATCAAACCAAAACAAAAAACAAACAAACAAACAAAACTATTACTCATACAGCTCTCTACATAAAGAGTTGCATATTAGAAACTGACCAAGCCAAATTAATACTGCAGGAATTTGGTCAACTTCACCTATGAGGAAAGCTTAAAAAACTAGATATGTTTAGTCTTGAGAAAAGAAGACTGAAGACTGTTATCAGGTCACCCCTCAAATACATTAAGGGTTGTTATACAGAGGATGGTGATCAATTGTTCTCCACGTCCATTAATGTTCAGCAAGGGAGATTTAGGGTAGATATGAAGAAAAACTTTCTAATTATAAGGGTATTTAAATTCTGGAATACACTTCCCAGAGAGGTTGAGGAATCCCTATTATTGGAGGTTTTTAAGAATAGGTTGGTCAAACACCTGCCAGGGATGGTCTGGATTTATTAGGTCCTGCCTCAATGCAAGGGGCTGAATTTGTTGACTTCTCGAGTTCCCTTCCAGCCCTACATTTCTATGATTCTAACTCTGTCTGAACACAATCCCCACACACCAAAAACCTCATATTGTGAGTTAATCTCAGTGGTGGCCACAGGACATCCAGGAGAGGCTCTCCTCTTCTGGTCTGCTCCAGTCCTAATAGAATTGTTTTGCCGGGTCTCACTCCAGTAAGCATCTCCTTGGGATTCAGGGATTTCAGCTCTGCTTCCACTGGCCAGACAAGCCAGAACCCTATTAAGTTAGCCCTGTATTGCTGCTACCACCTATCCATTCAGGCCTCACTGTGGATTTAACTCCATTCTGCCACTGTTCCAGTCAGGCCTTGCTACAGAGTCAGTGCAGCTGCTGCTGCTCTTCCACACCTGTCCAGTCTGTCTGGAGAATTAGTTCTGCTGCAACATTGCTGCTGATCTAATTGGCTTCACAGTACAGCTCTGATAGTCTAATATCTCATTTACTCATAAAAACAAACAAAAACAACAACAGAGGAGGTGGAATTATGGTTAAATGTTCTAAGTAATGTAAATGAAACTGGCCAAAGTTGACTTTTCCCTTTTTCCCTAGTAGAGGGAACAGAAGAGCTTCTTCTCTCTAGGTTTTTTAGCCATGGAGGTTACATATGGAATTCTGGGGACTTCACTATGGGGGAATATCAATGAATTGAAGAGTATTCAAGAAAAAAAGCTACAAAAACTGAAAGGATTGTAGGGAATGTTTTATGAGGAAAGAAAAGAACTGACCTTATATCACATATAGGGGGAGGGGTGGAGTTAGGAGATATTAAATGTCAGAATTTATGGTTGCTTACACACCTCATTTTTGCCCTCTTGTGCAACAACCCTAGGCACTCAATGAGGCAGGGGTCCTCTGGAAGCAAGTAGTATTTGATCGTATAATTAAAGCTAACTATAATACCCCACCCATGCATCATCAGCACAGGTTGAACCGTGAATCATGAGTATTGTGAAAGATAATTTTATCATGTGAGCTACAGGACATTAGCTAGCAGAAGCAGAAGGCTGTTTTTACAGTGAACAGGGGTGGGCCAGTGCATGCTCATATGGATTCTGACTTGACCCGTGTCTCTCCCTTCCTACCTACTGTCAGTCGATGGGGCTCCTGCCCAAGTGGTGCCCCCAGAGGGAAGGATGGGTTATTGGGTCATGTGCTGGCTCTGGGAGGCTTAGAGAGGAGCCCAGTCCAGTTTCCGACCCGCCTCGCTTCCTGCCCTCTAGCAGTTGGAAGAGGTCCTGCCCCATATGGTATGTGGAAAAAACGGGGTGATGGCATTTTGAAGCCATGTTCCTGGTCCAGGATAGCGTGGTTTAGGAGGGGGAAGCCTAATCCAGCCAGCTTTCTCCTCCTATCTGCCACTGCTTCAGTTGCTTTAGTATCTTCCAGGTGTTCCCAATGCAATGTGTGCTACTGCTGCTTTAACAGTGTGGGCCCTTCCTTAGAATGTTCATGTCCAGTTATTTCTGCTTACTGCTAAAATGTTCCTGGGGAACTCAAGTATGAGAAAGGATATGGTCATGTTCAAAAGTATGTATCTTAACAAAACAGGCATGGAATTCATGGGTCAAAGAAAAGGCATTGCTCTAGCTCAAGGTCTCCACCCTACCATGAATTTCAAATGCTTGCTGCAAACAAGCAAGTGTTAGATCTTCTTAAAACAACTTGCAAGAATCTTTTATAATGGACAGTGTTAGGCAACCTAAATGTACAAGTAATTTGTATTCATCATTTAAAGGGACATCAGTTTAAAAAAATCACTTTCATCTGGAAAATTTTACTTATTGTACTTTAGTTACAAGTAATCCCCCAAGTTTACTGTAACTGAAAGATCAGCAACAATAGATTTCTTCTGTTGTGTGTGGTTCTTTCACATAGCAACAACAAAGAGAAAATGGTTCCTAAAATATGGTTACAAGGCCACAAAATTGACAGGTGGTTGGGATAATATATAGTGTCTGAAATTACTTTAGAAATTTTAAGGAAAAAAGTTAGATTTTAAGTTGATTATGTCTGTTTAAAAGTTAACAATACGAGCAAACATTTAGCAAGTCTGGTACTGTTCCCCAAGAGATGCATTAAATGACCTCACATAGCAATAACTACTGAGGTGTCCTTAATGGACTAATGCTGCATGACTTGGGAGTAGCCATCAACTATTTGACAAGTGCAGTATAAGGTTCCGACAAATGCACACCGTTATCTGGCTTATGGCTGTTAATTTTTTTCCTAAATTTATATCTCATTTTATAAATCAGGTCGAACTGGTGAGATTTTACGAAAATATCAAGTCTTATTTTCACTGTATTTACCATAGAAATCTGTGTCTGAGTGCAAAGGATTGGGGTGGTGTTAAGATTTGGCTGCCACAGCTTCTAGAGCAGTAGTTTTCAACCTTTTCAGGGAGGTAAATGTGTTATTTTATAAAGGTCAAAGGGCCACAATCCAAACTCTGGGGCAGATTCTCTGCATCATTTTACTCCCTTTGCTTCACTCAGGCAGCACAAAGGGATAGGAAACAATCTGCAGTTCTCCTGCTGGACGTTCTAGCATTGCACTCCAGTCTCCAGCTGGCTTTGAGTCCTTAAGAGATGGTTGCCAACGGACTGCAAGTTACAGCAGCCCACAGAGCAGAGAATTATGGAGCTGAAACTGACTGTTGGTTTTCAACTTTTTCTCTCATTTTCCTCTATCCTGGGTTTCCTGACCCTAGAGCCTGGTGTCTGTATGTGGGGAAGAGAGCCATCCTTGGTTAGGCATTCCTTTGACTCTGCCTGAGCATAATCAAGTGCCTGTCCTGTTCTCCCTTAGGTTCCCACAGTCTGACAGTTGAGCAAGGAATAGAACAAACCAGTCCTATTCTCACCTCCTGCACCTGTGATGCAACCTGTAGTCAGTGAGGGAAGGGCAGCAGCTGCTCAGAGCACTTGTAGTTAAGAACATAAGAACGGCCGTACCGGGTCAGACCAAAGGTCCACCCAGCCCAGTATCTTGTCTACCGACAGTGGCGAATGCCAGGTGCCCCAGAGGGAGTGAACTTAACAGGTAATGATCAAGTGATCTCTCTCCTGCCATCCATCTCCACCCTCTGACAAACAGAGGCTAGGGACACCATTCCTTACCCATCCTGGCTAATAGCCATGAATGGACTTAACCTCCATGAATTTATCTAGTTCTCTTTTAAACCCTATTATAGTCCTGGCCTTCACAAACTCCTCAGGCAAGAAGTTCCACAGGTTGCCTGTGCACTGTGTGAAGAACAACTTCCTTTTGTTTGTTTTAAACCTGCTGTCCATTAATTTCATTTGGTGACCCCTAGTTCTTATATTATGGAAACAAGTAAATAACTTTTCCTTATTCACTTTCTCCACACAATTCATGATTTTATATACCTCTATCATATCCCCCCGTAGTCTCCTCTTTTTCAAGCTGAAAAGTCCTAGCCTCTTTAATCTCTCCTCATATGAGACCTGTTCCAACACCCTAATAATTGTAGTTGCCCTTTTCTGAACTTTTTCTAATGCCAGTGTATCTTTTTTGAGATGAGGAGACAACATCTGTATGCAGTATTCAAGATGTGGGCGTACCATGGATTTATATAAGGGCAATAAGATATTCTCCGTCTTATTCTTTATCCCTTTTTGAATGATTCCTAACATCCTGTTAGCTTTTTTGACTGCCACTGCACACTGCGTGGACGTCTTCAGAGAACTATCCATGATGAATCCACGATCTCTTTCCTTTCTCCAGATCATTTATGAATAAGTTGAATAGAATTGGTCCTAGGACTGACCCTTGGGGAACACCACTAGTTTCCCCTCTCCATTCTGAGAATTTACCATTAAATCCCTACCCTTTGTTCCCCATCTTTTACCCAGTTCTCAATCCATGAAAGGATCTTCCCTCTTATCCTATGACAATTTCATTTATGTAAGAGCCTTTAGTGAGGGACCTTGTTGTCAAAGACTTTCTGGAAATCTAAGTACACTATGTCCACTGGATCCTGCTTGTCCACATGTTTGTTGACCCCTTCAAAAGAACTCTAATAGATTAGTAAAACACTAATTCCCCTTACAGAAAGCATGTTGACTTTTGCCCAACAAGTTATTTTCTTCTATGTGTCTGACAATTTTAGTCTTTATTATTGATTCAACTAATTTGCCTGGTACTGGCCTTAGACTTACCAGTCTGTAATTGCCGGGATCACCTCTAGAGCCCTTTTTAAATATTGGCTTTACATTAGCTATCTTCCAGTCATTGGGTACGGAAGCCAATTTAAAGGACAGGTTACAAACCATAGTTAATAGTTCCGCAATTTCACATTTGAGTTCTTTCAGAACTCTTGGGTGAATGTCATCTGGTCCCGGTGACTTGTTACTGTCAAGTTTATCAATTAATTCCAAAACCTCCTTTAGTGACACTTCAATCTGTGATAATTCCTCAGATTTGTCACCTACAATGGATGCTCAGGTTTGGGAATCTCCCTAACATCCTCAGCCGTGAAGACTGAAGCCAAGAATTCATTTAGTTTGTCTGCAATGATTTTATCATCTTTAAGCGCTCCTTTTGTATCTTGATCGTCTAGGGGCCCCACCGGTTGTTTAGCAGGCTTCCTGCTTCTGGTATATGTAAAAAAGAATTTTGTTATTACCTTTTGAGTTTTTGGCTAGCTGTTCTTCAAACTCCTTTTTGGCATTTCTTATTACATTTTTACACTTTATTTGGCAGTGTTTATGCTCCTTTCTATTTACCTCACTATGATTTGCCTTCCACTTTTTAAAAGATGCCTTTTTATCTCTCACTGCTTCTTTTACATGGCTGATAAGCCACAGTGGCTCTTTTTTAGTTCTTTTACTATGTTTTTTAATATGGTGTCTTTGAAAAGTGTCCATGCAGCTTGCAGGGATTTCACTCTAGTCACTGTACCTTTTAATTTCTGTTTAACTAACCTCTTCATTTTTGTATAGTTCCCCTTTCTGAAATTAAATGTCACAGTGTTGGGCTGTTCAGATGTTCTCCCCACCACAGGAATGTTAAATGTTATTATATTATGGTAATTATTTCCAAGCAGTCTTGTTACCAGATCCTGTGCACCACTCAGGACTAAATCAAGTATTGCCTCTCCCCTTGTAGATTCCTGTACCAGCTGCTCCAAGAAGCAGTCATTTAAAGTATTGAGAAATTTTGTCTCTGCATTTTGTCCTGAGGTGGAGTGCAGGATCTGGCTCTTGATATGTATCCAGTCAATATGGGGATAATTGAAATCCCCCACTATTATCAAGTTCTTTATTTTGATAGCCTTAGCTTAATCTCCCTTAGCATTTCATCGTCACTATCACTGCCCTGGTCAGGTGGTCGATAATAGATCCCTACTTTTATATTCTTATTAGAGCATGGAATTACAATCCATGGAGAGTCTATGGAACCTGTGGATTCATTTAAGATTTTTACTTCATTTGATTCTACATTTTCTTTCACACATAGTGCCACTCCCACCCCCAAACATGACCTGTTCTGTCCTTCCGAAATATTTTGTACCCTGGAATGATTGTGTCCCATTGATTGTCCCCACTCTGCCAGGTTTCTGTGATGACTATTATATCAATATCCTCCTTTATCACAAGGCACTCTAGTTCACCCATCTTATTATTTAGACTTCTAGCATTTGTGTACAAGAACTTTAAAAACTTGTCACTGTTTATTTGTCTGCCCTTTTCTGATGTGTCACTTTCATTTTTATGTGAATGTTTCGCATCTGATCTGGCCCATACTTTATCCTCTTCCATCCTCTCCTCCTGACTAGAACCTAGAAAATCTCTATCAATAGACTCTCCTCTAAGAGAAGTCTCTGTCCAATCCATGTGCTCCACTGCAGCAATTGGCTTTGCCCCATCTCTTAGTTTAAAAAGGTTTGCAGAGCAGTTTTTAATGTTAAGTGCCAGCAGTCTGGATCCACTATTGTTTAGGGATGGAGCCCATCCTTCCTGTATAGGCTCCCCTATCCCAAAAGTTTCCCCAGTTCCTAATAAATCTAAATCCCTCCTCTCTACACCATCTTCTCATCCACGCATTGAAACTCTAAAGCTCTGCCTGCCTACCTGGCCCTGCGCGTGGAACTGGAAGCATTTCTGAGAATGCTGCCATAGAGATCCTGGATTTCAGTCTCTTTCCTAGCAGCCTAAATTTGGCCTCCAGGACATTTCTCCTACCCTTCCCTATGTCTTTGGTACGTACATGTACCACAACCACCAGCTCCACCCCAGCACTACACATAAGTCTATCTAGATGCCTCAAGAGATCCGCAACCTTCGCACCAGGCAGGCAAGTCACCATACAGTTCTCCCAGTCATCACAAACCCAGCTATCTACATTTCTAATGATCGAATCTCCCATTACTAACACCTGCCTTTTCCTAATGACTGGAGTTCTCTCCTCCGGAGAGGTAACCGCAGTGCAAGAGGATACCCCAACATCACATGGAAGGAAGGTCCCAATTATGGGAAGATTTCCCTCTGCTCCCATTAACTGCTCTCCTTCCCTGAGCCTTTCATCCTCCTTAACACTGCTCAGGCTACAGCTACAGTGTCCCAGAGAGGCTCATCAACATACCTCTCTGCCTCTGCCAGGAGGGCAGAGCCAGGGGACGGCCCTGGCAGGAGGCTGAGGAGCCGGGGCAGGGCAGCCCCAGAGGGAAGGGAGCCCCGGAAAGTGGGATGCGGCCCCTGCACGGCAGCGCCCTGCCCTCTATGACCCCGCTGCTGCTTCTGGCTGCCCTGCCGCAGTCCCTGGGTGGCTCAGGCTGCTTTGCCCAGCCCCAGCTGTGGTACTGGGGGGGCGGTCACCCTGCGGCACCTGCAGGCAGCTCCATGTGCCCCGCAGGGCGGCCCCCAGCCTGAGTATCCCCCGCTCGGCCCAGCCACAAGGTGCAGGCACTGCTCCCCCATGGTGCGAACCGCAGCAGCCCCAGGGCACTCCCCACGCATGACACACTGCTGCTGCCAGGGCCGGCTCTAGGCTTTTGCCACCCAAAGCACACACACACAAAAAAAGATGGCTGGAATGCTGCCCCTGAAAATGTGCTGCCCCAAGCACATGCTTGGTTTGCTGGTGCCTAGAGCCGGCCCTGGCTGACTGACATGCTCCAGTTTAAGATTTGCAGGGAACAGCTTGTGATATATTGGCATTCATAATCAAAAACACTTTTTGTGACTTAAATACAGTTTATCTGAGGGCAACAAATTTAGAACACTAAGGGCCATAAATGGGATCCAAGGCACTAGCTGGACACCACTCATCTAAAAAATATTTTACAAGATCATTCCTTTGGCAATTACTGTAAAATAGGGGTTAGAAAAAGGAAGCAAGGGGAAAAGATTGTAAACACCCTCTTTTTTGCCCCCATTTCCTCTTTGAATCCACATTCTGTAATGAGCATAGGGATGCCTATGTTTTAGTGGTGCACCAATGGGAGTAAGGACCAGACTTTTAAAGGTATTTAGGTACCTAACGATGAAGCTTAGGTGCTTTTGAAAATGCTTTTGAAAAGGCATCTATTAGTGCTTAACTACCTTTAAAAATCTGGCTTTAAGTGCATTGCTATGACATCACTAAACAGTCAATCTGACCATCACTTTGGACAATAAATATCCACTACATATTCCATTAGAATATTTCCATCTCTAATTTCTGTAAGGTAAGTGTTAACTCTAGGGGTATAAAAATATGACTCTGGAATCTTTATTGTTTTCCGACGATGTATATGTTTTGTAACAAATGTTAAATGTATTGTACTGTATCTCTGACTGCAATACTTTTCTTATGGAAAATGAGAATACAATATGTTCTACTTCACTAGGATGCACTTAAATAGGACAACTACTTCATTTATTAAGGGTCTTTGAGCTAGCCAGTTTGGCCTAGTGATAGTGAGTGGAAATGACCGCTACTAAATCAGGATAATATTAGCAAAAATTCCACTTATAAATCAAAATAAAATCAAAGTCTTCATCTATTACCCATTTGCAAAAGTTAAAACACACACTTCTCTGATGTTAAAGGAATAAGTGTTTGACCAAATGTTAAATAGGCGTGAAATTCCAATTCTCTGCCTCTTAAGTTAAAAAAAAGATAAAGTGGAAATGTGTATTTTCATTCAGTCCAATGTTATTTTTTCTCCTGGACTTTTCAGACTCTTTATAATCATCTCTTCTCTTAGGTGCCAATTTAGCAAAGCACTTAACATTAATCATGTTTAACATTAATCAAATGAGTGGTCCAACTGAAGTCAATAGAGGCGAAAAGTGCTTTGCTGAATCAAAGCCTTGGTTAGGAAAGCTGCTCACTGGCAAGATACACCATCCAGTATGGGGGTGTCCCAATTAAGAAAATTCCTCTGGATGTACAGTTAGCTTTGAACAGTCTCCTTTTATAGAACTGTTTCACAATACCATGTACAGTATGAGAGAATACCAGAGGAAAAATTGCCTATACAAAATAAGAGAGGATTGTAAAATTGTTAATAAGCATCTCAGTGAAATGAAAGGCATGTCACACTTGGGTTTTTCAACTGAAGCATGCCACAGCCTAGGGGGCTTGTCACAGCTGAAAATCCAGCTTGTGATATGCCTTTCACTTCACTGAGAGACATGCAATTAAATGCTGCAATCTTAACTGTACTATATAGATGTAGTATCTTATACTTCTGTGGGCTATATTTATTTTGTAATTTTAACAGTCACAAATAAAATTGTCAAATGGGGGGAAAATATGACAACTTTGGATTTATATTGACTTTATCCTGCAGAGTCCCAAAGTGTTTCAAATTACATACATCACAGTCTGGAATCACAGGGCAAACAAACACTTTCTGAGGTGTAGCACAATCCCAATACCTGCGGACGGGGCAGGTAAACAAACCGCCTGGCCCGACAGAGGCTTTCCCTATACAAGCAGCATCCCAAGTTTGGGAAACACTGTTAGTCTTCTATGGTGGAGTATTATGAATCTGTCCACTTCCTCCTTCATAGATTCATAGATTCTAGAACTGGAAGGGACCTCGAGAGGTCAAGTCCAGTCCCCTGCCCTCATGCAGGACCAAATACTGTCTAGACCATCCCGGATAGACACTTATCTAACCTACTCTTAAATATCTCCAGAGATGGAGATTCCACAACCTCCCTAGGCAGTTTATTCCAGTGTTTAACCACCCTGACAGTTAAGAACTTTTTCCTAATGTCCAACCTAAACCTCCCTTGCTGCAGTTTAAGCCCATTGCTTCTTGTTCTATCCTTAGAGGCTAAGGTGAACAAGTTTTCTCCCTCGTCCTGATGACACCCTTTTAGATACCTTCATACCTCTTCCTTTATCGTGTGTATGGAAGCCATCCAGATTAGGTTGTCTTCCTTATCATTCAGCACTTGTGACAGGGTGCTGGGCAAAGGGTTGATGATTCAGCCCTCTGTCACACCAGCTCCCATTTAGGGGAATAAATTAGAGCTGGCTGGAGATAATCTGGCCCTAACTGGGGGAGCAGAAATAACTGTGGCCTAATTAGCCTGGGGCTGTATAAATGCCTTAAGGGAAGAAAGCCAAGGGGGAGCAGAAAGGAAAGGAAAAGGCAGGGAGTGGAAATAGGGAGGTAGCTCTTCCTGCCTGCAGACAGTAAAGGGTCAACTGTACATGATGAAAACCGTGATGGGAACAAGCCTGTGAATAAACTGCATCAGTGGTGACTAACCCCAGGGTCTCAGAGTAACTTTTGTGGACCTAGCAGAGGCAGGAGCCAATGGGGGTCCCTACCATGCTCTGCTACAGCACTATATATATTTATACATGTAATCCTAATAAATCAGTCTCTACAGACCTATAATCAATTTGAGACAGATTCTGTCCCCATTATTTATATTTAGTACCTTAGCAGTTCTAGTGACTTAAGTAGGGCAATGCAAGGAATACAGTACTACATGTGTGAGTGTGAGAGAATCTATCATTTTGGTTGCTGTTTTCTGAATTGTCTTTCATTTATATCTGTCTGGAATTATGATGCCCAGAAGTGATCACACTCTACCAGCTGCAGTAGTTCCAAAGGTGTATAGACAGGCATAATTCTCCTCCTCCTCCTCTTTTCTTCAATGCCTCTTGTAGACACCTTAGGGTTTACTGTTTACAATTACTCGGCTTTGAGCATTACTGTTTTGCAAGTGCCATCCTCCCATTACATAGAATCATAGAAGATTAGGGTTGGAAGAGACCTCAGAAGGTCATCTAGTCCAACCCCCTGCTCAAAGCAGGACCAATCCCAACATAGATGAAGCTAGAATGTACTTTAGGTCTCATGCCCTCTCCACAGGTGCTTAGAGGGGGTGAGGCTCTGACCCACATATCCATACACACCAGCACTGTAATTTAGGGCTTGTGCAGGTTGGCAGTCTGCTTAGGGGAGCATGCAAGAATGATCTGCAGGGCACTAGTCCTTGTATGAGCAAATAGGTGTGGAAGGGAGAGAAGGAATAGAGAGTTGGTAGAGTCATGGCTGTGTTCCTCTTTGTGCCTGCAGTGAGACCTGGCTGAGCCGGAGGAAAGTAATGTGCTATGTCTAGAAATGGGCGTGATGCAGCATACTCTGGCCCACTGCATACACACCTTGTGCAGTACAGCAGCTCAGGGGAGTTGTGACTCACAGGGATGATTCTGAGTCACAATTTGTTTTTGGATCTCAGCCTGGGGTGGCACATCTGCATAGAGTCTCAAACTCAGGGCTACAACAAAAATCTTGATCTAGTCCCTGGAAAATGGCTGAAAGAGACTTAAGAAAATGTACTGTAATATATAATTTGTATAATTACTTTGTTAGGTAGTTCTATATAGTTAATCCGGCTATCCTAATAGGGCCATTACAAATTTTAGACCAGTCCACCCCATGATGTCTATACTGACGGACAATATTTTTTTCATTCAATAGCTGTCTTATGTTGACCACAAAAAAAAATCTGCTACTATAGGCAGTGCATACCCAGTGAGTAATCTGACATTTGATTTGTCATATGTTTTATACTGGACTTTATAAATGTGCAGTAAATATTGCATCTTTGTACTCTGATTGAAAAGTTACAGTATGCAACCATTTAAAAATACTCAGCTTTTTTCCCTACCTTTGGAAAGGTTCGTAGTCTGGGAAGAAAACAATGAAAAGACTGACATTTTTATGCTGTTTAAGAATTTTTTTTATTTGTTTGTTTTGTTTACTGTGGAAAAAGTATGCAATAGAGACCACTAAAAAGTCAACATTGCCAAGAGTTACCCTAGAGTAAAATACAAAATATGGCAGATATTTCCTGTAAGAAGTACAGGGGAAAACTGGTATATCAGATACCAGTCAATGGTAGCTGTTGGCAAAAGCATTTTTAAAGAACAAATTCCTACCTCAGAAAACTTGAACGGATTCCACTTCCACCTCCCCTCCCTTCCCCCAATCTTTTTTTTTAACTAAGGTCAAGCATGATAAATTTTAACTCAAAATAATTTTTCATAATCCATCATAGCCATCATTCCACAGCAGCTAGTCTTTATGAAGGGCAATTACACATGTACTAAACTGCCACTATTATTTGATAACTCATCAAAGCAAGAAAACTCATAATACTGAGAAGAGTAAAATAGGTAGACAACTATATTTAGAAGACTGTCAGTAATGTTGACTTCATTGAAAGGCAGCACAATTCCCACTGATTTAATGGCGAAGGACTGGGCCCTAAGTGGTAGACTGACTCTTACATTTCATATTAGAGAAGAAAGAGTCCATGCCTTACTTATTTAGGCCAGCTCCTTCCTCCTTCCCTCTTTTTCCCTGCTTCCCTCCTCCTTTTGTGATACCAGCAGTCACCTTACACAGCTGGAAGATATCCTGGAATTTGTACCAAATTATAAATGGAGAAGCTGACTATACCTGATGCCCTACCCTTTTAAAAGAGATTTTCTCACTGTGGGAATTAAATAAGACAGTTTTTAACAAAGATAAAAAAGGAAAAGCAGATTCTATCACACCCACCCATAAAGTACTGCTACAAGGGTCATTAAAAGGGTTTGAGCCCTAGACTTTGAAATCTCCAGGCACACTTCTACTTGAGTATTTTTGATCCTTTATGTGGCCCAGCTGTTAATGGGGGACTTAGCACACATGGTGCAGGGGGGTAACATAACTATTTTCTAGACAGCAGTAGAATGTTGGATATAAGGAATTGTAGATTCTTGTCCTTGTCTCTGGGCAAGGAATGCAATATAGTTAGAAATAGGATAACCAGAGCATGCATATTTGGCACACTTTTTCTACAAGGCAACATACAGTAGCTGAATGGGAAATTGAATCTACTCTATTAGAGATCTGGGTCCTATTCCTAACTCCGCTTGAAGTAACCTTGTACAACAGCAGCTCTGCTAACTTATTCGGAAAATGACAAGGTGCTAATAATTTACTGGCTTTTGAGGTCAGGTATGAGGCCCTGGTCAGTAATAAGCGCTATGAAGTGCATATCCAGCAGTCATTAGAGGTGAGATTTGCATGCATGGTGTCCTAGCTGAATGCACATCCCCTAGAATACCAGATGGATGTTGATGGAGTCTCTCTGTGTACAGAACATTGCACATTTGCAGTAGAATGGAATGGGCAGCCTAATTTGACAAAATGTGAAATATCCTGCAAAATTCAATGCATTTGAGACGGCTGCAGTGGATTGACATGCAACTAAAACAGGTATCATGGAGTGCAGAAATAGGTCCAAAGTGTTAGCATTACATTCAGGGTAATCCTACAATGTTGTTTACAGAAGCTATTACAGTTTGCTAAATAATTCATATTTTTCAATTTGTATTATGGAGTTTTTTTATATATCATTATGTGAATGAAATAACAGTGAAAAACAATACACTAAGGATTCATAAAAGCCTCATGCAAATTTACAGTAACGTTACAAAGTGTCTTAAAGATGTTCAACAATGGTGATCAACTGCAATTCAGGAAACATCACATTTCAATTATTGACCATTCATGCTGGTCAGTGGATCCCAGTTTTTCCTAACACAGAGATATACAGTACAGTATAATTTGACTAAATGGAATATCTACAGGGTTGCAGAGATGGTCAGAATATATGGAACAAGATATTTATAGGATTTTATTTTAGAATTTTCAGGACATAAAAGTCAGTTGAAGCTGGCTGTTGCGTTTCCTACCATGACTTATTTCAACAACTCTAGAACTAACAGTTCAGTATGTCAGTTGAGGGGTTATTTCTGGAAATTGTTGTGCAATTATCCCTGGTGAAGAGAAGATTTTTATAAACACTGGAGGGATAATGGATGGTGCAAGAGGAAGTCATGGAGTTGATTTAATAAAATCACTGAAATTGGACATGGACATGGAAAATACTTCATATCTTCCCTGTCCCTCTACCAGTGAAATTTCCCTCCCCCACACATGCCTGTCCAGTGTTCTCTCTAATTTTTCCCACCCATGTGTGGAATGAATATCGTTATGTTCACCACATCCCCACGTCCATATTGCTGCAGATAACAAAATTCATGTGGCGAGGTGGGGCCGAGGGGTTCAGAAAGTGGGAGGGGGCTCAGGGCTGAGGAAGAGGGTCAGGGTATGGGGGGGGGTGAGGGCTCTGACTGGGATGCGGGCTCTGGGGTGGGGAAGGGGATTGGAGTGCAGGAGTGGACTCAGGGCGGAGACAGAGGGTTGGGATGCGGGGTCAGGGCTCCAGCTGGGGTTTCAGGCTCTGCGGTGGGGCTAGGGATGAGGTGTTTGGGGTGCAGGCTGCCCAGGGCTATGCCAGGGAGAGAGGACTCCCCCCAACTCTCTCTCCCTGCAGCAGCACCTGGTCTGGGGCGGAGGGGCTCCTCTCCCTGGCCACAGCAGTTCCGGCGGGCCTGGGCCTGGGCCAGTCTGGGGGACCTTCGTGGAGCTAAATAGTCTGCTGCGCGACCACATAGCTTAAAGGGAACCTAGCCCCTTACCTCTTATCCTTAAAGAGGATACAGAGGGACCCAGATAAATTAGAGGATTGGGCCAAAAGAAATATGATGAGGTTCAACAAGGACAAGTGCAGAGTCCTGCACTTAGGACGGAAGAATCCCATGCACTGCTACAGACTAGGGACCGAATGGCTGGGCAGCAGTTCTGCAGAAAAGGACCTAAGGGTTACAGTGGACAAAAAGCTGAATATGAGTCAACAGTGTGCCCTTGTTGCCAAGAAGGCTAATGGCATTTTGGGTTGTATAAGTAGGGGCATTTCCAGCAGATCGAGGGATGTGATCATTCCCCTCTACTCAGCACTGGTGAGGCCTCATTTGGAGTACTGTGTCCAGTTTTGGGCCCCACACTACAAGAAGGATGTGGATAAATTGGAGAGAGTCCAGCGGAGGGCAACAAAAATGATTAGGGGGCTGGAGCACATGACTTATGAGGAGAGGCTGAGGGAACTGGGATTGTTTAGTCTGCAGAAGAGAAGAATGAGGGGGGATTTGATAGCTGCTTTCAACTACCTGAAAGGGGGTTCCAAAGAGGATGGATCTAGACTGTTCTCAGTGGTAGAAGATGACAGAACAAGGAGTAATGGTCTCAAGTTGCAGAGGGGGAGGTTTAGGTTGGACATTAGGAAAAACTTTTTCACTAGTAGGGTGGTGAAGCACTGGAATGGGTTACCTAGGGAGGTGGTGGAATCTCCTTCCTTAGAGGTTTTTAAGGTCAGGCTTGACAAAGCCCTGGCTGGGGTGATTTAGTTGGGGATTGGTCCTGCTTTGAGCAGGGGGTTGGACTAGATGACCTCCTGAGGTCCCTTCCAACCCTGAGATTCTATGATTCTATGATTCTATGAAATGCGTTGTTATTTTAAAAGACAAGACAACAGTTTCCTTGGGAGACTGTCAGTCTAACACAATTGTTCTCAACCTTTCCAGACTATTGTACCCCTTTCAGGAGCCTGATTGGTCTTGCGTACCCCAAGTTTCACCTCACTTAAAAACTACTTGTTTACAAAATCAGACATAAAAATACGGAAGTGTCGCAGCACACTATTACTGAAAAATTGCTTACCTTCTTATTTCTACCATATAATTATAAAATAAATCGATTGGACTATAAATATTGTATTTACATTTCAGTGTGTTATTTGAGCCTGTTTCTGATTTGTGAGCCTTGTCTGAAGCCCGAGCCCCAACTGGCTCGGCTGAAGCATATAACTTAGCTTTGCTGGGCCCCATGTGGCATAGGATCCCAGGCAATTGCCCTCCTTGCCACCCCCTAATACTGGCCCTGCACCTGTGATCCTCCTAAACCTGTGCCATGAACCCCCTGGGAGCTGCAACCTCCAGGTTGAGAAAGACTCATCTAGATGAATTGAGTACCCCCTGGAAGACCTCTGCTTACCTCTGGTTGAGAACCACTAATCTAACAGATCTTGCTATTAAAAAAATACTAAGGTGAAGTGATCCTTACTTCTAGTCTTACTAATAATTCAGCCTTCTGCATGGTATTTACACCCTTCAGGAGTTTGAAGATGGCTCTACAATATACTGTGCCCAGTAGGTTGCCAGTTAGCCAGGCCGTATCTGTTTAGGGATTTTTTTTCTTCCTCTTTACAAAGGAATCCTTCCAGCCCTCTTTGAATTCTCTCTAATTTAACATAGGTCTGGTCTCAAGATAAGCAGACGTGTGTGTAGTACTCTAGGTGCAGTCCCACCAGTACTATACAGGGATGGGCCACCACCTCCATATCTATGGCACAAAGTTTCTGTTTACACAATCTCATATCACGTTGAACCAAATTCTGCTCTGTTACACCAATGTAGTTTTATTAACTTTGATGGAGTTACTCCACATCTACATGTAACTAGGGGCAGAATTTGGTCCCATGAGTATTTTTGCTGCCATATATCTCTCATCTGTTTTTTTTTATCCCTACTCACCTTAAGCTTTGTTTTCATATTACCACTTTCTAAGTATCTCTTTCTCATTGAAATCACATTGCAAAACCTTTGGGCAGAGTAGCAGACTAAAAGACAAGACATTTACAAATTTCCCCTAGGATCTAATAGTATACACATTAAACAAAGAGTGACTTAGGAGTTATTTCACAGGGACACAAAAGAAAGTTAATCTGACTGAACTAAAGGTGTATATTTAAAGTGGATTAGTTAAAACACTTTAAATCCCTGTATGGATGCTCTTCCCAAAAGAATTAAGGTCACTTTAATTCTGAGTAAGAGAGTTCACACGGGTTTAATGAGGTTTAACTAATCTACTTTAAAAAATCATTTGGATTAACTTTCCTGAGTGCCCCAATGTATGCATTCCCTTATTTCTTATCAACTAACCTTGGGCAAAAGGCCTGAGTAGACAAAATAAAAGTAGAGTAAACAAGCTTTAAGATTCTCTACACTTGGACTCTGTTAGACCATAAAGAGGTTCATACTCCAGATGTGACTGCTCTCAACCTCAGTTTCTATCTGGCTGCAGAAGTTGATACACTGGGAAAGAGTCTGTCTTTTAGGCAGCCAGGACCCAAACTACATAAGGTTTAGTAGATTAAAATCAACAGTTCTGCAGAAAAGGACCTTGGGATTGCAGTGGATGAGAAACTGGATATGAGTCAGCAGTGTGCCCTTGTTGCCAAGAAGGCCATAAGAACATAAGAAAGGCCGTACCGGGTCAGACCAAAGGTCCATCTAGCCCAGTATCTGTCTATCGACAGTGGCCAATGCCAGGTGCCCCAGAGGGAGTGAACCTAACAGGCAATGATCAAGTGATCTCTTCCTGCCATCCATCTCCATCCTCTGACGAACAGAGGCTAGGGACACCATTCTTACCCATCCTGGCTAATAGCCATTTATGGACTTAGCCACCATGAATTTATCCAGTCCCCTTTTAAACATTGTTATAGTCCTAGCCTTCACAACCTCCTCAGGTAAGGAGTTCCACAAGTTGACTGTGCGCTGCGTGAAGAAGAACTTCCTTTTATTTGTTTTAAACCTGCTGCCTATTAATTTCATTTGGTGACCCCTAGTTCTTGTATTATGGGAATAAGTAAATAACTTTTCCTTATCCACTTTCTCAACATCACTCATGATTTTATATACCTCTATCATGTCCCCCCTTAGTCTTCTCTTTTCCAAACTGAAGAGTCCTAGCCTCTTTAATCTTTCCTCATATGGGACCCTCTCTAAACCCCTAATCATTTTAGTTGCTCTTTTCTGAACCTTTTCTAGTGCTAGAATATCTTTTTTGAGGTGAGGAGACCGCATCTGTACACAGTATTCGAGATGTGGGCGTACCATGGATTTATATAAGGGCAATAATATATTCTCAGTCTTATTCTCTATCCCCTTTTTAATGATTCCTAACATCCTGTTTGCTTTTTTGACCGCCTCTGCACACTGCGTGGACATCTTCAGAGAACTATCCACGATAACTCCAAGATCTTTTTCCTGACTCGTTGTAGCTAAATTAGCCCCCATCATGTTGTATGTATAGTTGGGGTTATTTTTTCCAATGTGCATTACTTTACATTTATCCACATTAAATTTCATTTGCCATTTTGTTGCCCAATCACTTAGTTTTGTGAGATCTTTTTGAAGTTCTTCACAATCTGCTTTGGTCTTAACTATCTTGAGTAGTTTAGTATCATCTGCAAACTTTTCCACCTCACAGTTTACCCCTTTCTCCAGATCATTTATGAATAAATTGAATAGGATTGGTCCTAGGACTGACCCTTGGGGAACACCACTAGTTACCCCTCTCCATTCTGAGAATTTACCATTAATTCCTACCCTTTGTTCCCTGTCCTTTAACCAGTTCTCAATCCATGAAAGGATCTTTCCTTTTATCCCATGACAGCTTAATTTACGTAAGAGCCTTTGGTGAGGGACCTTGTCAAAGGCTTTCTGGAAATCTAAGTACACTATGTCCACCGGATCCCCCTTGTCCACATGTTTGTTGACCCCTTCAAAGAACTCTAATAGATTAGTAAGACACGATTTCCCTTTACAGAAACCATGTTGACTATTGCTCAAGAGTTTATGTTTTTCTATGTGTCTGACAATTTTATTCTTTACTATTGTTTCAACTAATTTGCCCGGTACCGACGTTAGACTTACCGGTCTGTAATTGCCGGGATCACCCCTAGAGCCCTTTTTAAATATTGGCGTTACATTAGCTAACTTCCAGTCATTGGGTACCGAAGCCGATTTAAAGGACAGGTTACAAACCTTAGTTAATAGTTCCGCAACTTCACATTTGAGTTCTTTCAGAACTCTTGGGTGAATGCCATCTGGTCCCGGTGACTTGTTAATGTTGAGTTTATCAATTAATTCCAAAACCTCCTCTAGTGACACTTCAATCTGTGACAGTTCCTCAGATTTGTCACCTACAAAAGCCAGCTCAGGTTTGGGAATCTCCCTAACATCCTCAGCCGTGAAGACTGAAGCAAAGAATCCATTTAGTTTCTCTGCAATGACTTTATCATCTTTAAGCGCTCCTTTTGAATTTTGATCGTCAAGGGGCCCCACTGGTTGTTTAGCAGGCTTCCTGCTTCTGATGTACTTAAAAAACATTTTGTTATTACCTTTGGAGTTTTTGGCTAGCCGTTCTTCAAACTCCTCTTTGGCTTTTCTTATTACACTCTTGCACTTAAGTTGGCAGTGTTTGTGCTCCTTTCTATTTGCCTCACTAGGATTTGACTTCCACTTTTTAAAGGAAGTCTTTTTATCTCTCACTGCTTCTTTTACATGGTTGTTAAGCCACGGTGGCTCTTTTTTAGTTCTTTTACTGTTTTTCTTAATTTGGGGTATACATTGAAGTTGGGCCTCTATTATGGTGTCTTTAAAAAGGGCCCACGCAACTTGCAGGGATTTCACTTTAGTCACTGTACCTTTTAACTTTTGTCTAACTAACCCCCTCATTTTTGTATAGTTCCCCCTTTTGAAATTAAAGGCCACAGTGTTGGGCAGTTGAGATGTTCTTCCCACCACAGGGATGTTGAATGCTATTGTATTATGGTCACTATTTCCAAGCGGTCCTGCTACAGTTACCTCTTGGACCAGCTCCTGCGCTCCACTCGGGATTAAATCTAGAGTCGCCTCTCCCCTTGTGGGTTCCCGTACCAGCTGCTCCATGAAGCAGTCATTTAAAGTATCGAGAAATTTTATCTCTGCATTTCGTCCTGAAGTGAAATGTTCCCAGTCAATATGGGGATAATTGAAATCCCCCACTATTATTGGGTTCTTAATTTTGATAGCCTCTCTAATTTCCCTTAGCATTTCATCATCACTATTACTGTCCTGGTCAGGTGGTCGATAATAGATCCCTACTGTTATATTTTTACTAGAGCATGAAATTTCTATCCATAGAGACTCAATGGAACCTGTGGATTCGCTTAAGATTTTTACTTCATTTGAATCTACACTTTCTTTAACATATAGTGCCACTCCTCCCCCTGCACGGCCTGTTCTGTCCTTCCGATATATTTTGTACCCCAGAATGATTGTGTCCCATTGATTGCTCTCAGTCCACCAGGTTTCTGTGATGCCTATTATATCTATATCCTCCTTTATCACAAGGCACTCTAGTTCACCCATCTTATTATTTAGACTTCTGGCATTTGTGTTCAAGCACTTTAAAAACTTGTCCCTGTTTATTAGCCTGCCTTTTTCTGATGTGCCAGATTCTTTTTTATGTGACTGTTTATCATCTGATCCGGCCCTTCATTATACTTCTCATTCCTCTGCTCCTGACTATAACCTGGAGATTCTCTATCATCAGACTCTCCCCTAAGAGAAGTCTGTGTCCGATCCACACGCTCCTCTGCAGCAGTCGGCTTTCCCCCATCTCCCTAGGCCAATGACATATTGAGATGTATTAGTAGGAGCACTACCTGCAGCTTGAGGAAAGTGATTATTCCCCTCTATTAGGTACTGGTGAGGCCACACCTGGAGTATTGTGTCCAGTTTTGTGCCCCTCACTACAGAAGGGATGTGGACAAATTGGAGAGAGTCCAGCAGAGGGCAACAAAAATGATTAGATGGATGGGGCACATGACTTACGAGGAGAGGCTGAAGGAACTGGGGTTATTTAGTCTGCAGAAGAGAAGAGTGAGAGGAGATTTGATAGCAGCCTTTAGCTACCCGAAGGGGGGTTCCAAAGTGGATGGAGCTTTGCTGTTCTCAATGGTGGCAGATGACAGAACAAGAAACAATGGTCTCAAGTTGCAGTGGGAGAGGTCTAGGTTGGATATTAGGAAACTGTTTCACTAGGAGGTTGGTGAAGCACTGGAATGGTTTACCTAGGGAGGTGGTGGAATCTCCATCCTTAGAGGTTTTTAAGGCCCGGCTTGACAAAACCCTGGCTGGGATGATTTAGTTGGTGTTGGTCCTGCTTTGATCAGGGGATTGAACTAGATGACCTCCTGAGGTCTATTCCAACGCATAATATTCTATGATCAACACAATGGATTGCACCCAAAAGCAAATAAGAGGCCATTAAAATACACAAACCACAGGTATAAGTTGTGCTATATGCCTTAACTACCAAATTAACATTGAGCAGCACTTGTAGCTTCCAAGTATTTGTTTATTTGTTTATTTATTTTTATCTCAAACATTTCTAGACACTCCTGAAAGTATTTAAGTTTTCCAGAGCATGGATGAAATTCAAAATTGGAATGTGCTCACCAATCCGAAATCTAAACATATAAATCACCCAATAAATGAAAACCTTCCATCATCGTGCCAACACAAACTCTCACGTTTTGTTTGAGGGTTAGGCCAAGAGAAAAAATGAGCCTATTTTGTGCTCAGAAGTTCAACAGATGTTGAACCAAAGTCAGAAGTGAGGATCATGAGTTGAGGATGCCTTATATACAATGGCTTGACACCTGTCCCTTCCCATTTAAACTTGATCTTAGGTATCGGGTCTGATTGCAACTACAGTGGCATCACAACAAGGAGAGAATCAATTTCTCGGGCCCTCAGGTAGACAGTACAGAGTTCTTGTGTAATTTGTGAGAGGAGTGAAGCACTATATAATAAACTGGCAGCTGGATTCTGCCCTAACTTAAGTTACTAAATTATTTTAACGTGTAGTCCCATGTAGCCTTCATTATGTCTTTGTCACCTTCAAGTTAAAGATAATTGTAGTGAGCTCTGCACCCAAATCTGAGGTTTCATTTGTCTCATTAAGCACAGATAAAAAGCATTCTTGGTCCCAGCTACTCACTGAGACCTAGATTATTTAGCCAATTGTCTTCACTGGGACTGCTCACATGAGCAAGAGATCCCCATGATGAGTAAGGGTTCCACAGTCCGTTTTTTAGAATCCAAGAATTCTAAGAATCTAACATGACCTCCAAATTGTGACCCCAAGTAATAAGTGTACTCTGTACAATATCCACCATGTGGAATGATTTTACTGAACAAGATTTCAGGAATGCTGTGGCAGAACAGAAACTTGTCTTATTTATGCTACCACAGCCACAGCAAAGGGTCTCAGATATTCACTGTACTGCAATTGATCAAATACTGACCAGGTTCACTCCAGTATTTTCCCCCAATCATTTCCTCTATCAAAGTGCCATGATGATCTGTGGGGATGATACATAGGGAGAGTTACATCCAGGAACAATTTTATGACTTTCTTCATGGACAAAATGCAATCTTGGTGTTGAACTGGTCCATCTTTTTACCCAGAGAATTCTGGGTCCATCACTCTCTGTGGGCAAACGAATAAATATCAGCAAGAATAATTCTTGATTTGAGATGGAAGGAGATAATGATCTGACCATATCAAGCGTTTGAGCACCACATCTCATCTTCAGTTCAGAGTACGTCCACCCTCAACATGAATCAAAGAACACTTGAGATAGTTTCAGTTCTCAGGTCATCCCTCAGGAGCTATCGCAAGGGTGTACAGTGGGTACTCCTCTCTCCACAACTACTTGTACAAGAGTCACAAAAAGTCACATCCACATCAATAAGCTTACCTATGCTGTTCATATTTAGTCACTCTTGCCACTGATGCCAGGCTGGTGATCTACATGGCATGGGGAGGAAGTCTACTGAGGAATAAGAAAGAGACTCAGGGATAGAGCCCTTCCCTCCATGCATATCAATACACATCAACAAAGGATTAAAAATGGAAAGAAAAAATAGGATTGGAAAACAATACTGCCAAAATTCCTACTTATAATATCACTAGCCATACCCAGACCTTAACTGAAATGCCTCCCATGAACTTTTCAATCATTTCCCAAGATCTCCCATTCTAGAGACAGTTTATAAAGGCTGTGCTGCAGTCCACAGGGTAAGGGGCAGTACCTACATTTCACCAGATAATTGTTGTTTCTGTTGCTGGGAAGCCTAGTACTGGGGCTCCCAGGGTAGTTCATTTAGTGTATTGGCTTCAGAAGAACGATCTCGGTTCTAAAGATATTTTCCCTAAATGATTATTCTCAACCTGTGAAAATAAGATCATGTGTATGCTAATAAGATTTTCATTATTGCATTATTTCCTTTTGTCCACTTAATTAAATGCATTTTATTAGTCAGCTTTAATATTGCACACAAAATAACTTTTCAAAAATATTAAACAAATTAATTTTATTAGTGTTTTTGAACACATCCTTTAGTGGGGAACAAGTGATTCCTTTGGCCAGTTTAGAAAAATCGAGATATAATGTGATCTAATTAAGATGCAATTATTTGTGTTAGATGTTTTGCAATTATGAATTCCTTTTGTGGATGGCTGAAGGAAAGAACAGAATCCCTTTGAAAGTCTGGTATCCTCATTCTATCTGAAATTTAACACTGTCAGATCACTGCTGCATAATGAAGACCATAAATATTCATGGAATGTTGGTGACAGAGAAGAAAATACTTTAGTTTTTAACAGCACTTTCACTTGAGACCAATAAAGCAAAAAAAAAGAAGCCATCTCATTAGTTATACTGAAAAATCTAATTCAGTATAGGAGAGTTATACATCAAGCCAGTTAGCATAGCTGATTGGCTTTAATGACTGCTATAAAAATAAAAGCAATTGATTTAAGGGCGTTAGTGAATAAAGAGGTTGCTGATGTACAGAATACTGCAGCTTGTCAAATAATTTACAAATTTATCTACAAATTGAATTCTATTTTATTCAATTTGAATGTGTTGATTAAGATAAGGAAAGGATAAGACACCAAAGATACCCTGAGGAAAATAATGGAATCAGTTACTTGCCTTTCTTCAAAGTGTTTCGTTATTATTGCTGTCAACCTCGCTGTGGTCCTCCTGTAAGAAACTAAGAATCTAATACACAAACACTATAATTAAAACAGTGCAAGCTTGACACAGTCCACCTGAAGTTAAACTCAAGATGTTTTTACAGAACCTGTATTGTTTGAGTGTTTTCTAGGAAAAAAAAAAATACAGTAGCTAAAAAGATCATCTCTATTTTCTTTAGTCTGCGTAGATTCATCTTGCAAAGCAAAATAATTTTGGTCTGCATAACACTCACAGGATATAATCCTTCAAATAGTACTCAGGAGAGTCGTCCCATTGATTTCAGTGGGAGGACTTGCATGAGTAAGGTTTGTAGGATCGAGTTCATGAACATGTATGCCTAGTTATTTGACCATAAATATCTGTATTATTAAATAAAATGCAACAGTTTTGTTTGCCATGGTTCACATATATAATGGAAAATGTCAGGCAGCTACAATAACTTTTAGTATTAAATGTTGGCATGAACTCAAAATAATAGACTACTTTCTGGCTTTATAATCACTATATCTCTTTCTTGTCTTAATCACTATACATCAAGATTATTGTATATACTTCTAGCAATTTGTAACTGAAATTATAAATTTTAGCTCAGAGACGAAGCTGGACAGGCAGTGAGGTTTAAAAATTCATTGCACCACTATAGGAGTTTTGAAAAGAAGCTGCCTAGACAGATTTAATTATATATAATACCTGGAAAAAACTGAGGAACCATAGGAATATGTATAAGTACATTGTTGTCACAAGGATTTTTAAGACCTCTTTGAAACAGTTTTTTTAGTTTTTCTATGTGTTTGTTTTTACATATTTCATTTTTCCTTTTGTGTCACTAAATTAAAACATAGGACTTGAATGTTAAATGTAGGGGATGGAAAGGTCACTTGATTGTTACACTGAAGGGATGAATTGTTTGGCTGAATTATTAGTGCCCCAGCTCACTCAATGGGCAGTTGACAAGATATGAATGTTCATGACATAGCTAAGTTAGCCATGCATCCATGCACCGTTCAGACTGTGTTTACACTAAATATTAGTAAAAAAATGATAAAATTCTAAATCAAGATTAAAAGTCAAGTGTCTTGATTCTGTGGGCTCTGTCTAATACATTAGGCTACTGTACTTCTCACCCAAGTTACTGCCCTCTCTGCCTTAATTACCCAAAACTAAAAATTCTGGCTAATAATACATCGGAGTTTTCATAGTGGTAACTTAGAAAATTTCTTCTATTTTTAAAGTTATTTCCAATTCCAATGGTATTCTGTATTTTAAGAATAGAGAATCTCTCTCAAACTGGTATTAATTTCTTCATTTGGATTTTTACAGACAACAGTACGAGTGCCCATGTAATGCTCTGTGTGTACTTGACAATCTTTTAAAAATGCACTAAGACCCATGCAAAACAGACCCATCACTTTCCCCAGTAACCAGCGGCGGCTCCAGGCACCAGCGCTCCAGGCGTGTGCCTGGGGTGGCAAGCCACGGGAGGCGCCCTGCTGGTCCCTGTAAGGGCAGCAGTCAGGCAGAATTCAGAGACTTGCCTGCAGGAGGTCCGCCGGTCCCATGGATTCGGCGGCAATTCAGCGGTGGGTACGCCGAAGCCGCGGGACCGGGGATCTCCCGCAGGCATGCCGCCGAAGGCTGCCTGACTGCCATGCTTGGGGCGGCAAAAAAGCTAGAACCGCCTCTGCCAGTAACATAAAATAAATTAATTGACCTCATGCCCAATTGTCAGAGTCCGACATCACCACTACCAGCCCTATCCAATCACCGTCTACTGGTGAAGAAGGGAGAAAAGGTGGGCCATGCAGCATGCCCTAAGTGATAAAAACTTGCCTTGTTATGGATCTGGGGAACAAGTGAATTCCAAAGGCTGAGGGCCCTAATGAACAATGCCCTGCCAGTTGTCATCTCCCACCCCCCATATTGATGGGGTTTTAATTCAGCCACCTTCACTGATTACGAATATGGTAGTATGAGGTTCAGCCATAGGTACCCATGAAGTGAGAGAATAGTTCATATTTCCTCCAAGCATTCTGCTGTCTAGACAGACTTGTATACACTAACTAAAAATGCTATGCCCAATGAATATGTTGCTTTGGACACACACACTGCTCACCAAGAACTTATGCAAGATGAACATGAGAAACAACTGATGAAATGGAGTAGTCAGTCAGACTCATCAACTGTGTTAGGAACTTCTGCTGGACAAGTGGAGGGTGCAATACCTCCCCGATCATACATTATAATCTCTCAGATCATCTGCAGGAGAAATGTAAAAGTGGAATGCAATGCAAATCGCCTACACTGGCATTCTTTCTGCAAATATTGATACAGTTTAAGTAAAACATGTAAGAAATAACTTCAGATCTTTAATTTTCAACCCGAGTCCTTAAACATACAGCATCCTCAGGCACAAAACTTGCCAAGGGTACATGGTAAGTTGCTCTCCTGATTCATTAACGAGCATGTAGAAAGGAAAAGGGGGTGTGATGGGGTGAGAAAATGCTGTATGTTGAAGCCAGAGGTACTGCAGTATATAAACTCTTTATACAGGCGCACAGAGATCAAAACTGAAACAAGTGGGGAACTGATTCCCAACAGGACAATTCTGAACCTCACCCCTGCAGTGCAGATTTACTCTGACATCTGTTGAAAATGTCTTGATTCTATTCCAAGCAATGCTGCTATAGAGGAGCATATAGAATTTCAGCTTCAGCAAAGACAGAGGCAGGCTTCCTCTATCACCACTCCAAAAAGACATCTTATCAGGGTGGTTATATCACTATTTATTTGTGTGTCTAGAAGAGATGGAGCCATGATTAAAAGAAGAATTAACAAGGATTTCAACTCTTCAAGTGATCCAAAAGCCAGCCCAGGGGGAGTGTGACTGCTGTCCCTCAGTGTCAGTATCCAGCACTCAGCATAGCACCACATTTTAGGGGTGATTATTACAGTGCCTGTCACATTGTTTTTAATTTATTTTAAAAAAAGTTCTAGTCAAAGATGCATCTTTTTATTTACTTACTCATAATGCTTAAAACTATTAACAGTATCAGAGACTGTCCATGATAATGGAAAAAGGAAAGCACTGAAGAGCTCACATAGTCACATAAGCACCAGAACAGATGGCTCACACAGCAGTAGGATTCTTTTACTAGATAAATCTAAGGAATGGCAGTTATTGGAGACTGAATTTTTCTTATAGTAAGATCAGCTGAATGCATGCTGAGATGCACAAGAATCACATTACAGTAAGAAGTGAGGAGGGGGAGTGGTGTTAGGTTTCCTTTCATTCTTCACCACTAATGATTGACAAATGTAATATCATTATTCTTGGTTTCGATTTAACTCCCCCCCCCCTTTCCCCACTTCCACCAGCTGAGACTCTCAGCTCTTTGTTCAGGCTGCAATAATTATCTCTTGTCAGAATAATTCAGTCTCAGACTTGCTGCTGTGTGTAACACAAAGTGCTCAGGAGTTTGCTAATAGTATTTTTGCTTGCCATGCTCGAGAATAAAATGATAGCACTTCCTCATGGCTGCAGAGCTGTTTACAAGTGTATGTGGATCACTGAATTGTTATCCCAGCAGTCCTAGAGTGGCTCAGTTTGGGTTTATCTGGTGCTGACAACAGTGCTGCTTTTATGAAAGGGCAAATTAATGACAAAGGGCAGAGCTGGGACAATGGGAAAAGAACTCCTCCACACCCATCCCTCAAAAAAAAAAAAAAAAAAGCAGGAAGGTAACTTCACAGACGCTGAGGTAGATAAAATTGTATTAGCATACAATATTTTTTCTGAGGAAAGACCTTGTGAACAATTGTTCTGCTGTAATAGATAAATGAGGTTTTCTGCTTAACATGTAGCGGAGTTAAAAAATCCCAAATATAGCAAAATGTTAGCACCAATATGGAATGAGATGCAGGGCTTGGCTACACTTACAAATTTGCAGCGCTGCAGCAGGGTGTGAAAACACACCCTCTCCAGCGCTGCAAATTGCGGCGCTGCAAAGCACCAGTGTGGTCAAAGCCCCAGCGCTGGGAGCGCGGCTCCCAGCGCTGTCCGTTATTCCCCACTTACAGGGAGGTGGAGTACGGACAGCGCTGGGAGAGCTCTCTCCCAGCGCTGGCGCTTTGACAGCGCTTTGAAGCGCTAAGTGTAGCCACAGCTGCAGAATATGTTGAAAATATTATAGTGTCGTTATATAAATCAATGTCCCTCACTAGGACTACCATGTTCATTTATGTTTACTATATCTGAAAAAAGAATTCAGCAGAATTAGAGCGGGTTCAGAAATGGGTGACCAGAATTATTGGAGATGATTGTCTGGAACAACTCTCATATGCAGAGACTGAAAAGACAGTGTGTTGGTACGTGCAGTAGTGAAAGGCTCTGTCATAGGGGGAGGCAGCAGGGAAATGCTCTAAGCAGAGGGGAGCTCCTGGAGCCTTTCCCCGCTACTAGTCTTTCACTACAATGGGGAAAGGCTATGGGACACTACACTGCTAAAAATAGCAATGTAGACATGGGAGACACTGTGTGGGTGCGTAGAGAGCCGTTTAGCATGTATATCCTATGGTTCAGGCATGCAGAGTACTCTACTCACCTAAGCTATGCCTGCACTGCTGTTTATACCCATGCTAGCTAGGTGTGCATTGTTTGTACTGTAAACATTGCCACAAGAATAGACATACCTTTAGGTTGCAGCAAGGGAAATTCAGGTTAGATATAAGGAAGTACTTTTTAAATATGGATAGTTAAGTGCTGGAACAGGTTACTTATGGAGGCTATGGAATCCCCGTCATTATCAAATATATTTTTTAAAACCTCCAAACACCTGTCAGAGATAATTTAGATATACTTGCGTCTACTTCAGCATGGGGGGTGGACTAGAAGAACTCTTGAGGTCCTGTCCAGCCCTATATAGCTATGATTGTGTGACAGGGACTCTATCTTAGAAAGGAGGTGAATAAGAAGGGGAGTGATAAAAGTAAGCAAAATAATAAATGATATAGAGACAATAGACGGACAACTTCTATTCTCCCTGTCCCATAATGTAAGAACAAGGGGACATTTAAAAAAAATCAAAAGGTAGAAAATTTAAAACCAATTAAAGTAAATAATTTTTCACACAGTGCACATTTAGCCAGTGGAACCCATTGCCATGATATGCCAATGAGGCCAAGAGATTAGCAGGATTCCAAAAAGTACGTAGAGAACTACAACATCCAGTGTTGGAAGAGTCAATAGTGGAAACAAACTAAAGATTTGGACAGGATAGAAAGCCTCATGCTTCAGGGCATAAGCCAACCGCTAGCTCTTGAAGGTTGGGAGGAAAATTTCTCTAGAAGCAAATAATCCTCCAGCTACTAATTTTCTCACACCTTATTTGAACTATCTGGTGTTGTCCACTGTTGGTGACAGGATAACTGACACAATGGACAAATTATTTGTTTCAGTCTGGCTATGTCTCTATGTGGACTGACATTTTACACAATTGTTGCTGGAGATATGGAGAAGGAATGGGATAACACGACAATCTAGGCAAATAGAAATGTTGTGAGTGTCTGGCAAAACAACGGGGGACTGGAAGCTAAAGGACAGCTGCACCAGAATTAACTCCTCAGAACTGGCAGTCCTCTAGCATGTCCCTATGGTCAGTAACAGAGAGAGAGGAGATCTTGACATCCTTACCATGTCTGATGCTAGTGCTAACAAGTATTATCTTTTTCCACGTACTACAATTACCAGACACTAGCATGGGTACACAGAGTAAGGAAGGCTGAGTTTGCCACTAGCTGTAGCCAGTGTTGCCTGCCACACAATGTGGAAGGCTTATTTCCTCCACAGTTTCAGTTAATTAGCCCCCACCTAACAGTTGTCCAGAATTTGTGCGCACTGGTATATACATACTTGCTGCTTAGATAGTAATGTCAATCTGCTTAGCCCACCACAGTGTGATGCTGCTTCTCAGTTGGTACAGAAGGGTTGAGTGTTCATCTCTTCGGACTTGTCTTAAATCCTGCATTTGAAAGGTACATCTGCAGGCAAATCTGTCATAATTGTGAGTTTGTGACTGATGCTGATTTGTCAGCACAAGGGTTCTCTTCAAGGTCAGATAGAAGACTACCATGACACCCTCGCACACTGAGCAATAGTAGAGTAACTGATGAGGAACAGACTTATCTTGAGGAGTTTACAGAGTCACAGGGAAAGCTAAGGGAGTGTTACTTGGGTTTAAGAACACTTAGGAAGGCTTCCAGGAAGATTTTCCAAAATGGTTTCATGGATATATTGACATTACTGAAAGAAAACTGTAATGCTTAATTGTACAGCCAATTGTTTGATTACCCAATATTTAAAATGTTTGAAACCAAATAACCAAGCTCATCCGATTTACTGTCTAAAGACAAAAGGAGTACAGTACAGAAAAGAGTCAATACCTTGACAATCCTTCTGGGAAGCAGGTCTAACACACTGTTCACTGAACCTACATAGAGGTGTTCTCCCTTCCCCCAACCCATCACCCTCCCCAAATCCCCCCAACTGCTTCTATTTATAATGGTTTTTTTACAAGCCAAAACCTCTATACATCATTTAAGATTCCACCCACCAGTTTCAACTTGTTTTCCTGGTACCATAGACTCATAGACTTTAAGGTCAGAAGGGACCATTATGATCATCTAATCTGACCTCCTGCACAATGCAGGCCACAGAATCTCACCCATCCACTTCTATAACAAACCCCTAACCTATGTCTGAGTTACTGAAGTCCTCAAATTGTGGTTTGAAGACCTCAAGCTGCAGAGAATCCTCCAGCAAGTGACCCATGCCCCATGATGCAGAGGAAGGCGAAAAACCTCCAGGGCCTCTGCCAATCTGCCCTGGAGGAAAATTCCTTCCCGACCCCAAATATGGTGATCAGTTAAACCCTGAGCATGTGGGCAAGACTCACCAGCCAGCACCCAGGAAAGAGTTCTCTGTTACCTATTGTTTTTGAATCCAGAATTCTAAATTAGTTGGGCAAAGAACGCACTCCCTATACATAAGTAGAAAACTTCTGCATCTTGTTTTTGACAGTTTCCCTATCTGTGGGTGCTAAATGCTGAGTTATACTATTACAAGGTATTGTGGGATACTTAGCATAGAAGAACAAGAGTAATCATAATGCAATTTAGCATAATTACCCAACATATAGTTACTATACCAATTATGACCATGAGTATAATATGTGTTGTCATGGTGTATACTACACCTAACATATGTACTGGCTGCAACTGGATATGTCACATTTAGGCCAAACTAGAAGGAACAGAAAACAAAAGCTGACATTGACCCAGGAATTATCCTTCATAGTGAAATAACAGCAGGTTGTAGCTGACTATACAGCAACTTCAGTAACTACTCTTACCCAACAATAGTAACTCCACCACCACTTGACAACATGTAGCACCCTCATCACCTTCTCAGCCTTCCTCACCCTGTGTTCTGTTAGTGGACACCAGAACAGGGCCTCCTCACATTTGTTCAGGCACCCATTTCCCATCAGCAGTGTCACAAGCTGCCAAGCAGACCCTGTGCAAGTGACATCTCCATATAGTGTTGTTTGCCTGCTGTGTGTGTGACCCACTGATATTAGCCACTGTATCTGATTGAAATTTAGTATTTCCATCCTACAGGAACTTCCAAAATTTCAACATTTATTTTTATCCCAAATTGGGACAATAGGATGAATTTCTGAATCGTTTTGTGGAATGGAAATTCTGAAAATTTTCAATTTGGAAATGTTGAAAGATTTTGTTTTAACTAAAGCTGGACATCTACAAAAAATAATCAGATACAGAAAATTTACATTTACATGGTACTGGGCCAAGATCAGATTCTAGTGAAGCCCACAAGGACTAACCCTAACTGGAGGATGATTCCCCATTTACAACTACTTTTTCTTATCAGTTGACCAGTTTTTAAAACATTTAATATGTGCTGCTTTGATTTTATATAATATTAATTCTTTAATCAGAATATACCACTTTAAATATATTACAAAGTCTAAGGGCTTGTCTACATGAGGAAAAAGCCTGGAAAGATTTGCTATTGTGCTGTTTAGCTTAATGCACTTCGGCAGCTTGAGTAAGCTAAACTGCAAAGAGTCATATTTTAGGGGGAATGAGAGTATTCACAGGAAATTATGATGGAATAGGTATTGTGCTTTAAATTCACACGCTAGCTTATTTTGTAATAGCTTCCCTGTGTAGACAAGCCCTAAGAATATTATGCCAACACAGTTACCTTTGTCAACCAACTAGAAATTGCATCAAAACAAAATATCAGATTTGTTTGATAAGACCTGTTTTCCTTAAAACTATGTTGGTATTAATTATATTGCCATTCTATAGTTCTCATTTACCTTTTTAAATACTGCTATAACATTAGTCTTTTCCAGTCCTCTGGAATTTCCCCAGTGTTCCAAGTTTTGTAAAGTGTCAAATTCAGTCATTCAGATTTTTCTTTGGCAGACTGTTTTAAAACTTTTTTGAGTGCAAGTTATCTGATCCTGTAGACTTAAAAATGTTTAACTTTAATAGTTGTTGTTTAACCATCCTCCCCCCCCCACTAACTGTTGGAATGGAAAACATTTCATTATCATCGCAAACTGTGAATAAGTAATCCAGCTTCTTCTTAAATACAGAAAATATCTATTGAACATTTCTGCATTTTCTCCATCATTGATAATTTCGCTATCATTATGTAGCAATGACATAGGTCTGTTACTATGATTTCTTTTGTTCCTGATATATTTTTAAAACTCCTTTTTAGTTCCGTGCTCAATTCATCTTTGTCAGAATGAGGTCAAACATAGAATTAGGCTGCGTAGCGTATAATATTTTGGTGTTAGATGATAATTTCTATAATTTTAGAGATCATTCTTGTATCTCTTTGAACCCTCTCCAGTTTTTCAACATCCTTTTTGAAGTGTTCATAACAGAACTGGACACATCATTCCAGCAATTTGAAGAACTGACATCATCTCTGATAGAGGGTTCTTTGTGTTCTTATAATCCCATCCTGAATATACAACTACTAAGAGCTCCATTTTAGACTGTAATGCCTGAAGGAACCATCATGATCATCTAGTCTGACCTCCTGCACATTGTAGGCCATAGAACCTCACCCACCCACTCTTCTAATAGACACCTAACCTCTGGCTGAGTTACTGAAGTCCTGATTTAAAGAATACAGAGAATCCACCATTTCCACTAGTTTAAACCTGCAAGTGACCCAGGCCCCATGCTGCAGAGGATGGCAAAAAACAAAAACCCAGGGTCTCAGCCAATCTGACCCAAGAAAAAATTCCTTCCAAACCCAAGATATAGTGATCAGTTAGATCCTAGACCCATCAGCCAGACACCTGGGAAATAATTCTCTGTAGTAACTCAGAGGGCTCCCCATCTAGTGTCCCATCATCAGCACTTGGAGATAACTTGCTGCTAGCAGTCACAGATTGGCTACATGCCATTGTAATTTAACAGGAATTATTTATATAGTATCTATATAAGCAGAACCAAAAAAAATTATCTCAGATAAACCAGAAAAAAAATGTGGTTGGGTGTAATTATTAATGATGTCATTATTGATGAGCATAATTATTATTATATATTTAAATAGTGAGAAATAATATAGGATTAAAGCATAACAGTAGGAGATGTGCTACTGAAAAATCTCTGAAATAAGTGTTTTGAATACAGTAACATCTGGAAAACTATAAACAGCAATTACCATTTTGCGAAAATATGCGTGCCAGCTCTGAAAGTTTTGATCCATGTGCAGTACTTGAACCTGATTCAGGAAAACACTTAAACATGTACTTATGTCCATCCCTATTGATTAAGAAGGGAAGTTAAAGATATCAATGAGAATCTATTGCCAGCAGGGCTAAGGACTGCAAGAATGTTTTTTAGACAGATATCCTAACATTGGTATATGTCAATAACCAGAGGGAGATGGTAAAATTGTCAATGATGCACACAAACAAGAAGCATTCAATACATACTTCAGTTCTGTATTTGAAAATAAGCTGGATAATTATAGTATAGTGATGGTAAAAATATTTTTATTCCAGTAGTATGGAGCATGTTAAATGCCTCTACAAACGTTTTTTTTTTTTTTACTTCAGTGGGTTGGGATAATTTGCACCAAAAAGTTGACTGATCATTGATCTTAATTTAAGACTGTAGCAGGGTGCTGGTGCAAAAACACCTAATTACCCCTGCTCAGCCAGCTCCAATCAAGGGAAATAGATTGGGGCTGGTGAAACAGACCTGATGCCTGGCCTGGGGATTGGCTCCACCTGCGGGCCTGACAAGCCAGCAGTTATAAGGGCTGGGAGCCAGAAGAAAAGCAGCTAGGGAAAGGTCAGACTCCTAGCTGTGGGCTGACTGCAGGAAAGGAGGGAATGAACCCTGTAAGCCTTGTATATAGCTCAATACTGGTGGTGGGAGAACTGTGTATGTACAAATAAAGCCATGGATGCTGCATAACTGAAAGCCTCTCTGCACTTTATTGAGACAGTCAGTGGGCTCTGGAAGAGGGGTGTGACAGAGAACCTGTCACAAAGATGTTTTGAAATATTGGGTAAGTCCCAGGGGATTGAAGGAAGATAATGTTGTGCTAATATTTAAAAAGTATAAATGGAATGATTACTATGGACCTGTTAGCCTGTCAATGACTGGGGGGGGGGGGGTGGAATAGCTGATTCAAGTCTCTGTCAGTAATAGGATGGGGAATGTCAATGATTTTATAATATCTGCAGATGGCATAAAGATAGGTGGAATGGTAAATAATTATGAGTAAGTCACTTTTACAGAGTGGTCTGGATTGTTTACTAAGGAGGCCTAGTCAAACAGTGTGCATTTTGTTATGATCAAATGCCAGGTCATACAACTAGGAACAAAGAATAGAAGTCATAGTTACAGGGTGAGAAGGGGAAGCAGTAACTGACTCAAATATTTGGGTCATGGTGGCAGCTGGCCCAGGTTGGCTGACTCAGGCTTGTGGGGCTAAAAATTGCAGTGTAGATGTTTGGGCTCCAGCATGAGCCCAACCTAGGGTGATCAGATGTCCTGATTTTTATAGGGACAGTCCTGATTTTTGGGTCTTTCTTATGTAGGTTCCTATTTCCCTCCCCCCCCGCCCAACCCAATTTTTCACACTTGCTGTCTGGTCACCCTAGTCTAACCATCTGCACCAGTGGTTTTCAACCTGTGGTCTGTCAACTCCTGGAAGTCTGTAGACTATGCCTAAGATTTCCAAAGGGGTCCAAACCTCCATTCAACATTTTTAAGGGTTCCACAAATGAAAAAAGTTGAAAACCATTGATCTATACTAGGAGTCCTTGTGGCACCTTAGAGACTAACACATTTATTTGGGTGTAAGTTTTTTGTGGGCTAGAACCCACTTCATCAGATGCATTGAGTGGAAAATACAGAAGAAGGTATAAATACACAGCACATGAAAAGATGAGAGTTGCCTTACAAGTGGGAGGTCAGTCTAACGAGACAAGTCAATTAACAGTACAATACCAAGGGAGGAAAAATCACTTTTGTAGTGGTAATGAGTGGCTCATTTCAAACAGTTGATAAGAAGGTGAGAGTAACAGGGAGGGGATTAGATTTTTGTAATGACCCAACTGATGACATATCAAACCACCAAAGACTGCTACTAATGTATCTAAATACTACATTTATTTTATTTGTCTTGTAATTCTACAGAGTATCATTTGTTGATCTAACTAAGCATAGGTGGTACATATATTGAAGAAGCTCTAGGTCTTGCAAAGGGGCCTTAAACCCAAGTGTTGCCCTATCAACGTTTATGGGTCTCTTTGCATTTATATGGGTCTGCACTGGTATATACTATTGCAAGCTCAGGGCCTAATGCATGCATTAGACATATCCATTATTCAAACATTCCCTTCACTTAGATGAAGAAAAATATTGTTAATAATTTATGAATCTGGAAATATATGGAAGATAATCCTCTTGACAAATCTTTAGATTTACTACCTTGACATAAAAAAAATGAGTTGATTGGGGCCAAAGAACATACATGTTAAATCATTATAAGTAATCTGTCATCTACAAATGTCATCTCTTGTACAATAACACAAAAATCAATACGTTACTCACATAAATCATAGGCATTAAACATTGATAAGCTTATTTATAAATTCCATCTCTCAGTTTATGAAATAAAGGTACTAATACATTTTTACACTTATTACTTTGTTAAACTTAAAAAGTAGGATTCTGTCTCATGTTTAGATAAAATAGCCAAAGTTTGTTAGTAGATTTCTCCCCACCCCCCCGTAGCTAGCTTACTATAGTTTTCTGTTACTGCTTTAAGTTAAAATATATGTAAAATTACATATTAATGACTCAGTATGTATGAGGTCCTCTTGAAAGAGAGACCTGCCTGAGACCAGGGTAGTCAGCATTTAATCCTGGAACAGTAATAGCATTTCTGTTGGTTATAGCATTTCCACCGTTGATTTTCCTGTTTCCTAACATTTGTGTGGATGGGGTTACTTGTAGGGTGGGTAGCAAGGTTACACTTCTCTGATGGAGTTTTTTGCTTTATGTATCTATGTATAATTTTCTAGAACTAAACTCATGAGTTTAGAACAATAATTTAATCAAATATTAGAGCTGATAAAAATCAGCAAAAGTTTTCCATTTAATAACATTTGATTTCATTATTATTTTTGCATTATTCAGCATGCCTTATTGCTGATACAGTATTTTATTTTGAATATACACATAATAAAAATCATGCTACACCGATAAATACTGGAGAAAACATACATTGAATAAATTTGGCAATTTCTTTGTATATTGCTTAAATTATAATTCAGCAATTCTTAACAATGGAGAATTCAAAATAAAAGCTTTAAAAATGTACAGCTATTATTCCTAATACATAACTTATCTACAAGTTTATGTATATTCAGATGAATCAGAGCTGATCCATTCCAGTGGATAATTTCACAGCATATAAGTGAGGATGGCTTTTCCTTTAATCAGTGGATAAGTAGGGTAAATGCTCTCATTTTATGCATTTGTCAGAATATTGCTGATATTACAAAGAATAGTAAAGACATAGGTGCAGTTTGACTTCTATATTTGTGGGGCAGCACTAGTCAAGCCAAAAGGGACATGCGTTCCCGAGGCTTGCAGTTTGGAGGGACGATGACCTCCCTACTCCCCCCTAAAATAAACTGAGTAAAGAGATGCAAACTATTTATTTTTTGTAGAATTTGGAAAACTGCATTAACTCAGAGCTTATGCCAATACTTAAAAAAAAAACAAAAAAAAACAAAAAAAAAAACCTACCACAAGAGATCACTGTTATCTGTGAATAATATGAACTCATATAATAACTTAGAATTTTGTTCTCCCTTTCTCATGTGAGAAAAACAAGGGGACAGTCAATTAAATTAAGAGGCAGCAAATGTAAAACTGACAAAAGGAGGGTGGGGGAGAGCTAATGGGGGGCTGCCGATGGGTGCTGAGCATCCATCATTTTTCCCTGTAGGTACTCCAGCCCTGAAGCACCTGAGGAGTCGGCACCTATGGTTCTATACCTTACCTATCAGTGCTCATCCTCAAAGGAAACCTGCACAGCACTTTCAAAAGACACGCCTGGGAGCTTAAATTCACAATTTTAGTCGACACTAACAATCCTGGACTGGGTAGAAACACTGGATTTATGGCTTATTACAACATTCTCTAACCCACTAACAATGCCACCCTCCAAGCTTTCTTCTCTCCCCCTCACTTCCTTTCTCTTCTATGACTAGTGGGGTGTTAAAAGCCACTACACCTTGAATGGTCCCTTGAAATATGTGTTAACTACTTATGTTAAACAATCTGTTCCACCTTGTATTTAGCTATGACACTGAGTAGGTTTCCCAGACATGAAGCAGAGCTCTGTATAAGCTTGTTTCTCACCAGAAGAAGTGAGTCCAATAAAAGATATTACCTCACCCACCTTGTGTCTCTAATATCCTGGGATCAACATGGCTACAACACTGCGGACATTGGAACTAGCAAGATATATCCTAACATAACCTCCAACTGCTTGGGCTTGATTGTGCCTCAATGTTCTACTGTGCCTCTGAGGGCAACCCAAAGCTACACTATTCCCACAGAGAGAGAGAATACTTTGCAGAACTCTCTGATCTGCAGCAGGAGCACACATGCCCCTATTCCCTTTTAAGGTGTGCAGCATACTCATCCCCAAACACATCTCCAGGGCCAACCCTAGGTGTTTCACTTTTTTGGTGACCCCGGGCAGAGAATATTTTTGATGCCCACCCTGCACTCCCCAGCCAGCAAAGCAAAAACAAAAAAGAGACCCAAAGCCAGTGACTGAGTGGTGTGGCACCCCCAGAAGACAATCCCCAAGGCAACTGCCCTGCTCACCCACCCCTAAGGCTGGCCCTGCACATCTCCCCAGTCCTTTTAGAGCATCTTTCATGCCTGGAGGAGTAGTTAGGATGCAATAACTGCGCTTCCCTTCCATGAGTGCAGGGTCTGCAGTTCTGTATATCCTTACAAAGGGAGGTAAGGCTCATGGCTCCTTCCCCTATTCCATGTAGTTGTGTAAAGGCCAGGCAGAACTGATGATGCCTTTGTTGGTATGGCTGTGCCCTTCCCACATCCTTTATCTGGCTTGGCTATTCAGGGCCCAATTCTAACACCATTACTCAAGTTGATTAGTCTGCAAATAGTCCCATTGGCGTCAATTGGACTATTCACACAGTAAAGTATTACTGGACTTGAGTAAGGATACTTTTGATTTTAAGCTTTTCCAGGCAGCGATCATATCTTATGTATGGTCTGAGACATCTGGCACACTTTTTGGTACAGGATAAATAACCCACAACCCTGCCAGAGCCTCTAAATCTTGAACTACCAAACTCATTCTACTTGTGACTTAAGTCAGGTTTTGCACCTAGATCTATAGCGGTGTAGGGCAAATGATTTAACCACTGTACCTCCTAGCCCTAGGCATATGTTAATTGTTAACTTCATTCTGCATCTCCATCTCAGCTATCTTTATTTTAAGACCCACGTTGGTGTGAAACGTAGTAACTATGATGACTGAATTTCATCCATATAGGAACTGTATATATCAGGGGTCGGCAGCCGTTCAGAGGCGGTGTGCCGAGTCTTCATTTATTCACTCTAATTTAAGGTTTCATGTGCCGGTAATACATTTTAACATTTTTAGAAGGCCTCTTTCTATAATATATAACTAAACTATTATTGTATGTAAAGTAAATAAGGTTTTTAAAATGTTTAAGAAGCTTCATTTAAAATTAAATTAAAATGCAGAGCTCCCTGGACCTTTGGCCAGGACCCAGGCAGCGTGAGTGCCACTGAAACCAGTTCGTGTGCCGCCTTCGGCACACGTGCCGTAGGTTGCCTACCCCTGGTATATATGATGTGGCTGAAAAACTCTTTAGAAATTTTAGTCCAGGTGTTTAGGGCAGCATGGCAACAGATCTTGAATGAGACTGTGCTTAGCCCCTGGAGAGAAGGAAAGACACTGCTGGATGTGCAGTTGTTGCAGAGCCTCCTTTCTGATCACATACTGGCATGGTGGCCAATAGTCTCCTTAATGAGCTATCTGTACCTGAAAGTGAAAATAGCTGGAGTGAAACATGGCAGGATTTACAAGTGTTAAGAGGCTATGAAGACTGGAATAATTTAGCATGGACAGAAGAGAAAGGAGTGTCTTCATTTATAAACTCTAACTAATGAAGGTCATAAGGCCTCTGTTCAGATGCTCCTTCTTCCTCTATTCCATAAAACAAGAGCAAAGGGATGCAGAACTGAAAGGTATTAAATTTAAAACTAATAAAAAGAGATACTTGTTTATGAAGCATATAATCAACCTGTGAAATTCGTTGCCGAAAAGTTCATGAAATGAATTATTTAATAGCATATTTTAAAATACCAGATACTTGTATAAGGTTTGATAACACTTACTGTAATCCTAGATAAAAACAATGATACAATGGATAGGAAACCTCAGTTTTCCATATATTTTCTTATGACCAAATCATAGAATATCAGAGTTGGAAGGGACCTCAGAAGGTCATCTAGTCTAGCTCAAAGCAGGACCAATCCCCAGAAAGATTTTTGCCCCACATCCCTAAATGGCCCACTCAAGCAGTAAGCTCATAACTCTAGGTTTAACAGGCCAATGCTCAAACCACTGAGCTATCCCTCCCCAACTGCAGGAGGTGGGAAATGAATTCCTCACAAACAGAGTTCCACAAATATCCTGGTGTATTGTGGGGATATTCATTTTTCTTTGAAGCATTTGGCATAGGCCACTGCCAGAATCAGATTACTGGATTTGATGGACCAACAGCTTATTTGTGTGTCTCTTACATTCAAAGACACACAGACTGATTCTCCTCTTTTTACACTGGTTTTACGTTGGTGGGAGTCCCCAGATTTCAAAGGACTAAGTGCTGATTTGCACTGATATGAGAAGATAATTAGGCTCCCACGGTGTTTAATGGCAATCACAAGAGTTAGATTACTTCTCTATACATGCTGTGCAAGGCAAGGTGGGCAGAGCAGGGGAAGGTCCTTACTCCCTCCCCCACATCCACTATGTGCTGTCATGAGGGCTAGGTAGTCTCTAGTCCAAATAAATACAGTATGTAAACTTCTGTGGAGGTATCTCTGGCAGCCAGAGTGCCTAGTGCAGGTCCTTTGTCAGTTAGGGTCCAGTTCTACAACGACTCACATTAAAGTAATATCTTACTATAGAAGTAGTTCCACTGATCTCAGTAGAAGTGAGGGGGGGTAAGGATAGCTCAGTGGTTTGAGCATTGGCTTGCTAAATCCAGGGTTAGGAGCTCAATTCTTGAGGGGGCTAGTTAGGGATTGGTCCTGCTTTGAGCAGGGGGTTGGACTAGATAACATCCTGAGGCCCCTTCCAACCCTGATATTCTATGATCATTTATTAAGTCATTGCTCAAGATGAATAAGGGTAGCAGAATTGTACTCTGAACACATGGTCCTCAAGCCCCAAAACTATCCTTAGGAGCACTAGTCTGGGAATGAAGAGACCTGGTTTTAAAATTCCCAGCTCTGCCAGCGCTTTGCTAGATGACCTTAACTTCTCTGTCTCCATTTCCAAATATGTAAAATGGGTACAATGATACTGACCTTTGTAAAGCACTTTGAGATCTATGGATGAAAAGTTCTATAGGGAGCTTGTTATTGATTTATTTGAATACCAGCTGTGTTTGATCTTTGAGCAATGTCCATATTAGATGTTTTAACTGTGAACTGGAATGAATTGTAGTTTGAATTAAAATGAATTCTAAAGTATTTATAAAACTTAAGGTATTTATTTGCTTTATTTAGGGTCAAGTTGTATTCAGAAATGGAGAGAGAATGGGAACCATCAAATTTACACAGTTTCAAGGTAGGCTATGGATGTTTATTGCCTTTAATTTACATTATGATCATGTCTGGTACTGCAAACTTGTGTGACTCTGAGTTCTATTTGCCTCAGAGAAGCCTGAAGACATACAGCCATTTGAAAATAAACTAAATAAAGGAATATGAAGTAAAAAGTGCCCAGAAGTAATGGACTTTTCTTTCTCTTTGAGAAAAAATCTATTGTTATACTCTGCTTGCACTAAGCATCACTGAGCATCTAATATTCATCATCAACCAGAGATTTAAAACAAGCAAAGAGCTATTGAAAAGTTGTGCTAAAGAGCAGAAATAGTGAGTGTTAAATGCAGTCCTTTCTGAACAATAAGGCAGGTTTAGAACTTAGAAAGATGAAACAATTGTTCTCACCAGTTTTTTTAGTGCAGTTTGTTGTAGCTGTGTTGGTCCTAGGATATTAGAGAGACAAGCTGGATGAGATTTTTATTGGACCAACTTCCACCATTTGTCTCTCTCACCAACAGAAGCTGGTCCGGTAAAAGATATTATCTCACCCACCTTGTATCTCAGCTCTTTTAACTCCGTGCTGGCATTCTCTATAGGCTAACCAGTGGGATTTAGCTACAGCCCTGCACTGGGAGGCCAGTTCAGGAGACAATCTCCCCCAGGGAGACAGAACACCTGTTGGAGATTCTCAGAGATAGATTCACAAAAGGACTTGGGCACCTACCTGCCACTTTAGGCACCTAAATCCTAGAATCAGGCCCCACTAGGATTCACAAAACCCCCACTTAGTTGCCCCTTAGCTCTGTAGGCACCTAAATTTGCTCAGCTTCAGCCTCTGAATTTTTGCATAAAAGCTTTTTGTCATAGATTTCAAGGCCAGAAGGGACCATGATGATCATCTAGTCTGAGTTCCTGTATAACACAGGCCATAGAACTTCCCCAAAATAATTCCTAAAGCATGTCTTTTTTTAAAAAATCCAAACTTGATTTAAAAATTGTTAGTGATGGAAAATCCAGCATGACCCTGGATTGTTTCAGTTGTTCCAATGATTCCAAAAGTTCCCTAGACACCTACATTCCTGCCTCTGAGCATGCAAACTGCAGGCCCCACGCCAGGGCTCTGGACACCAAAGCCCAAGAGCAATGCACGAACCAAGGGAACAGAGGCATTCCTCTGCCAAACTTACCTGCAGGACCCAATCCAGTAAGTGTGTTTACACCTCATCTACCAGAACAGGTCCCTGTAGTTGAATTCACATAAAAACAGCCAGAGGAGGACAACCTCCCTCCAACTTCTAGCCCAATGGTTTGGATACTCATGTCGGATGTGGAAGCCCCCCATCCACCTGAGGGGGAAAAGGGGTTTTAAATAGGACCTGCAACTTCTTAGGTGAGGGCCCTAAGCACTGGGCTATGGGAGAGCCTTGTATGTTGCTCCCTCACTCTCTCCTATTGAAGCTGTTCCATTGTGGATAATAAATAAAACAGTAATTAGAGCAGAGACTGGATCCTGGCTCTCTCACATCCTATGTGAGTACTCTAATCACCAAGCTACAGTGTCATTCATGCTTGCTCTCTTTCTCTCTGGCCCAGTGATTCCTTCGTTATTTATCCGCGGTGAAACAGCTTCACCAGGAGAGACAGAAAGAGCCACGTATCAGAATATCCCTAACTCTATGGTTAGGATATTCAACTGAGAGGTAGTAGATTCTCAGCTCAAATTCCTTCTTTTCCTTAAGTGGCAGAGGGATTTGACCAGGGTGTCTCCCACATCCTTGAACACTGAGGGCATGGCTACACTTGCAGATGTAAAATGCTTTGGGTTAAACCAGCCTTCAGAGAGAACACCAGGGAAAGCGCTCAAGTCTGTCCACACTGACAACTGCAAGCGCACTAGCATGGCCACATTCATGGCACTTCAAGTGGCATTTGGAGTGGTGCATTATGGGCAGCTATCCCACAGAGCACCTCTTCCCATTCTGGTGCTGTGGCTTGTGGGAAGGGGATGTGGGATGCGGGTCATTCTCAATCCTGTCCCAATGCCCCGTGATGCATCACTTCGCATCCCAGCAATCCTTGTGTTTCCGTCCATATTTGGCACCATCTTTCAACGGTTTCTGTGCAGAGCGTGCTTTGTCTTCCCTTTCGGTCTGCGGGAATTGAGCCCGAACTGTTGTGGAGCATGCTGATGAGTCTCGCCAGCACATCTCGTTTGGCAGTCGAGTTACTGCTTAAGATCCAAAGTAACAGTGAGGAGTCCGACGATGATATCAAGTCGCGTAACGCATATGACACAAAATTGTTTGTTTCATTCATGGACATGCTCTCCACTGTGGAACGCCGCTTTGGGGCTAGGGAAACAAGCACTGAATGGTGGGATCACATCGTCCTGCCAGTCTGGGATGACGATCAGTGGCTGCAGAAATTTCAGATGAGAAAAGCCACTTCCATGGGACTGTGTGCTAAGCTCGCCCCACTCTGTGGCGCAAGGCCTGAGATTGACAGCTGCCCTGCTGGTGGAGAAGCGGGTGGCTATTGCAATCTGGAAGCTGGCAACTCTAGACAGCTACCAATCGGTCGCTAACCTCCTTTCACTCTCCCTCCACTTCTGTGCCTTTTGATTCTCATTTACAGACTGCTGCATGACTTCATGCAGCATGTCTTCTTTGCTTTTATGCGGCCTCTTCTAGGGTCTTTTCAGTCTGTCGGCCGGTGATAAGAATGACGGCTGTGATCTCAAGGTTGCATCTAGACAGGCAAAATGCAACACTTAACAGAGGCAGCGTTGTACACACCAGACAGAGCAATGATTGCCCCGTACTTAAGGAGGGCAGTCACAAAAAACATACTTTGGCTGTCCCAAAGCGAGGGCACATAACCCAGGGGAGCCCCAGAAATGGTGAGTAAGCACAGGGTCCGTGGGGACTGATTGTTTCATGGCTGTACTGTCCTCTGGGTTTCTGTGCCTTGGGGAGAGCCAACAGCTGCAGGGGGCACCTACCCTGAACACTGTCCCAACATTCTCCACAGGAGTTCATCCTGGAAGATATCTCGCTGCTGAGGGTGACCAGGGAAGCAAGGGAGGGTCTTCTCCTATAATGTGGCTTCCGCCCTGGCCTTTACGCAGCTTGCTTGTATGCAGCAATGGTCCCCCCGCCCCTCACGGTACAGTGGCATGGACATGTTAGCCTGACTGAGACAAGAACCACGCTAGCTGTCCCAATAAACCTGTGCAGGCGCATTGCCCACATTCTGGCTGAGACTTTTGAAGAGATCACCCATGCCAATTACCACAATGTGATAGACCACATCAATGTGCTAATCCGCATCTAGGCATGCATGCAGCCCTTACCCTCCTTGCCCAAAGAGCCCGTACTTAAAAACTTCCTTCCCGAAAAGAAAGCTGCTTACCAGGAACCTCCTCTGTTGCTTGTCCTTCCCCAAGCACCAGACGCCATGACTGGCTGCTTTCCTCCTGGCTCGAGAAGAGCTCCTGGCTGTATGCATCTAGGGATTCTGGGGTATCTCCCCCATCCTCAGCACCATCACTCGTGCTTTCCTCCTCCTCCCCCCGCCCCTTGCTGTGCTGGGCTTGGAAGTGTCCATGGTGGTCGTTACTTGTGGGCAATCCCACCTCCACTGCATTGCATCCAGCTCTTTGTAGAATTTGCAGGTTGTGGGGGAGCACCGTAGTGACTGCCTTGCAGGCTTTGTGGTAGGCATTTCGCACCTCCTTCACTTTAACCCAACACTGCACCGCATCCCAGTCATGGCCCCTGTCCATCATGGCCCTTGATATGTGCCTGAAGGTATTGTAATTCCTACGGCTGGAGCGCAGCTGGGACTGCGCAGCTTCCTCCTCCCAAACACTGATGAAGTCCAGCACCTCACCATTGCTCCATACTGGGGATTGCCTGGTTCATGGAGGCATGGCCACCTGGAAAGATGTGCTGAGAGCACTCCACACCTGGCTGAGCAAACAGGAAGGGGATTTTCAAAATTCCCAGGGAATTTAAAGGGCGGGTCTGACGCTTGGTCACCTGAGGACAGGGCAGCAGAGTTCAAAAGTGATGATCAGAGTGGCTAGAACAGGCATTGTGAGACATTTCCAGAGGCCAATCAGAGCCAATCAGCGCGCATTAGGTGTCCACACTGGTGCCACGGCGCTCCATCGAGAGCACAACAAATGTTATTCCTCTCAGGGAGGTGGAGTAACAGGAGCGCTCCAGCTGTGGAGTCAGAGCGCTTTACGTGCCTTGCCAGGGTGGACAGGGAGTGAGGTAGAGCGCTCTTGGTGGCTTTATTGCACTATAACACACAAGTGTAGCCAAGGCCTGAGCTAAGAGTTATGAGGGACCTAGTCATTCTCCTGCTCCTTATCCACCCCCCAGCTGCTTTTTGCTAAAACAGCACAGGTGCTTATGTAACCCACACACCTTCTGGGTGTGGTGGTCTGTCCCATCTAGTGGCACAGAGACCACTTAGAGAAAGAGATAAAATGAGTCTGCTCTACAGCCTTAGCTAACAGTCAATTGGCTTTTAGCTCATGTGGTAGAGGCTCATGCTTTAACCTCCCAAGGTCCCTGGTTTGATCCCACCTGCCACTGACCAGGGTCTGTTGGTGTTACACTTAAGGGATTTGTAGCTGAGAATCCAAGCAGAGTTGGATGCCTCCGTACAGCCCAGACTTAGTTGCCGGTCTCTGAGGGCTGGTCTACACTGGGGGAGGAGGGGGGGGGGATCGATCTAAGATACGCAACTTCAGCTACGTGAATAGCGTAGCTGAAGTCGAAGTATCTTAGATCGAGTTACCTACCGTCCTCACGGCGCGGGATCGACGTCTGCGGCTCCCCCTGTCGACTCCGCTACCGCCGTTTGCGTTGGTGGAGTTCCGGAGTCGACAGGAGCATGTTCGGGGATCGATATATCGCGTCTAGATGAGACGCGATATATCGATCCCCGAGAAATCGATTGCTACCCGCCGATATGGCCGTTAGTGAAGACATACCCTGAGAGGAGTGGGACTTAGTACACATCTGTCAGCTTGGCATCTCCCATTGGCTTTCTTAGATGAAGCATTGTTTAGTAGCCTGGCTTTTATAACTGCTGTTCTCCCCATTCGTTGTACAGGGAGCCTAGGCACTGAACTCAGGTGATTTTCTAGGCACCCAAAAGTTATGCATGACAATGCTGGTCATCATCATACCCAAGTTCCTTTGTGAATCTAGCCCTCAGTGTGCAAACATACATGCTGCTATATGTGAGGCAATGAGTCATTGCTGTGCTAGGCTCCAGCCAATCCACAAGCCAGGAGCTGGTCTGATGACTCTCCAGGCAGGTATATAGTCTCACAGGTAAAACAGCAGCTCAGTCTGCCTAATGTCACTTCATGACTTAGACCCGTCCCCTGCCTGATAGGGGTGACCCACTCCACAGGCCTTAGCCTGCTCCTGCCTTCCTTCCACTCTACCCTTGTTTCCAAGCCTGCTCCTGCTCTAGCTTCCAGCCCTACTATTGCTTTACTGAGAGCCTGCTGTTGATTCCAGTGCTGATCTTTGGTTCTGGCTCCTGGCCGGGCTGCCACCACACTGACCACTAGACCCAACTGCCACCACTCCAACCACCAGATCTGATCCTCCACATCTGTTTCTGAACAATACCCCTTCATGGAGTGCAGCATATTCCCCCAGTGTGACTGTCCAATTCTGCTGGCTCCTTTCAAGATGAGGGCCTCCTAGGGAGAAGCATCTCAGTAGCATAGGGACTGCAAAACTAGCCCCACCCTCACTCCCTCCTCCCCACCCCATGAGTGCAAATCTGTGTAAGGGGACTAGCTATGATCTGGCACTATATCATCATATAGTACAGCTAGCTGCAACACTGTCTGTGTATGAATAATACGTCATACTTTGATCTGTGGTATCTAGTGCAATGAATATTCTGATATACCCAGTTTATAGTGAGGTTGAGGCTCAGGTTGGCCATGGCTGCATAAGATGATGGTTTTCTGAGGATAGTGGTGAGATGATAGCTGGCAAATCCCTTTAAAATAATGTTTAGGAAAGAAAGAGTGACATTCTCACCAAGTTTAGAAGACTATTCCAAATGTAATTCTGCTGGTCAATGTGGCAAAGGCTTGTCCTTCAAGCAGTAGGTCTATGCTATATAGGCATTAACTCTCAACTCTACCTTTGAATGGGTCTGTTACCCATAATAACCATTTGCACCTTTGCATGACAGCAACCATTTTTTCAGACTGGTCATGCCATCACACTTTGGACTGACACTGTTAGCTAAGCTTACCTCAGCACAAACATTTCCACCCTGTTAAAACCTGCCAACAAGGATCACCCCCTCCTCCCCCCAGGGACATGACAGTTTTTTACAAAAACATTAATGATAAAGAAATGCTGATTTTCTTCAGGCAGCTCTTGGGTTGACAGCCAAGAGAAAAGAAATATAAAAGTAGTGCCAATGGGTTTTGATTAGAGTTGGTTAATCCTCAGAAGTTTAGAGGGTTCTGTATGGATTATGCTTGGAGGCAGCTGAGCCCAAACTGCATGCAGGAAAAAAGGATATGTGAAGGATCCTCTCCGTATGGGGGCCTTAAGAGTATGGGGTCCAAGGAGAAGGAAAAGGGTATTTCTTCAGAACTGGTTTAGAGAAGCTGGTGAAGTTCTGGCCATATTTTTTTTTAAATAAAATTGTTTTATCTTAAGAATTCTTGGATTTTTAAAATTAAACTTAAGCAATTGCCTTCATTTTTCACCATCAATGGTATTTAATATGCAAAGGTTCTGCTGTATACTCAGATGCTCTGAATTCAAATGATTTTTAGCTAGTCAGGACCCAGGAGTCAAAGGTGACCATTTTACAATTCTTGGCAAGCACTGGATTTCTGTCTCAGAGAACATTCAAATCTACATCCTTGGGTGGTCATTAATCAATTTTTTGTAGCACACCTCATTTCACCATAACATAGGCCCATGTAGACATGCAGTTTGTTTACTGCTTTAGGGAAAAATGGGTAGATTAAATCAAATGCAAATGCTATTTATTTAGCACATTTATATTCAATTCTCAATTGCTTGTGTCCCTTTCTTAGTAACTTTGCAAATGGAGTGCAGGAGGCAGTGTATAGAATTTAAATAAGGAAAAAATGTGTTATTTTAACTGAGAAGAGGCTGGCTAGCTTGCTATAAATGACCCCCAAACCATCAGCAAACAGATTTGTTTCTCTTTTTTTATTATACACTCAATATTACAGTATAATATCAATACAAATCCACAGGATTAGATATCTTCTACTAAAGATATTAAAAAGTTGGTCAAGAAGCTATCTGAAACATTGATATTAATTTTTAAACAGATATTGGAATACCAGGGAAGTTCCAGAGGACTGAAAGAAGGTTAATTTTAGTGCCAGTGTTTAAAAAGGGTAAAATGGGTTATCCTGGGTAATTATACACCTGTTAACTTGACACAGATCCTGGGCAAAATAAAATTGATCCACTGAGACTCAATCATTAAAGAATTAAATTTTGTGACTATAATTAATGCCAATCACCATAACTGTGTGGAAAACTGATCTAACTGAATATTTTTTTAAAGTGGGATTACAAATTTGGTTGATAAATTACATTTTTATGTTATATACTTGGACTTCTGTAGGGCATTGGACTCAGTACCACTGAACATTCATATTAAAAATGAGCACCATAAAAAATCAATATAGCACATATTAATGGATTAATAGCTAGCTAACATAGATCACAAAACATAGTTGTTAGAGTGGAATCATCAGTTAATTGGTACACTTCTTATGAGATGCCACAGGGATTGTTTCTTGGCCTCTGCTTTTTATTAGTGACCTGGGAGAAAATACACAGTGTTTGCAGGTGAAGTTTGTAGAAGACACAAAGACTTATATGTGATCTGGGTCACTTGATAAATGGGATTGTTGGGGGCACACTTACTGTTATGGCACCCGCTTGCATCAGTGCATGATATTGCCATTATCCTCAGCTCCCGTGCCTATTGTGGGCTATCTACCAAGACACATACATGCTTAAACCCCTTCAGGGGTATCCTGAAGGTCCAACTGAAAGTTCACAAAACATCCCAACATAAGAGATCCTTCAGTTTCCTGTCTTGGGCTTTTCCTCAGCCCATCCTTTGGGGTCAGTCCTTAGCCCCACCCTGGGCTCAATATTTCTTATGTTGGGCTTGCAGGCCCCTTCTTTAGGAACTTGAAGGGGAACCCACACCCTGTATTAAGCAGCTAGATGTGCAGTTTCAGACATGCTGCTGTTTCCCTAGGCTACTCCCTACTTCTGTGCGCCTTATGCTGCTTTTCCACAGCCTGTGCTTAGTACAACCTCCATTTGGTTCTCAGTCCTCTGGCTTCTCTTTTCTCTAGTGGACTAATTCATCTTCCACCCCTCTTGGACTCCACTGAAATACTTTTAATAACCCTACCTCAGAGCCTCCCCCCAGGAGCCTAACCTGCCACTGCAGAGTTCTTCCTCTGTTGCTTCTGGTCTTAGCGGGTTTTCCCTCACTGCCTCCTTAGGGATCTCTCTGCTTCTTGTAAGCTCTAGTTCAGGGTTTCCCCCAGAGGAGCCTATGCTGCTCCTTGTTTGTCCTCCTACCCTATCTTTGGGCTTCCACCAGCTCCCTATATTTCTCTCCACAGGAGAATCCTGTCTTCTCTAGACTCTTCCTAGGGAGACGGAACTCTCCTACTCCAATCTTCTCCTCTCAGGAGAGTTTCCTCATCTCCTCATAAGGTCTAAGTGCCTAATGGGTCCTTAGCTAGCTCCACCCCTACTCCTTCAGGAGGTAATTAGTTAATCACCCTAAAGGGCAGAGCATGACTGGATTTTTTCTGCTTTTAGCAGGTGATGGGAGTCACTGCATCACAGACACACATTCAAAGAACATATGTTTTAGAATAGAAAATACAAGGTAATACATCTAGGAACCAAGAATATAGGCCATGCTTCCAGGATGCAGTAACTCTGAAAGGGCCTTATGGGCCCTGGTAGATAAATAAACTGAACATAAGTTCCTAGTGCAATGTGGTGGCTAAGAGGGCTAAATGTGATTCCTGTTGTATATTAAGGGAAATAAGAAAGAATAGAGAGGCTGTGATGATGTTCGTCCATCGTTTTCGAAGAAGACCTTGACATCTAGCAGGTTGTAAGCTGTCCACAGTGCGTCCGCAGGTGGCTGGCAAGGCCAATACGGGCACGGAATGTTCTGCCACATGTCGGGCAGACATGCGTGGGCACCACTGTTACAGCATTTGCAGCTCTGGCTTTACGAAGTGCTCGCTTCTCTTGTGCTATGGTTATCCTTCTGGCTTCAGATGTCTGGCAACCTTGGTGGATCAGCGTACGCCATGTCGATCGATCTTGTGCCAAGGTTTCCCAGGAGGTGATGTCGATATCCAGGGATTTAAGAGAGGCTTTCAGCGTGTCTTTGTATCGCTTCTTTTGTCCCCTGTGCGATCGCTTTCCTTGAGACAGCTCACCATAGAAGAGCTGTTTGGGGATGCGGTAGTCTGGCATCCTTACAACATGGCCTGCCCAGCGTGTCTGGGCTTTCATGAGCAGAGTGTAAACTGACAGCAGGCCTGCTCTGGAGAGGACTTCTGTATCTGGCACCTTATCCTGCCACCGGATCCTCAGAAGTCTGCGGAGGCAAGTCATATGGAAGTGGTTCAGCTGCCTAGCGTGCCTCCTGTATACAGTCCAAGTCTCACTGGCATACATCAAGGTAGTTAGCACTACTGCGCGGTAGACTTTAAGCTTTGTAGCAAGGCTTATTCCACGGTGGTCCCACACGTTGGTCAGCAGTCTGCCAAATGCAGAACTTGCCTTGGAGATTCTGCAATTGACCTCGATGTCAATTGTCACTGCGCAAGAAAGGGTGCTGCCAAGGTATGTAAATTGGTCCACTGCTTGCAGCTTTTGTCCCTTCACTGTGATGGTGGGCTCTTGGTGTTGGGCTTTCGGAGCTGGCTGGTGCAACACTTCGGTTTTCTTTATGTTGATGAAGAGGCCGAAGTTGTCACATGCTGCTGCGAATTTATCCATGCTAGCTTGCATTTCCTGCTCTGATCCAGCATTCAGGGCACAGTCGTCAGCAAAAAGGAGGTCTCGTAGCACAGTCTCCTTTATTTTGGTGACAGCCTGGAGTCTTCGCAGGTTGAACAGTTTCCCATCAGTCCTGTATCTCAGGCTGATTCCCAAGGAACTGTTCTGAAAGGCGTCTGACAGCATAGCTGAAAACATTATGCTGAACAGGGTCGGTGCCAACACACACCCTTGCTTGACACCGTTTGTGATGGGAAAGGCCTCTGAAGCTTCTCCATTGTCCAAAACACGAGCCGTCATGCCGTCGTGGAACTGACGTACCATCAGGATAAATCTGTCAGGGCACCCAAACTTCGACATGATGCGCCACAGACCTTTGCGACTGACAGTGTCAAAAGCCTTGGTAAGATCCACGAAGATGGTGTACAATTCGCGATTCTGCTCTTGACACTTCTCTTGGAGCTGTCGGACTGCGAAGATCATGTCCACAGTGCCACGCTCTTTGCGGAAGCCGCACTGTGTCTCGGGTAGTAGACCCTGTTCCAGGTGGTCAATCAGGCGATTCAGCAACACTCGTGCAAGGATCTTACCTGCGCTAGAAAGCAGTGATAGTCCTCTATGATTATCGCAAACTTTTCGATTTCCTTTCCTCTTATAGAGGTGTACGATGGACGCGTCTTTCAATTCCTGAGGAATGGACCCTTGATTCCAGAATGACTGGAACAGCTGAGTGAGTTTGTCAACAAGCATTGCACCACCATCCTTATAGATTTCCGCTGGAATCGCATCAGATCCTGAGGCCTTGCCACTGGACAGCTGTCTAATGGCCTGTAGGGTTTCAGTCTCTGATGGTGGAACGTCCAGGCTGTAGTTAATATCCGCCTGGGGTATTCTGTCAATCGCCTCATTATTGATGGAAGATGGGCGGTTCAGTACGGATTGAAAATGCTCAGCCCAGCGCTGTAGAATCAGAGTCTTCTCAGTAATGAGAGTTACACCATCTAAGTCCAGGAGAGGGGAACTCCCTGAAGGCCGAGGTCCGTACAAGGATCTAAGTGCTTCGTAGAACCGTTTGGCATCGTTTCTATCAGCAAACTTCTGGATTTCATCCGCTTTGGCACTCAACCAGGAGTCCTGCATCTTGCGAAGCTTGCTCTGTACGGTCCTGCGAATGTTGTTCAAGGCACTTTTATTAGCTGTTGACAACGGGTCATTCTGATGAGCACGGTGAAGGTGGTGCTTTTCAGCAGGTCAAGCCTTGATCTCTTCGTCGTTTTCATCAAACCAGTCCTGCTGTTTCCTATGTGAGGGTCCTAGAACCTTCAGTGCAGAAAAGTGCACAATATTTCGGAAGCGTTCCCAGTTCCTCTCAACATTTTCCTCTAATTGCAGCTCTGAGAGTTGGTTGCCAAGATCTTCTACTAGTGAAGCTGCTGTGTTGGGGTTCCTCAGTTTACTGACGTTGATCTTTTTCATCACAGCTTTGTTTCCTTGCGGACGTCTCTTTGGCTTGATGTAAAGGCTTAATTTAGAGATGATAAGTCTATGATCAGTCCAACAGTCAGCACTCGGCATGGCCTTGGTCACCCTTACATCCTGTCTGTCTTTCCTCCGCACGATGACATAATCAATGAGATGCCAGTGCTTGAAGGGTGGGTGCATCCAGGACGTCTTTTTGCGAGTGGGCCGGCAGAAGATGGTATTGGTGATGATCAGATCATGAGCCGCACATGTCTTCAATAGTAGTAGGCCATTGCTGTTGCATTTGCCGATTCCATTTTTTCCAATGATGCCATCCCAGGCAGAGTGATCGGATCCTACTCTCGCGTTAAAATCGCCAAGTAGAATCAGCCTGTCGGTGTGCTTCACGGATGAGAGTAGGGCATCAAGATCTTCATAAAACTTGTCCTTTACTTCATCCGGATTCGTCATTGTGGGTGCATAAGCGCTGATTAATATAGCTCGCTTTCCTCTCAGTAGTGGAAGATGCAGTGTCATGAGTCGATCGTTCACACCCTTGGGAAAACTGGCAAGTTTGCGGACAAGATGATTATTAACCGCAAAGCCAACTCCAGATTCACGACGTTCGTCACTGCTGCGTCCACACCAGAAGAATGTGTAACCACCTCCTGTTTCTGTGAGCTGACCTTCGTTGGCTAGACGAGTTTCACACAGGGCCACAATATCGATGTTAAATCTTGCGAGCTCTCTGGCGACCAGGGCTGTTCTTCTTTCTGGTCGATCTGCTGAGGGGTTGTCTTGAAGCGTGCGTACATTCCATGTACCAATAATGAGTGGTGTCACCTTACATTTTATTATTTGAAATTTTGTTGTTCGACCGCATAAGATGGGATCCCCTCCAGCCGCGGTAAGCTGGCCAGGGTTCTATGAAGCAAACAATGTTTAGGGCACCTTTTCTAGCCCCTTCCTCTTACTATGGAGGTGAGCAGTGCGGTCCTAAAGAGGACTGCTCAGTCACTCAGGTAGACGCCGAATCCAGCTGTTGCTTCGGTCAGCAGGAAGACGACCATTAGACCTGAGCCGCCTGTGTGCAGGTCCACGGCTACAGCTCCCAGTGTATACACACCTGCTGCTTTGTCGCTTGCCTATCACCACAGGACTTTAAGGATTACGGAATTTGGAGGGATGTCAAGACTTGCGCGTGAATTCGATTAAAGTGAGGGAGAGGTGCGCATAGTCAGCCTCACTCTCTCTTCCCAGATTCCATCTTACTCCAATGGCAGGACAAAAGTCGAGATGGTTGGAGATGGGCTGGGCGCAGTGGTTGACCAGGGCGTCTTTCGCGTCTTGCCGTGCTCTTAGCGTACCACATCGCTTGCAGAAACCGCCTTCATGATCATTGGTCCTATTCTAAAAGGTCTCATCCGCTCAATCCGCCGGAGTCTGTCTTCACATGCTCGGGATAGACAAGGCCCTATCTCACCATAGGTCTATGCCGTAGGTCTATGAGGGTAGCCGTCGGGCATAGAGAGGCTGTACTGTCTTTATAAATGGCTCAACCAGAAGTTGTGGACTTGATGCAAGAATTACTGTGTGAACTTGTATGGCCTGTGTTATCAGGCTAGATGATTCTAATGGTTCCTTCTGGCCTTAAAATCTATGAAAGCATACAAGTTACAATTACTATTATAACTTATAAAATATTTATACAGCACTTGTCACAGTGGTATCTAGATATATTCTATATCAGATTAAAAGTACACATCACCACAAGAATGGGGAGCATATATCACACAACCCTTTCTCGGCAACCAGCTCTTCATTCTGACGAGACATAAAATCATGAATAGCACCCAGAGGATATAAAATAGCAGCAGAAACAAGTGTGTGCTGTTATCACAAAGCCTCAACAAAGAGATACATCTTACACTTCACCCTAATCTTTGGGGCTCAAATGGATTTCCTATGGGATCAAATTCCAGAGGTGAGGGTCCTTGACCAACATTGCTCTTCCCTCAGTTCCCTTGTGCTTAAACCTAAGGGCTATCTATCCAGATAGTTCTGTGATGGAGTATATAAACCCCACACTGGACAAAGGGAGGAAGTGATTATTGTTCTGCACTAGAGTCAGTGACTGAAATTCTTTGCTCCCCATTAATACTTGCCAGAATATGCCCTCCACCTGTAGTAAGGAGGAAGATCGCAGAATATGAAGGGAAGGAGGTAGATAATGAGAAGAAGGACTGTCCATCTAAGGGAAAGAGATTCCAATGTCAGAGAGAACTGGCTTTCCAGGCCTAAGAAGCGAAGCCAACTGGGGAGAGGAGACATTTTTCTGGAAAAAGGAATGCTTATTTTACAAACTGCCTTAAAATTTGGTAATTGGGGAAAAAGTCTCCAGATCTCCTTAAGATCAATTTAATGTTTTTTCAATAAAATCAGCCTGCAAACTGTTTGACCACTGGGTGCAAAGCTAATCACAACACCCTGAGGAAAGAGAAGGCCTAACTACGAGCTAGGTGGTTTCAGATACTAACCACAGCCCATCTCTGACTTGGAACAATGAACTATAATTAAACTGGTTTAATTTAGAATTTAATCAAAGTACTATTATTTTTCCCAAACTCATTCTGGAGTCATCTCCATCTTCAGTTGCTGCTGAAGCTTGTTTGGTCTCTGTCATATCCCTCCAACCTTAGCTACTGCAGTGAAAAAAGGAGATGTAGTCAGCCATAGCTGGGACCCAAATGTAGTGCTTTACAGATCACGGAAAACATCTTGAATTCTCACCCAGAAATTATTTGGAATATAATGAACAATACGAAGTACCTGTTGTGACATTCTGTATCTTGGGGTTGTGTAGTGTAACCCCCATATTCCTCATTTTCATTTAATTGTGATCTTGCATATAAAGCATGCCTTGTAAGGTATCAGGGGAAAGGTTATGATCTGCTGAAAGTCATTTCTCTATACATATATGTGTATCATTAATACATATGAAGTTATGAGAATTGTGTTGTACGGTTGTCACTAAAACAAGCTGGAAGTTGGGGAATCAGCCAGATATTAGCTCCCCAGAGGCAACATCAAGGAAAGTAACCAACACCCAGGCAGGGTGTCAAATAACCCATCAGCCATTGTCCAGCAAGGGAGCCTCAATGCAGTGACTCACCTGCATGAAGCCACAACAGGGGAATTGCTCAACCTTGCTTGGAGAGACTCAGCAATGCCCCCAGACATGCCTGGACTTGTGCTCCCCAAGCACATGGACTGAGGGTATAAAACAGACAGAGCGGACATATACTGGGCCCTTCTCCTGCCCCCACCTTCACTGCAAGCAACTAAGACACTGAGAAGATGACAAGACTCCAACTCCTGTATATTAAGGACTGCACTGTCCAGTGGGGTGAGAAAAACTGCTTAATGTAGATGTTGCCCAGTCTAATAGGGTTGAGAGTTTAGACTTCATGCTTGTATTTTATTTTGATAACCACTCTGACTTTGCCTATCACTTAAAATCTACCTTTTATAGTCAATACATTTGTTTAATTGTTTATCTTTACTAGTGAGTTTGTATGAAATGTGGGGCAAATCTGCTCAGGTTGGCAAAGGCTGGTGTATGTCCACTTTCCATTGTTGAAGCGGTGAACCAATTAATAAATTTGCACTTCCCATCTTGAGCAGTGCAAGACAGTATATTCCTGTTGTACAATGCTGGGAACTGGAGGGATTTGGCTGATGCCTTTCTCTGTGTGATTCATGAGTGGCTCTGGGAGCATTCATGCAATCTAGCTGGGTGCAGGGCTCCGCATGCAGTTGTGCTAAGTGATCACAGCTCCTGGAGGGGTTGCTGCTGGTCACTAGCAAGGCATTGTGAGAGACAGCCCAGGCTGGGGAGAGTTCAGGGGGCACAGTCCCAGGCAGCACCCCTGGGGGGATTACGTCACACCTGTGTAATATGCTCTTGTTGGCCTACTTTCCAATAGGGTAGGCCAACAAGAGCATATTACGCAGGTGCTTCATATTGTCCATTAAATACCAAACAACCTACTGGAAAACATGTTGCACTAGCTTGAATTTCCAAGTGGTATTTGAAGCTAGTCCAAGTTAATACAATATTGCAGTAGTCCAGCCTCGGGGTGTCTAAGGACCTTGGTCAGGTCTGCAGCTGAGGTGAATGTTGAAGTCTTTTGGCCAGTCAGAGATGAAAAAGGTATTCCTGGCAACTTCTGCTACGTGGACATCAAGGAGCAGTCAAGCTTGCAATAGCACGTAGAAGTTGCAGATCACTTTGATGACACAGCAGACTGTGGGAGCAGATATCTGCTAGTCTTCTGTCCACCAGCATCATTACTATCTTATCTAGATGAAGCCTCAGCCATTTTACTTTCATGCAGCTTCCTATTTCTGCCAGGTACCAGACAAGCAAGAAAACTGCTGTGCTAAGGTAGGTTGAAAAGGAGATGTAAAGCTGAATATTATCAGAATATTGTTGAAATTGTAGACCACATCTCCTACAGGCAAGAGCAGAGCCTTGTGGGATTCCACAGTTGAGTGCCTTTGAGGAGACTGAGCCATTGGCTATATGTGATCTCTATGAGAACAAAGAATAGAGCCACTTAAACGACTCTATCTACCTCAGCTTGGTCCCATAGTCAGCTTGGTCCCTTAAGTTTGATGATATTGAAGGTTAATGTAAAGGTTAAGCAAGGATCAGAACAAGGCTTGTTGATAAGTTTCCAGCATCTTGGCCTCCCACAGAAAGGCATTCATGACTTCGATCACTAAGAGTATGGCTACACTGCAATAAAACACCTGGCGTATGCCATCAGAATTAGCATGTATATGTCTTCCCATGCTGTGTGATCAGATGCAAGCTCTTGAGGCTATAAAATTTCAATGTAAATGTTTGGGCTCAGGCTGGAGCCTGGGCTCTGGGACCCTGAGCCAAACTCAGCTGACATGGGCCAGTGGTGGATGTTTTGTTGCACTGTAGACATACCCTAAAAGGCCCAAATAATCTCCCTGGGTTCAACCAGCCAAAAAGAGGAGGATCTATCTCACTGTTGATTGCATGCACATTTGAATCTTAGGACTGTGAAACTAGATTAGAGTCAAGACAGTGCACCTATTTCCTCCTGGACTGGTATTGCTGCTGTGCATCCCATAAAATTTCTACAAATCCAGTTGGTCATCTCCAGGATGGAGAATAAGAATTCCTCATAGCTGGAGACATTTACTACAGGTGTTTTGAGGAGACACTATTAATCAAGTGGCCCATTACATTCAACAATTCTGATACTTGACATTAAGATTCTATAACAGAGGTAACAAAAGATTCCACCTCAGCTGCAAGGCCCTAATTCCTTTCCCCTGTGGCTTTGTCTACACTACAAACCATTTAGCGACACAGCTGTGCCTCTACAGCCATGACGCTAAAAGGCACAAAAAGAGCTCTCCTGACGACAAAAAATTTCCACCCCCAATGAGCAGCAGCAGCTTTGTTGGCAGGAGAGCGCTCCTCCCGACAAAGCAACTGTTCATGCCAGCATTTTTCATTGGTAAAACTTTTGTCGTTCGTGTGTGTGTGTGTTTTAACACCCCTGAACGACAAAAGTTTTGCCAATGAAGTTCCAGTATAGACAGGGCCTATGAGTACCAGGTGATGGGGCTGTACTTGTACCATATACAGAAATCCACATGAGGATTAGACCACGTGCAGGCAGTGTACACTGACAATTAAATCAGATGCTCTGATCTCATTGCCTTGACTCTTTTGGATGGGATGTGATTATCCCCAAGACCAACTGGTTTTCTCTGAAGAAGAGGAAGTGCCTGTTTCCCTCCGCCCATCCCAGCTACTGGTATCTACAGGGGGATGAGAGTTATGGATTTCTGTCCTGTCCCCACCATTCCTGGGTTCTGAGGTTTTGGGGTGCTTTATCCCACCTCTACCATAATGGAATTGCTGAAAGAACTTCTGGTACTTCTCCTCTGACTTTCTGGCTGGTTATAGCCTGGCTAATTCCTGCTCCCTGTCCCCTTTTGTTTCCATAAGGGAGCCTGGGCTGTTCTCAGAAGTTACCAGCAGACAGGAGAGCTTAAGATATATGTTCAGGGACTATACAAAAAAACATTTTTAGGAGAGCTTCATTTTAAATTAGCCCCATATTGGGTTGTAACTATGCCTGACCTTCATATTTGTACAAGGGCCACAAAAAATGATGCCAGCTAACGTTAAATAAATGAGAAACTTTTTTCCGAGATAGCCAGTATTTAATGTATAATTAATTTTTCCTTCTCATGAACATATAGAGTGTATATCAAACAAATGGTGTCTCTTTACAGTACTCTTGCTGTGAAGTTTTCTCATAAGCCTTGTCTACACTGAGGAAAGGAGGTGTGTTTAGGAAATGTGTTAACCAACACATGGTAATTAATGTGTTTTAAAACAGCACAAGCACCTGCAGAAGACAAAACCAGGGATGTTTAAAAATATGTTCACTTTTCATTGTCTATGTCTACATTAGGTGGTAAGTTGTATTTAAAAACATGTTCATTAACATTTGTTTAACTAACACATTTCCTAAACACACACCTCATTTTCTCAGTGCAGGCAGGTTCCTATTGCTTTGTTCTTGCCCTTAGGCTCCACTTTGATCAGTGACAGGCAAAGCTACCACAGTCACTAAGCTATTAGCACTTCTAAAATCAGGAATGCAAAATATTTTTGATCTTCTGAGCTGCCACTTAGCCAAGTCAATCTCTCCTGTAACTTTACCAGCAGAATTGAATCTATGGTGCACCTGCTGTTATCATTCAACAATTCTATTTCAGACTTCAGAATCATATGAGACAGGCTCTAAGGTCTCTAAGAACAGGTCCATAGCTGTTTAAATATAGTGAAACCTGTAAGACATCACCCTTAGTGGGCATATTCTGGTCTTAAGACAACATCCTGCCTAGTTATATATTTGTAGCAGTCCTGTGAAGATTAATTATGGTAATTAATATTTGTGAAGCACTCGGATACCATAGTGATGAACACCATACAAAAGCCTATGAGGAAATTAAAAAATGGTCTTTAAAACATAGTTTGAATAGTGTGCAGTAAATAAGGCATTTAACAAGGAGGATAAAATAAAATATTGAATAGCTGTTCATTAATTGAGGATCATTCATACTGTGCACTGAATGAGGTAGGATTCCTGTGGGGAAAAAAGATTATGTGCATATGCACAAGTATGCACAAGAGGGCTGAAATAAAGTTGTAGAGGCCGCCTTACTTCTGTCATTTCCCAGCTTTCAGTACTTGACATTGCAGCCTTGATAAAGTTCTTTTAATGTAGTTTTGTGTGTGTGTGTGACATATATGTAATTTATCAGAACTCCATTCCATTTAAATGTGTAATTAGTTTGTGATTACTAGCACCTAGGCAAATAATTTTTAGTTTAGCAATTAAGTCATCTGTATTTGTAAGAATAAGGTCCTATATAGAATTAGCCCGAGTGTAATACTTTGTGTTAGAAAAATATAATCTATACCTTTTAGAAATTCCAAGTAAGTTTTATTAGTGGCAGCATGTGACCTCCAACATATATCCCCTAGATTGAAATCTCTTTTGATAACACAATTTTTCCTTTCTCCATATTATAGACAGATGTCTAAGGAGATGTTCATTGTAATCTCCAGTCTGATTTGGTGGGTCTACAAAACCTCCAGTAACACCCCATCTTTCAGTTTATCATTGAGAACAGTGATTTTCAACCTATGGTTCACAGACCTCTGGGGGTCCGCAGACTGTGTCCAAAATTTCCAAAGGAGTCCGCACCTGAAAAAAGGTGAATGAAAAAAGGTTGAAAACCACTGATTTAGAACATTGTCCATAAGTATTCCAGGTCCTGCTTTTCTGAAATGTCAATGCAGACCATGCTTTCCTTCCTAAATAGGGTGTATCCACTGATTTTAATAGTCATATTATGTGAATCATTCTATCATGTTTCAATAATACCAATTTTGGCAAATTTCTTTTAATACGTGACCATTTTTAATTCCAATGCTTTTGTCACCTGTAGACAGCCTTTGAGATTTGCTTGACATGGGGGTACACCTACAATTCCTAGAGGTAAACTGTTTACATGTGGTTTAGGAGTAAACAGATTATTTGCTTTTGTCCACATCACAGTTAATAGCACAAAGAGAAATTGCATATATATGTGCCCCCATCACTACCTCCCAGAATCTATCAACTTGGTGGCTTTGTTTGCAATCCACCAAGATTTTCTTTTAAAAAATGTACATAATTTAAACATAACTTTACTATACACTTTCTGTATGCCGTATCTGCTAAGGCTATAAACCCCAATAACAGAGAGGAATTACTCAGTGGTACTAAGCAATATACAGTAACTAGGAGGAATGGGATGAGAGGGGTGTGTAGAGAAAGAAAAGAAAGGGGTGTAGGGAGCAGGAGGGGAGCTACCTGTGTGCAAAGGAGGGGAGACCTGTTTATATGCATGTGAGAATTTTTGTAGAGGAAGAAAACATATGTGAAGGTAGGATTGTTTAGGTTGTGCAAAAATCCCTAATGTAGCAAGCACAGGTATGAAAGAAATTGCTGATTTACAGTATGTAAGGCAGACTCTAAATAATAAACATTCCTAGCTACCTTTTCAAGACTCACTTTTGTTCACCCTAAATTCTAAGGTGCTAAGTTTTATAGAAACCAATTTTACCATTTTGTACTAAAACTATATACTTTATTAAAGGATTTTTTAAACACAAAGGCAAAGAAACATGGAAAATGTTTAATAAGAATTCCACAAAAGTTACTCTCCAACAAGATTGGTATGTATTGAGTTCCAAATAATTAACACAATTTATTTTCCTCAGTAATCAAATGATGTACAAGAAACATCTGAAAAGAACTTTGTCTGTGTGACTTGAAAACTTCCTGTTTTTGAGAAATAGTGGATGCACATTTTCTGAACTTTTACTCAAAACTTTTCCTATTTCAGAATTAGTTATTTTAAGGGATGCCTCCTCTTACATGGTGCCTAACTACAGGCCAGTCAGTCTCACCTCAGTCCCTGGAAAAATCATGGAACAGGTCTTCAAGGAATCAATTCTGAACCACTTAAAGGAGGGGAAAGTGATCAGGAACAGTCAGCATGGATTCACCAAGGGCAAGTCATGCCTGACTAACCTAATTGCCTTCTATGATGAGATAACCGGCTCTGTGGATGAGGGGAAAGCAGTGGATGTGCTATTTCTGGACTTTAGCAAAGCTTTTGATACAGTCTCCCACAGTATTCTTGCCAGCAAGTTAAAGAAGTATGGGCTGGATGAATGGACGATAAGGTGGATAGAAAACTGGCTAGATGGTCGGGCTCAACGGGTAGTGATCAATGGTTCCATGTCTAGTTGGCAGCCGGTATCAAGTGGAGTGCCCCAAGGGTCGGTGCTGGGGCCGGTTTTGTTCAATATCTTCATTAATGATCTGGAGGATGGTGTGGACTGCACCCTTAGCAAGTTTGCAGATGACACTAAACTGGGAGGAGTGGTTGATACGCTGGAGGATAGGGATAGGATACAGAGGGACCTAGACAAATTAGAGGATTGGGCTAAAAGAAATATGATGAGGTTCAACAAGGACAAGTGCAGAGTCCTGCACTTAGGACGGAAGAATCCCATGCACTGCTACAGACTAGGGACCGAATGGCTGGGCAGCAGTTCTGCAGAAAAGGACCTAGGGGTTACGGTGGACGAAAAGCTGAATATGAGTCAACAGTGTGCCCTTGTTGCCAAGAAGGCTAATGGCATTTTGGGTTGTATAAGTAGGGGCATTTCCAGCAGATCGAGGGAGATCTGCTGGGAAGACGGATACACACTAATTCTGCTCAAGCTAGCATGCAAAAAATAGCAGTGTATCCAGGGGTGCCATGGGCGGTGGTTGGGGCTACCATCCAAGTGTGTATTTAGGGGGTGTGGATAGTTTGTACTCAGGCTGTGGGTTTGTACTCAGGTGGCCAGCCTGTGCTCCCAGCTGCAGTGTAGACATACTCTTAGAGAACCACTCCAAAGACCTAATGGAATGGAGTCTTACAAAGGGGTTATCTGATAAGATTTCTTTCCTTTATCATCCTATTCAGTTGTGGAATAATAGCTGACACTACAAGCATACAGGAACACACACAATGAGGGTGGTGTTTCAATATCTCAGTGTTGTAGGAGGGAGGTCTATTACAGGCAAAAGGACTGATGGTAAAACTGAAGACAAATGTGGTTGTTGCGGGGTGGATACCCGCTCCTGCCCTGCGGGGCTTGAAACAGCCCAGGAGAGGGCTGTGGCTGGGGCAAGAAGCCTGGGCTGATTGGGAAAAGTAGGCTCAGCTGTGGCCATGCCCCAGTCAGGCTCAGCTGGCCTCTATAAGAGTCTGTGAGCCAGAAGCCTAGTCAGTCTCCTTCTTCCTATAGAGGGAGAAGGGCTTGGCTGCAAGGTGCCAAGCAAGACCCCTAGATTAGGAGCAGGGCTGGGGAAGGGCCAGAGGAGCTGAGAGCTCTGGCCTAGAAAGCTCCAGGCTGTGGGCCTGACTGTAGGCTGAATAGGTGCAGGGTTGCAATGGGGCAGCCCATGGGGAGGCAGACACAGCAGGTCTGGACCCCTTTGCCTGTGATGGGTGGCTTATACTGCAGTCTGCCTCAGTGAATGGGGGATAGATGGTGACTGGGCAGTAACCAAGACTTAGGTGAAATGGGTATAGTGGTGGGGGTTCCCCTGGGAGGGGGAGACCTAGAACTGTGGGGGTACTGCCAGGGGGCAGCACCCGGTAAAAGGTGCACTGAGGTCCTAGGAGGGACACAGGGGTTAGAGTGTGGTAAGGTGGATCACCGGCCTGCAGAGGGTGCTCCTGGCTGGAAAATGAGCTAATTCCTGAGGATGACCAGCAGGAGGTGCTGCAGGTGAGTCTGCACCCTTACCATGGTAAAGATGTATTGTTCTTCCATACAACTGCTTAAAAAAAATCTAAGTTGTTGGTTCACTAAAATGCTGTTTTGTACTGTAAGGATCCATGCAGGTACTAATGCTGGAATTCTGGAAAACTTTTTATTTAGAGATTTCCAGTTTCCACTGTCACAGCAGAGATACTGTTACTGTAGGGGTGGATTACTTACAAAGTGCATGAGCAGACTCAATTGCTCTCCAGTTTTACCACTTCTTGTCTTTGCCACCATGTCACAGTTTGCATTTGTTCTGTCATTCTAAAATGCAAATCTCACTTCAAACCAGAGCTAACCACACAGTCAATGTATTGGCACCTGTAGCGAGTCGGTGTGGCTCCCCTCCTGCCCAGCAGAGGGAGCCCCCTCCCAGACGCCCAAGTGGGCTGAGTCACCACTTCCTGTCCCCGCCCCCCGGAAGACAAGGGGCAGGAAGTAGAAAAGGAGGACGCCAAAGCTCAGTCGGGAGCCAGCCACTGCCGGGAGCAGACGTGTCGGCGGGGGCTCCAGACTGGGAGCCCTCTAGGACCCGAGGCGGCGATCCAGACTGGCCCCCACTACCCCGCGCCCGGTACGATGAGGAACCCGCGGAACTTCCCCGGGATCGGATCCCGGAGCAGCCGCTAGGACTTCCCCGCGCCCGGTACGAGGAGGAACCGCCACCGCTGCTTCCGCCCTGCTGTTATCCGGAGGAACCATCGGAGCCAGCCTGGCCGGACTGCCAGCAGGAGTTGCCTGACTTGCCCCCAAGCCCTGGTCCTGCAGACCCCATGAGGGTGGACTGGCCCGAACCCATGGCAACCGAGGAGCAGGTACCTATAGAGGGGGATATGGAATGTAGCCCGGGGATAGCCGACCCCTGTCAGGCTATAGGCACCGAGGTACCCATGTCAGTGTGTTTCGGTCAGGACCCCACTGACCAGCGGCAGTGCTAGCCGCTAATAGGGCCCAGGGCTGGGACACAGTGGAGTGGGTGGGCCTGTGTCCCCCCTGCCACCCCACTCACGGGTGGCAGTCTCCCCCTCACCCCAGCGCAGACAGAGAGGCCTGCACTAGTCTGAGTTGTTGTCATCGCTCAGCTCCTGACACCAGGGCCGGAGCCCTGTGGACTATTGTGTGTTGCCCCGCCCTGACCAAAGGGCCGGGGTTTGTATTGGATTGCTGTTACCCAGCCCCCCTGCTCCAGCACCTCATTCACTAAAATGACATTTTAGTTCCCATAAAAAACAATCTATTTAAATACATCATCACTAAAGTCTTGTACAGAAGTTAAAGAAGATTAATTCTGTAAACATGTTTAGTGGGAAATGAGCATATGTAATCACTAACCATGTTAGAGGAAAGACAAAAAGTGTTTTATTTCTCAAATTAAGTTGCTGGGTTTTTTTTTTTAGCCCTAAATAACTCTCCCTAAATAACTCTCCTAGATGTCAATGCTTAAGATAATTATAACAGGCTGGCAGTGTTATCTGAAACACCCCACCCTGGTCACCAGGGGCGGCTCTACAAATTTGGCCGCCCCAAGCAGTCATGCCCGGGAGGCGCCCCCGAGCCGCGGGAGCAGCGGACCTCCCGCGGGCATGACTGCGGAGGGTCCGCTGGTCGCGCGGCTCGGCTGGACCTCCCACAGCAGCGGGCGGTTCGCTGGTCCGGCGGCTCCGGTTGAGCTGCCGCGGACCAGCGAACCGTCCGCAGTCATGCCTGCGGGAGGTCCACTGGAGCCGCCGGCCAAGTGTCCCCTCCGCAGTCATGCCTGCGGCAGGTCCGCTGCTCCCGGGGCTCCAGTGGACCTCCCGCAGGCATGCCTGCGGCAGGTCCGCCGGCCCAGCCTGCCGCCCCCCTGGGAAAGGGCCGCCCCAGGCGGGTGCTTGCCCCGCTGGGCTCTGGAGCCGGCCCTGCTGGTCACAAGTTTTAATCTTAAAGGGAGAACATTTAAGTGGGTTTTGCTGACTAACATAGATGATTCTTTACCCCATGTGGACTGGAGGAGGATTAACTCTCTAAGGCAGAAGGGCTCTAAGGGTCCTAAGGAAATCTGAGGCAAAAGCTTGAACTCTACTTTGTTAACTGATTTGTTGACTACTGATTAATAAAGCCAAATTGCAGGAAAGAGAGGGGTTTGGATTTCACATAGTATGTGGGCTGTGTTTTTAGGGCTGGTTAGGAAAGATGTTTGCTTACAACATTGTCAGTCTTAATACAAGGGAATTTTGTTTAAGTGATACAAGTTAGTACCTCTCTCCAGAGAACTGATTTGACCAAAGCACATTTACTGTTAAAATTATTGCTAAAATAAAGAATGCACCAAATAAATATTGCTTTTATTTAGTGTATTACAGCTGTAAGATATAGGGTCAGACATAGGAATAATGGGTTGCAGGAAGTACACAGAGACAAAACTCCTGGCACAAAGGTTTGTTTTAGGGTTCAATTTTTTGGGGGGGAGGGTGGGCAAACTGTTACCTCTTTGTGCCGTGAGCTAGCCTTCTCCTGGATAGGTAAACTCCCCACACATCCGGGACATGCGAATCCTCCAGGTCTTAGTTGACTCAAAGGGTCTTGTATAGTCTTGCCTGGATTTAGGAGCATGTGTGATTTATAATGTTAATATCTTTGTATTGGGCCAGATTGGGGCTGGATATGCACAATTGTGCCATCTTATAAATCCTTCCTACAACACCAGACACTTGAACAGCCTCCCTGCATCTCCAGTGAAAATAGGAGGAATAGGTGGGGCCTTAATTGCTCCCCCTGTGCACCAGCCAGCATGGGACATGAGGGTAGAAATCTGCTACTGATATGGATCAGTAGTTGATTACCATCCCTGGGAGCAGAAAGGGAATTGCCCTCTTCCCTAAGGGGTTGGCTACACTTGAGAGTTACAGCACTGGTGGTGGCTTTACAGCACTGTAACTTACTCCCCGTCCACACTGGCAAGGCACATACAGCACTGTATCTCCCTGACTACAGTGCTGCATGTACTCCACCTCGACAAGAGGAATAAAGAGAACAGTGCTGGTGCTGCAGCGCTGGAGTGCCAGTGTAAACAGTGATTAATCTTACTATGCTGTAACGGACCTCTGGAACCTTCCCATAATGCTTTTTAAGTAAAGATAACACTCTTTGTTTTGTTGTGAACTCAGGGCTCCCAGAGCTGCTTATCTAAAAAACAAACACAGCTACTGTTTGCTCGAGCAGAGGCAGGCAGAGGGATCCCTTTGGAATGTTTGCTTGAGGAGAGAAGCAGCACAGTGTGTGGGGGGCGGGGGTCCGTTTCGGAGCAGCTGCTTATCTGGTCTGTGAGGAAAAAAACGAAGAGGGCTATTTGCAGTTAGTGAATGAGAGAGGGGTGGGGGAAGGAGTCGGAACTTGCAAGGCAGGGAGCTGACACAGTGTCGGCTCCAAAAATCCACTCTGTCTCCCAAGCTCCCTGTTACACTCCACCCCACCTCCCTTTTTGAAAAGCACATTGCAGCCACTGGAATGCTGGAATAGCTGCCCATAATGCACCGCTCCCAAAGCCGCTGCAAATGTGGCCACACTGCAGTGCTTTCCCTACACAGCTGTATGAAGACAGCTTTAACTCCCAGCGCTGTACAGCTGCAAGTGTAGCCAAACCCTAGGGTGCTCTTGAGACAGCATAGCCACACACCACCTCTTACACAGGGAATACTGGGTAATCTATCCCTTAGAACTATATTTTGCCACCTATCACCAAGGCATCTGGGTGTTTTGCATCAATAAGCAATTGTAAATAAGAGTATAACAACTGCCTATTTATTAACAGAAGTCCCTGCTATTTAAAAAGATCAATAATAAGCCTGGTGAAACAAACATTCATAGTCCGCCATGAAGCTTGTTAAAGTGGTAAACTGAGACTGCCAAAGGGAGGAGATTACGAGCACATACAATGCAGGCTACTTTATTGGCATATTTTTAAAAGAACAGGAAGTCCTTATTCAGGGTGAGTAACTCCATTAGCTTCAGGGGCTGCTTCTGCAACCTTTGCTTGCATGATCAGGCCCTAAGTGAACTAGCTCTGTTGTGACAATGTGTCATATTCAGAAATATTGATCATTCTAATAGGCTCCTGAAAATGAGGCCTGTGCTTCTTTTCTTCATGAAAATAAATAGAGGCTCCCTGCACAGAGCACTAGAAACTAAGCCTTTCCTGTCATTCTGGCCCTTCAAAAGGTCAGTGTAAAAATGTTATACTACAAAGTGATTTTAACCTGACTTTGCTAATGTGACATTTGGAGCATGATTGTAACAGTGTGATGTGACAGCAGGTAAACATTGGGATTTATTGGCAAATGGCATGGGGTCTGACTGTAAGGAGGAAGTTGTTCACTGATTTATCATTTTATGCTTTCCCATCCAAATGTCAAAGGAAATAAAAAGCCCACAAAGTATGAATTACAAACTGCTATAAGTGTATCAAAATGCATTAACTGCACATGATCCTTCTGAGTTTCTAGGAATGATCAAGAATACACTAGAAGTTTTGAAATTACAGGGATACCCACATACAAAAAATGTTGAGGTCCATTAAGGTTGCAGATAGGTCATCAGGGATTTGATGTAACTGTGAATTACCATAAACAGTTGAACCACTATTCATTTGTTGTGCAGGTTCAATGAATACAGCTGACCACTATGTGAGGCTTGTGGAAGCCAATGAGTTAGTGTTTGCTCATAATGCATCTGAGTGCCAACCCAAGTGAGGATTAGAACTTGCAGAACAAAGATTGTATTGGTGCATAGTTGTAATGGACCTATGGTGCTGCAAAATAAGAACATTTAACTCTCAGGAAGCCTAGCAAGGCTCAAGTTGCTTTAAGCCTGTTGGGAGGGTTTTGTGATGGCAATGACTGGCATGTGTTCCCCACAGTATGGGCCTGGTCCAAAGTCCATTGAAGTCTTGGGAAAGATTCCCATTGAATTCAGTGGGTTTTGGATTAGGCCTTATTTGCAAGGCTGTGAGCTCATGTATACCTAGTGCTCTAAGTGTCCTGCAAAATGCAGTATTTGAGCATAACATCCAGTCTCTGAGTATAATATTCTACTGGCCGTGTGATAGCTCACATTCTCTGGCAACCTTACCTACCTTGATCATGTTTGGTTTCAGGAGCTATTAAATTTTAATCAATTACATTTCTATTTTGGGCACAACATTTCAGATAGTTAGTAAAGTAGCTTTTATCACTCTCTGTTCTACTTTCTTGCTACAAAGTAGTAAAACAAATAATTAGAAGAGCTTTAGAACTGTTAAACACCTTATTTTTAGAATTATTCTGGAACACTTTGTCCAGTTCACCAGGGCTCCCCAGAGGATTCAGGGAGCATGGGGTCTTCAGCAGAGGGGGGGCCCCACCTCCAAATTGCTGCCGAAGACCCAGCACTTTGGGGCGGGTCTCAGGGCGGAAGGACCCCCCACTGCGGGTCTTTGGGGCACTTTGGCAGTGGGTCCCAGAGTGGAAGGACCCTCCACCACCACATTGCCACCAAAGACCCAGAGCGGAAGAAGCTCTGGGGGCCTGATCCCCGTGAGTTTTCCAGGGCCCCCGGAGTGAGTGAAGGACCCTGCTCCAGGGCCCCCGCAAAACTCTTGTGGGGGCCCCTGCGGGGCCTGGGGAAAATTGCCCCACTTGCCCCACCCTCCTCTGGGCGGCCCTGCAATTCACTTCCAGTTTTGTAGAAATATTTTGTCAAACATTTTACCTAGCCCCCAGAAGTAATCTGGCAATTTTGAGGTCAATACAATACTTTTGTAGATTATATAGGGAGGTGAAAATTACCTGCTAACATAAATTCATTTGTAGCCTTAATTATGGAGTGACTGTTTCACTCCACCCTACAGTTTGTAAATTATAGATATTATATGCTGGAGCATTATCATAGTAACAACTGCTAGAGTTATTGTTAAAGTTGTATAATTGTGCAATGTATAATGTCTAGTTCCACAAGAAAATCAAGTCTTCAACTATTGAAATTCATGTATGTTGAAATATAGTACACAGGGTCTCAGCTCATCCTTGTTCTTCTCTTGCACTTGACACTATATGGCCCCCTCTCCCAGCTCTTGGACAGCGGCAGAGGGAATAGAAGAATCCTGGTGCCCACCCACCACCACTCCCCAATGGAGCAAGCACTCTGCAAAAATACAGGGAGGAGGTCCAATTCATGGGAATTGTTAGGGTGACTTAAAGATATTGATTTTTTTTTGTAAAGAATTAATAGTACTAGGTAGAGGGTTGGTTGGTGATAGCATATACATGGAAGGGGGGAAAAGAAACAAATACAAAATAAAAGGTAGAAACCCCAGAATCACTTATTTTAACATGGAAGCAAATGTCAAAGGAGTGTGAGCTATTAAGGTTTTTACAGGAAAAAATTAAATGATTTTAAAAATTTTTTGGAAAATTGAAGTTTTGTGCCAATAATCATGTGGTCTTATCACAGTCTCCTTTCTCCTCCTGGCTCCTTACGCTCCTACTGCTGTCACACACACTCATTACACCTTATGTTACATTAGATCATAAACTTGTGAATGCACAACCATGACTACATGTGTTTGTACATCACCTATCAAAATAGGGCCCCAATCTTGATTGGGGGCCACTGAACACTACTGCTGTCTTAATTCTTCAAACACCTTCAAAAAAATTTCTATATAATCTATTGTCAATCTGTCTGTTACCTGGGTGTTACTACTTTGAATTACCTATCAACTGTCTACAATGTATATGGGAAAAGTCCTATAGAAAATAATAGGGTAGAATTTGCAAAAGAGTCTATGTGAGTCAATAGACTCATAAATTTTAAGGTCAGAAGGGACCATTAGGGTCTTCTAGTCTGACCTGCACAATGCAGGCCAAGAATCTCACCTACCCCCTCCTGTAACAAACCCCTAACCTATATCTGAGTTATTGAAGTCCTCAAATTGTGGTTTAAAGACCTCCAGGTGCAGAGAATCCTCCAGCAAGTGACCAGTGCCCCATGCTGCAGAGGAAGGCGAAAAACCTCCAGGGCCTCTGCCAATCTTCCCTGGAGGAAAATTTCTTCCTGACCCCAAATATGACGATCAGTTAAACCCTGAGCATGTGAGCAAGACTCACCAGTCAGCACCCAGGGAAGAATTCTCTGTAGTAACTCAGCTCCCACCCCATCACAGACCATTGGGCATATTTACCTGCTAATAATCAAAGATGAATTAATTGCCAAAATTAGGCGATCCCATCATACCATCCCTTCCATAAACTTATCAAGCTTAGTCTTGAAGCCAGATATGTCTTTTACCCCCACTATTCCACTTGAAAAGCTGTTCTAGAACTTTACTCCTCTAATGGGTAGAAACCTTTGTCTAATTTCAAGTCTAAACTTCCTAGTGTCCAGTTTATATCCATTTGTTCTTGTGTCCACATTGGTACTAAGCTTAAATAATTCCTCTCCCTCCCTGGTATTTATTCCTCTGATATATTTATAAAGAGCAATCATATCTCCCCTCAGCCTTCTTTTGGTTAGACTAAACAAGCCAAGCTCTTTGAGTCTCCTTTCATAAGATAGGTTTTCCATTCCTCAGATCATCCTAGTAGCCCTTCTCTGTACCTCTTCCAGTCTGAATTCATCCTTCTTAAACATGGGAGACCAGAACTGTACACAGTATTCCAGATGAGGTCTCACCAGTGCCTTCTATAACGGTACTAACACCTCCTTATCTCTACTGGAAATACCTCGCCTGATGCATCCCAAGACCGCATTAGCTTTAACGGCCATATCACATTGGCGGCTCATAGTCATCCTGTGATCAACCAAGACTCCAAGGTCCTTCTCCTCCTCTGTTACTTCCAACTGATGCGTCCCCAATTTATAACCAAAATTCTTGTTGTTAATCCCTAAATGCATGACCTTGCACTTTTCACTATTAAATTTCATTCTATTATTATTACTCCTGTTTACAAGGTCATCTAGATCTTCCTGCATGATATCCCGGTCCTTCTCTGTATTAACAATACCTCCCAGCTTTGTGTTATGTGCAAACTTTATTAGCACACTCCCACTTTTTGTGCCAAGGTCAGTAATAAAAAAATTGGTTCCAAAACCGATCCCTGAGGAACTCCACTAGTAACCTCCTTCCAGCCTGACAGGTCACCTTTCAGTATGACCCATTGCAGTCTCCCCTTTAACCAGTTCCTTATCCACCTTTAAATTTTCATATTGATACCCATTTTTTCCAATTTGACTAATTCCCCATGTGAAACCGTATCAAATGCCTTACTGAAATTAAGGTAAATTAGATCCACTGCGTTTCCTTTGTCTAAAAAATCTGTCTCCTTCTCAAAGAAGGAGATCAGGTTGGTTCAGCACGATCTACCTTTTGTAAAACCATATTGTATTTTGTCCCAATTACCATTGACCTCAATGTCCTTAAATACTTTCTCCTTCAAAATTTTTTCCAAGACCTTGCATACTACAGATGTCAAACTGCAAGGCCTATAGTGACTCGGATCACCTTTTTTCCCTTTTCTTAAAAATAAGAACTATGTTAGTAATTCTCCAATCATACAGTACAACCCCTGAGTTTACTGATTCATTAAAAATTCTTGCTAATGGGCTTGAAATTTCATGTGCCAGTTCCTTTAATATTCTTGGATGAAGATTATCTGGGCTCCCCAATTTAGTCCCATTAAGCTGTTCGAGTTTGGCTTCTACCCCGGATGTGGTAATATCTACCTCCATATCCTCATTCCCATTTGTCATCCTACCATTATCCCTAAGCTCCTCATTAGCCTCATTAAAGACTGAGGCAAAGTATTTGTTTAGATATTAGGCCATGCCTAGGTTATCCTTAACCTCCACTCCATCCTCAGTGTTTAGCGGTCCCACTTCTTCTTTCTTTGTTTCTTCTTATTTATATGGCTATAGAACCTTTTACTATTGGTTTTAATTCCCTTTGCAAGGTCCAACTCTACATGGCTTTTGGGCTTTCTCACTTTATCCCTACATATTCTGACCTCATAAGGTAGCTTTCCTTGCTGATCTCTCCCATCTTCCACTCCTTGTAGGCTTTCTGCTTTTTCTTAATCACCTATCTGAGATGCTTGCTCATCCAGCTTGGTCTACAACTCCTGCCTATGAATTTTTTCCCCTTTCTTGGGATGCAGGCTTCTGATAGTTTCTGCAACTTTGACTTGAAGTAATTCCAGGACTCCTCTGCTTTAGATCCCCAAGTTCTTCAGTCCAATCCACTTCCCTAACTAATTTCCTTAATTCTTTAAAGTTAGTCCTTTTGAAATCAAAAACCCTAGTCCCAGATCTATTTTTGTTTATCCTTCCATCTAGTTTGAACTGAATTAGCTCATGATCACTCGAACCAAGGTTGTCCCCTACAACCATTTCTTCTATGAGGGCCTCACTACTCACCAAAACCAAATCTAAAATGGCATCCCCTCTTGTTGGTTCTTCAACTACTTGGTGAAGGAATCCATCAGCTATTGCATCCAGAAAGATCTGAGCCCTATTATTATTACTAACACTTGTCCTCCAGTCTATATCTGGGAAATTAAAGTCTCCTGTGATCACACAATTCCCATTAATGTTTTTAATGAAGTTAACACTAAAGAGGTCTCTATCCATATCCAAATCAGATCCCTGCGGTCTGTAGCACACCCCAAGCACTGTCTCAGGGGAGGCTCTAGTAGCTTTCTTCCCCAATTTTTTTACCCAGATAGACTCTGCCTTATCCATTCCATCACTTCTTATTTCTTTACAGTCTACTTCATCATTGATATACAATGCTACTCCACCACCTTTGCCTTTATTTCTGTCTTTCCTAAAGAGCACATAGCCTTCAATAGCTGTACTCCAGTCATGACTACTATTTCACCATGTTTGTTATCCCTATAATATCTGGTTTCACTTCCTGCACCAGTAGCTCTAGTTCCTCCATTTTGTTACCTAAGCTCCTCGCGTTGGTGTACAAACATCTTAATTTTTGCCATTTGGCTTTACTGACATTCTCTACCTGATTAGGCCCAGACATTCTACTGCCAGTATCACCTATTAGACTGGTATCTACACTACCCTTCCTCCTTATGTCCATTCTCCTGTCCCTTCCTCCTTATGTCCATGCTGTATCCTTTTACTTTGTTTTCTTCCCTCTCAATGTTAAATTCCAGCACGGAGATTACCTGAACATGTCCCAACCATCTCCCCCAAATTCCTAGTTTAAAGCTCTCTTAATCAGTTGTGCCAGCCTCCATCCTAGAAGTCTATTTCCCTCCTTACTCAGGTGAAGTCCATGCTGAGAGAACAGTCCTCTGTCCATGAATGCTTCCCAGTGGCCATAAATCCCAAAGCCCTCCATATAGCACCACTGCCTGAGCCATCTGTTGATCGACATAATCTTGTCACACCTTTGTTGCCCTTCTCTAGGAACAGGCAGAATCTCACTGAAGATCACCTGAGCCTCGATTTCCTTAAGCGTCTTCCCCAGCCTGGCATAGTCTCCCTTGATACGTTCCAGTGAGAATCTAGCCATATCATTTGTTCCCACATGAAGGACGATCAGCAGATTCTTTCCCCCTCCCGTCCACATCCCGTATCTTAGCACCCAGCAGACAGCACACCCTTCTGTTCTCCGAATCAGCTCTGGTTACAGGCCTGTCTATTCTTCTCAGTAAGGAGTCCCCAGTCATGTAGACCTGCCTTTTCCTGGTGATAGACCAGAGAATCGCACTATCCCCTGTTCCCTCTGGCTGCAAGTCCTCTCGATTTCTATTGTCCCTTGCAATCCTCCACAACCCATCCCGTATCCTACTGGGGCTCATATTTGGTGTTATCTCCATTGACTCTTCCCCTCTTCCTATAGGACTAGCTGCTCTTCTCTTTTTCCTGGCCCTCTCACCTGCCGACCATCTGCTGTGCCCCTTCTTCATTTTTTCAACTCTGCAAACCTGTTCTTGAGCTCTATTTCTCCTTCACTAGCCTGTCTTTCCTCTTCCTGGTTCTCTTAGTCACATGCTTCCACCTTCCACTTTCCTCACCCAGCAGTCTCCCCTCAGAGTTCTTTGGTCCTGCTTCCATCTGCAAGTCTGAGCTTTTCCCTTCAGCCTCCTCATGTCTTTGCTCCATCATCTGCTCGAACCCCCTTCTAAACTCAACCAGAGTTTCCACCTGCATCTCCAATCCTCAGATCTTTTCTTCCATCAGCTCTATCAGGTGGCACTTCATGCAGACGAAACTCTTATCAATGAGGCTTCTTCCCTTAAGTCAGTTAAATGCTTTTGAAAATTCTACCCAAAAATCAGTTGGCTCAGAATAGAGCAAACCCAAACTCCTGGTTCTTCTGTGGGGCTGAACTAGCCAGAATTGGGCAGTCCACGTGGGCCTTGTTGCTGCACAGTGTGCAAGCACATGTCTCTAGGCATTACTGTTTTCCAAGTTTCTCCTTTCCTTGGACATTGATTTGCTAGGTGGATCTTATTGTCAGGATTATGGTATGATTTTTCAAGTTACATAATCACTTAAGAGAAGGATGTAGTCTGGGGGGCAGCCTTGTGAGGCTAGAAGTTCCCCAATTCTATCTCTCAGAATTTTGTCTGGGAGTATAAGCATCCACCTGGAATACTATATCTGAAATGGTCTGTGAGATTGAATTTATCCATGAGAACTGGCCTGGGGCCCTTACAGCAAACAAAATTTTGGTGGTCCTGCTTGGATGTAGGAAGAACTCCTTCCTGCCACCTACAATGCACCCCTCCAGCACAGTTCAGCTAGTGTGCCTGGCAGCACTTCACATCCATGAGGGCATAGACAGTTATATTGGAAGAATAACTTGGACAGAATGGGGGCCCATGTGCACTTGCTAGTTTCTGTCAACAGATACTAGCAGAAGTGCATACTGCTTCTTTCAAAGTAGGCAGAGGTGCTCTGTACAACACTTTGCCCTCATCCAACACTCCCTGTGACAGATTCTCTGTCACGCCCCTCTTCCAGAGCCCGCTGGCTGTCCCAATAAAGTGCCAAGAGGCTTTCAGTTATGCAGCATCCATGGCTTTATTTACACATACACAGTTCTCCCACCACCAGTATTGAGCTATATACAAGGCTTACAGGGTTAATTGCCTCCTTTCCTGCAGTCAGCCCACAACTAGGAGTCTGACCTTTCCCTGGCTGGCTTTTCTTCTGGCTCCCAGCCCTTATAACTGCTGGCTTGTCAGGCCCGCAGGTGGAGCCAGTCACCAGGCCAGGCATCAGGTCTGTTTCACCAGCCCCAATCTATTTCCCTTGATTGGAGCTGGCTGAGCAGGGGTAATTAGGTGCTTTTGCACCAGCACCCTGCTACACTCCCAGAGACAGACTGCCTGCATCTGCACCTTTCTTGCTTTCAGAATATCTCAGCTGCATTTAGACATCACAAGAAAAGGAGACAGTTGTCCCAGCACACTGGAAAAAGGCAGGCTACTCTTCAGCCTATTAGATTTTAAATTTTTTCTAGATGTAATGTATTGGCTTAAATTTTTCTACGTTGACTCTCATGAACGTTCTACCACCAGCCACAAGTGGAGCCAGCATACCAACTGAAGGAGTCTCTTCCATCCTAATGGCTTGTGACAAGTGTGTACCCTTGCTGGGCACAGAGCTGTACTTGGAGAGATTGTGCCTGCCTGAATCACAATCTTCTCAATGCTCCTCCTGAGGAGGGGCATATCCACACTATGCTTTACAAACACAATCTAGCCTTTAGGGGCATCTGTTCTTTTATCCCCTCTGCCAGGATAGTGACGAAGTTTATTAAAAAAACAGATTTAAAACTGATTCTTTGTGGTACCCTACAACTTGATATTGCTCATTGCATCATTATCTTTGATTTAGTTATTCAGACAGCTTTCAATCCATGTGGCATTGTTCATAGCCAAGCCAATTTGAATGAATTTGCAGACTAAGATATAGTGAGACATTGCGTCACTGCTTTACTAAAATCCAACTCCCTTTCATCCCTTGGTTTTGTAATTGTCACCAAAAAAGCAATCACAATCATTTGGCAGGTTTTGTTCTTTGTACACTCATCTTGCTTTTTGCTCATAGTTCCATTATTTTATATTCATACCAAAAGCTGGTGTTAATGCAACCTTCGAGCACTCAAGTCATTAAAATAGGGTTAAAGTTTAAAAACTCCACATTAATTCTGCCACCCTGTGCTTACATTATGGTGCCTTTTATAGCATTATATATTCCTTGTCAAATTATAAAGTGTATAAATTGGAATTTCATACCTATTCTTGCATGCAGAGAGCTACAGCAGACAGTCCTTAGGTTTGTGTTTTTTTAATTCTTAGTATGATCTGCAGAACAAGTGAGGTTTGAAGAAATCTAGATCAGTAGTTTTGAAGTTATGAACATCTAAAAGCAGCAAATGCATCTTTAATTAACTTAGCTAGTTAGGTTTCCTCTAACACTGTTGTCTTGTGGTGTTAATTTCAACTAAATAAATTTGGTCACATAGTAGCTTTTAGTCAGCTGCTTGTTATGATGATAAAACCTGGAGAGTAAAATCTTGGTCCCATTTTACCACTGAGTCCAATGGGGCAAAGATTTCACCCCGAGTCTGTGCAGTAAGAGACAAACACAAATTTGCTGTTTCATAATTTAATTATCATTACCCTCCTTCAGTCAAACCATTTACAATAATCTTTGGGATTAAGATAGAAACAGACAGACTAATGTGGGGGAAAAAAAGGAGGGGAGGAAATAAGCAGAAATTTAGAAGTAGATGAGCTTTATCTGTCATTCCAATTCCTTCTCCCTCCATCTTTTGGGATATATCTAAGGAGCAGCTCTCATAGGAGTGGACAGGAATAGAGAATTCAATTAACGCTTCAGGTCCATTAATATTGCTGAACAAAGTCAATGTCCTTTGACGTGACTTTCTTTTGCAATGATGCCAGGCAGTTAAAAAATCTGTACAATTCTTTAGTTAATGTTTTATGGAACATTTTATTAGCTTAATAAATCCACCCTTCGTTGTAAATCCAACAAACATCCAGTTTGGCACTAAATTATCCCAGTGCTGGGCAGGGGAGGGCACAAAGACTCCTCTCCCACCATGTTTCCCACATCCATAAAAGAGCCAGAAACAATCACACTCCCTGCAAAACTGGCAAATACAGCCATGCTTTGGTCAAAGCATTTCTTCAGATAACCCCTTTGGCTTTGGCTACACTTACACTTCAAAGCGCTGCCGCGGCAGCGCTTTGAAGCGCTAAGTGTAGTCAAAGCACCAGCGCTGGGAGAAAGCTCTCCCAGCGCTGTCCGTACTCCACCTCCCTGTGGGGAATAACGGACAGCGCTGGGAGCGCGGCTCCCAGCGCTGGGGCTTTGACTACACTGGCGCTTTGTAGCGCCGCAATTTGCAGCGCTGCAGAGGGTGTGTTTTCACACTCTGCTGCAGCGCTGCAAATTTGTAAGTGTAGCCAAGCCCTTTGTTTTAGATCAGTGGTTCTCAATCAGAGTATGCATACCCCTAGGGTCATGCAGAGGTCTTCCAGGGGATACATCAACACATCTAGATATTTGCCTAGTTTTACAACAGGCTGCATAAAAAGCACCAGTGAAGTCAGTACAAACTAAAATTTCATACAGACAATGACTTGTTTATACTGTTCTACATACTATTCACTGAAATGTAAGTACAATATTTATATTCCAATTGATTTATTTTACAATTATATGGTAAAAATGAAGTAAGCAATTTTTCACTAATAGTGTGCTTTGACATTTTGTATTTTTATGTCTGATTTTTGTAAGCAAGTTTTTCAGTGAGGTGAAACTTGGGGGTACGCAAGACAAATCAGACTCTGAAAGAGGTACAGTTGCCTGGAAAGGTTGAAAGTCACTGTTTTAGAGAGTGTGTGTGTGTGTGGTGGGGATCATTCGCATCTCTGAGATTTCTGAACTACTGTTGTTGAAGATTGATAGGGAAGCAGACACTCCAAAAATGAGAAGGGTATCCCACACAGTTCTGAAATTGAAGGGGGGTGTCTCTTGGACCATACTTGCGGTTAGTTTCTCTTCCTGTACCACAGTTTAACTCCCAGTCTCAAGGATAGGCTTTTTTGCCTCCAGTCTACAATTATATAAGACAGAGCAGGAAGTAAAAGGAATATTTAGGCTAAATATCAGCATAATAGCTCAGTGGTTTGAGCATTGGCCTGCTAAACCGAGTGTTGTGAGTTCAGTCCTTGAGGGGGGCCATCTACAGATCTGAGGCAAAAATCAGTACTTGGTCCTGCTAGTGAAGGCAGAGGGCTGGACTCAATGACCTTTCAGGGTCCCTTCCAGTTCCATGAGAGAGGTATATCTCCACATAAGTTTTTTTTTTTATTATACAACTATATAGTACAGTCAGGCAATGGAACAAGCAGCCAAAGAAGATTGTACAGTCCCTGTCACAGGAGATATTTAAGAACTGGCTAGCTAGCTACCCACCTATCAAAGATGATGGATATTTCTTTCATCCCCAGGCACCACAGAAGCATTGATTGTCTAACAAGATGTCTCTTTCAAAACAAATGATTGACTGAAAAGTAATCTTACACTGAAAATCAACAGCTGATCTGTTAGATGGATAAAATCAATTAGCAAATAAACTATAAATGGTACTAAAAAGAATCACAGTAAATTGGGTCAAATTGAGTTAGAAGTGGGTCAAGCCTCTGAGAATACAGCCCTGACATTCATTTTAATGATTACACAAGGTTTTAAAACCAGTAAGCTGGTTTTAATCGGTGACAGCTTGTGGTATGATGAATTACAGAAGTGTACATAAAAATTGTCATTAGGCTATTTAATAGTAAGTTTTACCATTCTGCTCTATGAGCCTAATCCAGAGAACTGCTGAACACATCCCAAAAGACTGATTTGAGTGGGCATTGAAAACATTCAGGACATGTAGGATCAATCCTGTAACCTGATAGATAATATGAAAGACCTGCATTTGTACATATTTTAAATATCACACCAAAGGTATTAATTTTTCTCTTGTTCTTTGTGGGACAGATCCAAAGCCCACTGATTTAAAGGGTGCCTTTCCATTAACTTCGGGAGGCTCTGGATCACATTTATATTGCATACATACACCGTACAGTCAAAGATTTTGAGGCATTTTTAAAGAAAATGTTTGTTATACTAGAAAAGTCACTTTTGAACAAGCACTATTTGCAGGTATACCGAGTACAAATTCTGATTTATATGCACAAATACCATACATATGTATTTGCAAATCATGTTTGTGAATGCATGTTGAAATTTGTGTGTTCAAAACAAGGCACATGCAAAAGTATGTGCAATTTACTATATACAAAATGCTTGTACAATTTAGTATGTGCAGTTTTAAAAATTAAGCTGTGTGATTTTATTTTTAAGCATCATCTGACTGTTCTTGCAAGGATTCTCATGTCTTAAATTCAAATAAAAAATCTTATTTAATCTGATTTTTGCAGTATGCATCATAGGAAATATATTTCACTTGTTTTACCTTTCTCACTAGGATCTTGTGAAAATTAGATATATGCTTTGAGAACCTCAAATGGAAAAGGCTATAGAAATGCAAATAGTTACTGTGCTTGTAAAATACCAAGAAAATGAAAACTGCTATATAAGTCCTAACTATTACTAGTAGACGTGACATTTGTGCTTTATGATTTTCTGTCATGGTTTAAAAAAAAAACACATCCTGTGGCAGCATAATCTGTAGTGTCAGAATGCCAATAAAACACCCCACTTCATACAAAATATTAATATACGCTGATGCAAGAATTACTGGGTGATATTCTCTGGCCTGTATTATGCAAGGGTCAAATTTAAGAATCACGATGGTCCTTTCTGGCCTATGAATCTATGAAAGTACTGGCCTGTGAAACAATGAACCTATGATAAACAAATATTTCAGACATTTCAAATTTCTGCATTTTTCAGTTTGGTCATAGTAGTATTTTGAACCATAACCTACTAGTATGGCTTGCCCATTAGAGGTCATTGATCTATACATGTAGGCTGAATCTCCCCATAAAAACAGTGAAGACCCTCTGGTAACTGCACCTAGAGAGTTGTTAAGGTATGATGTAGGTTAAACCACTCTCCTGTGTCTGGAAGTTGAAGCTCTGAGGTTCCTTGGTGTTGCAGAGCAGCTGCACAAAAGGATGGCAGGTGCCCAGACCCACCAGGTCAGTCCACCTTGACTAAGTGTTTCTCAGGTGTAAAACCAAGGGATTGGGGCAGAAAGAAGAAATTGTGTTAAGTGGTGAGAGATCCTGAATAGAGAGAGAGGCAAGACACCTGCTTCTGGGAACAGGGCAATGATGTCTTACCAGATGTGTCTGCATGAAGGAGTTGCCTAAGTGCCATTTGTTACCACCTTTGTCCAGAGGAACAGGACTTACTTACTTTTTGTAAATAAACAATTTATACTGAGAAAATACCTGACTTGGTATCACCAATTTCAGATCCAAATGGAAACTGACCTAAAAAACTCTGGAAGTCTGCTACCAGTAGCTAGATGTATAGCAGGACTACAAAATAGTATCTGTATGTAATGGAAGCATAACAAATTCCACAGTTAAATTTGTGTTAATATTTGCATGTAAAGCAAATACATCTTTATGAAACAATAAGACTCTATCCTCCCCAAATTTACAGCATATAATCTGAGTAAAGCATGATTTTTTGAAGATTTATATCTGTTCATTTGTTTGAGTTAAAAATCATTCATAATTAGCCCTTGAAGTTTTTGTTGAGACAATAACCTTGTTGCAGCCCCTGTAGCTAAAATATCATAGGCGCTGGAGAACCAACAATTCACAAATCTGTATTATCACTACCACAGACGAATATTTTTTTTAAAAAATTACGTTGTAACTAAGCACAGTTAATTGCTCGTGTTGTATCTAATTGTTATGATCGTACTCAAGGCCAGAGCAATATGTGAGATCATTCTTAAATAGTGTCATTGCATATCAGAGGTAACACAATTAATCCTCAATAGTCTTCAACTAATATGCATGCTGCAATTCTCTGGGTTGCAGAGCTTCATGGGGACAAGGGCAAGTGTGGTGGAGGGAACGTCAGAGGAAAATGGAGTTACACCAACCAAGGTTTGGAGCCATAATGTAACACAATAATGAGAAACCTTTCATAATAATTTGTTTTACAACAATGATTAGTCTAAGATCTCTATTATAAAATAAAAACAAATCCAAGACCTGGAAACTGTTTCCACTTTAGAAATTACAGATTGCTGTGATTATACACAATTTGGCCACAAATCATGCTGGTTATCCCAATTACTACCTTGAGAGTGGTGAAATTTGACTCTAACAAAACAAAAAAACCCTCATATTTTATGTTTACCACAACTTTAATCCAGATTTCATTCTCTCTCTCCCCTTCATTATAGCTCCTATCGCTTCGCATAATGTGTAAGCAACATATAAAGGTAAAGGCATAATCACTGCAAAGAAACTCAGTCAGTTGTGCATCATAAGCAGAATTAATCATAGGTGACAGTTCCAATGATAAATGATGGTGCAGTATTTAGCTTCTGAGAGCTGGGACATTAACACTGGTGGCTAAAACGGAAAGTATAGCTAAACAGAGTAACTGCACAGAATACACAAAACATGTCTAAATTAATCTTCATTCTTTGCTTGATAAATCAGTGAACTTCTGTTGGAAAATTGAGAGACTGATCTGCGCCCCCCCCCAAAAAAAATATTACAGGATTTTTTTAGGGCAAGTATTTTTATGAAGTGGCCTATAGAATATTCAGTTACAAGTGATTCCTTACTCAGCAGTAATCTATTCACTTACCAGGAAAGGCAACTCAGGGGGAATGAGGAAGATAATATCAGGATTGGTTTGTCGTTCATGATAACTGTGTAGAATGACATATAAAGAGCAAAAACAACGAGGAGTCCTTGTGGCACCTTAGAGACAAACAAATTTATTTGGGCATAAGCTTTCATTGGCTAGAACCCACTTCATCAGATGCATGAAGTAAAAAATACAGGAGCAGGTATAAATACATGAAAGGATGGGGGTTGATTTACCAAGTGTGAGGTCAGTCTAACGAGAAATCAATTAACAGCAGATACCAAGGGAGGAAAAATCTCTTTTGAAGTGGTAAGAGAGCGGCCCATTACTCACACCTTCTCGTCAACTGTCTGTAACAGTAGGAAGAAATTAGTATTGAAGAAATCAAGTTTAGGTTTAGTAATGACCCAGCCACTCGGTCTTTATTCAGGCCTAATCTGATGGTATCCAGTTTGCAAATTAATTCTAATTCTGCAGCTTCACATTGGAGTCTGTTTCTGAAGTTCTTTTTGTTGAATTGCCGCTTTTCGGTCTGTTATTGAGTGACCAGAGAGACTGAAGTGTTCTACTAGTTTTTGAATGTTATGATTCCTGATGTCAGATTTGTGTCCATTTATTCTTTTGCATAGAGACTGTCCGGTTTGGCCAATGTACATGGCAGAGGGGCATTGCTGGCACATGATGGCATATATCACATTGGTAGATGTGCAGGTGAACAAGCACCAGATGGTGTCCCTTAAATAGATATGTGGACAGAGTTAGCACAAGGGTTTGTAACAGGGTTTGGTTCCCAGGTTGGTGTTTTTGTTGTGTGGTGTGTAGTTGCTGGTGAGTATTTGCTTCAGGTTGAGGGGCTGTCTGTAAGCAAGGATTGGCTTGTCTCCCAAGATCTGTGAAAGTGAGGGATCGTCCTTCAGGATAGGTTGTAGATCCTTGATGATGCGCTGGAGACTTTTAGTTGGGGGCTGTAGGTGATGGCTAGTGGCGTTCTGTTTCTTTCTTTGTTGGGCCTGTCTTGTAGTAGGTAACTTCTCGGTACTCTTCTGTCTCTGTCAGTCTGTTTCGTCTCTTCACCAGGTGGGTATTGCAGTTTTAAGAATGCTTGATAGAGATTCCGTAGGTGTTTGTGTCTCTGTCTGAGGGATTGGAGCAAATGCAGTTGTATCTTAGAGCTTGGCTGTAGACAATGGATTGTGTGATGTAGTCTGGATAAAAGCTGGAGGCATGTAGGTAAGTATAGCGGTCAGTAGATTTCTGGTATAGGATGGTGTTTATGTGACCATCGCTTATTAGCACTGTAGTGTCTAGGAAGTGGATCTCTTGTATGGACTGGTCCAGGCTGAGGTTGATGGGGCGGGGGGAAAATCATTGAAATCTTGGTGGAATTCCTCAAGGGCCTCCTTCCCATTGGTCCAGATGATGTCATCAATGTAGCACAAGTAGAGCAGGGGTGTAAGGGGACAAGAGCTGAGGAAGCTTTGTTTTGTTTTAAGTCAGCCATAATACAGACTAACGCAGCTACCACTCTGAATCCTGTCACCATGTAAAGAGCACAAAGTCTCACTTTAAAAAGATGGCTACAAAATGCACAACAGACCAGAAAAAGTATACAAGAATAAAGTGGTTGAACTGCTAAGAAAAAATATGTATCATTAAAATCAGCTACTGCCCCAATCTGAAAGCTCATTGGGACAACATCACTAGACTTATCTCTGTTAGTAAAGACAGCATGGTCCAGTAAATAGGGTGCTGGGACAACACTCCTAAGGCCTGGTTTCTAATCCCAACTCTGCCACTTACCTTCAGTGTTACATTAGGCAAGTCACTTTGTGTTTGTCCTCTTTCTCCTCCCACCCATTCTCTGTCTCATCTACATAGACTATAAACTCTGGGGAAGCAACTGTTGCTCAATATGTATTTGTGAAGCATCTAGCACAACAGGGCCTGATCGTAGTTGCGGCTTCTAGGTACTATGGTGAAACAAATAACAACTAGAATCAATGGGATTGCCAGAACTAGATTTGAATTTTCAAAATGGTGGACTGTACTGTATGGAACGAAGTTATTTGCTCTTTCACTGAGATCTTATTTGATTAGTTAAATCACTGGTTGAACTATTTAAGTCATAGGTTCAAAGTTTCCTGGGGAGGGCACTTTGAATTATTGCTGCCCTAAAGTTGGTAAAGCCAGCAACTGCAGGATCTCCACGTTTAGGTGGATCCTTTGATAGCACAGAGCCAGCATAAGAGTTCATAGGACATCTCCCTCCCTTATGCAGCCAGCATAAGGTCAAAGCTGAGGAAAAAAAGGTGTGGTTGGGGCTTCCAAGTGCCCCAGCAATCTCCAGCTGCTATAACATCTGCTCAAGGCCACTGACTGCCATCACAAGTCAGAAAATCCCCCAGTGTGTACAAGTTTACTCTGGGGGTCTGGCCCAGTACACAGCTGGGCCAGCATCAGTGGTGCACAAAAGATGGCTTAGATCCACCTTTGAATCCCCAGGTTACACACTTCAGCAACGGTGTATGGAGAATGGAATTTCCATGCTGCTGAAGGTTTCAAGATTTGTTTTCATTCCAATTAGGAATTAACCTGAAAATTTATAATTTCCCTGTGAAAGAAAATTCTGAAAGTTTTTTCCATTTGATTGACCTTTTCATTTGGGCAAAATTTAAGTGTTTGAGTGAAGTTTCAACTTTTTAAATAAATTTACATTATAATACAAAAAGTCATAATACAAATTCAATTTTACCTATCAAAATGACATGTTTTGTTCCAAAAAACTGGAAATGGGACATTTTGACACTGTCATAAATTGCATTTCAGGGAAAAATTGTGGTAAAGTTAAGTGAAATTCACATAGTTATGTGAAGTTTTTCAATTGTGATTGAACTGCATTCTGTGATGGAAAATGGTTTTGCCTAAGTTTTTTCCAATCAGTTGTACTCTTCAGCTACAATTGAGGATCAGGGCCCGTAACATGGTTCACTTACCACTCTGGCACACCCTCAACCTGTCTTGGGAATTAGCTCTATGGGGTGGTATATTGCTGCCATGAGTCTTGCTCTTGGATCCACATCTCTCCAAGAACTGCAGTGTCTTCTTCAGCAACACAGCGCTCCAGCCATACCCCATTTCGAGGGACCTGCTGTCCTGTTCAGCCACCTCCCCTCAATGAAAACTGCCATCTACAGTCTAGCCACTTCCCAAGTGGCTCTGGCACCCTCCTTACCCACGTATCAGCCCCCCTGTCCCCTTCTATCAGGGCCTCTGTTTGCAGCACTGCTCTGTCCAAGGTGCTGGCAGTTCCCGCAGCCCATCAGGAACACAGTTCTTCCTTCCTGGGCTCCCAACAGAGAACTTGCAGCTCCCTTTTTATATGAGCCTACTTGGCCGTGATTGGCTGCTCCTCTCAGCCCTCCTCTGGTTGGCTGCCTCTGGTGCAGCCTCCCTAGGGCTGCTTTTAAACCTTTTTTGCCAGTGAGGGGCAGCCGTCCCATCACCAGGCCCTAAAATACTGATATAACAATACAAATTCCTTCACCATTATTTATTGTAAAGCTAACAAGCCTTTCTAGAATAAAAATAATTTTGATATTCAAAAGGCATGTTCAGATATTAGAAGTGTATTCTTTTTTCTTTTCTTGTTTTAAAAATTAAAGTCCAGCATGAACACTGCCTTCCATTTTGCATCCATAGGTCAGTTTTCTAGTCAAGAGTTAAAACATAAAGAAGACACCACTGAAGCAAGCTTAAGTTAAACCATCAATATTTAACAGAGAGGCAATGGAGACCATTGAGTTGGTAACAGTAGAGAATCTGAGCTAAATTCTACTCATAGTTTTACTCATGTACTCAGCTGGAGTTGTAAAAGTGTAACTGACAGCAGAAATTGGCCTGTTCCGAGAACATGTGCAAGTGAGGATATTGTTGTTGGTTTTTCTTATTCATTCATAACTCTGTTCAAAGTTATATTAGCAGGGATAGTAAATTTGTAAGTAAAGGGGACTAATTTATTATACCTGTGTTTCTGACCATTCATCTTTCTCTCCTAAAACAAATTACACCCACCTCAGGAAATAAAAACTATCACACCCCTGAGATCCAGTAGAATGTACCACAGCTCACATTTTTTAAAAAGTGTCAGTATATTTTAGATACAAAGCAAATAGTGAAAAGCAAAACTAAAAGGTCCTCAGCATTTCCAAGTCCTCTGAGGAAAGTGTCTTAGCCTAGATCCAAATGGTGATCATCTTCTAGAGAGATGCCATGGAATCTTTTTAAAGGATTTTGGACCAAATACTGATCTGCTTTACAAACCATGGAACCTCGCTAAAGTTAATGAAATTGTACAGCATGTAAATGAAACAATTTGGCCTCTTGTTTGAAGTGTGTCTGAGAAGTCACTGTACTCGGGCTTAAGCAACTCAGAGCGCAAACCCATACTTTACATTCTATTATTGCTTTAGCAGTCACAAATATATTCTGCTGCTGAAGGAGAGATCTATAATCCAAATAAATAAGGTTCTGGAACTAACTGAGAAGGAAAAAAACAGAAAGGAAAAATTGTTAGTAGTGGGGATATGCCAATTAGTGTTCAGTAGAGATGATCTTAGAGACCTGAGCAGTCTGGAGTGAACCAGGATTAGAGGATTGGTCTCTTAAAGCATTCCTTTCAATAACTCTTCCCACAAGTTACATCCACTTTTTACTAAAAGACAAAGCTTGATACCCAGTAAAACATCCTGAGATGGCTGACATTCCCAAAGTGTTATTGGGAGGCTATCAGAGCCATAGCTGGGGACTACTGTGGAGAGTAGACACTGCAGGACGTACCACCCAAAAGGGATTTTATGGACAACTTTTATTTTATATTGGAGTTACAACAGTGCAGGTGATCTAAACTCCTCCCAGTACTCGTCCGTAGCACTCTGTGGTCAATCTCCATTGACTTCAGATAAAGTTCTCTGGATGTACTCCACAATGACTGAATGCAGAATCCGGCTGACACCTTTGTATGATACTCTAAGAATCCAAACTTTTGAATATCCTGGCTTTTAATTTCTCAATCATAAAGTCATTTTAGCATTTGTTTTCATCTAATACCTTAAAAGAAAACAAAGATATATTTATGCTGAGCTGCCCATGTTGACAGGGAAGATTTTGCTTTGTCACACTCTCTTACATAAGTGTCAGTATTGAAAAGGTTAAAAAAAAAATCCAATCAGCTGTGTATGCCAGACACTCTATGTTGGTTTTAGCATGTGTGCAGTAAACACACTATATCAGTATTTAGTAGTGAACTGAGTTAATACTGTGCATGTGCAAATAAATAATTGTAAAGCTTTAACTTTTAGAATGATTTCCCCGCACCCCCAGTTTAGGAAGGATCTCATTCCTCAATTGGAATACAAACATTTGGAACTTTTTATATTCTACTGTGTGTTTTGTTTATCAGTCAGATAAAGTTGCAAGATTTTTCTTTAATAAGCAGAGAAATGTGTATTTAATTCACAATTCCTTAACTCAAAAATGGCTTAAACTGATGTCACTTAAGCTTTGGCTGACATGAAAAGTTTGAAACTTCAGTCAAAAAACAAATATTTTGAGGAAGTTATGATTGAATGGGCTTAAAATTATAGAGCCTTCTCAACTTTAAGTATAGTTTTTATTAGTGAATGCTATAAATTCTGTAATAATATAATCTAAGCATGATGTGCTCTGAGCAGCAATGAGTTGTGGTAGTACTATGAAACATGATCTTCACGGGATTTCTGCGCTTTCTGCTATAGAACTGAATTAATAAAACATGGATCCCTCTAAGAAAACCTCTCTTTGCAAGAAGCACAGAAATGCAAGATTCTTCAAATGGGATTTTCACTAAATTACTTGCATAATGCTCTGTGGCTTATTAAATTACATTTGTGCTAAGACAAGATATAGAATAAATTATTAACATTTGTTTGAAGTAAGTGAGACTTAGAGAAGTAAGAAGCATGTTATTGGGTTTCAGATAGCAGGTAATTTTTGTGTTTTAACTCAAAGAAAGGGTTGGGTGGGGAATGTAAGAAAAGTCTTCTATTAAGAAAGAGACAGGAAATTGAGCAACTTCAGAATAGAGCTATTAAATTTCTTTCACAGAACTGATGGATAAAGTTTCACAAAAGCAGCATTCAGTATTGAGAGTAGTGTAGAACATATAGGATGGATCATATGCTACATTTTTTATGGGTGTTCAGCTGAATACAGCTGTTATACATAAAAGCTATCAAAGGTTCTTTTATGAAGACTCATTGAAGTCAGCAGCAATTTAGGGTGCTTATCGTGTGGGTGAATCAGACCTCAAGTTTGGAGGAAAACCTGTGAATAAACCCTGTGGGCTTCTATATATTATGAATAAATTCAATATAATTTAATATTTTCTTTGTTTGCAAGTCTGGCTGTTAATTTTCCTATGCAAAATTTAGAAACTTTCCTCAGTTAACATGACAAGTTAATGAGGAACCAAAAATTGTGTTGACATGTCTTCTTTATGCAATTGGTGAATTATTGTCTTTGAACTGGATGCAATCAAGTAGGGCCTTTAAGTCTCTGAACTCTTTCCAGGAAGTTTCACAAAGGTGGTGCACTCGCAACAGTTACTTGGATGCTAATAACTTCTACAGATTTGAGCAGATTAAGAATTTGGTGATAGAGAAAGAAGCCCTGCAAATATTTCCTCTCATCATGAACAGGGATTACAGATCTGCATAGCTGCTTCATAAGGCCCTGGGGGGTCTCTGTAGTTAGTTACTATGTCCTTTACCTCATCAGTGATGTATGATTTTATAAATAGAAAAATACTATGTTTATTTATTCTTTTTGCTTTGCTACTATGTATTATAATTTAGGAAATGTAGGCCTGGAGTAAAATTAGCTGGTTACTTAGGCAGCATTACAAGAGGCCCCTTCGCTCTTCATTCCCATCCCTACTAGCTGGACCTTTATCAGGGAGCCTGACACTTGGACTCTCCTCCTCCCCTAGGATACTCTTCAAGCCTGGCACAGTATATAGAGTCATGGAAATATAAAGCTGGAAGGGACCTTGAGAGGTCATCGAGCCCAGGACCTTGTGCTGGGGCAGGGCTAAGTAAATCTAGACCATCCCTGACTGGTATGAGTTCAAGCTGTTCTTAAAAATCTCCTGTGAGGGGGATTGCACAACCTTCTTTGGAAGTCCATTGCTCCCTGCATTTACCTTTTTATATAACCCCTCATGGTGCTTTCCCCCAGGAACAAACCACGGTGTCCTGTGCAGGCCCTTTTCCTGCCAGCTGCTCAGCACTCCATTCCCAGCTGCTCCCTCTCTCATAATAATAATCCAACAGAAGTAGCTGAATGTTTAGCACTTTTGAAAATCGTGCCACTTACTCAGGATTTAGCCTTCTATAGTAGTGTGGCGGGGCTATGACTCACTGGCACAGCACCTCATGCCTGGTGTCTCACCCGCTCCAGAGGGCGCTCCAGGCTGGAAAGAGCTAATTCCCTGGACACCCAGCATGAGGTGCTGTGCCAGTGAGTCATAGCCCCATCTCTCCTGGACCCCAGTGCCCTTTGCCCAGGGGTTCTGCCCACCGCAGTACCCCCTCACTCTGGGTCTCCCCTCCCAGGGGAACCCCCGACCCCCTATCCCCACTGTGCCTCAGTGGCTAGTGCCAGTCTTCATCTAGCCCCTGCTCCCTGGGGCAGGCTGCAGTCTGTAAACCACCCATCACTGGCAAGGGGGATTGGACCAGCTGCCTCTGCCTATATCTAGGCTGCCCCTCTGCAGCCCTAGTACCCTTTTGTGGGCCCTTAGCTTGGCCTGCAACCTGGGGCTTTGCTAGGCTGGAGCTCCCCAGCTCCCTCTGCCCTTCCCCAGCACTTCTCAACCTAGGTACCCTCCACAGCTTCCCAGGCAGCCAGGTCCTTCTCCCTCAGAGGTTAGAGAGAGTGTGTCCATCTTAGCCTCTGGCCCTCAGCCCTCTTATAGGGCCAGCTGTGGCCTGATTGGAGCATGGGCCCACCTGTGGCTGCTTCCCTCAATCAGCCTGGCTTTTCCCCACTGCAGCCCTCTCCTAGGGCTGTTTTATGCCCTTCAGGGCAGGAGCAGGGTGACAACCCCGCTACAAGCAGGCACTCATTTTTAAAATCGTGGCTCCTAATAATAATCTTTAGCACTTATCTATTGCTTTTCATCCCTGGATCTCAGCCAGATCAGCACTGCTGGCAGTAATGGAAATATTTAACCACCAATTTTAGAGGAAATTTGGGAAATGCCAGAGGGGGAGCCAAAGGTTAGGGTCGGTAATAGACACCAGACATATAACTAAATACACGAGAAGCCACATAAGAAAGGAATGATACTTGAATACATTCAAAGTTTGGAAAGATTTTCATTCCTACAATGAATGCAGCACCTCCTTATTAATTTGACAGTTAACCTTTGACTCATCCATAAAAGTTTATGTGGCTGTCCCGTGCTTTACCACCCTCCTAGTGAAAACGTTTTTCCTAATATCCAACTTAAACCTCCCCACTGCAACTTGAGTCCATTACTCCTTGTTCTGTCATCTGGTACCACTGAAAAAGTCTAGATCCATCCTCTTTGGATCCCCCCTTTCAGGTAGTTGAAAGCAGCTACCAAATCCCCCCTCATTCTTCTCTTCTGCAGACTAAATAATCCCAGTTCCCTCAGCCTCGCCGCATAAATCATGTGCTCCAGTCCCCTAATTTTTGTTGCCCTCCACTGGGCTCTTTCCAATTTTTCCACATCCTTCTGGTAGTGCGGGGCCCAAAACTGGATGCAGTACTCCAGATGAGGCCTCACCAATGCCAAATGGAGGAGAATGATCACGTCCCTCAATCTGCTGGCAATGCTGCCACTTATACAGCTCAAAATGCCATTAGCCTTCTTGGCAACAAGGGCACATTGTTGACTCATATCCAGCTTCTCATCCACTGTAACCCTAGGTCCTTTTCTGCAGAACGGCTGTCTAGCCCTTCGGTCCCTAGTCTGTAGCTCCTTATTCCATAACTGTATATAATTAAGACACTTGTTAAGATTACAAGTGTGAGAATCTGGCATTAATTATTTTTACATTTGAATAAAGGTTCAACAGCAGTAATGCAGTAGAATGCTGACAATAAACTTGGTTACAATAAAACTCTGCCAATAGTAAAGGGGGGCAGAAGTCACACATGGTTTCAGAACATTGTAATGTGCTATTATACAATTCTAGTTACAATGGAATTCTGAGATTATTTTTTATATACCAGCTCAAAATTTTATATTTTTCAGTCTTGCACAGCTATATAGGTTTCCAATAAAACCTCAGAGTTATGAACACCAGAGTTACGAACTGACCAGTTGACCAAACACTTCATTTGGAACCAGAAGTACGCAATCAGGCAGCAGCAGAGACCAAAAAAAAAAAGCAAATACAATACCATGCTGTGTTAAACGTAATCTACTAAAAACTAAAGCGAAAGCAGCATTTTTCTTCTGCATAGTAAAGTTTCAAAGCTGTATTATGTCAATGTTCAGTTGTAAACTTTTGAAAGAACAACCATAACATTTTGTCCAGAGTTTAAAAAAGAAAAATTCGGTGTTATGAACAACCTCCATTCCTGAGGTGTTTGTAACTCAGAGTTTCTACTCTGAGGTACTCATTCTCATTTTTTATACCCAGCCAATTATAAAATCTCTGCTGCACCTCACTTTCATTTAATGCATGATAGTGATATGCAGGATGAAATGCACACTTCTGCTTTTCAAATTTGAATCAGGTTTTCAAGGATTCTCTACCTTACATTATGTATTTTCTTTCAGTGATAAAACTATAGGCCTGAATGCTGCAAAGTCTTATATGTTTAACTTTTTGCACGTGAGTTTGACAGTTACATTTTGTAATTGATTTATGCTCATTATAAAATTCTTTATTATTTAGAGCAATTATAATTTAATAGTTCTAGGTTTCTGTAAGATATTTTTATTTTAAATGCACCTCTCTTTATAGTTGTTCTGTCTTGTAAGAAGGAAATAAAAAATATATGCTATTCAAAATTAAAAGTATGTAGCTTACAGAGTCCCAGAAAAATGTTGGAAAAGCCTTTGGAAATAAAGGGTAGGGGGTGTCATTTCAAAACATAACTATTCATGACATAAACCACAACATTCTCCTGTGCCATAGAACAACATATATTGTTCCTAATTAATACTGGAAAGAGACTACAGCTTGTTCATTTTTTCTCCTTGCAGTTATGTTTAAATTAATAATTCACTAAAGAGACTGCCAGAAGCAGGAGTTAAAGCAAGAAGAGAGTCACTGGAAAATGGCTGGGAAATTGAGTTGTTTTCATGGTGACCTTGACTTTCAGCAGGTTCTAGCTGGAATGGCTCTCATTCCTAACAAATACAAAGCAACTTAGATCTTTCTTTTATAAGCAAAGGGTTTCCCGATTGAAGTTGCCTTTGAAAATTTGCTCCTAGTTCCTTACAGTAGCTTTAGAACCATTAGAATGTGTACATTTTAGTTAGTAGTTGTGAGAAGTACTGTGGAACAAACAAAGCTGCCATCTCATAAATATAAGGCTTTTCTTTAAAAGTCATATTGAATGTAGGAAACCAAACAGCAGTCATAACAGGAAAATCTTAAATAATTATATGTTAAATTCTGATTCTATTGACTTTTTACTTTCCACACGGATGAAAATGTTTGGGCACATTCCAACACTGATTCTCACTTGCTTACCTCCAAAAAGCATCTTAAATAGAAATTATTGTGGGGTGAAATATTATACCTGGGACTGGGATTATAGGCTAAAAAAAATCCAAATGCTCACTTTCACAAGTTTACCCAATCCCGTCTGTTTGAACACCAGTTTGTTGTCAGTGTACCTAACCAGTGGATCCCACATGCTTCTAAGCAGAGTAGAGTTGGATAACTATTCCTAGCTCTGGGTTTCTAACGCACACTCTCGGGTGCAGACCTCATGTCTGCTCCCCTTCCTTGGGACATGGGACTCCACAGCCCCGTGGCCTTAAACTTGGAAATCAGTGCCTTCACTCCCCCTTAGCCCCCAGTTTCTTATACATGCTTCCTCAGCGTTCCACCTGGTGTGGGTGGTCTAATCTTCTTGATTTAACCCCTTCTAGGACAAAGTGGTAGGCATCCAAAGAGCCCAGGGTTAGCAAACGAATTTCTTAACCACAGTCACTTTTACTCTTGAAAGCACAGGAGAGTTATATATCTTTGAAAAATAACCACCACCACCACCCTTAGTCTGATCTCGACCCTTTCATGAGCCCTGGTGTAGCAGGGTGGACCCCTGCTCCGGGGTTTTAAGGGGTTAGAAACAGCTTGGCAGGGCTTGAGAGCTGCTGCTCTCAAGCTGAGCTGATTAGGGAAGTGGCTGCAGCTGGGAGCCACGCCCCAAACTGAGGAGCAGGGCCTTATAAAAGGCAGGGAAGCCAGGAGCCCAGACAGGCTCTCTCTGGCGATAGAGAGAGATGGGCCTGGCTGCTTAGGAGACAAGGTACCTAGGGTGAAGCAGGGCTGGGGACAGGCTAAGGAGCTGGGGAGCTCTGGCCTGGAAAGCCCCAGGCTGCAGCCTAGCAGAGGGCAGACGGTACTAGGGGGTTGCAGGGGGCAACTTAAGGTTAGGCCAAGGCAGCAGGTCCAAACCCCCTTTGCCAATGATGAGTACTGGATACTGCAGTCTGCCCCAGCTAACGGGGGCTAAATAGAGACTGGGCAGTAGCCACTACTGAGGCGAAGTGGGGATAGTAGGGTGGGGGGTTCCCAAGGAAGGGGAGCCCAGAGTAAGAAAGGGGTTATTGCCAGGGGGCAGCACCCCAGAGAAAGGGGCACCGGGTCTAGGAAGGGACACGGGGGCCAGAAGAACAGGTGGATCACCGGCCTGCAGAGGGCACTCTGGAGCTGGACTGAGCTAACTTCAGAGAGCAACCAGCAGGAGGCACCGCAGGGGTGAATCCGACCAGTTTACACCTGGGTTTGGTTAGCATCCTCAGGCTAGGCAATTCTTCCTGCCTTCTTTCTCCTTATTCTGGTCATCTTGTATGTTGTGGTGGTCTGACCTCCCTTCCCAGAGAGCATTCCCCCTTAGATGTAGTCTCTGATCCTTTTGGCTTTGTGTTCGGGGTTGAGGAACTCCAGTCCTTTTCCCCCAGCCAGGCTTCTGTGTAGAGAGTTCCCTGTTCTTTTGGATGGGTCAGCAGTTGAGAGACAGTTGATATTTCATAGCTATAAGGTGACCTATGTAGCCATGTATTTTTTATTATTACACGTGTGTCCCCCTCCACTCTTGTTACACTCATTTCAGATTAGACTGAAAATTCTTATGGAAGTCTTACCCATAGGTCTGACCCTGAGGTATATAATGTTGGGGGCTCAGGGCCATACATAGTCAAAATTCCACCTTTTGGTTTCACCTGAAAAGTAAAGACGAAAGCCAGAGAGACTCCACAGCCCCATGTATGCTACAGATAAAACTATGATGAGCCTTCACAAGAGAACATGTAATGGACAAAAGTGGGTGTGCAGGGACATGGCCTAGATGGTAGTTCCACACATAGAGGTCAAAATAGGCATAGGAGGAAAATGAGGGAATGTATTTGGTAGAGTCTGATTCTACGAAATATCAGGGTTGGAAGGGACCTCAGGAGATCATCTAGTCCAACCCCTTGCTCAAAGCAGGACCAACACCAACTAAATCATCCCAGCCAGGGCTTTGTCAAGCCTGATGTTAAAAACCTCTAAGGAAGGAGATTCCACCACCTCCCTAGGTAACCCATCCTTCCAGTGCTTCACCATCCTCCCAGTGAAAACGTGTTTTTTCCCCTAATATCCAATCTAAACTTCCCCCACTGCAATTTGAGACCATTACTCCTTGTTCTGTCATCTTCTACCACTGAGAACAGTCTAGATCCATCCTCTTTGGGACCCCCTTTCAGGTAGTTGAAAGCAGCTATCAAATCCCCCCCATTCTTCTCTTCTGCAGACTAAATAATCCCAGTTCCCTCAGCCTCTCCGCATAAGTCATGTGCTCCAGCTCCCAAATAATTTTTGTTGCCCTCTGCTGGACTCTTTCCAATTTTTCCACGTCCTTCTTCTAGTGTGGGGCCCCAAACTGGACACAATACTCCAGATGAGGCCTCACCAGTGTCGAATGGAGGAGAATGATCACGTCCCTCGATCTACTGGCAATGCTCCCACTTATACAGCCCAAAATGCTGTTAGCCTTCTTGGCAACAAGGGCACATTGTTGACTCATATCCAGCTTCTCATCCACTGTAACCCCTAGGTCCTTTTCTGCAGAACTGCTGCTTAGCCACTCGGTCCCTAGTCTGTAGCAGTGCATGGGATTCTTCTGTCCTAAGTACAATATTCTGCACTTGTCCTTGTTGAACCTCCTCAGATTTCTTTTGGCCCAATCCTCTAATTTGTCTAGGTCCCTACCCTTGAGTGTATCTACCACTCCTCCCAATTTAGTGTCATCTGCAAACTTGTTGAGGGTGCAATCCACACCATCCTCCAGATCATTAATGAAGATATTGAACAAAAACGGCCCCAGGACCGACCCTTGGGGCACTCTGCTTGATACCGGCTGCCAACTAGACATGGAGTCATTGATCTCTACCTGTTGAGCCCGACAATCTGGCCAGCTTTATAGTCCATGAGCCAGCCATGTAGATATTCTGGGTGAGTGATTTCTTCTCCTTTGTTCTTCCCCTGGCTCCCCTTGGGTCCCTCAGAGTTTCATATACAGAAAGCCCTTTTGTTCAAGTCTTGCTTGCTTACTTCCTTAGGTCCCCTTTTACTCTCTTCCTCTCATCTCTTCAAAAATGTCATCTTAAATCTTATCTGAAAATGTTTCTTTTTCTCCCATCTCTCTAGTATTTATTTGTATACTAGTAGTAATAGTAGTAGTATTTTGGACTTCTAGAGAACATTTTATTCAACGAAACAAAGTACTTTACAAACGTTAATTAAGTCTCACTATAGCAGGTAAGTATTATTGCAGTTTTACAGAAGAAAAAACTTGACACACATCAGCTTTGAAAAGTATTTTGTTTAGGCACCTAAATGTGCTTTAAGGAACAGAACTTTCACCTAAATTTGAAAACTTTGGCCTAAAATGACTTACTGAAGGTCATAAAACATGTCAGTAGCAAAGCTGGGAACAGAAACTGACTACAGTCTACAGTCACCTACCCTAGGCCGTCAGTGCTGCCCCTATGAAAGTGATATTTAAAGGCATAAAGGAACAATAGAGAGATGAGTTCTGTTTATTTGGGCTTCCAAGAAAACAATTCTTAAGCTCTTGAGACTTATTTGTTATCCAGGCACACTAATGGTCAGGAAATATATAATTTTTCTTATTTTAAAAATATTTATTTTATGTTATTTTTCTCTCACGTACTTCTCTTTTGTCTTGTGGGAACAAGTCAAGATGAAAATCTCAGATTTTTCAGTTTCTCTGTGTAGTCGGGCATGCTCTACTCTAAACACTAACCAATGCCCTCTTCACTCTATAACGTGTTTAGGGATACAGTTTGTAAGAAAGCTGTCATACAAACTTGGTGCCAGATTCTGTAAACAGTTACGTATGTGCAGTGTTGTACTGGGAAAGAAAGGGCCTCCAGGGAGGTGAGAGAACCAGCTGCCAGGAGAGATCTTGGCTGTGGTAGTTCACGTTATGAATACCCAATTACTGCTGCCACTAGTGCCCTGGGAGACGGTGATGGTATTTTGTTCCTTCAGATAAGAGGGTTGCAAACACCATGGCTGTTTCATGTTGAGATTCTCTGTAGGCCCATCAGCCTCATTGGTTGACATGATGCATATGCTGCCCCCTTGGTCATTTGTTGCCTCTTGTGTTTGAATTTAGTACAGTACAGTATGGCATTTCTTAGATCATGACTCAGTGTATATTACCACAGCACACTAAAATCAAACTCAAGAGGCAACAGAAGGCATTCAGGGGCTGCCCCTCTGCCACTAGCATCCCCACCTCCTGAGCATCTTGGCTCTAGTTTTCACTAGCAGAGGGACTCAACAGATGGATCTGTTAATCTAAGCTACTGGGCCCTAGGCTCATTGCCAACCAGGACTCACATCCTCAGAGAAATGGCATCTGTGTTCAAACCTGCCACTGCTTGCAAGGGCTTCTAGAATCTCCAAACACTAGGGCCTCTTGGGATACTTCCCTGGAGCTTAGTCCAAGCCTGTGTATGGGAGTAACTTGACCATCTGACTATCTCCATTACAGACAATGGAATTACAAACATGAATAAAGGTATTTAAGCACATACAGCAAAAATTTGCAGGATGAGGGTCTAATGTACTGTTATTGAACAACATCTCGTGTTCTTATGAGCTGCTGCTGGACAACTGACAGGATCCCTATTTTTTTACACAGTGCTTAATATCTGCTTAATATATAGGTTCCAACGTACATTTTACAACTCAGAAACAGCATATTGATTTGGAACTTTACCAGCAGGACTTTGATTCAATACAGTAAATGAAGAAAAATATTTTCACAGGAGTTAAATCCAGATTGTTATGGTGTCTTTAGACCAATATCAACATTAAAAATGATAAATACATTTCACAATGTATAAACTCAGAAATAATGTACATACTAAAACTAACTTGATTTTTTTAATATTTGAGGATTTCAGAGTAAACAAAACAAGCAGAGTTTTCAATGGAAGAGTTTACCAAATTATATGTGAAAGAATACAATAGAATGGAAATGCCTTAATCAAACTGAGGTTGCAACATAATGCCACATATTTCGCATATGTATATTTTATAATATTATTGCACCATGACCAATCCTTCAATATAATTTCTAATCCCATTACTACCTTAATTGAGTTGGATGTAGTTCAAATTATTAGCTGATTTTTTTTAATGGTTACACATTTTAATTGTGATGATCAATTAACATTCTGTGATATACTATGTTCATCATAAAATCAGGGATAAAATTTATAATCCCAAACCGAGCTTTAGTTTAAGATACCAAAGACTTGATTAAATGAGCTAGGAAATTAGGAACAAGATTTAGAAGTATTCATCAAACATTCAAATCCTTCATTCATATTTCATTATAGAGAGTACCCAATAGGTGGGTACTTTTGAGTGCTGGATAAAATACTTGTGTATGATTTATATAGCAGTTTAATGCCTGATTCTGAGCTCTGTCCTTCCGAATGAAAGGCACTATATACATGTAAAATGATCATATTATTACTAGTCAGGAGTCTCAGGATTAAGTTTTTTTTAATTCTAATGGTTGATGATGTTTCTCCAAACTTGTCAGTGACAGATACCTTGTCCTTGAGGCTCAGTCGCACTCCCCACACTTAGAATCATAGAAGATTAGGGTTGGAAGGGGCCTCAAGAGGTCATCTAGTCCAACCCCCGCTCAAAGCAGGACCAACCCCAACTAAATCATGCCCACAATCAATCTCTGGCTGCCTCCTGCCAATGGAATCAGCATGGCAGTGGCTGTATGCCCTGTTCCTGCAGGCTCCATCTCTGCACTGTGTGTGCTGCAAACTGAAAGCACATCAGCACACTCACTCCGCAGCACACATAGCACAGTGAGATGGTGATGGCTGGCAAGAGCAGGGTGTACAGCCACTACTGTGCCAACTGCATGGGCAGGAGGAGGTGATTAGATACTACACGACACAACCTGAGCCCAAGGAAACTGGCTATTTTCAGACCCAACCAGAACCCAGTCCATGTAATCAGGTGTCATTGGGTTCTCGATGGGGTGCAAGGCTGTAGTACCTTATATATGTATGAAACAGATTTCTGCATGCACTCAGTGGAAATGTAAAATGGCTAAAATAGGAAACAGGGAGAGGTTAGTAATTTCAGTTTTGATAAGCATCCAGAAATGGACACTTACCGTATTATGTGAATCTTTTGAATTTGTAAAGCTGGATTGGAAATTTCATTGGATCAGTGATTCTTGTGACATGTCACATACTTACTTATTACTTCCTGCCAGGCTAAATGTCATTAATAGTCTAGTAGAATGAGCACAGGGTTGGAAGTCAAGGACTTCTGAATTCTCATCCTGGCTCTGCCATTAATGCACATTCTTTGGCCTTCAGCACTTAACCTTTCTGTCTTTTCTTCCTCATCTTTAAAATGGAATAATAATGCATAGGGGAGGTGCTATGAGGATTAATTATCAGTAAATTTTATATATGGTGCTTTGATAATGTAAAGTGCTAAGTTTTATTATTATGACCCTTCTGCAATTCGTCTGAGCAAGAATCAAGAATTGCAGACGTATATGAAAATGAAAAATGATGGGGGGCGAAAATGTATCCAGTCTCTCCTGAATGTCAAAAACGTTCAGTTTAACTTGTGGGCGAAGGGTCAGGGATGCTCTTATGCTAGCAAAACTAGTTTGTCACCTCTAATTATAATGAATACAGAACACTACAGTAATTCAAATTCTTCCTTTGCACTCTGGCTCTCTCACACACATGCACTTTTTTCCCTCTCCTTTTTCTCCTCCTGTCTCCTTGTCTTCTCTTCCTTTCGGACAGCTACTGTGAAGAATAATTGTTTACACAACCTGACATTTTACTCCTCATTTGAACTGCAATTCTTAATCTCAGCACTATTGTCTTTAAACAAAGAAACTGTTGCAACTGTTTAAAAGTGGATAGAAATACATGAAGAAAGGCTCGCTCACTCACTCATTATTTATAAGCTTGCAGTTGTGACTTCTCTGAGCTAGAAATGTGGGGCATAGACTTAATTGTTGATTTGTGGTGAGGATAACTGAAAAGCTTCCTGGTCTATTAGGATAATGTTGATGTGCTACAAGCTTCTGCAAGATACCACAACAAAAAAATGCCTCTGTGGTTATTTTGTGCTAAATTAGTTTCCGTAACTCTTAGATTACATTACTGAGTTAATGTAAGGTATTTAAAATGGCATTTCTAGCTTTTCCAGTTCAGGGTATTTATTTTATTAAACAGATTACAAAGTAAGCAGCACAAAAGCAGGACTGGTTAAAGCAGAGCTGTGCAAACAACAGTTTTCACAGAACCCATACAAACTTAGAGTAGGTTCTTGGATTCTCCTGATGTTTGTGACTATCAGCTCCCGCTCTGTGCTGATACTATTCAACCAGACTCTCCCCAGTTATTTCTTCCCCAGCCCTCTTAGTCATGGGCCTACCATCAGTCACAGAGAGGATTTAGCCCTCCCTAAATCCCCTCACTGGCTGATGATTTGGTTCTAAAAAAACTAAATACATGTATCATGACCTAACAATGAATAAGGATGAACAAGAAAACATTTAATAAGTAACTGAAGGGTGTAAATGCCAAGGAAGGAGAGGATTATTTAAAAATGAATTTAATCAGGAGCTGAGCTGGATTAAGGCAATTCAAGGACCTGGGCATGTCCTGACATGCCCCCGTTGGCCCTCCCCCTTTTCTAATGCCATGGCCATGTTTCTGCATAGCAGCGCTACCTTTCAGTGGGATGGAAATGGCTTGTGAATGGTGAATTTTCAGCAGCTTTGAGTAAATGGATACTTTGGGTTAGTGGGGGGAGATTTAGGTTGGATATTAGGAAAAACTTTTTCACTAGGAGGGTGGTGAAGCACTGGAATGGGTTACCTAGGGAGGTGGTGGAATCTCCTTCCTTAGCGGTTTTTAACGTCAGGCTTGACAAAGCCCTGGCTGGGATGATTTAGTTGGGTTTGGTCCTGCTTTGAGCAGGGGGTTGGACTAGATGACCTCCTGAGGTCCCTTCCAACCCTGATATTCTATGATTCTATGAAATGTGACTAAAGGTATCAGAATCAGTCCTTTACTGAATGCCAGTAATTTGTTATCAAGGTGTATTCAATTAGTTGAGAAGAGACAGTTTTTCCTGCACAGAGATACCATGTGATGTGATACCACTCGAAAGCATAAATACATTCCTCACACAAATCTTAGTTAACCTGGAGTTAAGGGTGCAAATCCATCACACCAGGGCTACAACTGGGAAGGGTGAAGATCTTCTACAGCGATTATGGCTTATGGGGGCATCAAAGGAGACAGCATGCAAGCAGGGGCGGCTCTAGCGATTTCGCCGCCCCAAGCACGGCGGCACGCCACAGGGGGGCACTCTGCCGGTCGCCGGTCCCGCGGCTCTGGTGGACCTCCCACAGGCATGCCTGCGGAGGGTCCGCTGGTCCCGCGGCTCCGGTGGACCTCCCGCAGGCATGCCTGCAGATGCTCCACCCCAGCCGCGGGACCAGTGGACCCGCCACAGGCATGCCTGCAGGAGGTCCGCTGGAGCCGCCTGCCGCCCTCCTGGCGACCGGCAGAGCGCCCCCCGCGGCATGCTGCCCCAAGCATGCGCTTGACGTGCTGGGGCCTGGAGCCGCCCCTGCATGCAAGTGGGATCCTGGTTCGTGGGAGTCTGAGGGCAGCATACTCATACAGTGGAACTTCTTGCTCCATTCACAAATCCCCAGCTTTCTTTCTCCCTGGCAAATCTATGTCTTAATTTGCTAGCTCTCCTCTCCCCACTAAGTTATTGGCTCTATTTCTATTATAGGAGCATTAAGGGAGGGAGGGCATGGACGGGGGCACAAGAAGGCCCCTACAAACACATTCCTTACTCTCTCTCTCTCTGTTTATCCCACACATATCCCTGGCTCTATTACCTGGCCCCTTTACATGGCCTGTCCATCTAACTCTTGTCTTTCCACAGCACTGGTGCTTTGTGCAGCAGATCACTAAGGCAGCAGAGCTGAAACACTGGCAGTTCCAGATTTCCCCATGGCACTCTTGCCTTAAGTTCTGCAATAGACGTATTCAGGATGCCCCCCATGCCATGGTTACTCTGGCATACCAGTCAAAAGCACTGAGGCAGAGGTACATATAAAGGCCTAGAACAGAGATCGGCAATCTTTGGCATGCAGCCCATCAGGGAAATCCGCTAGCAGGCTGGGCCGCTTTGTTTACCTGCAGCGTCCACAGGGTCAGCCAATTGCAGTTCCCACTGGCCGCGGTTTGCTGTTCCAGGCCAATGGGGGCTGCGGGAAGCAGCACAGGCTGAGGGATGTGCTGGCCACCACTTCCTGCAGCCCCCATTGGCCTGGAACAGCGAACCACGGACAGTGGGAGCCACGATCGGCCGAATCTGCGGACGCTGCAGGTAAACAAACCGTCCTGGCCTGCCAGCGGATTTCCCTGATGGGCCACGTGCCAAAGGTTGCTAATCCCTGGCCGGGGCCGTCCTTAGGATTTATGGTGCCGTAGGCAGGCTTATTAAACTGGTGCCCCTGTTAGGGTGACCAGACAGCAAGTGTGAAAAATCGGGACGGCGGTGGGGGACTGTCTCTATAAAATCGGGACATCTGGTCACCCTAACCCCTGTGCCTGTCTTGCTCCTAGCAACACAAACATAAGCTTAACAGCTTTATAAAGCCACGCACAAGCGACCCAGGGAGCTTTGCAAACAGGGGCTGCTAACAGAGTTTCGCAAGGGGAGTGGGAAGGGTTCGGGGGTCTCTTGTCAGTCCTATCTGTTCCCCTGTAGTCCCCTTAAAACCTATAATCCAAACCACATTTCAAAGCCTCTTTCTTTAAACTACCCTTCCATTAACTAGGAGACAATGCAGGCAGAAGCCCAGCAGCAGAGTGGGGGCTATCCAGTTTATTGCACTGAGTGTAGCATGTATGATTACCTGCCCTGTGGGCGGGTGGCGTATGTGTGCATTCGGTGCAAGGAGCTCCTGGCCCTCAGAGACCATCTACAGGCTTTGGAGGTCAGGGTGGCAGAACTGGAGGAGCTAAGAGAGGCAGAGAGGTATGTTGATGAGGCTTTCCGGGACACTGTAGAATTGTCCCACCTCCGCTCAGACAGCCCCTGTGCTGTTGAGGAGGAAGAAGGGCACAGGGAAGCAGAGCAGTCAATGGGAGCAGAGGGAAACCTTTCCATAGTTGGGACCCTCCTTCCAGATGGTGCTGGGGTTGCCTCTCGCACTGAGGTTGCCACTCCGGGGGAGGGAACTCCAGTTGCTAGGAAAAGGCAGGTGTTAGTAATGGGAGATTCGATCATTAGAAATGTAGATAGCTGGGTCTGTGATGACCGGGAGAACTGTATGGTGACTTGCCTGCCTGGTGCGAAGGTTGCGGATCTCTTGAGGCATCTAGATAGACTTATGTGTAGTGCTGGAGAGGAGCCGGTGGTCGTGGTACATGTAGGTACCAATGACATAAGGAAGGATAGGAGAGATGTCCTGGAAGCCAAATTTAGGCTGCTAGGGAAGAGACTGAAATCCAGGACCTCTATGGTGGCATTCTCAGAAATGCTCCCAGTTCCACGCGCAGGGCCAGGTAGGCAGGCAGAGCTTCAGAGTCTCAATGCATGGATGAGACGATGGTGTAGAGAGGAGGGGTTTACATTCATTAGGAACTGGGGAAACTTCTGGGATGGGGGGAGCCTATACAGGAGAGATGGGCTCCACCTAAACCAGAGTGGAACCAGACTGCTGGCACTAAACATTAAAAAGGTTGTAGAACAGTTTTTAAACTAGGAGATGGGGGAAAGCCGACTGCTGCAGAGGAGCATGTGAATCGGACACAGCCTTCTCTTAGGGGAGAGTCTGATGATAGAGAATCTCCAGGTTATAGTCAGGAGCAGAGGACGGAAGAGGATAATGTAAGGGCCGGATCAGATGATAAACAGTCACATAAAGAATCTGGCACATCAGAAAAGGGCAGACAAATAAACAGGGACAAGTTTTTAAAGTGCTTGTACACAAATGCTAGACGTCTAAATAATAAGATGGGTGAACTAGAGTGCCTTGTGATAAAGGAGGATATTCATATAATAGGCATCACAGAAACCTGGTGGACTGAGAGCAATCAATGGGACACAATCATTCCAGGGTACAAAATATATCGGAAGGACAGAACAGGTCGTGCAGGGGGAGGAGTGGCACTATATGTGAAAGAAAATGTAGATTCAAATGAAGTAAAAACCTTAACTGAATCCACATGTTCCATAGAATCTCTATGGATAGAAATTTCATGCTCTAATAAAAATATAACATTAGGGATCTATTATCGACCACCTGACCAGGACAGTAATAGTGATGATGAAATGCTAAGGGAAATTAGAGAGGCTATCAAAATTAAGAACCCAATAATAGTGGGGGATTTCAATTATCCCCATATTGACTGGGAACATTTCACTTCAGGACAAAATGCAGAGATAAAATTTCTCGATACTTTAAATGACTGCTTCATGGAGCAGCTGGTACGGGAACCCACAAGGGGAGAGGCAACTCTAGATTTAATCCTGAGTGGAGCGCAGGAGCTGGTCCAAGAGGTAACTATAGCAGGACCGCTTGGAAACAGGGCCGCCCAGAGGATTCCGGGGGCCCGGGGTCTTTGGCGGCGGGGGGCCCTTCTGTTCCAGGACCCACTGCCAAAGTGCCCCGAAGACCCGTGGCGGGGGCCCCCCCGCCGCCGAATTGCCGCCGAAGCGGGACCCGCCGTTGAAGTGCAGCCCGGTCTTCGGCGGTAATTTGGCGGGGGGGGGCGGGGGTCCCCGCCGCGGGTCTTCGGGGCACTTCGGCGGCGGGTCCCGGAACGGAAGGGGCCCCCCGCCGCCGAAGACCGGGCTGAGCTTCGGCGGCGGGTCCCGCTTCCCCCCCGCCCCAGCCTCTTACCCCCAGCTCCCTCCTCGCCCGGAGTCTCAGTGCCTCGCCGGAACAGCCGCAGCGTGTGGCCGGCGGGGCCTGAGCCCCGCCCCGCTCAGAGCCGCGTGGTGAGGGGGCGGGGCTGGGAGCTCCAGGCTGAGCAGAGGGAGCTGAGCTCAGCCTGGAGCTCCCAGCCCCGCCCCCTCACCACACGGCTCTGAGCGGGGCGGGGCTCAGAGGCCCCGGCAGAGACTCGGCGCTTGATGCGCTAGGGCTCCAGGAGAGTTCTCTTGGGGGCCCCTGCGGGGCCCGGGGCAAATTGCCCCCTTTGCCCCCCCCTCTGGGCGGCCCTGCTTGGAAATAGTGACCATAATACAATAGCATTCAACATCCCTGTGGTGGGAAGAACACCTCAACAGCCCAACACTGTGGCATTTAATTTTAAAAGGGGGAACTATACAAAAATGACGGGGTTAGTTAAACAAAAGTTAAAAGGTACAGTGACTAAAGTGAAATCCCCGCAAGTTGCATGGGCCCTTTTTAAAGACACCATAATAGAGGCCCAACTTCAATGTATACCCCAAATTAAGAAACACAGTAAAAGAACTAAAAAAAGAGCCACCGTGGCTTAACAACCATGTAAAGGAAGCAGTGAGAGATAAAAAGACTTCCTTTAAAAAGTGGAAGTCAAATCCTAGTGAGGCAAATAGAAAGGAGTACAAACACTGCCAACTTAAGTGCAAGAGTGTAATAAGAAAAGCCAAAGAGGAGTTTGGAGAACGGCTAGCTAAAAGCTCCAAAGGTAATAACAATGTTTTTTAAGTACATCAGAAGCAGGAAGCCTGCTAAACAACCAGTGGGGCCCCTTGACGATCGAAATACAAAAGGAGCGCTTAAAGACAATAAAGGCATTGTGGAGAAACGGATTCATTGCTTCAGTCTTCACGGCTGAGGATATTAGGGAGATTCCCAAACCTGAGCTGGCTTTTGTAGGTGACAAATATGAGGAACTGTCACAGATTGAAGTGTCACTAGAGGAGGTTTTGGAATTAATTGATAAACTCAACATTAACAAATCACCGGGACCCGATGGCATTCATCCAAGAGTTCTGAAAGAACTCAAATGTGAAGTTGCGGAACTATTAACTAAGGTTTGTAACCTGTCCTTTAAATCGGCGTTGGTACCCAATGACTGGAAGTTACATTAGCTAACGCCAATATTTAAAAAGGGCTCTAGAGGTGATCCTGGCAATTACAGACCGGTAAGTCTAATGTCGGTACCGGGCAAATTAGTCGAAACAATAGTTAAAAATAAAATTGTCAGACACATAGAAAAACATAAACTGTTGAGCAATAGTCAACATGGTTTCTGTAAAGGGAAATCGTGACTTACTAATCTATTAGAGTTCTTTGAAGGGGTCAACAAACATGTGGACAAGGGGGATCCGGTGGACATAGTGTACTTAGATTTCCAGAAAGCCTTTGACAAGGTCCCTCACCAAAGGCTCTTATGTAAATTAAGCTGTCATGGGATAAAAGGGAAGGTCCTTTCACGGATTGAGAACTGGTTAAAGGACAGGGAACAAAGGGTAGGAATTAATGGTAAATTCTCAGAATGGAGAGGGGTAACTAGTGGTGTTCCCCAAGGGTCAGTCCTAGGACCAATCCTATTCAATTTATTCATAAATGATCTGGAGAAAGGGGTAAACAGTGAGGTGGCCAAGTTTGCAGATGATACTAAACTGCTCAAGATAGTTAAGACCAAAGCAGATTGTGAAGAACTTCAAAAAGATCTCACAAAACTAAGTGATTGGGCAACAAAATGGCAAATTAAATTTAATGTGGATAAATGTAAAGTAATGCACATCGGAAAAAAATAACCCCAACTATACATACAATATGATTTAGCTACAACGAGTCAGGAAAAAGATCTTGGAGTCATCGCGGATAGTTCTCTGAAGATGTCCACGCAGTGTGCAGAGGCGGTCAAAAAAGCAAACAGGATGTTAGGAATCATTAAAAAGGGCATAGAGAATAATACTGAGAATATATTATTGCCCTTATATAAATCCATGGTACGCCCACATCTCGAATACTGTGTACAGATGTGGTCTCCTCACCTCAAAAAAGATATTCTAGCACTAGAAAAGGTTCAGAAAAGGGCAACTAAAATGATTAGGGGTTTGGAGAGTGTCCCATACGAGGAAAGATTAAAGAGGTTAGGACTCTTCGGCTTGGAAAAGAGAAGACTAAGGGGGGATATGATAGAGATATATAAAATCATGAGTGATGTTGAGAAAGTGGATAAGGAAAAGTTATTTACTTATTCCCATAATACAAGAACCAGGAGTCACCAAATGAAATTAATAGGCAGCAGGTTTAAAACAAATAAAAGGAAGTTCTTCTTCACGCAGCGCACAGTCAACTTGTGGAACTCCTTACCTGAGGAGGTTGTGAAGGCTAGGACTATAACAATGTTTAAAAGGGAACTGGATAAATTCATGGTGGTTAAGTCCATAAATGGCTATTAGCCAGGATGGGTAAGAATGGTGTCCCTAGCCTCTGTTCGTCAGAGGATGGAGATGGATGGCAGGAGAGAGATCACTTGATCATTGCCTGTTAGGTTCACTCCTTCTGGGGCACCTGGCATTGGCCACTGTCGGTAGACAGATACTGGGCTAGATGGACCTTTGGTCTGACCCGGTACGGCCGTTCTTATGTTCTTATAAGCTTACAGTATTGGAAAACTTGCTACATGCATGTTATTAAAGCCAATTTAACTTAATTAAGCACACTGTAATGCTGGTGGACTAGCACTAAAGAAGTAGCCCTATAGAAAAAAATTCTGATTTGACAGAATGATGCAAATAATATATTTTTTAAAATTTGTCAACATTTTATTGGGAATTTATATGAAGAGGTATTGAAACAAGGATTTGTTTTTAATTAAAAGCAATCTTTCTGGATTTTTGGCTGCAAAATCAGTAATAATGTCATCGTATGACAAAGACAAAGTGATGGCTTGTTCAATTGCAAGAATAGCAAGACCAGTCAAGTGTTCCTGACTCATTGTAGAGTGGAGATAGTTTTTAATGAGCTTTAGTTTTGAGAAACTCCATTCTCCTGATGCTACTGTTACAGGAATTGTCAGTAGAATATGAGTGGCAATGTACACAAGTTTGCTGGTATGAATAAACTGTACAATGTCCATCGATTTTGCATGTGGTAACAACTCAATTCTTTGTACAGTTCAAGTACATTTAAATCAAAATGATCACCTTGCTTCAGAAGGCTCTCTAGGTCAGGGGTCCCCAACGCGGTGCCCGCGGGCACCAGGGCGTCCAGAGGTGCCTCTCAGTGCACCCGCATACTGGCCGGAGGACGAGCGTCTGCCGAAATGCCGCCAAAATTCGGCAGCATTTCGGCACTGACACCTCTGGGTGACACCGCTTGCTGCCGACAAGCAGCGTCATCCAGAGACGTCGTCGCCGAAATGCCGCCAAATTTCGGCAGCATTTCAGTGGATGTTCGTCCACCACCATGGTCCTTCATCTGGCGGGCGCCAGACGAAAAAGGTTGGGGACCACTGCTCTAGCTTCCTGCACTTTGTCATTAGTTGCTCTTGTTTTTCTATTTCGTTAAATTTAGTCCCACTCAGCCCGCTGCCAGGTGAGTGACTGGAACCCCAAGCCAACAGCGGGTTGAGTGGCTCAGCCGGGGTCTCAGCTGCCAGCCTGGGGTTCCTTGGGGGTCCCCAGGCCAGCAGCAGGTGCTGAGTGGGGCCGGCGGCCAGGACCCCGGGTGGCAATGGGGTAGCAGCTGGAACCCCAGAGCAGTGGTGGGCTGAGTGCCGCTGTGTGCCATTAAAAAGCAACTCACGTGCCACCTTTGGCACCTGTGCCGTAGGTTGCCGATCCCTGCTCCATACACTAGTAAGGAGATGAGCATATTACAGTTGTTGGAGGGCTCTATTTAGCAATAACAGGGCTATAGGAAAGTCAGTCAACATTTTTTGTTTCTCTGATGAAAACTGGCCCACACCCTTCCCCATACCAAACTTGTCACAAATAATTGTCAACAACTTAATTTTCTGTTTTTGGTTAAGATATTGATTTAAAAAAATTGAAATTGAATTCAGGATTGTTAGCAAGCATTTTTGGCAAACAAATTTGTTAAATGTCAATCTAAGTGGCAACACAGCACTGCTTTCATGCTTAGTTCACCCCCCAGCCTGCTGATCCAACAGCTGCAGTAGAGGAGGAGATAGGTGGAAAACTGCAGGACCCCAAAATCCACCTCTTGGGGTGCAGAGTGGCAGCAGCAGCAGCAAACTCTCAGGTCCAATCACACATCAATGGGCACCACCGCCAGCCCAACGGACCATGGTGAAGTTAGCACAGCATCTGATCTCAGGGACGGGGCACCCATGGAACCACTGCACCTCATCCTGCCCTGTGCAGCTCCCTCTGGATGAGATGGATCACTGCCAGCCCGGGGGGGAGAGGCGCTCCCTAGCTAGGGTGACCAGATCCAGATGTCCTGATTTTATAGGGCCAGTCCCGATATTTGGGGCTTTGTCTTATATAGGCACCAATTACCCCTACCTAGGGTGACCAGAGAGCAAGTGTGAAAAATCAGGACGGGTGGTGGGGGGGAATAGGAGCCTATATAAGAGAGACCCAAAAATTAGGACTGTCTCACCCTATCCCAACCCGCGTCCTGATTTTTCGCACATGCTATCTGGCTATTCCCAGCCCAGCCCTGTGTGACCATTCCAATCCTGGCTGCCTACTGAGGAAGTGAGTTACTTTCACTTTCATTCCTCAGCAGGCAGCCAGCCAGCCTCCCCCCGCCCCCAGCACCTCACCCAACCCAGCCCTGGGAGACAGAGAGAGCAGGTGCTCCATGGGGCAAGGGGGGAGAAGAATGGACATTATGGGAGACAACAAAGGATACTGCCAGAGCCGCGGAGCCTGCCTCACCTCACTCCAGGGGAAAGAGTCACACACAGGTGAGTTCCTTCCCCCACCCCTCCTCCCTTCCCTTCCCAGAGACTTCCCAGCAGCCAATCCCCTCCCTCAGACTGTGCTGCATTCGGCTCTCTCTAGGACCCAGCAGCCTGCTCTTACGTGCTCCACTGCTTCCCATCTGTCCGGGCTCCCAGCAGAGCGGTGCCCCCAGACCTAGTGGTGCCCTAGGCAGCTGCCTGTTCTGCCTTTGGCTAAGGACGGCCCTGTCCCTGGCCTAGACTGTGCAGTTCTGCATTGGTGAGCACTAGCTTACACAAATATTCTTCTGAAGTCAGTGGGACTACTCCTGTAAGTAAGTGCTCACCAATGTAAGAGTCGCTTACACAGGGGTTCTCCCCACACTAGCACCTTTCCCCCTCACTCCAGCCTCCACTTACCTCCATTATTCAAATTCAAATTTTCTCTCTCAGCCCTATACACACTTCCTCCTACCTATCCCTCCTCTGTGCTCCCTCAGAGCAGGGATGGTGCAAGGATATTTTGCGCCCTAGGCAAAACTTCCACCTTGCGCCCCCTCTTCCCCTTCTTTCCCCACAGAGCATCGCTTATTATAAACTCTCAAAATGAATACTGCATAATGCGGCATTGTTCATTAGAATTAATACAAGGGGGTCAGGGGAGATGATCACAATGGTCCCTTCTGGACGGGGGGAACCTATGAGCAAGGAGGAGGCTGAGAATGACCCCAGCTCGCAGAGTTTTTAAACGTTCCCAGGCTTTGAGTACTTTGCCCTCCAGAGGGGACCCAGGGGCAAGGAGGGCAGAGCCGGGCTCTCCCAGAGAGTAGGTAAGGATCTCCCTCGGGATCAGGGCCAGCTTCCCGCATTGGCACAGTGCCACCGGGGTGTGTGTATTTGGAAGTGGCACCTGTGCCAGCCTTTTCTCCTCCGTCACACTGTGGGGTTTAGTTTCACTTTCCCTCGCCCCAGGAGGCGGCTGCGTCTGGCCCCAGGTGCAGCACGTTGGAAGGTGAAGCTCAGCTGAGCTTAGGACCATGTCCTGCCTCCCCCAACATCTCCGTCCCTCAGCCATGCTGGTTGCCACGCCCAGCCAGCTGTCTCCTCCTTGCTCCGCCACAGGCTCCCATTGACCATCCTGCGCAGCGCCCCTTGCTGCGGGGGCAGGTTTCTTATGGAGGCCCCGCCTTACCTTGCTCAGCTGACTCCCATGATGCCGGACACAGCTTTTTGGCGCCCCCCAAATCTGGGCATCCTACGCGGCCGCCTAGTTCGCCTAGTGGTTACACCAGCCCTGTTTCAGAGCATTCCCATACCCAGTGCTGGCAAGCTGGCCTCAGCAGGGCCTTTGTGCTGAGCAAAGGGGCTGGTTGACAGCACTGGAAAGCATAAACTGATGACAGAATTTGACCGTTACTCCAGATAATCTAGGCAAAACTCAGTTAAATTATTCTGAATCAGAGGAATAATTTAGTGTTTAATTTAAATGCTCAGAAGTTTCATTTGTTCAAGATAATGGCATAATATGCATATGTTTGAGGGAGAGGAAAGTCTGGAATTTGTGGGGATTGTGAGAGCTAGAGGAACCAATGGGGAGGAAAACAGATTTTTTTTTAAAGGAACATTGTTAAATGTTTCCTCTGCAAAAGTTAATAATGTTTTACTATAAAGCTACATGGAAAATTCAATTGTCCTATAAAGAATTGTCAAATCTGGAAAATAAATGCAGCCATTAAACTATGAAACAGGGATTTCAGTGGTCCTTTATGTGCAAATCTCAATGCATCTTCATTTATGCAATTGGCACTGTCACTTCCATAAGTAAAATATTCAACAGAAAGTTAAATTAAGGAAGACTGTCTCTGCTATCATTATTGAGAAATTATTATTACAAGTATTTGGCCATATAATCTTCAGGACCAAATGCCAAAGAAAATTCTGCTATGAGTTTGGTCATAAAAAAGAAGCATAAGATTATAAGAACAGCCATATTGGGCCAGTGCCATATGCTTCATAGGGAATATATACAAGAGGGTAATTTCAAGTGATCCATCTCCTGTCATCCTATCCAATCTTCTGGCAGTTGGAGATTTGGGGCCATCTGGAGCATGTAGTTGCATCCCTCACTATCATGGCTGAAAGCCATTGATAGACCTATCCTTCATGAATGTATCTAATTCTTTTTTGAACCCTCTTATACTTTTGGTCTTCACAACATCCCCTGGCAATGAGTTCCACAGGTTGACTGTGTGTGTGTGACGAACTACTTCCTTATGTTTGTTTTAAACTTGCTGCCTATTAATTTCATGGGGTGACCCCTAGTTCTTGTGTTATCTGAATGGGTAAATAACATTTCCCTATTCAGTTTCTCCATTCCATTAATGATTGTATTGACTTTTATCATATGCCCCCTTATTCATCTCTTTTGTAGGATGAACAGTCCCAATCTTTTTAATCTCTCCTCATATGGAAGCTGTTCTATACCCCTAATTATTTTGGTTGCCCTTCTTTTTACCTTTTCCAATTCTAGTATATGTTTTTGGAGATGGGTGACCAGAACTGCTAGTGTTGTTCAAGCTGTGGACATACCCGACATTTATACAGTGGCATAATGATATTTTCTGTGTTATCTAACCTTTTCCTAATGGTTCCTAACATTTTGTTCATTTTTTGACTGCCACTGCACATTGAACAGATGTTTTCAGAGAACTATTCATAATGACTCCAAGATTTCTTTCCTGAGTGGTAACAGCTAATTCAGACCCCACCATTTTGTATGTATAGTTGGGATTATATTTTCCAATGTGCATTACTTTGCATTTATAAACACTCAGTTTCATCTGCCATTTTGTTGCCCAGTCACCCATATCTGTGAGATCACTTTTGTAACTCTCCGCAGTCTGCTTTGGACTTAACTATCTTGAGTAGTTTTGTATTACCTGCAAATTTTACCACTTCACAGATTTACCCCTTTTTCCAGACCATTTATGAAAATGATGAACAGCACTGGTCTCAGTGCAGATCCGTGGAGAACCCCACTATTTACCTCTCTTCATCGTGAAACGTGACCATTTATTCCTACCAGTGATGAGCTGCCAAAATCTTAACAACGGGTTCCCTATAAAAAGTTCTGATTTAACAACGGGTTCCCTATAAAAAGTTCTGATTTAAGGGATGTGCGACAGCATGTATTTTTTGTACCAATAGGGTTACCATACGTCCATATTTTCCCAGGAGGTGATTAAGAACCGAAAAGCCTGACATGTCCAGGAAAATACAGATGTATTTTAACCCTACCTAAAGTTCTTTTTTAAAAAGATGGGGCTGAACTAGAAATGAGCTCCGTTTCACATGTGTGGGTGGTGATCAGGGACAGTCTCAATTTTTGGGTCTTTTTCTTATATAGGCTCCTATTACCCCTCACCCCCGTCCCGATTTTTCACACTTGCTGTCTGGTCACTCTAGGGTGTGCACATGTGTGGGTCCCAGCTGCTCCCTGCCCCCCCCCTCATTAAAGCAGGTGTGCAGGGTTACTGCCCTGGGAACTGCAGGGCACCAGTGGATGTGGGGCTGGCTGCAGATAGGGGCGTGGGGCAGGGCTAGCTGGAGGCAGGGAGTGACACGGGCTGGCTGTGGGCAGGTGATGCAGACGGGCGGGCTGCGGGTGGCTGTGGGCAGGGGGTGGCTGCGGGCGGCTGTGGGCAGAGGCTGGCTGCAGGCAGGGGGTGGCTGTGGCGGGGCTGCAGGCAGAGGCTGGCTGTGGGCAGAGGGTGGCTGTGGCAAGGGCTGGCTGCGGGCAGAGGGCGGCTGTGGGCAGGGGCTGGCTGCGGGCAGAGGGCGGCTATGGGCAGGGGGTGGGGCAGGGGGTGGCTGGGGCTGGCTGGGGGCAGGGGCTGGCTGGGGGCTGGGGGTGGCTGTAGCAGGGGCTGGCTGGGGGCAGGGAAGGCGGGGGAGGGGCGCAGATACTCACACGGGGGGGGGGGGCTGGGAGCAGCAGGACGCAGCCGGGGACTCACGGGGCAGCAGCAGGAGCCCCAGGGCCAGAGGTCCAAAGAGCAGGAGCAGCAACAGGGCCAGGAGGCAGCTCACATGGCTCTCGCAGCACAGCGCAGCGCCCCCCGGCGGCCGGGAGGAGGAATTACAGGCTTCCCAGGCAGAGCCCATCAAAGCTTCCCTCGCAGGGAAGCTAGTTAACAAGCGGTTCTAAAACCGCTTCTAAATTTAACAACGGGTTCGCGCGAACCGGTGCGAACCGGCTCCAGCTCACCCTTTGTTTCCTGTCTTTTAACCAGTTACTGATTTCTGAGAGGATCTTCCCTCTTATCCCATGACAGCTTAATTTGCTTAAGAATCTTTGGTGAGGGCCTTGTCAAAGGCTTTCTGAAAGTCCAAGTACACTATATCGATTGGATCTCCCTTGTCCACATGCTTGTTGACTCCCTCAAAGAATTCTGTAGATTGGTGAGGCATGATCTCTCTTTACATATTTCTTCCCCAACAAATCATGTTCATCAATGTGTCTGATAATTCTGTTTTTACTGTAGTTTCAAACAATTTGCCTGATACTGAAGTTAGGTGTACTAGCCTATAATTACCAGGATTGCCCTTGGACCTTTTTTAAAAAAGCAACTTTTACATTAGCTACCCTCTAGTCATCTGGTACAGAGGCTGATCCAAGCAATAGGTTACATACCACAGTTAGTAGTTCTGCAATTTCATATTTGAGTTCCTTCAGAAATCCTGGGTGAATACCAGCTGGTTCTGGTAACTTATTATTGTGTAATTTATCAATTTGTTCCAAAACCTCCTTTATCGACCCCTCAGTCTGGGACAGTTCCTCAGATTTATTATCTAAAAAGAATGGGTCAGTGGGGGAATCTCCTGCACAGGGCCGGCTCCAGGCACCAGCTCAGCAAGCAGGTGCTTGGGGAGGCCAAGGGGAAGGGGCGGCACGTTGGGCTCTTCGGCGGCAATTCGGCGGTGGGTTCCTCAGTCCCTCTCGGAAGGAAGGACCGGCCGCCGAAGAAGAAAGCGGCGCAGTGGAGCAGGTGCCGATCGCGGCTTTTTTTTTTTTTGCCGCTTGGGTCGGCAAAAACCCTCAAGCCAGCCCTTCTCCCACACATCCTCTGAAGTGAAGATCGATATAAAGGATTCATTTTGCTTCTCCGCAATGGCTTTGTCTTCCTTGAATGCTCCTTTAACACCTTGATCCATCCAGTGACCCCACTGATAGTCTGGCAAGCTTCCTGCTTCTGATGTACTTAAAAAAAAATGTTGTTGTTAGTTTTGTGTCTTTTTCCAGTTGCTCTTCAAATTCTTTAGCCTGCCTAATTATACTTTTACATTTGACTTGCCAGAGTTTATACTCCCTTCTATTTTCCTCATTAGGATCTGAATTCTAATTTTTAACGGGTGCTTTTTTACTTCTCACTCACTCACTCATGCCCGTCACCCCAATTGGGGTATGGGCCGCCAACACAGATCTCCAGAGTCCTCTATCCTGGGCCATTCGCTCTAGCTGGTTCCAGGTATAGCCCATTTTTTTGCTATCAGCCTGAAGGTCGCGTCGCCAGGTGTTTCTTGGATGGCCTCTTTTCCGCTTGCCTTGGGGGTTCCACCAAGTGTCTAGTGATGTTAGTTGGCTGCTTGCGTAGTGTATGTCCTATCCAGCCCCACCTTCTAGCTGCCTCATTTACTCTGCTGTTTAGCCTTGGTGGCATTTTTTTGGCCCTCTGCCTGTTCTTTTTTATTTGGTGTATACATTTAGTTTGAGCCTCTATTTTCAACCACCATACTAATCTCCATACAGTTTGCAGGCATTTAATGCTTGTGACTGTTCCTTTTAATTTCCATTTAACTAGCTTCCTCATTTTTGTGCCGTTCCCATTTTTAAAGTTAAATTCCACTCTTGTGGGTTTCTTTGGCATGTTTTCCCCAACAGGTGCGTTAAATTTAATTACATTATGGTCACCATTAACAAGAAGTTTAGATATATTCACTTCTTGAACCAAATCTTGTGCTCCACTTAGGACTAAATTAAGAATTGCCTCTCTCCTTGTGGGGACCAGGACATGCTGTTCATCTGTGTCTGATAATTCTGTTCTTTACCATAGTTTCAATCAGTTTTCCCGGTACTGAAGTCAGGCTCATCAGCCTGTAATTGCTGGGATCGCCTGTGGAGCCTTTTTTAAAAATTGGCATCACATTTGCTAGCCTCCAGTCATCTAGTACAGAAGCTGATTTAAATGATAGGTTACATACCACACTTAGTACTTCTGCAATTTCACATTTGAGTTCCTTCAGAACTCTTGGGTAAAGACCATCCGGTCATGGTGACTTATTAGTGTTTATCAGTTTGTTCCAAAACCTCCTCTACTGACACGTCAATCTGGGACAGTTCCTCAGATTTGTCACCTAAAAAGAATGGCTCAGGTATGAAAAACTTTTTGACTGCTGTACATTGAAAACCCTGGAGCAAGATGTCCCCCAGAACACAGACACTGACAGAAAATCATTTGTCTGTAGCCATTGCATGCTGTAGTGAATGGGTTTAAGAAGGCAGCATGCTTTATCTCAAAACTGTGGATAAGCAATTAGCCAATACACTAAGGAGCAGCTTTACTTGTAGAAGTCCCAGAGGAGTTTCAGGATGCTTATAGAGTTCTCTGCCATTAGTGATGTTGCTATAATGATGCTAGACTGCTATAGTGCAATAAGTTTCTGATTTGCTATATCTAGTGTAACCTTTAGACATGTCTACTGCAATCAGACTGAGGTATCTCTGGGATTATTGTGTGATATAGTGCATTTTCCTCAACGGTGAAATTCACTTCATAACAGGCTTTTGCAGCTAGTACGCCTCTTGGTGCTTCTTACTGCATCAACAGGATACATTATATATCCTTTTATAATGTCAATTAGGATTTTTGCCATTGCATATAGCTGAGGTATATTGCTATATAACTGGTATGTTTGTGGTATAATGGGTATATTTTTCCCTAACATGACATTGGCATGCAAATAGTTTATTAACTTAATGGTTAATTGAACTCCAACAAAATTCCAAAATTGATTTATCCAGTTAATTGACTGAATAAAAGGAGTATGTTATTCCCATCTCTACTTCTTGCAAATGAAAAATACCTGTCAAAACAGATTTCTTTCTCTGATCAGACTACTGTAGTTTACTCTACTCAGTTTACTCTATTCAGACCACTCTAGCCTCACCAAAGGCTCTTAAGCAAAGTAAGCTGTCATGGGATAAGAGGGACGGTCCTGTCATGGATCAGTAACTGGTTAAAAGATAGGCAACAAAGCATCTATACTGAGACCAATCCTATTCAACATATTCATAAATGATCTGGAAAAAGGGATAAACAGTCACAAAGGGATCTCACAAAACTGGGTGACTAGGCAACAAAATGGCAGATGAAATTCAGTGTTTATAAATGCAAAGTTTCAGAGTAGCAGCCGTGTTAGTCTGTATCCGCAAAAAAAACAGGAGTACTTGTGGCACCTTAAAGACTAACAAATTTATTTTAGCATGAGCTTTCGTGAGCTAAAGCTCACTTCTTCGGATGCATAGAATGGAACACACAGACAGGAGATATTTATACATACAGAGAACATGAAAAGGTGGAAGTATGCATACCAACAGGCAGAGTCTAATCAATTGAGATGAGCTATCGTTAGCAGGAGGGAAAAAAAACTTTTTGAAGTGATAATTAAGATGGCCCATAGAAGGTGTGAGGAGAACTTAACATAGGGAAATAGATTCAATTGGTGTAATGACCCAACCATTCCCAGTCTTTGTTTATACCACAGTTAATAGTATCTAGTTTGCATATTAATTCAAGTTCAGCAGTTTCTCTTTGGAGTCTGTTTTTGAAGTTTTTTTGTTGCAAAATTGCCACCTTCAAGTCTGTCACTGAGTGGTTAGAGAGGTTGAAGTGTTCTCCCACTGGTTTTTTAATGTTATGATTCCTGATGTCAGATTTGTGTCCATTTATTCTTTTGCGTAGAGACTGTACATTGGCCAAACCGGACAGTCTCTACGCAAAAGAATAAATGGACACAAACCAGTGGGAGAACACTTCAACCTCTCTAACCACTCAGTGACAGACTTGAAGGTGGCAATTTTGCAACAAAAAAACTTCAAAAACAGACTCCAAAGAGAAACTGCTGAACTTGAATTAATATGCAAACTAGATACTATTAACTGTGGAATAAACAAAGACTGGGAATGGTTGGGTCATTACACCAATTGAATCTATTTCCCTATGTTAAGTTCTCCTCACACCTTCTATGGGCCATCTTAATTATCACTTCAAAAAGTTTTTTTTCCTCCTGCTAACAATAGCTCATCTCAATTGATTAGACTCTGCCTGTTGGTATGCATACTTCCACCTTTTCATGTTCTCTGTATGTATAAATATCTCCTGTCTGTGTGTTCCATTCTATGCATCCGAAGAAGTGAGCTTTAGCTCACGAAAGCTCATGCTAAAATAAATTTGTTAGTCTTTAAGGTGCCACAAGTACTCCTGTTTTTTTATAAATGCAAAGTAATGCACATTGGAAAACATAATCCCAACTATACATAAATTAGCTGTTACTACGTAAGAGAGATCTTGGAATCATTGTGGATTGTTCTTTGAAAACATCCACTCAATGTGCAGTGGCAGTCAAAAAAGCTAACAGAATGTTGGGAATCATTAGGAAGGGAATGGGCAGTAGGTATTAAAGGCCAGGGCAGACTAACCATCCCCTAACCCAGGCCTTGGCCCCGCCCATGTTCCCCAAGAGGCCCCACTCTACCTCCGTCTCTACCCTGAAGCCGGCCAGTGGCCTGGAGCTCAGGCCCACCAGTCCCAGGGGCAGCTCTCAAACTGCCCAGGGTTGGGCCAGCAGCCTGGCACTCCGGAGGGCCAGTGACTTGGTGGGTGCTGGGGCCAGTCATGTGCTCAAGGGAGGACAGCGGCTTGGCCAGGGCCTGGGGCTGGCCAGGTGCTTGATCTGGAGGGAACCCGTGGGCACGGATGGGCTGGGCAGGTGAGCGCAGCTGGAGCAGATAGGCTGGAGCTTCTCTGGCCCCAGGGGTGCCTCAGGGCTCCTCCGGTCATCGGGGGGAGGGCCTTGGGGCTCCAGCATGTGGGGTGGGGGGGGCCCTGAGGCGGAAGGGGAGGGCCGGTGGGCTAGTCTCCCCAAAGGGGGATTCATTTGCCACCCATGACGAAAAATATAGATAGTAAGACTGAAAATAAAATATTGCCTCTATAAAAAGCCACATCTTGAATACTGCAGGTCGCCCCATCCCCAAAAAGATATATTGGAATTGGAAAAGGTACAGAAAAGGGCAACAAAAATGATTAGGTGTATGGAACAGCTTCCATATGAGGAGAGATTCATAAGACGGGGAGTTTATAGCTTGGAAAAGAGAGGACTAAAGGGGGATATGATAGAGGTCTATAAAATCATGACTGGGTATGGAGAAAGTAAATAAGGAAGTGTTATTTACTCCTTCTCATACCACAAGAACTAGGGGGTCGCCAAATAAAATTAATAGGCAGCAGGTTTAAAACAAACAAAAGGAAGTATTTCTTCACACATCGCACAGTCAACCTGTGGAACTCTTTTTGCCAGAGGATGTTGTGAAGTCTAAGATTATAACAGGGTTCAGAAAAGAACTAGATAATTTAATGGAGGATAGGTCCATCAATGGCTATTAGCCTGGATGGGCAGGAAAACAAACCCATGCTCTGAAGTGTCCCTAGCCTCTGTTTGCCAGAAGCTGGTTATGGGTGACAGGGGATGGATCACTTGATCATTACCTGTTCTGTTCATTCCCGCTGGGGCACCTGGCATTGGCCACTGTCAGAAGACAGGATACTGGGCTAGATGGACCATTGTTCTGACCCAATATGCCTGTGCTTTTGTTCTTCTGCAGCCATTGTCAAATGGCTTCTCAAACCTTTTTATATGCAAATAAATGATTTATCTGAAATCTCCCTGCTTCATCAAAGAATTGCCTCAAGGCCAGCATGGGGCTGAGCAAAGTACCATACAGGCAATGGCAGTGTCAAGCTGATGGAAACACCTGGGGCTGGATTCACAATGGAACCTGGGCAGTGCAATTCTCAGTGTTGTGACTCCAAACTTGTAGGCACTTAGCCACTCAGTGGAATTAGGGTGACCAGATAGCACGTGTGAAAAATCGGGACAGGGGGTGGGGGGTAATAGGAGTCCATATTAAAAAAAAAAAAGCCCCAACTATCAGGACTGTCCCTATAAAATCAGGACATCTGGTCACTTGAATTGACAGCTGGGAGTTGGGGGACTTGGGGAGGGTTACATGCCTAAGAATGAGATCCACAAAGTCAGCATGCAGCAGAAAAATGGGGGAGCCAAGAAATCTGAGGGGGACACACGCCCCTTCCTCACATCTGCTGGGAGCAGCCAGCAGCAGAGAGCAGATCACTGTGCGAGGGAGGCTGGGTGCCTGCCTGCCTGTGGACGAGTGAGAGAGACTCACTCCGTCCCTCTCGCTCTCTGTTGCTACATCCGGGGCTGGGAGGCATAGGGCTGTGTGATGCAGGCTGACCCTGAGGCAGAGCAGAAATGTAACAACTAAGCCGGCAGGCTGCTAATGTTCCCATTGTTAGTTAATTGTTCCCATTCTAAGTCAATTGTGGCTCCTTTACTTTGCCAGAATGGTATAAAAGAGCCTTGTTGTAAATGACAGTAACAGAAACCTCAGCTAGGAAGATCTGTGTTTTCTTGCTTTTTTGACCCTGTGCCCGAGAGGACCAGTGGGGTTAGATTACAGCTCAGGATCTAATTTACTTATCCATTTAAAAAGTGGGGGACAATGATTAGCAAAACTGTATGACTTTCATGTGTGAAAGTCTGAGCGATTTAAAGCAACAGTCTACTTTACAGGACACCAAAATAAAAGTAATGTAATTTAAATGAAAATCCAGAATTATAACTGGAATGCAGGGTCTTGGTTACCAAGTATTTGTAACATAACTCTGATGTGTTTAGGAAATGCTGAACAGTTATTGTGATTTTTTTCTGTATGGTAATTTAAATAAATTACTAAAATAAGTGAAACTGTTGTGATTATAGTGAATTATTTTGACAAATAAAATATGCAGAATTTTGCTTTTTTTGGCACAGAATTTTGGATTTTTTGGTGCAGAATCCCCCCAGGAGTATCTCTCCACATCAGGCAGAGAGGGGAATTGAACCTAGGATTCTCACATCCTGCATGAGTGCCCTAATGACTGGGCTAAAAGTTATAATGGGCAGCGGGGGACTCACCACTTCCAGCCATTTTGGGTAGGCTTAGGCATGCTCTGAGACTGCCTACCGGATTGCACTCTGTTGTCAAGACAGGCAGCAAATGCCTAGTTTGAGGAGGATTATTTATTATTAATATCCAAGATTATTACAGTAGTGCTTAAGGATCAACCAAGAATAGGGTCTAATTGTGCTATGCACTGTACAAACAAAGAGTAGAGGCTGGTCTCTGCCCCGAAGAACTTACAATCTAAATGGACACGACAGACATAGGGTAGGGGAAGGGGCCAGAGGAACAAGCCGAGTGAGCAATGTGATGGTAGCAAATGGCATGCTTGTTCCACTTTGGGCTGGGGGTGTTTACTTAGCAGGGGATCAGCTAAATGGATAAATGAAAAGAAAAGGCAAGGAGGGGCAAAGGGGACAGGATCAGGAGAACAGGCTGAGAAGCACAAGTGTGGAGTGACGCTAAGGCAAAGAGATTGTAAGAGAAGAGTAGGGTTGGAGCCAACAGCCAAATCAGCACAGGGCAGAGAAAGTCAGAGAACTTTCTACAGTCTTGACTAGAATGTCCTAAGGTGAAATGGGGAGCTTAGGTTTGAGATAGGTGCCTGTGCTGAGGCAGCTGTGCCCAACAACACAAACTTAGGTGCCTAGGGAACTTCAATGGTGGAAATGTTAGCATGTAGGGATTTTAGGTACCTACGGAGTTAGGCGGCAGCTGAGAAGGATTTTTGAGGATCTCAGTGGAGCTTATATGTTGGATTTAGGAACCTAAAGTGACATCTAGACATCCAAGTCCTTTTGTGCCTCTGTCTCCAGATACCTTTATGTCATCCACAAGGGTGTCCAAGCATGGGACAACTCTTGAGACTTTATGGAATTGCTCTAGAACATGCTTATAAATATTTCAAATGGTTTGTTCTCCCAAAGAGAGTGCTGGCTCTTCAGGACATCTCAAGACTGGGAAAATGCTTTAAGCAAAGACAGCAAACAAACTAAAAAATAACCCAGTTTCCTAGTCAGCTTTCTGATGCAGTCTGGGTTGCCTCACACAAGTAGTGCACCTCCAAGTGCAAGCAGTGCAGCAGATAATTTAGAAGAAAGAGCCTTCCTGTCACCCCAACCTGAAGAGCCTGATGGCAGGAATTAGACCAGCCAGCTGTTCCTCAAAGGAAAGGCAAGAGGGCCAGCTAGATGCTTCCCAAAGACACCACCAAGTAAATGGGAAGGAGACCTGGGGGATATTGGGGGGAAAAGGGTCCCTGGAAATGAAAAAGATGAGAAATCTCTGAGAAAGGAGGGAGCTAAATAGGTTGATATTTAAAATCACAGGATATTAGGACTCCAATATCTGAATGTGATTTTATTGGCCTATATGCCTGTGACATTGCTTCAGAGATGCCAAGTGGCAGACCACAGATAGGTGGAGCAGATGGCTGCATAGCTCCAAATATTTGCAATCGTGTATGTCTGTCCAGCCATATTAGCAAGTCTTTTCAAGCACCTAAAATTCAAATCTGGCACTAAAACTTTTCTTTGTTCTCCCAGCGTAAAGGCAGAAAGGGGGTGTTGAGGATGGAGTGCGCACTCTTATCTTCAAGGAGGCTAGGAGTCCACAGTGCAGCCTTTATGTAACTGTTATCCTAGCCTCTCTGCACCTTCTACATGGAGATCCTGATAAGTCAAGATTCAGTAGCCTTTTTCCAGTCCACCCCAGTGGTTCCTACTGGACAAGGCCCTTCAAAGTCAACACAGAATCTCCCTTCAGTGCACAGGATGCCCAGATGCCCCATCTTTGCAGCCATTGTACCTGCATCCATCCCCCTGCAGAGATGTGTTCTGTACTATAATGCTGTGGAGGGCCACTAATCCCTTGAAATCATGGTAAAATAAAGAATAGTGAAGAAAGATGAAAGTAGGGCTTTCATGACAAGTTATAACTAGTAGATGTTTTTTGTTTTTAGAATTATAATCAATAAAGACAATCCTATATATTATTTAAATCCTTAATTTTAATGAGCAGTCCTAGTGATGATTACCATGTTGTGCTTTGGTCAGGTTTGTGTTTTCATTATTTTTCACCATTTTATAAAGTTTTTAAAATTTTAAACGTTCAGTGAATTTTCTTCTGTGATAGGGTAACTGGCCTAGTGGATGGTGGGGAGGGGGAAGCATCAGGTGTAATGTATCAATTTTAGTAAGTCTTTTGACACAAACCCACATGACATTCTCATAAGCAAACTAGGAAAATGTGGTCGAGATGAAATTTCTATAAGGTGGGTCCACAACTGATTGAAAGACTGTACTCAAAGACTGGTTATCAAGGGCCTGCTGTCAAACTTAGAGGGAGTAACTAGTGGGGTACCACAGGGGTCAATCCTGGGTCCAGTACTATTCAATAACTTCATTAATGACTTGGATAATGGAGTGGAGAGTGTACTTATAAAATTTGCAGATGATACCAAGCTGGGAAGGGTTACAAGCACTTTGAAGGACAGGATTATAAATTCAAAATGATGTTGACAATTTGCAGAAAGGGTCTGAAATCAGCAAGATGACATTCAATAAAGACAAGTGCAAAATACTTCACTTAGGAAGGTAAAATCAAATACACAACTATAAAATGGAGCATAATTGGCTAGGTGGTCATACTGTTGAAAAGGACCTGATAATTGTAGTGAATCACACATTGTTGACTCATATTAAATGTGATGCATTTGCAAAAAAGGCAAATATCATTCTCGGTGTGTTAACAGAAGTGTTGTATGTAAGACATGGGAGTAATTGCCCTGCTCTGCTCAGCACTGGTGAAGCCTCAGCTGGAGTACTTTGTCGAATTCTGGGCACTACACTTTAGGAAAGATGTGGCCAAATTGGAGGGAGAGCAACAAACATTATAAAAGGTGTAGAAAACCTGATCTATGGAGAAAGATTTTAAAAATTGGACATGTTTAGTCTTGAGAAACAATAAATAAAGGGGAGGGAGTTAAAGTTTTCAAATAGGTTAGGGCTGTTATAAAGAGGATGAGGATCAGTTCTCCATGTCCACTGAAAGTAGGATAAGAAGTAACAGGCTTAATCTGAAGCAAGGGAAATTTAGGGGGGTTCAAACTAAGATATGCAACTTCAGCTACGCTATTCGCATAGCTAAAGTTGAAGTATCTTAGTTCGACTTACCTGGCCGTCCTCATGGCGGTGAGTTGACTGCGCAGCGCCCCCGTTTACTGCCCTTACTTATGCTGAGGTGGAGTACGGACATCAGTTAGCAGATCGATTTATTGCACCCAGATGAGGCGTGATAAATTGATCTCCGATACATCGAACACTACCCACCAATCCGGCAGGTAGTATAGACGTACTCTCAGAGTAGTTAATATCTGAAATAGGCTTCCAAGGGAGGTTGTGGAATCCCCATCACTTGAGGTTTTTAAGAACAGGTGGATGAACACCTGTCAGGGATGGCCTAGATTTACTTGGTCCTGCCTCAGTACATCAGCCTGGACTTGATGACCTCTTGATGTCCCTTTAAAAATTTGAAAATAGGGCAATTTCTGTGGTATGGAAAGAGACTTTGCTGTCATACTGCTTCAGCTGGCTTTCCAGTAACTCCACTAAAAATGAGTCCACACACTCATGCAGAACTCATGGTCAGGAACAGTTTCCTGATGAATAAAACTTAAAGAGCTTAATGTGGTAAAATTGGGGATGATAGGATAATTTCCATCCCAGAATACTGAAAGAGTGGGCACATGAGACTGCTAGTCCAATAGCAAGGATTTTTAATAAATCTATCTATTTGGGGTAATACCATATGACTGGAGAATAGCTAACGTCATACCTATATTTAAAAAGGGGGAAAATGATCTGGCAATTACAGACCTATTAGTTTGACCTCAGTAATATGCAAGGCTTTAGAAGAAATTGGGAAGGAAAGAATAATTAAATGAATAGAGGAAAACAGGATATAATGCAATATGGGTTTATGCCAGACTAACCTATTTTCCTTCTTTGAGAAAATAACTGATATTTAAGGGAGGTGCAGTAGATCTCATATACTTGAACTTTAGTAAAGCATTTGATGTGATAACATGGAAAATTATTAGTTACATTAGAAAAGATGGAGATTAGTACAAGAATTGTGAAGTGGATAAGGAACAGGCTAAAGGGGAGAAGGCAACAGGTTGTGCTGAAAGGTGAACTACAGGACTGGAGAGAGGTTACAGGTGGAGTTCCTCAAGGATTGGCTTTGGGACCAATCTGAGTGAATATTTTTATTAATGATATTGGTACAAAATTAGAAGTGTACTAATGCAATTTGCTGATACAAAGATGTGAGGTATTATCAATACAGAAGAGGATCATGACATTATACAAAAAGATCTGGATTATCATGAAGACTGGAGTAACAGAAATGCGATGAAATTCAATAGTACAAAGTGCACCATCATTCACTTAGGGTCTAATCATGAAAATTTCTGCTACAAGGTGGGGGCTCATCAGTAGGAAGTGATAGAGGAAGAGAGAGACATAGGTGTGTGAGTCAATCACAGGACGACTATGAACCACTAGTGTGATGCAGGTGTGAAAAAATCAAATGCAATCCTAGGATGTATTAGGCAAGACATTTTCAGTAGAGATAAAGAAGTATTAATGTAATTGTACAAGACAATGGCAAGACCTTATTTGAAATATTGTGAACAATTCTGGTCACCTGTGTTCAAGAAAGATATTAATTTAAGTTGGAACAGGTGCAGAGAAGAGCTACTAGGATGATCAGGGGTATAGAGGACCTATCTTCTGAGAGGAGACTGGAAGAGCTTGGTTTGTTTAGCCTACCAAAACAAAGGTTGAGAGGGATATGATTGCTGTCTATAAATACAATAAAAACAACTAGCTATGGCTCGATATGATCACAGATCTTTCAAACATTCCTATCCACAGCTTCAATGTAAGAAGAAATCCTTTTCCAACATCTGTACCTGTGCCATTTCTTCCATAGAAGGCTGAGGGGTGGATGATTTATTTTTAATGTGAATATAAGGATAATGGACTGGCTACCAGGAAAAATGTCTCTTAAATAATTGCAGAGGAAAGAGGCCACTTTCCCACTCCAGGCTACAGTGGCCTTGATGGACTTGAGTGAGTTAATTATTCTTACAATAACCACCCTGTGTGGAGTGCCAGGGAATACCATGCTCAGGGAGTATGGTATCATAAATAGAATTATTACAACAGGTTGAAGAGTAAAGACAACTGTTACATTGCCACGCCACAGCAATTAGCCACCTTGAAATCACAGAAAAGCGCCCTAGCTGCAATGAAACCATGTAAAAAATTGCCGATGGCTGACATGACTGGAAATGTGGTGCATACGGCTTGAAATACTGGATGAGGACATCAAATTGCACATTGACATTGTCGAACACCTTCCAGCAGGCACAAAGGAGGATTGTTCGACCTGAAAATGTTTAAATTGCCTTCACACAAGAGTCGTCAGGTTAAAAGTCAATATGCAGAAGTGCGGCTATTCCAGTGACCAAGATACATGTGACTGGGGTGAAACACAAACTATGGAATGTCTGTTGGTCTGCCAGTTCCTGAAGGAGCTGTGCACCATGGAAAATCTTGCTAGGGCTACAGACCAGGACATATCATGTACCCAACATGGGAAAAAACTATGATTCTGGTGCAAGGACGTGAGAAGAAAGGCGACCCTGGTCAATCATTTATACGACCAACATGAGTATTTAGTTTGAGTAACTCAGGAATCAAGTGCTCAAAACAGTGCAGAGTACAATTTTTGTGGTACAGCTAATTGTTTTCTTTTAGTTTCTAGTAATTTTATTTGTTTTCTTAGTAGTGTTGCCAAGGTAAGTTTTTTTACCATGGATAATTTTTGTTTTGTTCTTACAGACCGTAGGAAAAATGTAGAAACAACCCACTCAAATTCTCCTAGTTTCTGTGTCACCTTCTGCACCTTTGATGTTAATAGATCAGTCTTGCTATTCTATGATGTGCAGCTTAGAATCATAGAATATTACGGTTGGAAGAGACCTCAGGAGATCATCTAGTCCAATCCCCTGCTCAAAGCAGGACTAACACCAACTAAATCATCCCAGCCAGGGCTTTGTCAAGCTGGGCCTTAAAAATCTCTAAGGATGGAGATTCCAACACCTCCCTAGGTAACCCATTCCAGTGCTTCACCACCCTACTAGTGAAACTAGATTGCGTTGATGCTGTTAATTTTGTCATTCATTTCCTGCTATAAAGAGAAAACCTGTTAGTTTTTGATTGAGTCTTAAGTCAGATGTAGGAGTTAATAAAGAAGGTAAGCCTAGAATCTCAACTGAGTGATGCTGACCACTATACAATAAGTTCTAACATTAAAAAAATAGGAAGATGGATAACCGCAAGTTGTAGGGAAAAGTAAGAAATTTTAAAACCATAGACTCTGCCTCAAGGCTATTTGAGAATGCTGTATTTCAGATACTGATGGTTTGAATGCCTATGATCAAAAAGTAAAAAGAGAGTAAAAATGTAAGTTTAAGTGGAGAGGTGCACAAGTTTATAATAGCAAGAAAGCTTATGTCAAATAGAAAATTCCTGTCAAACATGAACAGTAGACTGAAACAAACACACACCATATAAGGTACAAGTTCAAAATACTGTGGCAATAGGGATGATATGAAGAATAGCTAGCCAGAGATATTAAGGTACTGCATCAAATTATTTATGTGAGAAACAATAGGGCTGTGTATGTAACTGTAAACCCAGGTTACCCATTGAAAGGTGGCACCCAAGTATTCTAGCTCCTATAGAATTTGGCAATAAATACATGGATTATGTTTTCCAATCAGATAATTGATGAGTTGTTAATTCACAATAAGATTCAGATGTCAGATTCCCAGTTGCTCTTTTAACTAAGCTGCTCATCAAAGGTCTGAATCTGTCATCCTTACTCCATCTGAGAAATACTTCATTCAGCAAGCAATCCTATTTGTTTAAATGGGCTACTTGAGCAGAAGGGTACTATTCAGCATGAGTAAAGGTGGTAATTTGACCCCAAACCAGTATTTAATGTTACCAATTTGGGATTAGAAAAGATGTTCATTCTAAAGTAGAATAGTTTGCTATTTATGCAAATTAGTATTGAATGATGACTTAATAGATACATTGTCCAATATAACTTTGTATTTTTCTGAAAGTTCTAAAATGTTTCCTTTTATACTAATAGATATCAAATCTGCCACTCTGCTTTAATAATTCATATTCCTTATGCGTATTTCTTTTCTTTGAGCCATTTTCTGTGGTATTTTGAATATAAATATAGCAACAACAAGAAAGGGAAACAGTTACATTATTGAGAAGATGTGAACTGACATAAACAATCCTACTTGTTTGTTTCTCTGCAGATAGAAAGGAAGTGAAGGTGGGAGAGTATAATGCTGTAGCTGATACACTGGAAATAATCAACAACACCATCAGGTTCCAAGGTAGGACAGGAAATGGAAAAGATGCACAGCAGTTATATGGTTTGCTATATAGTTCAGACTTCATGCTTTATACAGACACATTTTATTATTCTGTTACTGAAAAAGAAGGTTATAAAATCATATGCTGAGGGGATTAGGGCCAGAGGCTCATGCTTGATATTTTATTGTGTCATGCAGGCTCTTAAAAGCCTCAAAAGGAGAGTTCTGAAAAGAAAGTAGCAACATTTTGAATGATTATATTGTGTTAGTATTTCTCATTTCGACATCTTGTGCTAATCATAAATGATCTGTGAAAATGGATATTCTTCATTATTTCAGTGGGTTTCAAAATATGTTTTCTCTTTCATGTTCACAAATCCAAAATGCTTTAATTTCATTCCTATGTCATCTCCACCAATCAGTCTCACTAACATGATGTGTGAGTATATAAAGAGGAGGTTACATTTCTCTTAGTCTTTGTAACTACATGAAGATGCCAGTTGTGATTTTATTGTCTTCAGTAAACTTACAGAAATGAATAAGGGGTCTCTTTTTTTCACAGATAATAGTTGTGTGCATGTATAACTAGGTACAGATAAAGGGCCAGATCTCGGGCCCTGCTAACATTTCTTTATACTGGTCTGGCAGCACAAAGCAGCATTAAACTTGTTCTAAAGGATCCATTAAAGATTCCCTCAGCATGAAGGATTGCTTGGGTGATACAGAACTGCCACACCCTTCTTCGCCCAGCACCCCAGCAGAAGCTGTGTGGCAGGGGCGGCTCCAGGCCCCAGCACGCCAAGCGTGTGCTTGGGGCGGCATGCCGTGGGGGGCGCTCCGCCGGTCGCCGCCAGGGTGGCAGGCAGCCAGCCTGCAGAGGGTCCGCTGGTCCCATGGCTTCAGTGGAGCATCCGCAGGCACGCCTGCGGGAGGTCCACCGGAGCCACGGGACCGGCGACTGGCAGAGCGCCCCCCGCGGCATGCCGCCGTGCTTGGGGCGGCGAAATGTCTAGAGCCGCCCCTGCTGTGTGGCCAAGGTGTCCCTATACCCATGCAAACCCTGGCTCAGGAGCTGAAGGGGGTGAACCTTTATGGCTTTTGGGAAGCTGGTGTTACTTCCTGTCTCAGAAAATCAGGAGTTTTGTGAAGAACATCGCCCTTCAACTAAATATATAATTCCTGAACTAAAGTTCTGCAAAAGATTTGCAGTCTGAGGGGGGAATTCTCAGGTGTGTTGCTCCAGCACAGCTAGTGTAAAATGGCTGCAAAGTAGTCATAAGGCTCCTCCAGGGCATATCCTCAGTATAGGGTCTCAGAAGTAGTGCAGAACAGGCATAGACCTTTGCAGCAGCCGCCCGCACAGGTGTGTTCCGGGGTGAGTTTCAAGAGCTAGAGCATGAACTGATTATTACTGTGACCCAGGTATTCTACCATGGTGCACCAGCCTACTAGAGCCATTTCCCATAGGTCACAAGTAAGGGTAGCCTTTAGGGCTTTTCTCACCTGAGTTGAGGTGGGATCCTGGAAGCCCTGGGAAAGGGGAGACACAGGTTCACCCCCTTCAGCTCCTGAGCCAGGCTCATCACTGGTGCAAGGATGACCCTTCTGAGGGAGTGCTCCCAGGATCCATTCCCTGACAGGTTAGGCATATAATCACAGGATACAAGACCAACCAACTGCTTCTATAAAAGCTCTTGTATAATATCTACACCACTTGATCAGCTCAATACTGATGACCCATTTGGAAATGTATTCAAGCCAGATTCAGGAAGGAAAAACATAGGAAGTGTTTTAAAATATTTTTCCAAGTTAATTTTCTTATAAAATCATAGATATATATCTGTATGCTTCATGGTTGTTTTTTAACTGTCTTGGAATGGTTTGGAGAGTAATGATGGTTTATCCTGTAAGAAATGATGAGAGGTGCCAACTTAGTTTTTTCTATTGGTTTTTTTTCAAACCTCTCACCCATTATGCCCTTCTTTTTTTAGTCAGCAGTTAGAAGTGTGGTTATGGTAGAATAGTGTGTTAATCCATCTCTAACCCTATTTACGAAATGAAAACAATCACATTTCACAAAAGTTGACAAACTCAGTTGTGGCAAAACAGGATTAAGAGTTTGCTGCACGCTGCATGGGGAGGTTTCAACCACTGAGACTGTTTTAAAAGATGAAGGCCCATGGGAGGCCTTCATAATACACAAAGTAAGAAAGAAAAGACTAGGACAAAGGGAAGGAAGTGAAGCAACATATCTATCTCCCAGGGCTGCATTAATCACTGAGCTTTAAAAATTCAGCCCAAATTGCTTTGAATTTTTTGGGCATTCCCCTTCTGTGGAATGCCAGTCATCCAGTAGCTGAATGTCAGCCACATCACTGAGCCAGGCATCAATATTTGGTGGGGATCGACCTTTTTCATTTTTGCAGGAAGAATTTTTTAGTGACCAAAGATGCATGTTGGAACCATGCCACCTTGTTACCAGTTCACCTCCAGGTATCAGGAACATATCCAAGAATGAAACTTACTATCACGATCCGCTCAAGGACAGAGCAAGGGCAAACCTGAGACTAAGAGTAGCTGAGGAATTAAGTCACGTCCAGGCCAGGGTTGATACCAAGGGTCAGAGTCCAAATTAGGTGTCAGGGTTTGAGTCAGGAGGCAAAGTCAAGTCAGCCTTTGACACTGCCCTATATGGAATTGACATGGATACCTTTTCCATTGTGAAGAGACAATCAGGCACTGAACCCCTTCTGTGTGGCTTAAGTAATATGGAGGGTCTTTCACAATCCCTCTGCACACAGGTGAATATCAGCTGAAGTGGAAATATAGAAAACTGTTACACTGTCTCAAAATTACTCTTTTTCTTAAGCCAGGTAGCCCCCAAATGGCATGGGAACTGGCTGGGGTTGGATGTAATGACTTTGACTGACAACCCAATCATATATTCTAAAACTTGGATTTGAATTTGTTTACGGCAGAGTTAACACACACAAGGCCATATTCTTTCCCATATATATGGTATCACAAGGGAGCTGTAATGGCTTGCTGCTGTTTTTCCTTTTTGGTCATTCCTTGCTTGATGACAAAATATTGGATCAAATTTTGAAGTACTCACTCAGTTTTAACTTAGGCAAATTGCTAGTGATTTCAGTGAATAAGGACTTACTGGAACCCTAATAAGGAGTTTAGGGTTTGACTAGCTGTAAATAAAAGTAGACTAGGAAAGAATATTTTTAGTGTGTGAATACTTGTGTCATCTCAAATTCAGAAAAGCATTTAAGCATGTGTGTTGCAGTGCTTATTTGTTTTCCTGAATAAGGAAATTAAGCACATGCTTAAAGCTTTCCTGAATTGGGACTTTCTCCTTCCAACAGGGTATTATTATATCATTTCAGAAGTCCAAACCTTTCTTGACTATCTGGTATATCTCCGTTGAAGTAAATGGCTTTACCTCAGGGATGAATATGGCCCACTGTCTTTAGATCTTCTGGGGGTAATGGAAGGGATATATTTTTTCACAAGAATTCAATCTCTATGTGGGCTTTAGCTTTTTTCTTCTTGAAATTTTAGGATTGGAGCCTCCAAAGGACAAAACGATTATACAAGAACAGCTGCGTAAGATCTCCTTGCCTCTCTACAGTATTCTTTCAGCACTCACTATCCTAGGAATGATCATGGCCAGTGCTTTTTTGTTCTTTAACATCAAAAACAGAAATCAGAAGTAAGAAATGTACATTATCTTTTTAATTTTTCCTTTTTTTTCATATTTAAGTACCACATTTGTAGATACTAAAATTATATGAAGAGAACATCACATTGGGAAGACAATATTTTAAAAATGTTATTTGCTTTAATTGAAGTTACTATATAACAGCTTTGTGCTGAAAGATATTAACTATCCATTAGATCAAATCCTTTTATTCTGTTTGAAAAATTAATCTTTTCCACTGTGTGTTATTAACATAAACCCTAGCTAATTAACCAATGTGTAAAGTAGGGAGTAGCTGTAGCAGAGAAGATCAAAACCCTTAACAATTAATATGCTTATCCAACTTTTTTTGGAAAGCACAAATTAATTTGCATATTTCTAGATTTCTAGTAGAATTCCACAAGTAGGGTCGGTCATCTGTTTTAATTAATTTTATATGAAACTGTTCATTATGGTTTGAATCATCTAACTGTTGTCTTTTTCTATTTAATGCACCATCTGCGTCTGCCTGTAGGCTAATAAAGATGTCCAGTCCCTACATGAACAACCTTATTATCCTTGGAGGGATGCTTTCCTATGCATCAATTTTTCTTTTTGGCCTTGATGGATCCTTTGTCTCTGAAAAGACATTTGAGACACTTTGCACAGTAAGTAACTTCAAATTCTCTAACTTAAGAAGCTCTTGCAAACAGCTTTATGTTTTGTGCAAAAGGGATAATTTTTGGCATATTATATGTATGTTCTCTGTCAATTATTCTGTACATTTTAACATTGATGCTTTTACTTCTTTTGCCAGGATTTTCAGAAATCTGGGTCCAAATTCTGAGCAGTCCAGAGCACCTGCATCTGCCATTGAAGCCAGTGGAACTTGCAGGTGCTCAGAACTTCTCAGGTTTTGGTCCCTGGTTCCAGTCTTAAGTGTAACTGCACTTCTAAATTTTGAAATTATAAATTTGTTAGTTATTGAAAACTGCCTGTGTAGTGCAGCACCTAATCAGAACTGTGGTCTATTATGATTTTCTGAGCATACATGTTTTCTTTGTCAATTAAACATTACTATACGTTTCCTGATGGTAGCTTACTACAAAACTTTCTTCCAGTCCTCTCGACCTAAAAGAAGTTCATTATATGCAAGTATTCTAGAACTGTTTTCAACCTAGGTTGTAAACTATCGTAGGCACCAATCCTGCAAATACTGTCCCGCATGTTTAACTTTACAGAAGTGATAGTCCATTGATTTCTGTGTAAATATGATCTCTAAGATATAGTCTACTGTAGAGTAGGACCAGGATTTTAAACTGAGGACATGTCTTTATGCAGAGTTTCACAAGTTAACTAAGGCGTGATTTTAAATTGATCTAGTTAAACCAGTGCAAAAGGCCATGTGGACACTCATTTTGGTTTACTTATAGTCAGGAAGGAACTGGTTTTAGTTGAGCCAAAGTTAACCACTCTGAAACCAAAATAAAATCATCCACACAGGGGTTTGTATCCAATTAACTAATCTAAGGGTATGTCTACACTACAAGAGTAGTTCGATTTAACTTAGGTCGAATTTGTGGATTCGACCTTATGAATTCGAATTTGTGTATCCACACTAAGGACACTAATTCGACTTTCTGAGTCCACACTAACGGGGCAAGCGTCGACATTGGAAGTGGTGCATTCTGGGCAGCTATCCCACACTTCCCGCAGTCCCCGCTTCCCATTGGAATGCTGGGTAGAGCCCCCAATGCCTGCTGGGGGAAAAATGTGTCGAGGGTGGTTTTGGGTAACTGTCGTCATTCAACCGTCACTCCCGCCCTCTCTCCCTGAAAGCGCCGGCGGGAAATCTGTTACCGCACCTTTCTGGTCAGTGACAGCGCAGACGCCACAGCACTGCGAGCATGGAGCCCGCTGTGATCATCGCTGCACTTATGGCCGTTGTCAACTCCTCGCACCTTATCCTCCACCTCTTCCACAGTCAGCTGCTGAGAAATCGGGCGAGGAGGCTCCGGCAGCGCAGTGAGGACATGAAGTGTGAGAGTGGCACAGACCTCTCACAAAGCACGGGATCCCGCGCCGCGGAGAGCATGGTGGCAATGGGTCACGTTCATGCTATGGGACGGCGATCTGGGCCCGGGAAACAAGCACGGACTGGTGGGACCGCATAGTGCTGTAGGTCTGGGATGAATCACAGTGGCTGCGAAACTTCAGGATGCGTAAGGGCACTTTCCTTGAACTGTGTGACTTGTTGTCCCCTGCCCTGAAGCGCCAGGACACCCGGATGCGAGCAGCCCTGACTGTGCAGAAGTGAGTGGCCATAGCCCTCTGGAAACTTGCCACGCCAGACAGCTACCGGTCAGTAGCGAACCACTTTGGCGTGGGCAAATCTACCGTGGGGGTTGCTGTGATGCAAGTAGCCCACGCAATCGTTGACCTACTGCTCTCAAAGGTAGTGACCCTGGGAAACGTCCAGGTCGTCATAGATGGCTTCGCTGCGATGGGATTCCCAAACAGCGGTGGGGCTATAGATGGCACTCACATCCCTATCCTGGGACCGGCCCACCAGGCCAGCCAGTATATTAACAGAAAGGGCTACTTTTCAATGGTGCTGCAAGCACTGGTGGACCATAGGGGACGTTTTACCAACATCTACGTCGGGTGGCCGGGCAAAGTTCATGACGCGCGTGTGTTCAGGAACTCTGGTCTGTTTAGACGCCTGCAGGAAGGTATTTTCTTCCCGGACCACAAAGTAAGTGTTGGGGATGTGGAGATGCCTACAGTGATCCTCGGGGACCCAGCCTACCCGCTAATGCCCTGGCTCATGAAGTCCTATACAGGCGCCCTGGACAGTGACAAGGAGCTCTTCAACTACCGGCTGAGCAAGTGCAGAATGGTGGTGGAGTGTGCTTTCGGACGTCTCAAGGGGAGATGGAGGAGCTTACTGACTCGCTCGGATCTCAGCGAAACCAATATCCCCATTGTTATTGCAGCTTGCTGTGTGCTCCACAATGTCTGTGAGAGCAAGGGGGAGACCTTTATGGCGGGATGGGAGGTTGAGGCAAATCGCCTGGCTGCTGATTACGCTCAGCCAGACACCCGTGCGATTAGAAGAGCCCAGCGGGAAGCGCTGTGCATCCGGGAGGGTTTGAAAGCTAGGTTCCTCAGAGAGCAGGGTAACCTATGACTGTCCAGTCTCTTTACAGAGAAGCTGAACCTGCCCCTGTTTCAGTTACTATTGACTTTTTTCAGCGGTTACATACCCCGTTCACCAGGTTTCCCCCCTTCCAACAGACGTTTAAAAATAAAGTTATTGGAACATTTTTAATTAACAAAGTTTTCTTTACTAATGAATTCTCGTTCAAGGGTTCCAACGGGGACGCAGACTGTGGTGGGTACGGTGTGCAGTGATGTACAGACCGCTTCTACACTCGAGGACTGACAGGCTCCTGCTCCTACAGCGGTCTCTGGGGGGAGGACGGTTACCGGAGGGTGTGCAGGAAGGGGTGGGTTTGCAGGAAGGGGTGAGGGGTGTGTGGGAAGGATGAGTAGGTGTGGGGGGATGATGGCTCTGGCTGGGGCTCAGGGCATCGGAGAGGTTCATGGCTAGGGTGGAAGGGCATGGTAAGGGCAACCTGCCTTGCCATTTGTGGATGCCAGGCGCTTGGACCCTGGGGCAACATACACCTCCCAGACTGACCTGGGGCAGCAGACACCTCGCAGAGTGACCCGGGTGCCTAGTGACTGCACTCTGTGTGTGACCTGCTGTTGATCCTGCCCCCATGTCTGTACCCTGTTAATGGTGGCTGTTCTATGCAATTAACAAACCCCTCCCCCCCCTTCACACAAAGTCTTCTGCAAAGAAACATGACGGAAACAGTAATGAACAGCAAACTATTTTTAATACTCAACTACACAGTTGGGGGATGAAACTGGGATTTGGTATCGGGTGAGCCAGGAAGGCAAGCAATTCTCATACTTTAGGGAATGAGAGCTGTTTGGTACATGAGCGCTCTGCTGGGGTGGAGTGACAGTTTTCACGGCCCCTAGCGCCCCTCCTTCTTGTGATTTTGGGTGAGGGGGGGACAGGACTTTGTGGCAGGGGAGGGCGGTTGCAGATACAGTTCAGGGGGGCTCTCTGCTCCTGCCTGCAGTCCTGCAGAACATCCACAAGGCGCCGGAGCGTGTCCGTTTGCTCCCTCATTAGTCCAAGCAGCGTTTGAGTCGCCTGCTGGTCTTCCTGCCGCCACCTGTCCTCCCGTTCGCTGTGTGAGCGCTGCTGCTGAGAGAGGGTCTCCCTCCACTGGCTCTGCTGGGCCGCCTCGGCTCTGGAGCAGGCCATCAGTTCAGCGAACATCTCGTCCCGAGTCTTTTTCTTTCGCCGCCTAATCTGCGCCAGCCTCTGTGAGGGGGATGCCGGGGCAGTTCGGGAAAGAGCCGCAGCTGTGTGATGGGAAAAAGGAAGTGATTTCCTTGCAAAGATACATGTTTGCTAACACTGAACACAGTCTACTCAGTTTCTGTGAACAAGACCATACAGGGCACCTAATCTCATGTGCTCTCAGGACAAGTTCGAATTTTCGGCATTCGCTTTCATTGCCTGGGGTCTTGCACTGGAGATCGGACAAGCGGGGCAGGACAGCAGAATCCGTGTAGCAGCCAGGCCTGGTAAGCCGTAAACTTTAGGCTGCTTAACAGTTAATGGATAGCAGTGCCCTCCTGCTGCAGGCAATCTGGAAAGCATAAAGTCTGACCCTGTTCCAGCCCCTCGCGGCTGTCCCCGGGAAAGATCCCTGTATGCTTTTCCTCTGCAGCCTCCAACACGTGGCTGTTAAACGACGGTCATTGTTATGCAAAGGAAAAGTCAAGCATTCACAATAGTAACATTAAAGTAATTCCCCTAATTAGATGCAGCAGTCGCCGAGCGAGATCACCCTGAGGCGGGTCTCCAGGAGAAACAGAGAGCGCATGCTGCGTGAATCCCTGCACAGACCAGGGCCCTATGCTGCCATGCTGGTCGAGGCAATGCTCCCACTATACCTCAGGATGGCCTGGCGCGGAAGAGTGTGCTTCCACGGAGCACCCAATAAGGCACCTCTCCCCAGGAACCTCCTGCGGAGGCTTTTCGAGTACCTCTCCGAGAGCTTCGTAGAACTGTCCCAAGAGGATTTCTGTTCGATCCCTATATGCATTGACCTTCTTTTCATATAGTTTTTATTCCTGTTTTGTTAAAAAATAAATGTTTACATGTTTATAGCACTTACCGACTGATCCTTCCCCTGATTCGGAGTCCGGGTTAACGGCCGGGGAGGGTTGGTAGGGGATCTCTGTGAGGGTGATGAAGAGATCCTGGCTGTCAGGGAAAGCAGTATTGTAACCGCTGTCGCCTGCCTCGTCCTCCACAAACCCTTCCTCATCTTCCCCATCGGCGAACATCGCCGAGGAACTGCCCGTCGACACTATCCCATCCTCAGAGTCCACGGTCACTGGTGGGGCAGTGGTGGCAGACCCACCGAGAATGGCATGCAGTGCCTCGTAGAAGCGGCATGTCTGGGGCTGGGCTCCGGAGCGTCCGTTTGCCGCTTTGATTTTTTGGTAGCCTTGTCTCAGGTCCTTGATTTTCACGCGGCACTGCGTTGCATCCCGGCTGTATCCTCTGAGTGCCATGGCTTTGGAGACCTTCTCGTAGGTCTTTGCATTCCGTTTTTTGGAGCGCAGCTCCGAAAGCACAGACTCATCTCCCCACACAGCGATCAGATCCAAGACTTCCCGGTCAGTCCATGCTGGGGCCCTCTTTGCATGGACTCCTCTGCTGGAGAGCTCTGCATCGCTGCCAGTGCTGCTGAGCTCGCCACGACGTCCACACAGGAAATGAGATTCCAACTGGCCAGACAGGAAAAGGAATTCAAATTTTCCCGGGGCTTTTCCTGTATGGCTGATCAGAACATCTGAGCTCGGACTGCTGTCCAGAGCGTCAACAGAGTGGTGCAGTGTGGGCTAGCTCCCGGAGCTACTAAGTTCGATTTGCATCCACACCTAGCCTAATTCGACATAGCCATGTCGAATTTAGCGCTACTCCCCTCGTCGGGGTGGAGTACCGAATTCGAACTAAAGAGCCCTCTAGGTCGAATTAAATGGCTTCCTGGTGTGGACGGGTGCGCGGTTAATTCGAATTAACGCTGCTAAATTCGAATTAAAGTCCTAGTGTAGACCAGGCCTAATTTAATTAAACTGATGCAAGTTCATTTATAGACAAGGCTTGAGTCTACAATTAAACAGGGAACCAATGGAGGTCATTGGTCAGTATTGCCAAGAAGGATGTCTACCGCATGCTGCAAACAATGGAGTTTCCAAGTAAGTTACTTTGTTGGTCCCAGATAGAATGAGTTGCATAATGTAAGAACATATATACACTTATGGCAACTACGATTACAGTGCGACATTTTGATTATAGCTTGTCATGACCTATACTGTAGAGATATTATTTTAACAACTGACTATAAACCTTTATTTAAAATACAAGGAACAAAACTGAGGTACTTTCTTTTGCAGCTGATATATTGCTTTGATGATGTTTTATATTGGTCAGATATCTTTATGACAGTCAATATTAGTCTTCTTTAGAACATGAGAGGGCAGATGCTCTTTCTGGCTTTCCTGTAGAAACAGAGGCACCCAAGCAAAATTCAGAAACCATCCTTTCTTCAGGAATAAAATGTACTCTTCATATCAGATAGGGCAGGAGATAAGAGGAACATACTTACAAGAAAAGATAAAGGAAATTCTTTCCAAAAATAACACAAATGATACTTAAATTACACAAAATCATTGTCCTTGAACAAAACCATAAGATTGTACTCAGCCCAGTGCCTGAGAATATTACATATAATGTTTGAATTAAAATGCTTCCAGATAAATCTATAGAAGAAATGAAATATTATGTGACTTTATTTTTCATTACTCTTTGGTTAGCAAACATTTGGTATTAGGAAGCTAATATTCACAGAAGGGCTTATCAGCTCTTAGAAGTTTCTGGATAACAAGTCCTGCCCTAAAGTGCACTGATCATCTATTGAGTTTGTTCTGATGATGTAATGCTGGCAACTTAATATCCTTAAACCAGGAGCTCTGTTAAGCGAGGTGGAATCAGTCTCTTTAGTTTAAAATTTCAAGACAAAAAACTATGTTAAAATGGAGTTATGGATAAGAGTATGTAACCTTAATTTAAGATTAAAGGTTAAAAAATATGACAGTGGTGGTGTAATTATCCCCAAACCAAGCATTATAAACCCAGAAAATTCAGAGTTAAGGTTACATTAAAAATAAATGCGAACATGAGCCAGCAAACAGAGCTGTAAACAGGGGCGTTTCAGTGGGAGTTCTGTTGGAGGAGGAGTTTTTTGTATTTTGTGTATTGTATTTTGTAGTTATATGTGTGGAGGCTGGTAGGGGCAGTGTGCTGGGAGAAAAGCTGAGCCCTGATTAGGGGGCGGGACTTCTCTACTTAGGGGTCCTATAAAGGTAGCCAGCCAGTTAGGCAGCGGCATAGACAGCTGCAGCGGCACAGGAGCCAGCAAACAGAGCTGTAAACAGGGGAGTTTCAGTGGTAGTTTACAGGGGGAGTTTGTGGGGAAGACTAAGAGACCTAGGCAGAGGAATTGACAGGCTAGTGAAGGGAGTGGGTGGTGTTCTGCCGGTGTTCTGGTGCCCGTTGGGTTTGTTTTGCTGTACGTGGTGGTGGTGGTTTGCTTTGGTTTGTGTTTCCTGGACTAATAGGTTTTAGGTGGGAAGGCTATGGCCGATACAGAGGCAGCAGTGAAAGACACAGTGAGGATGACTGGATGTGGAAGCTGCGGCATGTACATGATCCTGGAGAGGGTACCTGAAAAGAGATTCATCTGCATGAAGTGCCACCTGATACAGCTGATGGAAGAAAAGATCCGAGGACTGGAGATGCAGGTGGAAACTCTTGCTGAGTTTAGAAGGGGGTTCGAGCAGATGATGGAGCAAAGACATTAGGAGGCTGAAGGGAAAAGCTCAGACTTGCAGATGGAAGCAGGACCAAAGAATTCTGAGGGGAGACTGCTGGGTGAGAAAAGTGGACGGTGGAAGCATATGGCTAAGCGAACTAGGCAGAAGAAAAGATGGGCCAGTGAAGGAGAAATAGAGCTCAAGAACAGGTTTGCAGAGTTGAAAAATGAAGAAGGGGCACAGCAGGTGGTCGCTGAAGGTGAGAGGGCAAGGAAGAAGAGAAGAGCAGCTAGTCCTATAGGAAGAAGGGAAAAGTCAATGGAGATAACACCAAATATGAGCCCCAGGAGGATACGGGATGGGTTGTGGAGGACTGCAAGGGACAACAGAAATCGAGAGGACTTGCAGCCAGAGGGAACAGGGGATAGACTGGAGAATTGCACCGTCACCAGGAAGAGGCAGGTCTACGTGATTGGGGACTCCTTACTGAGAAGAATAGACAGGCCTGTAACTAAAGCTGATCCGGAAAACACAAGGGTGTGCTGTCTGCCGGGTGCTAAGGTATGGGATGTAGACCTGATCCTGAAAAGGATCCTAACAGGAGCAGGAAAGAATCCGCTGATTTGTCCTTCATGTGGGAATGAATGATATGGCTAGATTCTCACTGGAACGTATCAAGGGAGACTATGCCAGGCTGGGGAAGACGCTTAAGGAAATCGAGGCTCAGGTGATCTTCAGTGGGATTCTGCCTGTTCCTAGAGAAGGGCAACAAAGGTGTGACAAGATTATGTCGATCAACAGATGGCTCAGGCAGTGGTGCTATAAAGAGGGCTTTGGGATGTATGGCCACTGGGAAGCATTCATGGACAGAGGACTGTTCTCTCAGGATGAACTTCACCTGAGTAAGGAGGGAAATAGACTTCTAGGATGGAGGCTGGCACAACTGATTAAGAGAGCTTTAAACTAGGAATTTGGGGGAGATGGTTGGGAGATGTCCAGGTAATCTCCATGCCGGAATTTAACATTGAGAGGGAAGAAAACAAAGTAAGAAAGGATACAGCCATGGGTAGGAGAATGGACATAAGGAGGAAGGATAGTGTAGATACCAGTCTAACAGGTGGTACTGGCAGTAGAATGTCTGTGCCTAATCGGGTAAAGAATGTCAGTGAAGCCAAATGGCAAAAATTAAGATGTTTGTACACTAATGCGAGGAGCCTAGGTAACAAAATGGAGGAACTAGAGCTACTGGTGCAGGAAGTGAAACTGGATATTATAGGCATAACAGAAACATGGTGGAATAGTAGTCATGATTGGAGTACAGGTATTGAAGGCTATGTGCTGTTTAGGAAAGACAGAAATAAAGGCAAAGGTGGTGGAGTAGCATTTTATATCAGTGATGAGTTAGACTGTAAAGAAATAAGAAGTGATGGAATGGATAAGACAGAGTCTGTCTGGGCAAAAATCACATTGGGGAGAAAGCTACTAGAGCCTCCCCTGAGATAGTGTTTGGGGTGTGCTACAGACTGCCGGGATCCGATTTGGAAATGGATAGAGATCTCTTTAATGTTTTTAATGAAGTAAACACTAATGGGAATTGTGTGATCATGGGAGACTTTAATTTCCCAGATATAGACTGGAGGACAAGTGCTAGTAATAATAATAGGGCTCAGATTTTTCTGGATGCGATAGCTAATGGATTCCTTCACCAAGTAGTTGCTGAACCAACAAGAGGGGATGCCATTTTAGATTTGGTTTTGGTAAGTAGTGAGGACCTCATAGAAGAAATGGTTGTAGGGGACAAACTTGGTTCGAGCGATCATGAGCTAATTCAGTTCAAACTAGATGGAAGGATAAACAAAAATAGATCTGGGACTAGGGTTTTTTACTTCAAAAGGGCTAATTTAAAGAATTAAGGAAATTAGTTAGGGAAGTGGATTGGATTGAAGAACTTGTGGATCCAAAGGTGGAGGAGGCCTGGAATTACTTCAAGTCAAAGTTGCAGAAACTATCAGAACCTGCATCCCAAGAAACGGGAATAAATTCATAGGCAGGAGTTGTAGACCAAGCTGGATGAGCAAGCATCTCAGAGAGGTGATTAAGAAAAAGCAGAAAGCCTACAAGGAGTGGAAGATGGGAGAGATCAGCAAGGAAAGCTACCTTGTTGAAGTCAGAACATGTAGGGATAAAGTGAGAAAGGCCAAAAGCCATGTAGAGTTGGACCTTGCAAAGGGAATTAAAACCAATAGTAACAGGTTCTATAGCCATATAAATAAGAAGAAAACAAAGAAAGAAAAAGTGGGATCGCTAAACACTGAGGATGGAGTGGCAGTTAAGGATAATCTAGGCATGGCCCAATATCTAAACAAATATTTTGCCTCAGTCTTTAATGAGGCTAATGAGGAGCTTAGGGATAATGGTAGGATGACAAATGGGAATGAGGATATGGAAGTAGATATTACCACATCTGAGGTAGAAGCCAAACTCAAACGGCTTAATGGGACAAAATCAGAGGGCCCAGATAATCTTCATCCAAGAATATTAAAGGAACTGGCACATGAAGCCCATTAGCAAAAATTTTTAATGAATCAGTAAACTCGGGGTTGTACCATACGACTGGAGAATTGCTAACATAGTTCCTATTTTTAAGAAAGGGGGAAAAAAGTGATCCTAGTAACTATAAGCCCGTTAGTTTGACATCTATAGTATGCAAGGTCTTGGAAAAATTTTTGAAGGAGAAAGTAGTTAAGGACATTGAGGTCAATGGTAACTGGGACAAAATACAACATGGTTTTACAAAAGCTAGATCATGCCAAACCAACCTGATCTCCTTCTTTGAGACGGTAACAGATTTTTTAGACAAAGGAAACGCAGTGGATCTAATTTACCTCGATTTCAGTAAGGCATTTAATACACTTCCACATGGGGAATTATTAGTCAAATTGGAAAAGATGGGGATCAATATGAAAACTGAAAGGGGGATAAGGAACTGGTTAAAGGGGAGACTACAATAGGTCATACTGAAAGGTGACCTGTCAGGCTGGAAGGAGGTTACTAGTGGAGTTCCTCAGGGATCGGTTTTGGGACCAATGTTATTTGATCTTTTTATTACTGACCTTGGCACAAAAAGTGGGAATGTGCTAATAAAGTTTGTGGATGACACAAAGCTGGGAGGTATTGCTAACACAGAGAAGGGCCAGGATATCATGCAGGAAGATCTGGATGACCTTGTAAACTGGAGTAATAGGAATAGGATGAAATTTAATAGTGAAAAGTGCAAGGTCATGCATTTAGGGATTAATAACAAGAATTTTGGTTATAAATTGGGGACGCATCAGTTGGAAGTAACAGAGGAGGAGAAGGACCTTGGAGTCTTGGTTGATCACAGGATGACTATGAGCCGCCAATGTGATATGGCCGTTAAAAAAGCTAATGCGGTTTTAGGATGCATCAGGCAAGGTATTTCCAGTAAAGATAAGGAGGTGTTAGTACCGTTATAGAAGGCACTGGTGAGACCTCATCTGGAATACTGTGTACAGTTCTGGTCTCCCATGTTTAAGAAGGATGAATTCAAACTGGAACAGGTACAGAGAGGGGCTACTAGGATGATCCAAGGAATGGAAAACCTGTCTTATGAAAGGAGACTCAAAGAGCTTGGCTTGTTTAGCCTAACCAAAAGAAGGCTGAGGGGAGATATGATTGCTCTTTATAAATATATCAGAGGGATAAATATCAGGGAAGGAGAGGAATTATTTAAGCTTAGTACCAATGTGGACACAAGAACAAATGGATATAAACTGGTTACTAGGAAGTTTAGACTTGAAATTAGACAAAAGTTTCTAACCATTAGAGGAGTGAAGTTCTGGAACAGCCTTCTAAGTGGAGTAGTGGGGGCAAAAGACATATCTGGCTTCAAGACTTAGCTTGATAAGTTTATGGAGGGGATGGTCTGATGGGATAGCCTAATTTTGGAAATTAATTCATCTTTGATTATTAGCAGGTAAATATGCCTAATGGTCTGTGATGGGATGCTAGATGGGGTGGGATCTGAGTTACTACAGAGAATTCTTCCCGGGGTGCTGGCTGGTGAGTCTCGCCCACATGCTCAGGGTTTAACTGATGGCCATATTTGGGGTCAGGAAGGAATTTTCCTCCAGGGAAGATTGGCAGAGGCCCTGGAGGTTTTTCGCCTTCCTCTGCAGCGTGGGGCACGGGTCACTTGCTGGAGGATTCTTTGCACTTTGAGGTCTTAAACCACAATTTGAGGACTTCAATAACTCAGGCATAGGTTAGGTGTTTATTACAGGAGTGGGTGGGTGAGACTCTGTGGCCTGCATTGTGCAGGAGGTCAGACTAGATGACCCTAATGGTCCCTTCTGACCTTAAGTCTGTGAGTCTATAAGTTAAAAAATGCACAGTTAAGGCATCCAGACAGCTATTGTTAGTTGGAAATACACGGAGACTGAAATTGAAATACTTCACTAGTCAAGTTGATTTCACTGATATTTTTTTTCAAAGGGAAAAAAAGTTTCAGTAATGTCAAAATAGGATGTTTTGACCTTTTTGGAACAAAATAGGTTGATTTTTTGCGTTTGAAACAACTTTACAATTTGATTTTTTAAATTTTATATTGTATATTCCAAAGCAAAATAAAAAATAAAAATCAATAGTGAAAAATTTCAATGTTGTCGAAACACAGTATTTCAGTAGATCACAAAAAAAAAAATTCAGCATTTTCCTTTGCAAAGAACTTCAAAGTATTCAGATTTTGTTTCAATTCAAAATGAAGCCAAAATCTCAAAGTTTTTTTGTGAAATGGAATTTCAATCCTTTGTCCAGCCCTACAGACAAACTTTATTCTGGCCAGTAGTTACAGTGACACCATATAATAATCATCTGATTATAATTAAGGCATTTTAGTGTCCATGGTCCCAGATTAGATTAAACTGTTTTAAGACACTCTCATTTTTTTTTCATATTTTTCTCCTTGTGGTATTACTGACCTGTAAAGTTAAAACTGTGGTCTTAATTTATAGGCTTCATGCAGGAATCATTGAGTAAAAATTCTGTGCCCTGTGTTGTGCAGGAGGTCAGACTGGATCATCATAATCTAGCCTTAAAATCAGTGAAGATGAATTAATGAATACTACATTGGTTAAAGAGCATAGTTTTTAATTAATTTAATTGTAAACTAATAAATGGATTTATTTGTAATATCTCAGAAAATAGATTCTGTACTTACAAAGTGTTGTAAATTTTTTCACACAAATCAGAGGTAGAATCCTTGTATTCTTTGCAAAACAGAACTGAGTTTTAATGATGGAGTCACAACTATCATGTGCACAATGGAATTGCCACCAGTGCCTCAATGCTAAAATATTTCAGTTGTTTAATATCCTTGTGTAATTGCTCTAATTTCTGTTTTTCAAATTCACTGCCAGAATTTACACTATTTAAACACAGCAAGAAATTAGTTGCAATTTACTGCACTAGTGACTCATTAGCAGCTTTAATTTTTTAATTTAATTTAATAATATACTATCTTAACTAAAGACATTTTTCATTTATAAAACAAAATGACAAGCAAAACTGATGTATTACATATGGAAAAAAGAACTGTAGAGGCTACTGAAGAAAATATTTAAGGGTATGTCTACACTACAAGAGTAGTTCGATTCAACTTAAGTCGAATTTGTGGAATTGATCTTACGAAGTCAAATTTGTGTATCCACACTAAGGACACTAATTCGACTTTGTGAGTCCACACTAATGGGGCAAGCATCGACATTGGAAGCGGTGCACTGTGGGCAGCTATCCCACAGTTCCCGCAGTCCCCGCTGCCCATTGGAATGCTGGGTAGAGCCCCCAATGTCTGCTGGGGGAAAAAATGTGTCGAGGGTGCTTTTGGGTAACTGTCATCATTGAACCGTCACTCCCGCCCTCCCTCTCTGAAAGCGCCTGCGGGCAATCTGTTCGCGCACTTTTCTGGTCAGTGACAGCACGGACGCCACAGCACTGCGAGCATGGAGCCCGCTGTGATCATCGCTGCACTTATGGCCATTGTCAACTCCTCGCACCTTATCGTCCACCTCTTCCACAGTCAGCTGCTGAGAAATTGGACGAGGAGGCTCCGGCAGCACGGTGAGGACATGAAGTGGCACAGACCTCTCACAAAGCACGGGATCCCGCGCCGTGGAGATCATGGTGGCAATGGGTCATGTTCATGCTGTGGAACGGCGATTCTGGGCCCGGGAAACAAGCACGGACTGGTGGGACTGCATAGTGCTGCAGGTCTGGGATGAATAACAGTGGCTGCGAAACTTCAGGATGCGTAAGGGCACTTTCCTTGAACTGTGTGACTTGCTGTCCCCTGCCCTGAAGCGCAAGGACACCCGGATGCGAGCAGCCCTGACTGTGCAGAAGCGAGTGGCCATAGCCCTCTGGAAACTTGCAACACCAGACAGCTACCGGTCAGTAGCGAACCACTTTGGCATGGGCAAATCTACTGTGGGGGTTGCTGTGATGCAAGTAGCCCACGCAATCGTTGAGCTCCTGCTCTCAAAGGTAGTGACCCTGGGAAACGTCCAGGTCATCATAGATGGCTTCACCGCGATGGGATTCCCAAACTGCAGAGGGGCTATAGATGGAACTCACATCCCTATCCTGGAACCGGCCCACCAGGCCAGCCAGTATATTAACCGAAAGGGCTACTTTTCAATGGTGCTGCAAGCACTGGTGGACCATAGGGGACGTTTTACCAACATCAACGTCGGGTGGCTGGGCAAGGTTCATGACGCGCATGTTTTCAGGAACTCTGGTCTGTTTAGACGCCTGCAGGAAGGTAGTTTCTTCCCGGACCACAAAATAACTGTTGGGGATGTGCAGATGCCTATAGTGATCCTCGGGGACCCAGCCTACCCACTAATGCCCTGGCTCATGAAGCCCTATACAGGCGCCTTGGACAGTGACAAGGAACTCTTCAACTACCGGCTGAGCAAGTGCAGAATGGTGCTGGAGTGTGCTTTCGGACGTCTCAAGGGGAGATGGCGAAGCTTACTGACTCGCTCGGATCTCAGCGAAACCAATATCCCCATTGTTATTGCAGCTTGCTGTGTGCTCCACAATGTCTGTGAGAGCAAGGGGGAGACCTTTATGGCGGGATGGGAGGTTGAGGCAAATCGCCTGGCTGCTGATTACGCTCAGCCAGACACCCGTGCGATTAGAAGAGCCCAGCGGGAAGCGCTGTGCATCCGGGAGGGTTTGAAAGCTAGGTTCCTCAGCGAGCAGTGTGACCTGTGACTGTTCAGTTTCTTTACAAAGAAGCTGAACCTGCCCCTGTTTCTTTACCCAGTTACTGTTGACTATCCTCTGCACCTACATACACCGTTCACCCCGTTTCCCCCCTTCCAACACACGTGTAAAAATAAAATACATGTTCCATTGTTACTTAACAAAGATTTCTTTATTAATGACTTTGCGTTAAAGGTTTGAAACTGGAACGCAGACTGTGCTGGGTAGGGTGTGCAGTGATGTAAAGACCGCCTCTAAACTCGAGGAATGACAGGCTCCTGCTCCTAGAGCGGTCCGCAGTGCCGGACTGGTTGTTTCAACGGAGCCTGCCATCCCTCCTTTTTGGGACTCTGTGTGCGGGGGCTATGTGTTCTTGTTGTGGAGGAGGACGACTACAGATTCCCCTGCTGAGTGGCTCTGTGGTCCAGGACAAGGACCGCTGCATAAGATCTGTAACCGCCCTCCCCTGCTACAAAGTCACGTACCCCACCACCCACACAGAACATGGAAACCACCTCCCAGACCGACCAGTGTGCCTACTGACTGCACTGTGTGTGTGACCTGCTGCTGATCCTGCCCCCATGTCTGTACCCTGGTAAAGGTGACTGTCCTATGCAATTACCAACCCCCTTCCCCACCCCCACTTCAAACACAGTCTTCTGTACAAAAACATGACGGAAACAGTAATTAACAGCAAAGTATTTTTAATAATCAACTAGACAGTTAGTGGATGAAACTGGGATTGGGGCTTGGGTGAGTCTGGAAGGGAAGGACTTCTCAAAATTTAGGGAATGGGAGCTTTTGGGTACTTGAGCACTCTGCTGGGGTGTGGTGACAGTTTTCACAGCCCCTGGCGCCCCTCCTTGTTATTTTGGGTGAGGGGGGTATGGGACTTTGTGGCGGGGGAGGGCGGTTGCAGATATACTGCAGGGGGGCTCTGTCCTCCTGCCTGCAGTCCTGCAGAACATCCAGAAGGCGCCGGAGTGTGTCCGTTTGCTCCCTCATTAGTCCAAGCAGCGTTTGAGTCGCCTGCTTGTCTTCCTCATGCCACCTCTCCTCCCGTTCGCTGTGTGAGTGCTGGTACTGAGAGAGGTTCTCCCTCCACTGGCTCTGCTAGGCCGCCTCGGCTCGGGAGCAGCCCATAAGTTCAGCGAGCATCTCGTCCCGTGTCTTTTTCTTTCGCCACCTAATCTTTGCCAGCCTCTGTGAGGGGGATGCTGGGGCAGGTCTGGAGACAGTCGAAGCTGTGTGATGGGGAAAAGGGAGTGAATTCCTTGCAAAGATACATTTTTGCAAACAATGAACACAGTCTAGTCTGTATCTGTGAACATGACCATGCACAGCACCTATCTCGTGCGCACTCCTGCTGCAGGCAATCTGGAAAGCACAAACTCTGCCCCTGTTCCATCCCCTCACAGTCTCCCCCGCCCCTTGGAATTCAGGGTTGAGATCCCAGTACCTGATGGGGCAAAAATCATTGTCGCGGGTGGTTCTGGGTAACTGTCATCAGTCGTTCCTTCCTCCGGGAAAGCAACGGCAGACAATCATTTCGTGCCCTTTTTCCCTGGATTGCCCTGGCAGATGCCATAGCGTGGCAACCATGGAGCCTGTTTTGCCTTTTGTCACTGTCACCGTATGTGTACTAGATGCCGCGGACAGAGGCGATTCAGCAGCGCTACACAGCAGCATTCATTTGCTTTTGCATGACAGCAGAGATGGTTAGCAGCTGTTCTGTACCGTCAACCATGCCATTGTAAATTGGCGATGAGATGACGGTTACCAGTCCTATTGCACTATACCTTCTGCTGCTGTCATAGGTGCCCCTGGCCGAGATCAGCTGGGGGCGCAAAAGACAAAACTGGGAATGACTCCCCGAGTCAATCCCTCCTTTATGGTATCTAAAAATAGAATCAGTCCTGCCTAGAATATGGGGCAAGTGTACTAGAGATCCAGTGTATCAGAGAACCAGAGAGCACAGCTGCTCCATGTCAGATCATGCAGGAATGATGAGCTGCATGCCATTCACAGGGGGTGCTCCTGCAACAACCCCACCTGTTGCTTCCCTCCTCCCCCAGCCTTCCTGGGCTACCGTTGCAGTGTCCCCCCATTTGTGTGCTGAAGTAATAAAGAATGCAGGAATAAGAAACAGTGACTTGTTAGTGAAATGAAATGAGGGGAAGGCAGCCTCCAGCTGCTATGATAGTCCAGGCAGTACAGAATCTTTTCTTTACACATGAAGGGCAGGGGCTGATGGAGATCAGCCCCCTGTTGCTATGATGAAGACGGTTACCAGCCGTTCTGTACCGTCTAGTGGGAAGCAGTAGCACTCATTGGCTGATGATGAGGACGGATAGCAGTCGTATTGCACTACACCATCTGCCGCAAGGCTGATGATGACGACGGATATCAGTCATATTGTACTGTCAGCCACCCATGAGGCGGGGGGGGGGAGGATGCTACAGTATAGTGCCGCAGCATCGCGTCTACCAGCAGCATTCAGTACACATAGGGTGACATTTAAAAGAGTCAAGAGACGATGTTTTTCCCTTTTCCTTCTGGGGGTGGGGGGTGGGGGTACACTGACGAGCTCTGCCCTGAACCACCGTGGACAATGTGTTTGACCCTACAGGTATTGGGAGCTCAGCCAAGAATGCAAATGCTTTTCGGAGACTGCAGGAAATGTGGGATAGCTTGCATCCTCAGTCCCCCCTCCCTCCCTCCATGAGCGTCCATTTGATTCTTTGGCTTTCCGTTATGCTTGTCACGCAGCAGCGTGCTGAGTCTCTGCTACGCCGTCTGTCTGGAGATTTTTTAAAAATACTTTGGACCAGGCGTAACATTACAGTAATTTCCCTAATTAGATGCAGGAGTCGCCAAGCGAGATCACCCTGAGGAGGGTCACTGAAGGAGATAGAGAGCGCATGCTGCGTGAAAGCCAGCACCAACCAGGGGCCTATGCTGCCATGCTCGTGGAGGCAATGCTCCCAGAGTACCTGAGGATAGCCTGGCGCGGAAAAGTGTGCTACCACGGAGCACCCAATAAGGCAGCTCTTCCCTGGAACCTCATGCGGAGGTTTTTCGATTACCTCCAGGAGAGCTTCGTGGAGATCTCCCAGGAGGATTTCTGTTCTAGCCCCATATATATAGACCTCCTTTTCACATAGTTCAGATTCCTGTTACATTAATAATAAAAGTTTACATGTTTAAAGCACTTACCGACTGATCCTTCCCCTGATTCAGGGTCCGGGGTAACTGCTGGGGAGGGTTGGTAGGGGATCTCCGTGAGGATGATGAAGAGATCCTGGCTGTCGGGAAAACCAGCGTTGTAAGCGCTGTCGACTGCCTCCTCCTCCTCATCTCCTTCCTCATCTTCCCGATGTCCGCGAACATCGCCGAGGAACTGCCGTCGACACTATCCCATCGTCGGAGTCCACGTTCACTGGTGGGGCAGTTGTGGCAGACCCACCGAGAATGGCATGCAGTGCCTCGTAGAAGCGGCATGTCTGGGGCTGGGCTCCGGAGCGTCCGTTTGCCACTTTGATTTTTTGGTAGCCTTGTCTCAGGTCTTTGATTTTCACGCGGCACTGCGTTGTATCCCGGCTGTATCCTCTGAGTGCCATGGCTTTGGAGACCTTCTCATAGGTCTTTGCATTCCGTTTTTTGGAGCGCAGCTCCGAAAGCACAGACTCATCGCCCCACACAGCGATCAGATCCAAGACTTCCCGGACAGTCCATGCTGGGGCCCTCTTTCTATTCTGAGATTGCCTGGACTCCTCTGCTGGAGAGCTCTACATCGTTGACGGTGCTGCTGAGCTTGCCCCGATGTCCAACCAGGAAATGAGATTCAAACTGGCCAGACAGGAAAAGGAATTCAAATTTTCCCGGGGCTTTTCCTGTGTGGCTGGTCAGAACATCCAAGCTCGGACTGCTGTCCAGAGCGTCAACAGAGTGGTGCAGTGTGGGATAGCTCCCAGAGCTACTAAGGTCGATTTCCGTCCACACCTAGCCTAATTCGACATAGCCATGTCGAATTTGGCGCTACTCCCCTCGTTGGGGAGGAGTACAGAATTCGAACTAAAGAGCCCTCTAGGTCGAACTAATTAGCTTCCTGGTGTGGACGGCTGCACGGTTAAGTCGAATTAACGCTGCTAAATTCGACATAAACTCCTAGTGTAGACCAGGCCTAAGTAGCTTAACTATCTTATTTCATTGAATAATAAAAGAAGGAAAAAAAATCTTAAAGCCAGGCTATAAATAAAAGGAGTTCCTCTCCTCCCCTCAACTGAAGCTATGCATGTTGGATATAGTCCACATTTACCCCTGCTTGGGGTTTGGCTTTATTGTTTTCTTACATATTCACAATATATAAAGATCAGCTTACCCATGTCACCTATAGCATGACTGTTTCTAAGGGTTTCCAAAACCACACAGAAGCATTGGAATTGCCCTACTGGATCAGCCAGGTGGTTCATTGTCACAGACTGCCTGGCCCTTTAAGGGAGTCAGACTCAGCCTGGCCTGTGATCTAGCATTCAACCCCCAGTTAATTCTGATTTGGTGACTCAGTTACAATTAGTTCTCCCAGCTGGGAAATGGTCCAGGAGAACAACACAGAGAGGAAAGAGAACTTAGTGAGAGAGGAGACCCCAGAGAGCAAAGCAAGGCAAGTTCCCACTCTCTGGGAAGGGACAGGTGAAGGCAGGCTGGAGGAAACCACAGGTTAGGCTCCTGTGGGATGCCCTGAGCCCCACTCTCTTCCTCAGGTTTCAGACCTGGAGCTCCAGCCCAAGCGGGAACATCACCATGGCTATTTTTAGCACCAGAGCGTAAGCCTTGCAAACCCAACTGTGTATATTGCAGAAGCCACCAGAACCCTGCCAGAGCAGCAGTGTCTATCTGTAGCTAGGACTCACATGTTATATGCCAGGAGTGGCCAACCGGAGCCTGAGAAGGAGCCAGAATTTACTAATGTACATTGCCAAAGAGCCACAGTAATACGTCAGCAGCTCCCCACCCCTGCTCCCATGCCTCCCACCTACCAGCAGCCCTGCAGATCAGTGCCTCCCCTCCCTCCCCGCACCTCCCAATCAGCTGTTTTGTGGCGTGCGAAAGGGTCTGGGAGGGGGAGGGGGAAGGAGTGAGGGCACAACAGACTCAAGGGATGGGGCGGGAAGGGGTGGAGTGGAGGCAGGGCCTGTCACAGAGCCGGGGGTTGAGCAGTGAGCACGCCCCAGCACATTAGAAAGTTGGCGCCTGTAGCTCCAGCCCCGGAGTCGGTGCTTATACAAGGAGCCGCATATTAACTTCTGAAGAGACGCATATGACTCCAGAGCCACAGGTTGGCCAGCCCTGTTATATGCAGTCAGTGCACATTTTTGGCACCCCACTGTGTCCATGTGGTTCCTTCATAGAATCATAGAATATCAGGGTTGGAAGGGACCTCAGGAGGTCATCTAGTCCAACCCCCTGCTCAAAGCAGGACCAATCCCCAGACAGATTCATATTATGTTTGTGTAAAGAACAGAAGATACAATATAATCATAATGTGTAAATTTTTACACTCTCTATGGAAATGCCACAATACCATGAAAAAAAGTGGGATACCATATAAGAATAAATTATTTGAGAAAAAAATAAAAGAACATAGACATTTAAAGCTTTTCAAGCTTTCATGGAGCTGTAAGATGTGACTTGGGGATAATGCAATAGAAGGTGCTGAAATTTTTGGAAAAACTACATAAAAACTAGTATACAAACTAATCCTGTAGCATTCTCCTAAAAAAGCAATATCATTGCATTATAATGCAGAGACATGAGTAAAAATTAACTTGTACAGAGCCTAACCACTAGTTCTTTTCTTGGGGCAGATGGGAAAGTGGTGTATGCTGGCATATACAAGCATACAGCAGAAGTTTTTGAACTTCTTGCATTTGTGATGAGTCCTTGCCAGTTAGGGATGGTCCTTGTGTGCTCCTAAAGCTGCTCACAAAGTTCAGGTGATATGGCTGCCTAGTGCAAATTATTTCTGTTTAGGGCAGTGTTTCTCTGTAGTACAGATTTTATCGCTTTCAGAGCAATCCCGTGCTTGATGTTTTTTGGTGAATTCTTCTACCTGCCCATAACCTACATCTTCTGTTTACAGATATGTGGCAAATGTAGAATCCTGTAATTGTTTTGGGAGGGGGCTGGTTGTGACGTGGTATGACATCATACCAAATAAAGTTTTGTTAGCACTGAATGTTTTCTGGCAATTTTTGGATACATTACAATACCATTTTTATTCTGCAATGTGCTTGTCCCAGGGGGATATGGTATATTGCATTTGCTATGTTGAAATTGAAAACTGAACATTAACAATAGCCCCAGTTCAGCAAAGCACTTAAAGTGTGTGATCAACTACTTTGCTGAATAGGGATGAAGTTATACATGAGTTTACAATGAGTATATGATCAAGTGCTTTCATGAATTAGGGCCAGTGTTCCTAAACTCAATTACTGCTTCCATCTTGCTATTTCCTCTTTTCTATGCAAAGTTAATTAAGTACATTCAATATATATTGTACTGTACTCAATTTCTGTGTATTTACAATAGGTGGCAAACTGCATTCCATAATATCAATTACAGCATGATTTAATATTATGAATAGAACAGGCCAAATGTCCTGCAATAAAATTCCAATATGCATGGACTGAAAATTGGCTGAAGGCGAGTAAACAAAGGGAAATAATAAATAACACTGAGTACTGAATTGTGAGGAAGTGTTCTGGGCAGTACTGCATAGATTAGTGTTAGGCTCTGTTTTATTCCTAACATCTTTATTAATAATGATCTGGAAAATAGCAAAACACTACTTCAATTAAATGTTCAGATACAATCAACTAGGAAGTGTTCCAGAGGATAAGGAGAAATACTGCAAAGAGGCTACCTTTTTATTTTTAATCTTACAGTCACCATGGTAGCTGATCACAAGAGAAGCTGGAAATATGGATTGAAATAAAATTTGATGCAAACTGAAAAAATGCAAGCCAGTGGAAAAATAATTGAGAAAACAGCTATCAAATGGTCAAGAGAGTATTGGAAAGCAGAAATGCCACGAAAGTGTGTGGCACCTAGATACTAAACTGGCATGCACATTGGAAATAATTAAGATAGAATACTAAATCTAATAATAATATATGGACTTTTGTAACACCTTCCATTGGAGGATATTTCAAAGTGCTTTACAAACAATTAATTAAGCTTAGCAATGCCCTGTGAGCTCGGTATTGAGCTCATTGTGGGTTGAAAAGGCTAATGTGTCCCTAAGGGTGGGTTTGATCCCAGCTTCCCTCATAATGAGCAGCTGTTTTTCTCTCAACCTGTGTGATAGATACACAACCGCCATTAATATCATCTGGGAACATATGAATGGGGAAGGGGCTGTAATAGAGCCAGTTGTGACTGTCTGATCTAGCCATTCTATACCAGCCCTGGCGTAGTTTGCAGCAGCTTTGGGGCTGCTCTAAAGTAGGCCTGCTCTCTTTTCAAACTGATGGGATGAGACCTTCTGCAAGTAGCCCGTGTAGGAGCAATTAGCAAAGACTTTATCATGATGCTTCACGATGGCCCACTTAGTCTTGATAGTCCTCCTTGATAGGCAGGGAGAACAAGTTTAGAGCAGGCCTTTTTTACAATTATAAGCAAAACTTACATATTACCTTTGTAGCATGGAATCCAGACATTACAAGTAGGATTAAGAACATAAGAACGGCCGTACTCAGTCAGACCAAAGATCCATCTAGCCCAGTATCCTGTCTACCGACAGTGGCCAATGCCAGGTGCCCCAGAGGGAGTGAACCTAACAGGTAATGATCAAGTGATCTCTCTCCTGTCATCCATCTCCACCCTCTGACAAACAGACAGAGGCTAGGGACACCATTCCTTACCTATCAGGGCTAATAGCCATTAATGGACTTAACCTCCATGAATTTATCCAGTTCTCTTTTAAACGCTGTTATAGTCCTAGCCTTCACAACCTCCTCAGGTAAGGAGTTCCACAAGTTGACTGTGCGCGGTGTGAAGAAGAACTTCCTTTTATTTGTTTTGATTTGTTTGATTAATGCATGCAGCAACTTACAAGTATTTTATAGAGTCTAAACATTAAACACATCCTTACAACTTTAACACCTCTCTTCAATAATACTAACATACAGGTGAGCTGGTCTGGTTTCCAGATATGAATTTGTCAGTACTCAGCTAACTCCTACAATCTTGGCAAGAGCTGGCACCAGGTCTGCCAGTGACACATAGAGCACTTCTGAAAATCAGGCCCTTTATTCCCTGGATTCAGCTCAGTTATTACAGGGTACAATAAAGGTCAGCTAGCCTCCATATGAGCAAGTTTTTTTGACTTAAATACAGTACTCCAGTCAGAGAGAAACTAATGTGCTCTACTTTACATGATAGCTATGTCTAAGATATCATTTACATTTTTCGATACAAAATCTAATGTATCATCATGTAGTCTGGCACAAAGAAACCTAGATATATGCTATTGAGATTTGGAAAATGTGCCTAATCAAAAATAAAACAAAGTACTGCAGCATCTGAACCAATTTTACATTGTATTGGCTGTTGACATTACCTGCTGAACAATCCATCCCACATTCAAAACCATTGGGATGTAAGAGCACACATGCCTCTGTCTGGTTTCTGTATTTGTTATGTTCTCTCCTCTTACGCTTTCCAGTTATTTCTTTGTTATTTCAACTTTCTTCAGGTTTTTATATGTGCTTCATTTTCTTTCACCCAAGTTTAGTTATTTTGATGGGGATTTTCAGTAGAGCCAAAGACTGTATGGAACTGTCACAGAGGGACTGGCCCCTGTGAATGAAGTAGGTCCAGTACCCCTTGTGCCAGGACAGATGTGCACATTCGACCAGTTAAGAGAGTGGGGCTCCAGTTGGGAGCTATCAGAAGCTGGGAGAAACTCAGTGAGTTGGAAGAGACTTGGTGAATCAGAGCTGCCTGAGTAGGAGTCAGGGGTAGGTGAGAGGTTCTAGAGACTACATGTTTGGAACTTGGGAGAAGGCTGAAGGCAGGAGAACAGTAAGAGGGGTTTTCTGGCTGGTGTCCCCAGGCCAAAGAGCCAGGGCTGAAGGCAGGAGGAGCAGTGCAGAGAGTTGCTTGCTAGCTGTAAGCTACAGAGCTGAGGGCTGGGGAGCAGTGGAGGAGCTTATCTGATGACATCTCCAGGGCTGAAGAACTGGAAACAGAAGAACCATTAGAATGCCAGGGAGAGTAAGGGCTGCTCCCTTGGTGAAAGAGGATTCCCCAGCAGAGAGTCTGGTGGGGTTCCTGCTGGCAAGACTAGGCTTACACTCCAGTAGGAAGAACTGGGGTGGTCATACTGGTACAAGGACAAGGGAGGACTGCCAGAGACTCTGGGTGTGGTCAAAGGTGCTGGTGTGTGATATGTGGGGTGTTGTGGGCTGAGATGTTGGATGATTTTAACACTGTTTTCAGTGGGGTGACAAATTATATGTGCTTGGGACTCACTTGTGGACAACTTGCACAATATTTTATAAGGAGGATAGTATTGTGTCAAGAAGTCTTGATGGAGTTACTGGGAACTCTGAAAAAGGAAACTGGGCCAGGTGTGCCTGTCATGCTATGGGAGGCATTTGGGCATCTAATTTTCTTAGGCTCCTTTTTAAGAATGACAGCTGGGGTTTTCAGCCAGTCTTCTTGTGTTTTGCTTGCTCTCTTGTTTTTCTTTCCTACATTTTAATTTTAATCTATGTGTTTTGTGTAACCATTTCCATGGCACCACAATCTGTGCTGCTCGCTCAGGGCCTCATCTTGCTCCTGTTAAAATCAGAGAGAGTTTTCCAATTGACTGGAATGAGACTAGGTTCAGCTTCTATCTTGATGAGTCAAATTTCCTTCAAACAAATTATAGGGACAAAAGTTTTAAAGCTAAATGGATGCTTCACATGATGAAGCAAGTACACACTGGGCTCATCACAGAATGTAAGGCAGTAATTTGTGATTCAAATGTATTAATGAAATATTGAATACGTTTTGCCTCTCCTTCAATAGGACAATGTCTAGATGTTAAAGCCACCTTGTAGAATCATGAACAATTAGTATATAATCTCACATTATTACTGGGGTAATTGAAAATGGTCTAAAGTTTATTACAAATTCAAGAGGAAAGCCTACAGTATGTGTGAGAGACAGTGAGAAAGCACAATAGTTGATTTGTGTGGAAACAGCAGTTTTGAATTTTCTAAAATTATTGCTGCACATTTTTGACAGTATTGTGCAGATACCACAAACTCTAAGGAATGCATTGAAAGACTTAAGTATTTGTCATAAAAGAGCTTGATTTTTTTTTAAAGTATGTTGAAATGTAAGTAGACATGCTCAATCGTTTGTAGCCTGCATTTTCTTCTCCTCCCACTGGAATCTATTGGAGTTTTGCTATTGACTTCAGTGGCAGCAGGATCCAAACCCAAGGTGAACAGATATTTCTATAAATGTGTACATTTGTATTCATTATAATGTTTCTTGTTATGATCCCAGTCCCACAAAGCACTTATACAGGTGCTTAACTTTAAGCATATGAGTAACTGTAGTGAAATCAATGGGATTGCTCACCTGTTTAAATACCTGCATTAGGGCTTTGCTGGATCCAGCTTTAGAGGGGGATTGCAACAGTAATAACACTTACACTGATGTATTTTTTCCTGTGAATAGCTCAAATAAATGGAAATATTATTGTCAGCAAGGAAAAATCCTTATTTTCAAAGAATTCTATATTGTGATTTTTCTCCAGGTCTGGAGAAACAAAAGTACTGGCTTTGATGGGAGCCCAGTATGCTAGCAGAGGGCAGAATCTGGCACATTGTAGTTGTTGGTGAACCAGTTTCACTGTTCACGTCATGGCACCTTTCTACCCTCTTCACTGCAAATCAAAGCAATATCTTAACTATATTAAGTGAAAACAATCGAGAAACAGGATCATGAGTTTTTTTAGGTTCTTTTGGCTTTGTGTCTAGATCCAATACAAATGACGAACATCATTTCTCTAAAAATCAGATAGGATAGAAACTGATCATGATGTTAACGGTACTCAATGTACAGTAAATAACTTGTTTTACTGTGTGCTTTATGAATGATGGCAGAAAAATGGAAGGTTATTTCTTTTAAATTAAAACCTATTTTCATTTTAAAATCATCCTCACATCCTTGGCTGCAGAGATCTCATTCTGAACAAATTATTTTTAATTAGTAGGGTTTCCACTACAGCCAATAGGCTATATTATTATAATATAAATTAATCCAACTCATAACCTTTTTGTACTGAGCATGGTAAAAATAACATTTTTTCTGAATTATGAACATAATTGAATTTATTAGTATCCCCAAGGATAAGTGCTGCTTGAGTAAGGACAAAAAAGAGCTTTACTAGAGATATTAAAATATCATGTATCTGTCTGCCAAAATATCACTATTGGATACACAAAAGTACTGAATATTTATTAATAACACATTAGAACATTACATACAATTATCACACATTTTAGGAAAAGAACTCATTGCATGCTGACTAGAAGAGAAATCACAAACCAGTAGCCTGAAAACGTGGTGTAACTGGATTTTCAAAACCAATTGGAGTTGGCTTAACTCTGCTATATTGAGGTGAATAGCAAAGCCACCATCTATAAGATACACCTAAGATTTCACATTCTTTGTAAACTTTAATTTTTTATTTATTCATATATATATATATGAGAAGATAGTGGTCTTATAAACAGTAATGGGAAACTATATATATATATATATATATATATCCATCCTGGATACCTTTCTCCAATGATTTCTACTCTTAATGTTGCATTCACCTTATACATTTTGGTCTCTGCCTGGTCATATGTGTACAGTAGTTCTTTCTGCATGGAAATCCGTAGGAAGCCAATATCTACAATAACATTAAGTACATTTGTTTGTTACCTGCTTTCAGGGGTCTGTCTCTATCCACATCCTCCTTGACCTCTTAGTGGTCTTTGATGTCATTGATGACTTCCTACTTAAAATCCTGGCCTCCATTGCTTTTGAGCCATTATTCTATCCTGGTTCTCCTTCTAACCTTCCTCTTTCCTCTAGTTTCCCATTACTGTTTATAAGACCACTATCTTCTCAGTCACTCAAGGCCACAATCTAGGTGTTATCTGTGATTCAGTCCTCTCTCTCTAAGATAGGGGTCTCAAACTCAATTTACCTTAGGGCCAATGGCAGTCCTCAAATCCTCCCAGCAGGCCAATAATGTCACTGAAGATGGTGTTCAGAAAAGAAAACGTTCAGATTGTATTTTTTATTTCGAATTTCTCAGAAATAATAAAACTGTCCTACAACTTTATACAATTCTTCGCCAGCCAGAGAATTTTCAGTGTTTGCCAAACACCTGGCAACACTTCAGTTCTGTCAGTTTGTTGATGTTTGTCCTCAGTGACTGAGCAGTTGAAACCTTCAGGATTGCAGCAAGATGTGCATCATATAGTTGTATTCGGTTTTTTGACTTGTGGAAAAAAATGATGCTGCCTCCATGGCTGATTCTGCCCGGCAACTAATGATGCTGCCTCCATGGCTGAATCCGCCCAGCAACTAGTAATGGTATCTCTATCACTCTATCCCTCACTCTGCGGGGTGCGGCACCTGCAGCAGACTTTGCCAACAGCATGGCTGCATGTGTCTCTCCTCTGTGGGTCGCAGTGCAGAGGTTCTCGGGCCACAGATGGCCCACGGAACGGGACTTTGAGACCCCTGCTCTAAGACCTATACATTCAGGCCATGTCCATGTCTCCCAACTTCTATCTACATGATATTCTTTAAGATCCAATCTTTTCTGTTTTTCCAGACTACCCAGGCTCTTGTTCAGGCCCTCATTATCTCACATCTTGACTACTGTAATCTCCTACTATCTAACTTTGATGCTATCCACATTGGTCCCTTAAGTCCATTCAAAATGTTGCTGTTAGGATCATCTTTCTGGTTGTTGCTCCAACCACAGCTCCTCCTCCTTCGTGTCCCTTCTTCACTGTACCAAACACACATCCCTTGGCATTAAGGTCCTTCACCATTTAGTTCCACACTATCTCTCAAATTTACTAACTTGTTGAGCTATTGACTGCTCCTATAGCTCTCCCAAAGATGCAGGCCTTGATAGGCCTCTTGTTTGTTTCTCCCTCAAGCGGAGTTACAGAGCAGCAGAGTCACACTTTCATTTCTTCTTTTGCTATTCTGTTGTTTTTCCAAAGTTGAAGACGTTATGAAAAGTTAGAGTGGAAAAGGAGGAAAACTGCAAAGGAAAAAGGGGTGGGGGGAAGAATTTAGTCTTCATTTTATTGCAGTCAATCGGAAACAGAAAAATAGGGAAGAAAGGGGGGAACAAATTAGAAATTTTGAAAATAAAAAAAAATCAAATAAAATGTTCTGTAAAAAATTGAAGAAAACTGTGCAGTTACCATGTGAAACATAATTTAAAAATTTCAAAAAAAATTGCTAAACTGTTTTACTGTCTCTAGATACAATAGGTATTTTAGACTATTTTGAGAAGTTTAAGACATTAAAACTACCTGTGAAAAACTAAAAGGCCGTGTCTTTGATTATATCTTAGGTCCGGACGTGGATTCTTACAGTGGGCTACACAACTGCATTTGGAGCAATGTTTGCAAAAACCTGGAGAGTTCATGCAATTTTCAAAAATGTAAAAATGAAGAAAAAGGTGAGGAAACAATGGTTCTTATCACAGATATGATGAAGCTGTTATCTGCACTATTGTTATACCCCCTGGATACCCATACTTCCACTGATGCTGTGGAACACTGTCCTCCCTTTCAGAAAAATATCATATTGAAATACACTGAATAGTCAACCATTGTGTCCCTTTTTTCTTTATATCCCCTTCGTAGCCTCTATCAGTGATTCTCAAATAGTGATCTACACAGCCCTTCGTGGTGTTCCAGGAATAAACTGTTGTGACAATCAAGCTGTGGGCTTTGAAAGGACCCGCGAGTCCAAGAGAGGGACATATATCTACAAAGTGGTTTACAAAATGCAAAGGCTGGGAAAACCCTGCTCCTCACTGGTTTATATCCTATAGTTTATGAAGTTACTCCAGCATCCATAAATCTCCAGGGAGCAGATCCTCGAATGGTGTAACATGTCTTGGCTCCATTGAATCCCATGCTCTGGGTGTCCCTAAATCTCTGACTGCCAGATGTTGGGAATGGATGACAGGATGGATACTTTGATGATTACTTGTTCTGTTCATTCCCTTGGAAGCATCTGGCATTGGCCACTGTCGGAAGATGGGATTTTGGGCTAGTTGGACCTTTGGTCTGACCCAATATGGCCATCCTTTTGGTCATATTAAATCAGTTTGCACCACCTGGAATATAAGTGTTGCCAACTAAAGTTTCTCATAGCTTGCTAGGAGGGGACAAGATAGAGTACGTGTAGGATTTTGTTCTAGTTTTGATTGGAAAGGCATAGGCAGTGACCAAGATCAGTCAGAACTGAGCCACAGTAGTGGTTAGAGCCAGATTAAAAAAAGCAATATTGTAACCATCTTTTTGATCCAAAACATTTTGTAGATATAGAAAAGCCATGCTAGAAATACAGTAGTTCAGACCTTTATCTAGTACAGGGATCGGCAACCTTTGGCATGCGGCTCGCCAGGGTAAGCCCCTGGCGGGCCGGAATGGTTTGTTTACCTGCCGTGTCTGCAGGTACAGCTGATCGTGGCTCCCACTGGCCGCGGTTCGCTGCTCCAGGCCAATGGGGGGCTGCGGGAAGCAGCGTGGGCTGAGGGGTGTGCTGGAGTGGCAAACCGCATTCAGTGGGAGCCGCGGTCAGCCGAACCTGTGGACGCGGCAGGTAAACAAACTGGCCTGGCCCGCCAGGGTGCTTACCTTGGTGGGCCGCGTGCCAAAGGTTGCCGATCCCTGATTTAGTATGTGGTATCTCATATTTGGATTGCTATATTGTTGTTTTTTCTAATATGGTTTCTTTACACATATGAAATGTTAGATGGTTTTCTTTAAAAACAGAAGACTAGGGACACTAGCTAGAGAGGGCTCTGAGGTACTACAGATAATTCTTTTCCATGTGTCCAGCTAGTGGTTGTTGCCCACATGCTCAGGGTCCAACTGACTGACATATTTGGGGTTGGGAAGAAATTTTCTCCCAGGTCAGACTGTCAGAGACCTGGGATGTTTTTCGACTTCCTCTGCAGCATGGGGCACGGGTTACTTGCAGGTTTAAACTAGTGTAAATGGTGGATTCTCTGTAACGTGAAGTCTTTAAAGCATGATTTGAAGACTTCAGTAACTCAGCCAGAGGTTAGGGGTCTATTACAGGAGTGGGTGGGTGAGGTTCTGTGGCCTGCAATATGCAGGAGATCAGACTAGATGATCATGATGGTCCCTTCTGGCCTTAGTCTATGAGACTCTATTAAGTTACTTATTTTATTGGGAAAGTATGAATGGAAATTAGAATGAAAAAACAAAGCTGACAAACTATTGGCCATTGTAGAGCTAAAATCAGCCACCATACACAATTCTATACATGCAATTGTAATATTTATGCTAACAAAGGAAAAAAATAGAGCCACATAAACCCGAGAAAGGGGAAAATTATCTGGAAAATGCACAGGTTCACCTTAAAGATTTTCCTCTGCATGCCCTTTTCAAGGACCCTGCATTTTAAGAGTTTATAAAATACCTTATTATTTGTACTACAGGAGAACCTGGAGGTTCTATTGTGCTACTTATTGTATACATAGCTAGTAAGAGACAGACCGTACTCCAAAGAGCTTGCAATCTAGATAGGCAGAGGGACAGTTGTGTTCATTTTACAGATGGGGAAACCAAGGCACAGAAAGATGAAGTGACTTCTCCTAGTACACAAGATGTCTGTTGACTTAGCCAGGAATTGAATCCAGAAGTCGTGAGATCCAGTCTGGTGCCTTGACCACAAAAACACTTCGTTACTTCTTATATTTTGGTTCTTAACCAGAGTTTTCTATATGTATTTTTATTCAGTGCAGAATATTTTGAATGATGAAAACAATTAAGAGCCAAATTATGGGTGCACTGGCTGGCATGAGATCCCCTTCCCGCATTAGCCCTTCCACACAGAGGGCCACTATAATGCGCACACTTATTCTAGCTGAGTCCAAGGATCCACTTTCCCAGAATTGAACTCTTGCTGCACAAAACAATGTTTCTTCAACATCTGAACAACTATTCTGTCCATTGAAGTCCACTGCTCAAGGTTCTACTGGTCTAACTAAAAACAGAATTTGGCTTATCCTCTTTATTTCTAATACTGTGTTTATATTGTAGAGTTTATCGTTTGCACCAAAATATGTCATTTCCAAAGGTCTCTAACAGGAATGAATAATTCAATCTACTGGGCTTTAATTAAGAATTCACTGTGCACTCTGACAAGCCATTTGCCTTTCGACAGTAAAATGGCCCCTCACCTCTGACATTCAGTGACTTTTGTCTGTTAATTATTAAATGCTGCATTCTGTGGCCCTTACTCACCCACTGACTAGTACCTTTTTCCTCAGCTAGTCCCATCAGCTTCAGTGGGAGTATTCAGTGGGGGGAGGGATAGCTCAGTGGTTTGAGCATTGGCCTGCTAAGCCCAGGGTTGTGAGTTCAATCCTTGAGGGGGCTATTTGGGGATTGGTCCTGCTTTGAGCAGGGGGTTGGACTAGATGATTTCTTAAAAGGTCCCTTCCAACCCTAATAATCTATGATTATATGATACTCAGAGTAAGGGTGGCAGAATCTGACATATAGTTAATAACCTGGTTAATCCAGTCATTTATTGACAATTGTGCATTAAACATTTAAGTTGTTTTTTCTATAAAAGCACAGTAGTGGGGGTTGGATAATGTCTTCAAATACCTAAATGCTACCCAATAAACTGCTTTATCCTGAGAGATGCTGGAAATATTAAGGGCATCTCAGTCAAAACATTGGTTTGCAACATAATTTACCAGCCTATGAATCAAAATGACGTTTGTTTCACAATATTAATCACTTCAGTTCCCTTCCCTCGTCCTTTCTTATTTTGGTTTCCCGTTTGAGAAGTATAATCCTTAAAAAGAGGACTATTTACTGACAAGAAAATGCAAATTAGCTAATTAGTTGTCCACACAAAATGTTTAATTGTACTGTGTTTTCCATTTTGGTTTACCAAGCTAGATAATCTCTATTTAAGACAGGAGAGATGACTCAGAAACATGAAGTTCTTTTCTTGTACCATATGTTTTCCAGCAGGGACAGTACAATGACCAGCATTGTAATTCTACTTCAGATTTGAGAGTGGGAGTTTATTGTTGTCCCCAAAATAGAGTAACAGTAGCAGTAACCACTGAACTGACAGAAAATACACTATTGCCATTTTCGGTCAGATTTAGCTTACAGACAATAGATTAAAAAAAAATGATCCAAGCCTTGGTCATACACACTATAGCAAACCAAACAAATTGAAACTCTAATATTTTTAACGTGACAAATAACGGATATATCTTAAATGATTTAAATACCCTTTTGTTTAATGCTTTATGGATAATTCTGGGTCTATCTATTCATAAATGTCCAGCTTCAATAAAACATTGCTTTTAGGGACATTACCTTGTCAGTCATCATGGATAATTTAGCCTGAATCTGAGGACAATATTCTTAACGGTGAAATCTATTAGATTGTGAAATAGGCTCTGCATAGTTCTAGAACCCGTCACTTGATTCATTTAAAGGTAGACTGAATAAAACAGCAGAGAAGAGAATATAATGAAAGGAACCATTCTGCATTAGTAAGCAGGACAAATCTACCTAATAATTTTATTTCTACCTTTAATATATATGGTGCAGTCTATAAATAACTTTTTGATCTGTTTATATATTGACAGATTACTTTCTCCTTCTAAAAAACTGTATAGAACAGGGACAGGCAAACTTTTTGGCCTGAGGGCCGCATCGGGTTTTGGAAATTGTATGGAGGGCTGGTTAGTGGAGGGGGTCATGGCCCGGCCCTCCCCCGACCCGCTTCCTCCCCGGACTCCTGCCCCATCCAACTCCCCCCTGTTCCCTGACATACCCCCCCGGTGGGGGCTCTATGTATGGCTGTGAGAAGAGGGGGCAGGGATGGAATGGGGTGCTTTGCCAAAGGACCGTCTGGTTTTTCCCCACCACTTTCATATAGTGCTAGAGCAATACAATAGCTTCCACTCTTTGTAGCTGGTTAGGCTAGTGGAATTTGTCCCTGCCTACAACATTCAGCTATCCTCTGTACCCAATCTGTATAATCATAGTAATCCAGTAATTCTCTCTATTAAAAAACTGATGTTTTAGTTTTCATTAAGAGAAGTATTTTTTTGGGGAGGGGGGAATACTTGTTTTTGTTGGGTGGGTGAAGAAGTTTAAAAAACTAGAGTGAAGATTCTATTCAAACAGAAGTTGTTCATTGGAAATTGAAATGTACAACTTAAGTCCAGTCCAGTGGAGATTGAAACAAATATTTGAAGACACTATAAACTTGGCTGAGAAGATGATTTGTAATATTATAATTGGTTTGAACAATGCTCCACATTCAATTTTGTTTTGTGTTTTACTTTAAATCCACTACTTTGTTGCCGCAATTGTTCCTGTTTTTAAAATAACCAACAAAAGCCAGAATGAGTTTCTCCTGCTGCCAAGCCGTTAACTGTCAAATGATACGGTATTCCCAGAGCACTGCTAACCTCTTTGATCAATCTAGTGCTAAAAAGAAGTAATTTTAAAGAATCACATTAATTTTAGCTACATTAGAAACACAGGAGTGCAGGGGAATCAGTTTTTGTCAAATGAAAAAGGACAAAGTCAGTAGGGAAAAGTTTTAAAGAGCTCATTAGAGATAATGGAAAGTAGACTAGAATTAATATTTACTAAAAAAAAACCCACTTTTAATTGGGGCTCAATCCTGCCTTGGTAAATCCCCTCTGTGCTGCTCCAGGCAGTTGAGGATTTTGCCCACTGAGAGGAGGGGGAATTAGCCCACTTCCTGCACTGACACAGACAATGTGCTGGCAGTGAAGAGTGGGAGGAGGGGGGGGGGAAGTGGGGCAATTGGCCCCAGGCCCTGCAGGGGCCTCCACGAGAATACAGTATTCTATAGTATTGCAACTTTTTTTATGGAAGGGCCCCCGAAATTGCTTTGCCCCAGGCCCCCTGAATCCTCTGGGTGGCCCTGTGCCAATGGCAGGAAGTCATTGTGTGTTCTGGTGTATCCTCAGCAGGCAGAACTGCTAAAGGAAGCCAGTCCTACTGGCATAAATTAGAACAGTTGTGAAGCTGCTCTGTTCTACATTGGGTCCTAAACATCACCTCTGCTCCCTCCCCCATCAGGTGCATTAAACACAGCTCGGGCACCCCAAGGATTGAGCCTGGAAGGCTAACACATTTTAAACAACAATTTCTTAGTTAGAGTTTCCATAATCAGTATTTGCCCTGTTCCAGTAAAATTTTGTCCATTGGCAGACAAATAAAATGACGCATTGGCAATCACCAGCTCTACTGTTTGTTGCAATCCACACTGGAAGCACAATGTTGCTGGTGCTATGAGAGCCTTGACTCAACTTCATTCAAAACTTCCCAGCTTTGTCCATTTGTATCTGTACTTACATCTGACATGGGGATAGGGATTTTTTCTGTGCAAATGATAGTACATCTTTTATTGATATTGTTGAGTATTTAATAGCTCACCACCACCATCCTAGACTACTTCTGGCCTTGTTTTATCTTGATGTCAAAATGTTGTTACAAGGTAAAGGCAACGTGAATGAAGGCAATGGAAGAGAAAAGTATTATTGTCTTCAAAGACTGGTATTTATGCTGTTTTGCCATCATTATTCCACTCTGTGATGCCACTACATCAGAGTCTCTTTATATTTGCAATCAGTCTGCAATCATACTGCCAACCTGAAGCCCTCACTCATACATGGGTAAAGAGTAAAAGAACTAAATCTGTATTGTGTAACCAAATGATGACTAGAAAAGGGATATGAAAATCACCTCTAAGTAGATGAAAGCTGTAAACATCAAGGAGAAAGAAGAATTATTTATAGAGGTCCAAGTTGGTATAGCTATGTGTAGTACTATGAAATGTAGCAAAGTAGTACTCTATTCAAGTTGAATATAAGGACGTATTACATTAAAAAAGATGTAAAAGTAAAGTTAATCAAGCATTCAAAAGCTAGATAATGCTAGAGTCAAGTTTGTCTTAAGTTGGCCTCATTGAGCATTTTGGCCAGTATCCTGTAGAAAATCTGTGGCAGAGCCAAGGATAGAAATCAGCTCTCCTGAGTCCCAGTCCAGTGCTTTAAATACATGAGAACCTCCTTTTACCTCTTTGAACGAACCCTTTGCCTCGTTCATTCTCCATCCTGTGTACTGAATGAGGCAGGGGTTCTTTGTAACAAATAACTTGTAATCGTTATAGGTGGGGCAGGCAGCACTACCTACTAAGGTTACCCAACACTTTTTTCATTATAAGGCCTGTTTTCAGTTGCTTATAACTTTGCCAAACTTTCACTGCTTGAACTTATACAGGCCAGGTCTCTATCTCAGGCTGAATGTATCTGGAAAATTTCAGCCAAAACAGTTCAGCTGTTTTTGATGATAAAGCTGTGCAAAAATACATTGTTTTGCCCATGTTAAAATAGTCTGGTGACCTTTTCTTGCAACGACTCTATGGCAGCAGCAGCATTTTTCCCCTAACCAGAGCTGTAGCTTTGATTCTGTCATATTTCAATATCCTGCTACAAAACCTGGAGATGCTAGAGCTCTTCAAATAGCTGGTTGGGGTAAAAAACACCCATTATTAAAAATACCTGTTTTCCCTTGACCTCATTCTCAGTAACAGCTGAGCCATGTCTCCTTGTCCTGCACCACATTTGAAGTAGCAGTGGTAGAGGGTCCACTCTTCTCTCAAAGAGGCAGGGGCAGAAAATGGCAGGAAACCTGTTCCCTTCCACCTCCCATGGAGCAGGAACTCTCCTTCCCTCCCTGCAGAAAAAGTATGGGACTTTTCTCCCTCCAAAGAGGCAGTGTGACAGCACAGGTCCTTGCAGTACTTACCCCATCAGTTAGGGTGTGCATCTGTTTGGATAGGTGAGCCTCATCTACTGCATTCATTTCTTACCATACACCACAGCAGAGGACTCTGTGATGTTGGTGGATGCCCCAGAATAATGGTTTTTGGAATTGGCACTGTTCAGAGCTATTATTCCAGAGTATGTGCAAGCATGTGCTGTTTTGGGTACTCTCTGGTCATATTTTTAAACTTCTTTTCACAACTATGAGATCCAGAAATTTACTATTTTGTTCAATAAAAGCTCAAAGTAGGCACAAACCTATCATACCTATGCCATAATTTGACCCTGCACCCTCACAACAGCCACCAGCTCAGTGGGCATATTGGCACAGAGCAGTGGAGGGAAGAGGCCCGGGCAGAACACACAGCATTCAAGCTATCCTCAGATGGCAAACTGTCCTTTGGGGACCATTGTCAGCTGACACATGTTAAAGCAGCCCACAAAATGCTCTGATCTGTGCCTATGACTAAGCAAAGAACCAGGAAGCCATAACTGGCTCCTTGATGAACCCTGCTCTGCTGTGCCAGCACAAAGAGTATGACTCTTAATAATATTATAAATAAATCTCTCTATACATTGCTAGAATTTATTAGATAAATATATCCTTTCTATCAATTTTTTTAACCATCCAATAGAGTTTATAGCCAGGATATAATTTCTATTAAATACTGTGGTTGGTTTAAAAAACCCATAGAAAGGTTATAATTTTCTATTAAATGCCACACATTTTTCCCACACAATTCTTAAAGGGATGCAATGGATGTGTCATTATTTCAGTTATTTAAAACTAGACTGAACAATGCACTAGATAATGTATTAACAGAAGGTTCAGTAAATTCCACTAAGCACCTATCTTAAGTGCCTAAATACCTTTGTAAATCTGTTCCTTTCTGCATTAGCATAATATTAGACTAGATGACCTAATTAGTTCTCTCCATCTCTAATTTCTATTATTAAGATAATTGTTCAGTAGGTGATTTTTAAATATTTACACCTTTTCAAAACATTTTTGTAATACAAATTTAGCTAGAGGTTTTTGTACTTACCGCAAAAAACTGTAATGGATTTCCCAGGTGGTGTCTCTGTGTTTGACTAAGTAAATCTGAAAGTTCATAAGTCTGGCAGGGAGAAAGCAAAAAAACCCAGATTATTATTTTAGCTAATCAGATTCGCACCACCAAAATGCAATATTAGAGACCATCTGTTCTAAAGAACCAACATATGGAGACTTAACATTTTAATTTTTTCGGCCTTATTGTTAAATTCTTTAAAATAGGAAATAAGACAAACCTTATGTTTGAAATTTGTTTTTTCACTATGAATGTTTAGCATCTTGACCAAATGGCCCATAGTATATCCAATATATGGTGAGTTTTTCCGGTGTAATTTCACGGCATGTTTTTATAGATTATTATTATTCAAATGTGAATAGAGCATATTTAAAGAAGATCTGAGCAGACGCAGAGGTACTTTATTGATTTTTTTTCCATGATACTACATAAAGATTCAGTCCAAAGCCTCCAAAATAGCATCCTAAAGTGAGGCTCATAAATCCATATTAAGGACCTTAAGTAAGTGGTGTGATTTTCCAAAGTGCTGAGCTCCCAAGAGCTCAAACGATGGTTACTGGGAGCTGCTAGAGACTCAGCACATCTGAAAAACCAGTTCACTTATTTAAGTGCCTAAATATGGATTTAGACTCCTATTTTTGAAAATCTTGACATAAAAGTTACCGATATCAATAAGTGAAACCCTTGCTGTAATCCCTTTGGTGACACTTGGAATGTAGTAAGTATTGTCATAGTTAGATAGACCCTCTTGTATTTCATGCTTGGTAATACCAAAACTAGAAATCTCCCTTTATTTCAAAGCTAATAACAACCCACATTGCATTTTGAGCAAAAATATTCCATATATGGCACTTTTTCAAACATTATGAGGGCTAGCCTGATTTAAAGTAGAATATCTCACTCCCTAGAAGTATACGATTTTAGGAGAAAAATACCCAATTTTAGTTGAACTGATAATTGGTATAAGTGAGTTTCAGTCTGATGTGATTTGATAAGACTAAACCTTCATAGCTGTGGAAAACAATGAAGATTCAAAAGAAATGTAACTGCCCACAAATGGTGCCACAACCATAATCTCTATGCATTATGAGAATAATGGATGACAGAACAAAGAACACGTTGCTATACAGTATGAGACAATTCATTCCTGAATAGCTTGGAACAGGATCATAAATGTAATCAAGTGCATTGATGTCCCCAGCTATTTAGTAATGATGCATCATACTTTGCTACAGAATTGTTCATTAAAGAAAATATAGACTAGATATTTGAATGTTATCTCAAACAAAATCAGAACATTTCTTCCAACCCATTCAAGCCCTTTGTAGTGTTCTTTCCAAGATTGGGATCCCTTTTAGCACAGGCAATGACAATGTCATAAATAAACAGATCAGGGTTAAGGTCTCTTTTCCCTGGAAAGGGTTAACAAGCTCAGTAACCTGAGAAACACCTGACCAGAGGACCAATCAAGGAACAGGATAATTTCAAATATCTGTGGAGGGAAGCCTTTGTCTGTGTTCCTTGTTTGCTCAGAGCTCTCTTTGGATCTAAACGAGGCCAGTCATGTCTCCAAGTTCTCCTGGAGTAGTTCCTACTATTTAATAGTGAGTATTAATTAGAAAGGCGGATTAGTCTTTTGAGTTGCTTTCTATCTTTGCAATTGTGTGTTTGCTAAAGGAAATTCTTTATTCCTGTTTGCTGATATTGCTTTTACTGAGAAAGGGGGAGGGGGAATTCTCTCCAGAGATTGATAAGTTTAGACCCTGTGTATCGTTCCAGCTTGGTATCACAGAGACAGTTACTTTCTTTTTATTCTTTAATAAATTCTTTTCTATTAAGGACTTGGTTAATTCCTTCTCTTGTGGAGATTCAAGGGAAGGGGAGGGAGAGGTGAGTCCCTCTTTGTGTTGAGTCAAGGATTTGACTCGGTGTAATCTCTCCAGAGCAGGCTGGAGAGAGGGAAGGGGGGAGGGGAACTGGCTTTTCTCTCTCTCGGGTGAGATTCAAGGTGTTTGAATCTGTGTTCCCCAGGGGAAGTTTTTGGGGGAACAGGGAGTGTGTCAGACACTTAAAAACTGACTGGTGGCAGCGAGAACCAGATCTAAACTAGGTTTTTAGTGTAGAGGGAAACCAAGGCAGGTCCCCACATTGGAACCCAACAGCTCCAAGTGGGGGTGAGACCTATGACAGACAATTACACATTTCTTGTAGAAAATCCTCCACACATAGGACCCAATTCAGCCTTAGGCCAAGCAGGTGCGCTAATCTGAAGGATGAATTTGGCCTACAGTGATGGTGAGACGGTGAGCTTTCCAAAGAAGGAACTGTGTGCCTACCATGCTGTAGTCACGCCACTTGTCTACTGTATGGTGTGTTTCACACATGTGAAAGGGTTGATTTGTAATATTCTGCCTGGAAAAGTTGCTAAGCAACAGTTTTCTACCTAGGGTCACTGATCAACCAATGAGTGGATTATTTTATTTTAATGATGTGAGTGTAGTTATGTTATAGCTGAACTAACTGCTTCTCCATTCTGTCTGGTCATGATTGATAACTGTTAAAAGTTCAGAGGAAAACTAGAAAGATGACAGCTTTATTAACTATTGCTGAGCTCTAGTCCTGGATATACAGGCCCTAAGTGAAGTTTTATTGCACCACGTCCAACAAAATCAATGGAGTGAGTCCATACCTATTTCCCTTTCTTAGCTGCCCCCAACTTTCTGTTCCTCTCCAGCCTCCCTGAGCAGCTCTCCTGGGAGCAACCTACCTTTATGGCTGAATGAAGCCAGCAGTTGGCTCTTAGACTAGTGTTAGCGTACCAGACCTGAGGTCATTGGTGACTGAAGTTCTCTGCCTAAAGACCAAGTACCAGTGGGGCCTGCATGGTGGACCATAATTCCCCAAGCGTTAAAGAGTGCCCTTCATCCGAGGCTATAAAGCCTCTCAACAAGAGCCACACAAGCTGCTTATTCTGCCTCTGTTAGGGGTGTGTTCTGCACTGGTGTGAGCACTGCAGGTCATTCTCCAAGTGGACCCAGCGCTCAAAGAAATCCCACCTGAGGGCTTTCCTGTTAGAGCCATCCATTTGTCCGGACTCAGATCCATGGCTCCAGACTTCCAGATCTTTGAGGGACCAAAGGTTATCAAAGTCCAAGCTGGTGGTATTTTTAAAACCTTTTGAGGTGCACTGTAGCAGCAGGATAAGTCAGACACTGAGCACAAGTCCTTGCATGCAGAGAGGCATAGAATACTGTCTCGAGGCTCAGACTCTAAGCTGCATAAGACTACAAGAGTTCCTGACATCAAGGATGCATCAAAACTTAGAACAAGTTCTCTGAGCACCACAGCTGGCATTAGCTGTGTGGAGCTGGACATGCAACAGGGTTTGAGGTTTTTGCTGGCACCTGCTCAGCCATACTCACTTTGTTGGTAGCAAGAGAGACAACACCTGCTGGTACCAGCCCCAGCCCCAATATTGGCTCCTTGTGCAGCACCAGCATCAACAGTGGCACAGGCAGCTTTAATGGCTCAGCCCTTCCACACAACAGCGATCTTGGGACCAGTATCCCCCACCTCAGGAGCTCAAACATGGAATCTTTTGACCAAAGACTTACCTGAACGTCTTATACTGATGATGCTGCTGTTCAGGTTCCTGGACCCGATGTTGCCTGCAGGGCTGCCACGGTACCCCTGAGGCCAATGACATCTGTCCTGTTGATAGCAGGGAGGGTATCCCTGCTCCTGGAAGAGACTTGGAGTAGAGCTTACACCTATCCCCAATCAGATCCCATGACTTGGTGATCTCATCCTCCCCTGTATGGGGAAAAGAAACCTGGTCTCAGCCGAGGCATAAGCTTGTTACCAACCCTTAGCAGGACTGCTGGTACCAACCTGGGTGGCCATGTGGGCCCTATGGACAATGCAGAACATAGTGGATCTTTCCTCCCCCATACACTCCAAACACAGGTTGGCTTCTCTGTGCCTCGGGTGGGAAGCAGCGATCCCATAGATCCCGACCGAAGAGGTATGGGGATATGCTGCACAAGGTACTCAGTATATTACACTTATTGGTTTTGGTATGTGTAGCCATTCCAATAAATGATCCCATAGATCCCATAGATTATGGTCTCTGTGCCTCGGGATGGGTAGCAGCGATCCCATAGATCCCGACCGAAGAGGTATGGGGATATGCTGCACAAGGTACTCAGTATATTACACTTATTGGTTTTGGTATGTGTAGCCATTCCAATAAATGAGTGACTGCTGGAGCCAGTGAAGGTCCTGTGGCAGACGCCTGCTTCCATAGCACCGACTTCAAAGTGGGCCAGTTGGTGGTACTGGGTACTGGCCATTGGCGACAAGCAGTTCTCCTCACACCTGGTGCTAGGGTCACTGGTAGTGATGGCAGTGAATGAAAGAATGCACCAGCACCTTCAGAAATTGACACAGAAAGATAAGGAGAAGAAGTGCATTGACTTGCTTGGTAGGAAGTCATTGTCTACCTCAAGCCTCCAGAAGAGGATATCAAACAATCCTGGTGAAGTATAACCATGTTAAGTGGTGTGTCATGCTGTGCTTCAATTGAAAGTTCCCACCAGAATTCAGGAGTGAATTCTAGACTTTCGTGTCAGAAGAACAGCTGGTTGCTAAGCAATATCTTCAGGAGACATTGGATGCCATGGACCCAGCCACCAGAACAATAACAACAGCAGCAACAATGCACCACTCTTCATGGCTGTCCTTGTCAGGAATTCTTAAGGAGCTACAAACCACAATAGTAGGTCTTTCTTTTGAAGGATGCTCCTTGTTCCACAACAAGACCTAAACAGCCATGGGGTCACTTTAGGGCCATGCTCAGGTCCTTGCAGGTCTACACTCCAACCTTCAAGTGACGGCATTTCAGGCCTCAGACATACCACAAGCAGCTCCTTTACTATGAATACAGAACACCCGTGCCTTCTAGGAAGGGACAGAAGGTTTTAAAGAGGAAGCCCTCAGGAGGAATCACCACTTCCTCACACCAACCTTCCTCCTCTGCAACAGGGCAGCAGATTTGACTCCATGCCCAAGGACAGCATATCACTCATTTTTCAGCCCTAGATATCTCTCCCCTTTTGGCAACCATCTGGCTTGTTTGCACCACATCTAGTCCAAAGTCACATCAGACAAATTGGGCATCTAATGTAGTCGAGATGGGCAATACAATTGCTCTCCTGCTTCCTATCCACCCATCTTCCCCATATCTGTTCAGCGACTCATCTTAAGAGAGTGCATTAAACCAAGGTGCAGTTCCTCCCAGCTTTCAATGCTATAGAAAAAGTCCCCCACAGCAGAATGGGGAAAGGGTTCTACTTGAGATATTTTCGCATCCCTAAGAAAAATGGGGGAGCAGCTTCAGGAAATATTTGACTTATGAGATTTAAACATGTACATCCTAAGATTTTGCATCAAACATCTCATCCCTAGATTAGAAAGACTGTTATGTTGTCTCAGCCTCCAGGATGTATATTCTATATTGCAGTACACCCAGCCCACAAATGTTTCCTGAGATTCACGACAGGCTATAGTCACTGTCAGTATTGTGTCTGGCTGTTTGGATTTTGTATAGCACAAAGGGTGTTTACAAAGTACCTAGGAGTGGTGGTGTCCTACCTCAGGAGGATAGACGTTCAAGTCTTCCCATACCTCGATGACTGGCTAGTCTGAGGCCACTTGGAGACCCAAGTACAGCCATGGGGCTGTTTGTATGTTTAGGCCTGCTAGTGAACAAAAATAAGTCAACCCTGATGCCCACACAACAGTTTATAGGGTCCATATTGGATACCACCACAGCATGGCCTACTTTACACTTCACAGGTTCCAGACTTCGAGGGACCTGTTCTCTTACCTTCAGCCTTACTATCGAATGCAGATAAGTTCCTGCCTCAGGCAACTGGTAGCCTGCATGTTTGTTACATCTCAGATGAGGCTTCATTTCCAGCAGCCGCAAGCATGGATATTATTGGCCTGCCACCCCAGTCTGGCTGACTTACCTAAGTTCTCAAATCTTGATTTAAAGACTCCAAATTACAGAGAATCCACTATTTACTCTTGTTCATACTAGCAAGTTACCCGTGTCCCATTCTGCAGAGGAAGAAAAAAAATAACAGGGTTTCTGCCAGTCTGACCTGGGGGAAGAATTATCTTCCAACCCCAGATATGGCAATCAGTTAGTTAGAGATCACCAGTCTCACTCTCTGAAAACAATTCTCTATGCTAACGTGGAGTCTTTCGCATCTAGTGTCCCATCTCTGGCCATTGAAGGTATTTGCTAATAGCAGATGCAGATGGGCCACATGCTATTGTCAGCAATCTCATCATACCAGCCCCTCCATAAATGTATCAAGCTCAGTCTTGAAAGAAGTTAGGGTTTTTTGCCCCACTATTCCCCTTGGAAGGCTGTTCCAGAATTTCTGTCCTCTGATGGTTAGAAAGCTTCATCTAATTTCAAGCCTAAATTTGTTCATGACTAGTTTATATCCATTTGTACTTCTGCCAGCCTTGGTCCTTAAATAACTCCTCTCCCTCCCTGGTGTTTATCCCTCTGCTGTATTTATAGAGAGCAATCATATTTCCTTGCAGCCTTCATTTTGTTAGACTAAACAAGCTAATCTCCTTAAGTCTCCTCTCATATGGCAGGTTCTCCATTCCTCTGATTATTCTAGTAGCTCTTCTCTATATCTGCTCCAGTTCGAATTCATCTTTCTTAAACATGGGCATCCAGAATTGCATACAGTATTCCAGATGAGGTCTCACCAGTGCCTTGTGTAATGGTACTAACACTTCCCTGTCTCTACTGGAAATACTTCACCTCATGCGTTAGCTTTTTTCATGGCCGTATCACATTGGCAGCTCACAGTCATCCTGTGATTGACCAGTAAAGCCATGTATTTCTCCTCCTCTGTCACTTTGAAATGGTACAACCCCAGTATATAGCAAAACATTTTGTTGTTAGTCCCTAAGTCCATGATATTGCACTTTGCACTATTAAATTTCATCTCATTTTATTACTCCGGTTTTTAAGGTCATCCAAATAATGTATGATATTCCTGACCTCCTCTGTATTGGGAATACCTCCAAACTTCGTGTTATTTGCAGTTTTTGCTTATCTATGCAGTAATTGATGTTCTTTGAGATGTGAGTCCATATACATATTCCACCCTTCTTCCCCACTACTTTGGAGTCCCACAAACCATGGCAAAGGAGCTGGGCGTAGTGGGGCAGCAGCACTCTTTCTATCCTTTCTGAAACCCAAGAGGGAGTGAAGGGTGCATGTGGCACCCTTGCAGATGTTGCTGACTAGGAAGTTTTCTGACACATATGCACTGGACATGCAATCACCAGCTGTGAAATGTATATAAGTTCTCTCAAAGAACATCAGTTATTGTACAGGTAAGTAACCCCCTTTTATTTTGAGTTGCAAACTTGATAAAGGAGTTAGAAACATATTTCATCCTTTATATGGACCAGCCCCTAGGGCAAGAGTATTATCCATGTTGCCAGTGGCTTTAAAAGCTACTTACTAGATAGAGGAATGTTGGGAATCTGTCTTTCTAGGTTCAATTCCTGGCTGTAGGGGAATTATGGTTGAGTGGTTACAGACAGCACAACCTATTGCATAGATATGGCATGTTCATTTTGAAAGGAGATGTAGATAAGACTTGACTCGCCATATTAGAGATCTAGGTTCTGTTTCCAGTTCTGTCTGAAGTAACTTTTTGTACATCTCTTTAATTACTCCGTCCATAAAATGGAGTGAATGATACTTATCCAGTTCTTAATGTAGGAAATATGAATTCTTCCTCAATAATAAGGCTTACGAAGTGCAGAGAATTATTAACAGTAGTCAGTGGGTGAGCTGGGACTAGAACTCATGGTCCTCCTGCCTGCTGTCCCTTAGACCAGTAAAGAAGTGGTGGCTACTTGCCTGGGTCCTGAGTAGAACACTCACTCTGCATCTCCCAAGCAGGAAGCTCTGTGAGGCCTGGGAGTGTGTTCAGTGCAGTTCGCATTTAGAAAGCTCTGTGGGCTTTCTATTCTATTCTATTCTATTCTATCTAGGTTCTTATAGCATCACTGTAATATCTGGGCACCTTCGAGTAATACATTCAATGGCATGACTATATCTGTCATGTGATGTTTGTTCTTTCTCTAATCCTCTCCTTAGGGGAAGAATTGTATGTACAGCGTGGTGGTTTATTTGGTAAGGTTTTTTTGTTGGTGGTGGGGTTTGTTTGTTTACACACTGCTATGTGTTTATATGAGAGAATACAAGAGTGAAGTCATGTGCTTTGCACTTTTTGTGGAATAGTGAGGCTTGTGATAGTCCTATATTTTTGGGGAGCTCAGTCTTGGACTGGCCTCTGAGAAAGTTCTGTGTCCTGCATGGGTGAGCTTTACCCTTGTTGTACAAAGTTTTATTGTGCCTGAGGAAAGGTGTAATTGACCAGTCTTCATACTAGAGTTTTTAGGTGATCTTTTAGCTTTAGGTGATCTCTGAGCTGAGCCCATTGAGTGCCTTTAAGATATAGACCAAAATCTTGAACTTGACTTGATGTTCTATGGGAAGCCAGTGTAGACAGCAGAGGACAGGTTTGATGTGCTCGCGGCAGCCCATGTTACTGAGGAGATGCACTGCCATTTCCTGTGCTAGTTGGAGTTTCCTAAGGACTGGTGGCTCCATGCCCAGGTATGTGGCATTGCTGCCTTCCATATTGGAGGTGATGAAAGTTTGTATAATGGGGTCAGGTCATTGGTCTGCTAGGATGGGATTTAGTCTCCTAGTCAATGGGGAAATGTAGAGATGCTGATATATGAGTGGTTAGCGTCAGTGGAGAATCCAGGAGCACTTGTACATTAAGGACTGCATTGATTGATTATGGGTGTGTAGATTCAATCAACAGAGACTGCACAATTGCTGCAGACTCCTTGAAGTGCTTTCCTCTACCCACCAGTATAATGTCCATCTTGCTCAGGTTCTTCACCTATGAGCGGATCTTGTCCAAGTACTAGGCTGTGTTGGTGGTGAAGGATCAGTAGACCTGTGTGTCATCTGCATATTGCTGACACTTGAGCTCATGTCATCTTACCAGGTGACCTAGTGACATACTAGCATAATAGCACCGGAGAGAATCCCTCTTTGTCTTTTGGCTAGCTTTTCTGTGAGCTTTCTCAGGAACTGAAGGATTGATTCTGGACAATAGTTGGCTAAAACTGATGGTTCCTAGGTTGTTTTCTTCAATGTTAGTCAGACTATTGCATTCTGGAAGGAGGAAGGGAAGATTCCTTTCCTGAATGAGTCACTGGCTATTTTGGTCATGCGTGGCACCAGTTGCCAGGAAGAGCATGGATCAGATTCACAGGTCTTGAGTCAGCGTCTTTCAGAGTATCCAGTACTTATTGAGGAGTGAATGTGCTGACATCTGAGAATGCAGGTGGGTGGTTCTGTATGCCAGTGGAGGATGATGGGGGGTAGGGAGAGATACCAGCAAGCCTCTAACAAGCTCTGTTGATCATGTACAAATGGCATTTTTCAGAGGCTTATAATTCAGCCAAATCTGAATGGATTTTCATGAGGACATAAAAAGGCAAATCACTGACCACAGAATTATCCTCCTGCCAAATGTCAAGTTCCTGCTCCAAATAATAGCAATGCTAAGTCTCTGCAAAAAAGGGAAAAAATGTTAACATTAGTAAACCTATGGCTTTTTCCCCAATTTTGTTCTGACACACAGCTGAACCATTTAAAAAAGAAATCTTGCAAAACAATTCAGCGTGAGGCAGAGAACAAGCATGAAAAATCTCAGCCTCAACAGATAAAGTTTGGCAAAATTATACAGAACGGAAAACAGGCTTATAATTGAAAGTGTAAGGCAACCTTAACCATATTCATTGCTACCAATTCTAGCCATAATAAGGTGTATAAGATATTGAAATTAACAATATGATTATGTCAGATGCAAGGGATGTAGATATTGATTTAAGGGCAGAACCAAGTGGCTCATCAATGTCTTAATTATAGTACTTTTGCCCTCAGGGTAGTATGACACATGTTGCAGTTTTGAGAGCGAAACCAGGTCAGTATACTTTTATTAAAAGAATGAGCAAGCAAACATAAAACTAATCAAGCATGTTGCTGACTAGCTTATTATAACTTCCATAAACTAATAAAACATAAAACAATACAATGATCAAATCAAGATCACAAATGAAATAAAATCAGTGGATTTTTCAAATTAATACACAGGCAGTCAAATCAAATTATGAGGTTGACATAAGGAAGAGTTACTCTATTAACCCTACATGGGAGATTCAAGAAGGAGCCAGTTTGCCTTCAATCTAAGACCACAGCCAGTGAGACTGCCAAAATCATGACATAATCCTGTATTTCATTTAAGGAAAGTACAGCTATTAGAATTATGTTTTTTGTAATTCCCCTTTTAACTCTTCCTTATTAAGGCTCATTAAGGTTACAGGCTATTGTTTCACTACTCTATTCCCTCCCTTTTCAGATAATAACACATAATCTTTCTACAGGACTTAACACAGAGGTGACTGTTAAATCATACACACTAGCAGCTTCTTGAATAATGCCCCTTTCTAACCCAGGAGAATCTCTGACTAGATAACATATCAGGGATTCAATATTCACTTCTGGGGAACTATTGAGGGTGCCATCTTTCTCTCTCTCTCTCTCCCCCTCTCTACCTGATGGATCATCGACTCATCCCCTCATGCCAAACAAAGTAAAAAACAAGGATGCATTCTTTCTTCTTCCTTGTTTCTTGGGATCTTTGATTCATGTGACTGTTGTTAACTGGAACCAGTCGATGGAATCAGGTGGCCAGAGCTCATAAAGTAGCTTAATGAGGCACATTCAGGATCTCTCGGTTAGTTTCAGATTGATCAAGCTTTCATAGCTATTGACCTGAATCTTGTACCTCTTCTTCCTCTGGCTGGCAAGTTCAGGGAAGAAAGGGGCACCAAGCTTCAGATGATGGTGATGTCAAGAGAAAATGGTTCTCTTCAGCATGGTCTTAACTTTTATGCAGGTCATTTTCCCCATTACTCCACTTCATGGGCTACCTTTGTTTTTTCAAAGGTCAATTAGATGGTCCCTGCATGCCTGATATGGTTAATGTGGCCCAATCCTTTTGCAAAGGACAGTCTTTAGGTCTTTGGTCATTATGGCAAATGACAATAAGGAATGACCATTATCTTGCAAGATTTGCTGTGATAACTGAAGACAAACGTTCTTTCAAAAATTCAAAAGCAGGACTGTTAGGAGGCTTCCCTCTAGGCTAATGGACACACTTCAACTCATTAAAAATAATCAATAACTTGTGTCACAGTTCAAGGTAATTCCACCTGTATTTCCCTCTCAGGCTTCAAGCTCCCCAGCCATCACCTCTCTTGGGTGAAGCCCCACATCTCTCTTCCATCTGAGAGGGATATCACCCAGCTGAACAGTTCCCTGCTGTCTATGCGTTATTCCCAAAAAAAGGCAGAGTACCTAAACAGACCTGCTTGCTTTTTCTTGGGAGACTAATAACAATGTAACTGCCCACAGGTAAGCTAAGTAAGCATATTTTATTCTTCAGGTAATAGCAGTACAGAGAAAATATATTAAAAACAATAAAAGAACCTACACACCTGGTAATAAGCTTAACAGAGATCACCCCCTCCAACAGGAGCAATCCTTCAAAACCCCACGCAGAGGATTTCCCATGGTTTCAAGTTCACCACACTCTTTGCTCAGAATGAGACCAACCCATGACTGAATCTATGATAATGAGTCACTCATTTAACCACTTTGGTGCTTTGAAGAGATATGGAATAGGGAATCGGCCAGACAATGGGTCTCTGCTCAAAGTGCAGTTTCAAAGGAATGGATTGAGGTAGGATATTTGCATTTCCCTCAGTCTATAAGTATTTCCTAGGAAAACTAGTTCACAGATATTGTCCCAAAAAGTCCTTTGAAGTTTCTAGTATCTCCCAGAGGTTATATTAATCATGTCTTTCCTCCTAAAGAAGTTCCATACAATCCCACGATAGTACATAAAAATTTTGCATTTTCAATACAATGGACTCCCCAGATACTTAAATTTAATACAGTAGTTTCACTTAATTCCATAAGGTTTGTCCAGGATATTGCAGGGTATTGTCGTATCTGTCAAATCTCCCCCTTCAAGAAGTGGAAGTAACTAGAATGCCGTCCTGCGCCCAAGGAAAACCAATTAATTTATTTCCTGGTTAGAGCATGAGCAACTAAATGGGCATTCCCTTTAACATGTATCACTTCCATATCATAATCTTGGAGCACCACACTCCATTTTAGCAACTTGGCATTAGGCCCTTCATTTGATATATTCAGGTGAGTGGTCTGTATACACTGTGAAATGTCACTCAAAACAAACTGTACATTGCTGAGGACTCACATCACAATGGTCTTTCCCTATGGTTAGATTTTTGTTTTTGTTTTCTTTGGGAAGCAGTTTCTTGCTCAGGTATACTATAGATTGTGTCTCCCCTGTCCCACTCCACAGAGAAGAAAACACGTATAATTCTTTATTGGAATGGCAGAATATTACTGGAGGCTTGTCCCTCACTTTAGTACTCTGACTGCCTACATCACTGATCAATGTAACGGGTAAGCCAGACAAGGTACTCTGGTCCAAACAAGGTCAATAGACTTCCTTGAAACTGAAGGAAGCCCTGTGCACATACCCAGTTCTGGTAAGCCCTGACTTTGACAAACCTTTTATGGTGTTTACAGATGCCTCTGACACAAGATTTGGGGCCATGCTGATGCAAACTGAGGAACAAGTTGCTAAAATGGAGTGTGGTGCTCCAAGATTATGATATGGAAGTGATACATGTTAAAGGGAATGCCCATTTAGTTGCTCATGCTCTAACCAGGAAATAAATTAATTGGTTTTCCTTGGGCGCAGGACGGCATTCTAGTTACTTCCACTTCTTGAAGGGGGAGATTTGACAGATACGACAATACCCTGCAATATCCTGGACAAACCTTATGGAATTAAGTGAAACTACTGTATTAAATTTAAGTATCTGGGGAGTCCATTGTATTGAAAATGCAAAATTTTTATGTACTATCGTGGGATTGTATGGAACTTCTTTAGGAGGAAAGACATGATTAATATAACCTCTGGGAGATACTAGAAACTTCAAAGGACTTTTTGGGACAATATCTGTGAACTAGTTTTCCTAGGAAATACTTATAGACTGAGGGAAATGCAAATATCCTACCTCAATCCATTCCTTTGAAACTGCACTTTGAGCAGAGACCCATTGTCTGGCCGATTCCCTATTCCATATCTCTTCAAAGCACCAAAGTGGTTAAATGAGTGACTCATTATCATAGATTCAGTCATGGGTTGGTCTCATTCTGAGCAAAGAGTGTGGTGAACTTGAAACCATGGGAAATCCTCTGCGTGGGGTTTTGAAGGATTGCTCCTGTTGGAGGGGGTGATCTCTGTTAAGCTTATTACCAGGTGTGTAGGTTCTTTTATTGTTTTTAATATATTTTCTCTGTACTGCTATTACCTGAAGAATAAAATATGCTTACTTAGCTTACCTGTGGGCAGTTCTAACTTGTCAGCCATTCTCTCTTACCCGCACTCATTAACTTATGACTGTTGCTAAATAAGAAATTAAGGAAGTTTCTTTTGGGGGGGGCCAGCCTAGATCTAAATTCATAGCTTACCTTACTGCTCTTTAACCTTTAAACTGATTTTACATTCCATCAAACTACTTTTCATTTACTATTGAAAAAATTACAGTTTTTAAAGGCCCAGATCAAATATGGGCCTGTATACTTCACACAAACTATGTGTTTGTGCAGCCTATTGTACAAATAAAAGAGATAGAAAAAGGAAAGCATTTGATGTTAAACAATACTTCATTATAGAATGTACAGATAGGCACAAAAACTCTACAAATATTCTTGTATGTCCAAAATTGAATGATTTGGGGGACAGTAGTAAGGCTGGTGAAGGGTGGTGAAGCACTGTAATGGGTTACCTAGGGAGGTGGTGGAATCTCCTTTTTAAGGTCAGGCTTGACAAAGCCCTGGCTGGGATGATTTAGTTGGGGATTGGTCCTGCTTTGAGGAGGGGGTTGGACTAGATGACCTCCTGAGGTCCCTTCCAACCCTGATATTCTATGACTCTACCTTTATAGAAAGTATCCAGATTAGTAATTTGAGGGTGATGGCTTGATATGGTTAGTAATTTACAGAAAAAATAGATACATAGAATTACTTTCCATAAAAAATGTAGCTGGGAAGCTCTTCCTAAGAGTACAGGAAGGCAAAAGAAATACAGGAAATATATACAGGCAATCAGTGAACTTAATATACTATTGGGCAAAAAATACCAGTAGCAAATAAAACAAAGTATGTGGTTGTCTACATGAACAGTTAGTCTGCAGCAAGCTGGTGTATAAATCATAGCAAATGGTTCATAGGAGACTGAAAAGGCTATTAACAGTTTAAAGCTTTGAAAAAGCCCAAGACCATATGGCTCTCTAGTCAAATTCTTTAAAACTTGTAGACAAAAACGTATTCTTTATTAGGTATCATTTTTGCTGCAATTCCAGAATAGGATAGCCTGCTAATATGGTAGCTTGCTGCATTCTTTCCATTGATATAAAAGGAGGTCTAATCCATAGATGACCACTGAACCTGTTGACCAATTTCTCTTTTAAAAGTAGACATTAAAATTGTGCTAAATATTGGAAAATTGAATACAGGCTGTAATCAAACAATCGATACATAAAATCATGCAAGCGTTATTACTGTAAGGCAATCTTCAAATAATCTGCGAAGAAAACTGAATTGCATCGCCTTTGTCCCAATGAAGAAAACTGGAATTTTGCTATAATTTGATTTTGGCAAGTCTTCTGACTGGGTTGAGTGTCTGTGGATTTGACCTTATATTTAGAAAATAAGTGAATGCTTTCTACTTAATCTCAAGAGCTAGCATTCTGATAAATGGCTTCCTTGCTAAGAGCTAGATTGTGTTATCTGTGCAAAGTCAGAGGCAAAATGGAGCCACATCCCCAAGTGGGAGTACTGGGAAAGACTGTCTCAGGAGGCACAATTTTTCCTAATTTTTCCTGGGCTGCTTGGTGTTACACAGAGGGTTTGTGCTCTACTCCTTCTGCGGGGTGACACAGATTACTTCCTCCAGTGCTACATGATCCTCCCTCCTCCTTGCCTCTTTTCTAGCAATTTGCTCTTTGAAAGAATCACGGGGCATTATTACCTGCCCATAGTGACAGCTCTTGTGATGCACCTCTCCTCCCCTACCCAGACAAAGGTTGATCGAAATCTTGTCCTGAGGAAATTCTTCTTTAAAAAAAAAAAAAAAAAGTCGTCTGTGGTCACCACTTTAACTTGCTTTAGCAACAGAGCTGCTAGCCAGAAATGCAAGAACTAAAATTAAAATTATAGGAACCAAAACTAAACTAAAATGTAAATTACAAAAACCACAGAACAAATATGCATCTATATAGATAAGACAATATATCTACTGCAACCTGATGTTCTTCTTCAAGTAGTGTTCCCATGGGTACTCCACTCTAGGTGCGCTGGCACCCCATGCCTTCGATCAGAGATTTTTCGTAGCATTGTCCATTCAGCCCACGCATGCAAGTTATTCCACCTTGTGCTCCATGCCATTGCTATTTAGCACTGTGTGGGCTAACCATCCGCAGTTCCTTCTCAACCGTCCCAGCTTAAGGCCGAGCCTTAGCTAGTTGTCCAAGTGGTGAGCAACAGATACTCCGATTGCATCCATTGTTTTGGGGAATCTCAAATTTCCCAAAAGTGAAACTTCTGTCTGGCATTAAACTCTAGAGCCAGAAAGAACAGGAAGATAAAACTTTGAATCTTTATGATGGAGCGTTCACTGCATCTGGCTGCTGACTGAGGTCAGGATCCCCCCATTTGAGGGTCTCTGAGAATGTCAGAATGCCTCTTCTATCTGAGTGGCATTCTTTGAGGGCATCTGAGAAGCCCTAAGATTCCACTCATAAGTCTTTCATACACCATTCCCCGAGTTCTCCATGTCGAGAATCTACCTCAAAGAAGACTTTAGCTCCCTTGGATCCCATCAATCTCTGACATGGTGCCCATAAGGCTGTTGATTCCTCAGGTACTGAGAGCTCTTCCAAGCCTAGGGACTCTAAGGCAGGGGCAGGCAAACTTTTTGTCCTTAAGGCCACATCAGGTTTCTGAAATTGTATGGAGGGCCAGTTAGGGGAGGCTGTGCCTCCCCAAACAGGCAGGCGTGGCCCAGCCCCCACTCTCTATCCAACCCCCTCCCTGCTTCTCACCCCCTGATGGCCCCCCCAGGCCTGCCCCATCCATACACACACACCCCATTCCCTGTCCCCTGACTGTCCCAGGAACGCCCCCCCGACTACCCCTCACCGCCCCATCCAAACCCCCCTCCTTCCTGACTGCCCCCCGGGACTCCACCCCCATTCAACCCCCTGTTCCCTGCCCTCTGACCACCTCAACCCCTATCCACACCTGTTGCCCCCTGCCCACCATCCCTGAACTCTCCTGCCCTCTATCCACCCCGTCCCCTTACCACGCTGCCTGGAGCACCAGTGGCTGGCGGTGCTACAGCTGTGCTACCCGACTGGAGCCAGCCACGCAACCACGCAGCACAGAGCACCAGATCAGGCTGGGCTCTGCAGCTGCGCTGCCCCAGGAGCTCACAGCCCCACTGCCCAGAGCATTGCTCCAGCGGCAGAGAAAGCTGAGGCTGGCGGGGAGCGGGAACAGCAGGGGAGGGACTGGGGGCTAGTCTCCTGGGCCAGGAGCTCAGGGGCCAGGCAGGAGGGTCCTGCGGGCCGGGTGTGACCAGTGGGCAGTAGTTTGCCCACCTCTGCTCTAAGGTATCGGGCTCCGAGAAGCCATCAGTACCAACAGCAGGCTGTGGTGGCAAGAAGAGCTGTATCACGGTATTGAAAAAAAATCCTTTGGCTCCGTTCAGATTCTCCCCAGAGTGTTCAAAACTCACAGTATTGTCCACTCCTTTGGTTACCATTACTTCAGCTCAAGCCAGGGACATGGTACTAATAATGTTCTCGGTACCACCGGAATTCCAGTTTCCCTGAATTCCCTTAAAGTGTCAGCGACTCCTGAATCACCATTGCTTGTTTCCAATCTCTTCTCAGTACTGAAAATATCCAGATCTCTGGACACCCAGAGAGCATTCAGCTCCCCAGATACCCAACCAGTACAAATGGTGTTACCTCAAGCTCCTTCTTCTGTCCCACCATTACTGAGTGACTTAAAGGAGGATGATTCTGATGAACACTCTGCCTCAGTCTCCCAAATATCTGTGCAAGGCTCTTCACTCTGCCCCATGAAGGCTGTTTTCCTGAGGTCACTTGTGATAGACATCCATAGCTACCATACTGCTGGGGTGAGCACCTGTGGATTCCACCACCTATGTCATGCGCCAGCCCGTTATCCATACTGGGGACCCTGGAGAGCTTATCACTATCAGTTCTCTAGGGCCTCAAATTCTGCTCTTCATAGAGACAGGCAACCCTTCCCACCTTCCCTTTCCAGGAACCTGGAGCCTCAGGAAGAGACTTTTGAGGAGCAGGAGGCCAAGATTGACGAGGAGGTCTCTCCAACTGCAAACATCTCTTCTTCATCCCTGGATGAAGCTGTCCTGCCACCACCATCCCTGGCTCATAATTTTAAGCAGTTTCATGATCTCATCAGAAGGGTGGTTAATTCTTTACAGATCCCCCTCAAGCAGATTGAGGAGCTGCATCATAAACTGCTTGAAAACCTCCCTACTGCCTCCTCTGCCCATATTGCCCTGCCAGTCAATGAGGCATTCCTGGATCCTTCAAATATCATCTGTCATACGTCAGCCACAATTCCTCCCATGTGCAAGAGGGCAAACAAAAAATATTGTGTTGCTTCTAAGGAGTCAGAATTTTTATTTTCTCACCCATCTCCTAACTCCTTGGTGGTTGAGGTGGTTAACGAATGAGGAAGGCAGCGCCACGTTAAATCTATGCCCTATGATAAAAATTTTAAGTGCCTCCATCTCCTTGGTAGAAAATCTTATTTTCAGCTACTTTACAGCTTAGAATCATCAATTACCAGGCCTTAATGGCAAAGTATAACCACACAAACTATGCTAAACTGAACTCCTTTATTGAACATCTGCTGGCAGAGCACAGAGAGCAGTTCCTGGCAATTATTGCAGAAGGCCAACTCCTCACCAGAACACCTCTGCAGGCTTCTCTCAACTTTGTTGATACTGCCGCTTGTTCGCTTTTCCATGACAGTAATTATGAGGAGGGACTTCTGGCTTCAGCTCTCTGTAATATCAAAGGAGGATCAGAATACGATAGACGACCTTCCTTTTGACAGTATTAGGTTGTTTGCTGAAAATACAGCGGAATCTCTGCACACGTTAAAAGATTCCAGAGCCACTTTATGATCTACACATCAGAAGAGAAAATGTATTAGGTCTCAGACAGCGCAGAGATTTCATTGTTCCCAAGCTCGCAGAGGCCACATGAACTTCACTGCAAAAGGTAGACATTCCAGAGGAGAAAACCACCCACCTCCCAGCTTTCAACTTCACAGCCTTCCACCTTGAAACATCAATTTTGATCAGAAGGTCAAGGTGGTGAGTTCCCATCCCCTTTCATACCAGCTGCAACATTTCACCTGCTTTCCTCCCTTTGGCAACTGCCTTTACCACTTCTGGCGGGCTTGGGAGTCCATCACTACAGACAAGTGGGGATTGGAGAACATTTCCACAAGGTATTCCATCCACTTCAATTCTCTTCCACCCACCAACTCTCCTTCTCCATCCCTCTTCAGGTCCTCTCCCATGAGAACCTGCTATGGCAGGAAATAGATTCTCTTCTACACCTGGGTGCTATCAAATCAGTTCCCACACAGTAAAGAGGGAAGGGGTTTTACTCCAGGTATTTCCTGGTCCCAAAAAAGAGCAGAGTTTGGGGACGCATCCTAGATTTAAGACTACTTTGTGAAGGCACAAAAATTGAGAATGGTAACACTTGTAGCTATAATCTTGTCACTGGATCAAGGGGATTGGTTCTCGACCCTTGATCTTCAGAATGCATATTTCCACATTGCAATCCACTCATTCCACAAACAATTCCTACACTTTACTGTAGTCCTTTTGGCCTATCATCCACCCTGAGAGTCTTTTCAAAGTTCATGTTGGTAGTAGTGGCACACTTCCACAGGAATGCTATTTTGGTATTCCCTTACTTAGAGGATTGGCTTCTGAAAGGACACTCCTTGGAGTGACTTCACAAGCAATGTACAAGGCCATACTGGCGCTGCAACTGAACATTCAGAAGTCCACCTTGACCCCTGTGCAAGAGCTGGCATTCATAGGGGCTCATTTTGACTCAGTAGTAGTGGGAGCCTTCCTGTCAATGCACAGATTTCAGTCCTTATCCAACTTAGTCAATACGATTCAGATCAGCCCTCAGATCCCAGTCAGATCTGTCTCCAACTACTGGGGCATATGGCAGCCGGCACTTTCATTCTAGATCATGCACAACTGCACATGCAATGCCTTCAAGGGTGGCTCAGGACAATTTATTCACCAAGCAGACACAGTCTAAACATACTGCTTTCCATACCCACTTTTGTAAAGAAATCTCTCAGTTGTTAGAAATACACTCACAATGTGCGTGAGGGAGTCCCCTTCACCTTCCCTCTCCCAATGACTGTCATAATAACAGATGCTGCCCTGTTGGACACAGCTCTGGGCAGGAGGATGCCCCAAGAAACCACTCTGCACATCAACCTCCCAGAACTCAGAGCATTCAGATACATCTGTCTCCAATTTCTGCCACTGATCAGAGGCAAAAACATAAAGGTCATAACAGATATGTCATGCATGTTTTATATAAACTGGCAAGGGGGAGCAGGATCACCCTCCCTCTGTGGCAAGGCTATAAAGCTTTGGAATTGGAGTATATGCAATCAGATTGTTATTGCAGCAGCTTACCTTCCAGGAGTGACCATGGACAGACTCAGCAGGCACTTCTCTCAAGACCATGAGTGGGAGATAGATTCCACTATATTTCCCTATGTATTCCAATAATGGGGCACTCCTCAGATAGACCTTTTTGCCACAGCAATAATAGGGAAATGTGCTCACTTTTGCTCCAGAGCCAATCTGTGTCACCAATCCCTTAGGAATGCCTTTTACCTATAATAGTCACCAGGTCTTCTGTATGTATTAGAATATCAAGGTTGGAAAGGACCTCAGGTGGTCATCTAGTCCAACCCCCTGCTCAAAGCAGCACCAATCCCCAGACAGATTTTACCCAAGTTCCCGAAATGGCCCCCTCAAGCATTGAACTCATAACCCTGGGTTTAGCAGGCCAATGCTCAAGCCACTGAGCTACCCCTCCCCCTGATTTCTCTGATATCCAAAGTCCTACCCATAATAAGAAAGGACAAAGCCAGAGTTATTGTGATTGTTCTGATATGGCCAGACTAACATGGTTTCCTTACCTGATACAGCTGGCAGTATTCTCCCTGATCACCCAAACACATTGCAACAACCTTATTGCTGGTAGACATACTGTCCTATATTCTATACTACAGACCTTGGAGTTATCGCTGAGCCTCATTAGAGTTCATCTGGCTGCCATCATGGCCTTCCATTTTCCAAAAAAGGGTTTACTCTATTTGCCCATTAAGTGACAACAAGATTTCTTAAAGGCATGGGCAACCTTTTTCCATCAGTTAAACGCCTTACTTATTGGGACCTCAGTTTGGTTCTCAAATGCCTTACTTGACCACTGTTTGAACCTGTGGCTGCCTGCTCACTCCTTTTATCGATGAAAATGGCATTTCTAGTTGCCATCACGTCAGCTTGACAAGTGGAGGAAATAAGGTCTCCTATGGCATACTAATAATTCCAGAGATTTTTCAGAGATAAAGTTACGTTACGACCACCCCCCATATTTTTGCCAAAAGTACCTTCTCATTTTCATATTAATCAGCCCATACAGCTCCCTGTCTTTCACCATAATCCTCACCAGGATAACGGGGAGGCCTTGGTCTACATGGCTGATGTCAGGAGATCCAGGGCCTTCTAGCTTGATAGGACTAAACCTTTCAGGAAGATTTCCAGATTCTTTGTGTCAATTGCAGACAAAACAAAAGGAACTGCAATCTCTAAATGGAGGCTCTCTAGGTGGAAGACTATATTAGCAACAGCTGCCCATCTTGTAATTTCAAAGCACCCACTGACATCTGAGCTCACTCTCTGAGATATATTTCCACCTCCACAGCCTTTCTTAAGAACGTTCCTATCATTGAAATATGTAAAGCCACAACTTTGGCTTCTCTGTGTACATTTGCTGAACAGTTTGCAATAATTCACAACTCTACTTCTGACAGTGTGTTTGGCTCAGCTGTACTTTCTTCCATACCGGATTAGACTCCGAAGCCCCCGCCTCCTTAAAAGGGGAACGGCTTGGGAGTTACCTAGAGTGGAGCACCTATATGGACACTACTCAAAGAAGAAGACGTGGTTACTCATCCTATGCAGTAATTGCAGTTTTTTGAGATGTGTTCTTCTATGGGTGCTCTGCTACCTGCCCTTCTTTCCCTCTTCTTTGGAGTTCCCGGTCATGAAGCTTTGTAATAGAGAAGGAACTGAGGACAGTTAGCCCACACAGTGCTATATAGCAACAACATAGAGCATGAGGTGAAGTAACATGCATGCACAGGCTGAACAGACATGTCTATGAAAATCTCCTATTGAAGGGGCAGGTGGAGCACCCAGAGGGAGACACGTCTTAAAGAACTGCAGTTACTGTATTTTTCTTCTCCAAGAGACTGTTGTAGCAGTTTTAGCCCGGTCTCTGTTATAAAATAAATATTGTTTTAAAAAGTTAGCCTGGAGGAAATGCTGAGGTGAAGGGGGTGTGGCCTAAGCCTCACCCCATGTCAGGATGTAGTCACCTAAGGCCTGGTCTACACTATGAGTTTAGGTCGAATTTAGCAGCGTTAAATCAAATTAACCCTGCTCCCGTCCACACAACAAAGCCAATTACTTTGACATAAAGGGCTCTTAAAATCAATTTCTGTACTCCTCTCCGATGAGGGGAGTAGCGCTGAAATCAACATTGCCGGTTCGAATTAGGGTTAGTGTGGACGCAATTTGACGGTATTGGCCTCTGGGAGCTATCCCACAGTGCACCATTGTGACCTCTCTGGACAGCAATCTGAACTCAGATGCACTGGCCAGGTAGACAGGAAAAGCCCCACAAACTTTTGAATTTCATTTCCTGTTTGCCCAGCGTGGAGAGCTAATCAGCACAGGTGACCATGCAGAGCTCATCAGCACAGGTAACCATGCAGTCTGAGAATTGAAAAAGAGCTCCACAATGGACCGTACGGGAAGTACTGGATCTGATTGCTATATTGGGAGAGGATTCTGTGCTAGCAGAACTACATTCCAAAAGATGAAATGCCAAAACATTTGAAAAAAATCTCCAAGGGCATGATGGAGAGACGCCACAATAGGGACTCACTACAGTGCCGCGTGAAAGTTAAAAAGCTCAGACAAGCGTACCAGAAAGCCAAAGAAGCAAATGGATGCTCCGGGGCAGAGCCGCAGACATGCCGCTTCTACACTGAGCTGCATGCAATTCTAGGGGGGGGGGGCCGCCACCACTACCCCACCCCTGATTGTGGATTCCCAGGAGGGGGTATTCTCAGCCATGCCTGAGGATTTTGCAGACAGGAAAGATGAGGAGGAGGAGGACGAGCTTGTGGAGAGCACACAGCACACCGTTCTCCCCAACAGCCAGGATCTTTTCCTCAGCCTGACTGAAATAGCCTCCCAGCCCTCCCAAGGCAGTATCCCGGACCATGAAGCCAGAGAAGGGACCTCTGGTGAGTGTACTTTTGTAAATATAAAACATGGTTTAAAAGCAAGTGTTTTTTAATGATTAATTTGCCCTGAGGACTTGAGATGCATTCGCAGCCAGTACAGCTACTGGAAAAGTCTGTTAACATATCTGGGGATGGAGCGGAAATCCTCCAGGGACATCTCCATGAAGCTTTCCTGGAGGTACTCCAAAAGCCTTTGCAGAAGGTTTCTGGGGAGGGCAGCCTTATTCCATCCTCCATGGTAGGACACTTTACCATGCCATGCTAGTAGCAAGTAATCTGGTATCATTGCATGACAAAGCCTGGCAGCGTATGGTCCCAGTGTTTGCTGGCATTCAAGCAACATCCGTTCTTTATCTCACTGTGTTACCCTCAGGAGAGTGATATCATTCATGGTAACCTGGTTGAAATATGGGAATTTAATTAAGGGAACATTCAGAGGTGGCCGTTCCTACTGGGCTATTTGCCTGTGGCTGAAAAGAAATCCTCCCCGCAGTTAGCCAAGTGGTGGGGGACATTGGCGCTGAGCTGTTCGCTTCTGGCTAGCAGGGATCTTCCCTGATACCAGCCATGCGGTGGGAGGGAGGGGTAAAGCGATCATCCCAGAGAATTGGATGGGGGGTGAGGGGTAGTTTGGTTTCTGCTGCTGCACATTAACATGAAAACCACAACACTCAATGGGCTTTGCTTTGTATGGGAAAGGAGGGCGCTGCTTTTATGAAGGTTGCAGAAGCCAAAAGACAATGGCTTACCATGGCCGCATGCAAGCCAAATTCTGTTGCCCGGCCTGTGTCTGTGATCTCTAACACCAAAGCCGCAGGCACTCAATATTAAGATGCAAAATGCGACCTTGTACTGAAATCACATGTGCTATGTAATGTGAATAGTGTTGTTCACTGTGAAAGAGTATACCCATTGTTCTGTAAAATGTATCTTTTTAAATACTTCTCTCCTTTTTTTCCCTCCTCCATCCCGAAGGCTATCTCAGATAAGGCGGCAAAAAAAACATACGCGAGATGAAATGTTCTCTGAGATCATGCAGTTGACCCGCAATGAAAGAGCTCATCTGAATGAGTGGAAGGACAGAGTATCGCAGTACAGGAAAACAACCAATGAACATGAGAACAGGAGGGATGAACGTGAGGACGGGGGGGGGGCGAACGTGAGGACAGGAGGGACGCTCGAGATGAGAGGTGGCGGCAGGAAAATCAGAGGAGGCAGGATGCAACGCTGGAGCTACTGTGGGACCAAACGGACATGCTCCAGCATCTGGTGGAGCTTCAGGAATGGCAGCAGGATCACAGAGTGCCGCTGCAGCCCCTGTTTAACCGCCCTCCCCCCTTCCCAAGTTCTATAGCTTCCTCACCCAGACGCCCAAGAATGTGGGGGGGAGGCTCCGTGCACCCTGTCACTCCACCCCAGTGGCCAGCCCAAGCAACAGAAAGCTGTCATTCAACAAGTTTTGAAGTGGCCTTTTCCTTCCCTCCGCCCCTCCTCCCACACCCCACCCGGGCTACCTTGTCAGTTCTCTCCCTATTTTTATAATCAATTAATAAAGAATACTTGGTTTTTAAATGATCGTGACTTTATTTCCTTTGCAAGCAAGCTGTGATCGAAGGGGGGAGGGTGGGTGGCTTACAGGGAATGAGTCAATCAAGGGGGCGGGTTTTCATCAAGGAGAAACACACACAATTGTCACACCATAGCCTGGCCAGTCATGAAACTGGTTTTCAAAGCTTCTTTGATGCGCAGCACTTCCTGGTGTGCTCTTCTAATCGCCCTGGTGTCTGGCTGCACGTAATCAGCGGCCAGGCGATTTGCCTCAACCTCCCACCCCGCCATAAACATCTCCCTCTTACTCTCACAGAGATTGTGGAGCACACAGCAAGCAGCAATAACAATAGGAATATTGGTTTGTCTGAGGTCTGAGCGAGTCAGTAAAGTGCACCAGTGTCCCTTTAAATGTCCAAATGCACATTCTACCACCATTCTACACTTGCTCAGCCTATAGTTGAACAGCTCCTGATTACTGTCCAGGCTGCCTGTGCATGGCTTCATGAGCCATGGCATCAAGGGGTAGGCTGGGTCCCCAAGGATAACTATAGGCATGTCAACATCCCCAACAGTTTTCTGGTCTGGGAAGTAAATCCCTTGCTGCAGCCGTTTAAACAGAGTAGTGTTCCTGAAGACACGAGCTCAATGAACCCTTCCTGGCCATCCCACGTTGATGTTGTTGAAACGTCCTTTGTGATCCACCACTACTTGCAGCACCATTGAAAAGTACCCCTTGCGGTTTATGTACTGGCTGCCCTGGTGCTCCGGTGCCAAGATAGGGATATGGGTTCCATCTATCGCCCTACCACAGTTAGGGAATCCCATTGCAGCAAAGCCATCCACTATGACCTGCACATTTCCCAGAGTCACTACCTTTAGTAGCAGCAGCTCAGTGATTGCTTTGTCTACTTGCATCACAGCAGCCCCCACAGTAGATTTGCCCACTCCAAATTGATTCCCGACTGACCGGTAGCTGTCTGGCGTTGCAAGCTTCCACAGGGCTATCGCCACTCGCTTGTGAACAGTGAGGGCTGTTCTCATCTTGGTATTTTGGTGCTTCAGGGCAGAGGAAAGCAAGTCAAAGTTCCATGAAAGTGCCCTTACGCAACACTATGCGGTCCCACCAGTCTGTGCTTGTTTCCCAGGCCCAGAATCGGCATTCTGCGGCATGAACCTGCTCCACTAACACCATGATCTCCAAAGCGCTGGGGCCCGTGGTTTGAGAGAATTTTGTGTCCATGTCCTCATCGTTCTCATTGCTGCTCTGCCGTCTCCTCCTCCTCGCCTGGTTTTGCAGGTTCTGGTTCAGCATAAACTGCACGATAATGCACGAGGTGTTTACAAATTTCTTGACTGCTGTGTTGAGCTCAGCGGGCTCCATGCTTGCCATGGTATGGCGTCTGCACTGAAAAAAGGCGTGAAACAATTGTCTGCCGTTGCTCTGACAGAGGGAGGGGCGACTGATGACATGGCTTATAGAGAATTAAATTCCACAAAGACAGAGGCTTTGCATCAAGGAGAAACACAAACAACTGTCACACAGAATGGCCCCCTCAAGGATTGAACTCAAAAGCCTGGGTTTAGCAGGCAGTTGATTTCACGGAGGGAGGGGGGAAGTAAATGAATACAAAACAAATCTGATCTATTTCTTGTTTTGATCCACTCCATCTATCTTTTACATCTTAGGCTGACAGCAGACAGTGTAGTATGACTGCTAGCCCTCAACATCTCCTGGGCCCTCGGCAGAAAATGGGAAATGACCTGGCTGAGTCACTCCCATCTCTCTGTGATGACGATGGCTTTCAGTCCTAATGCACCATCTGCTGCCAAAAGGCAATGAGCTGCTGCTGTGTAGCAATGCAGTCCCACGTCTGCCAGCACCCAGGAGACTTATGGTGACAGTCAGATATGCAGGCTCCATGCTTGCCGTAGTATGGTGTCTGCACAGGTAACCCAGGCAAAAAGGCGCGAAACGGTTGTCTGCCGTTGCTTTCATGGAGGGAGGGAGGCCTGACGACATGTACCCAGAACCACCCGCGACAATGTTTTTTTGCCCCCTCAGGCATTGGGATCTCAATGGGCAGTGGAGACTGCGGAAACTATGGGATAACTATCCACAGTGCAACGCTCCGGAAGTAGATGCTAGCCTCGGTACTCTGGATGCACACCACCAAATTAATGTGCTTAGTGTAGCCGCATGCACTCGACCTTATACAATCTGTTGCCAAAAATTGAATTCTGTAAAATCGGAGTAATCCCGTAGTGTAGACATACCCTAAGACTGGGCCAGCAGGAGGAACCTATCTCCACCTAAGCCATTTTTTGGTGAGCAATAACAGAGGTGGAGGAAGGACTTTCATATGTTTCCTTCATTACTTATATTTCTAGTTATAATTTTTGTCACATTTTTTTAAGTAGTAACTTGTGTAGTAACTGATTTATAGAGAATTTTATTCCTGATATCTGAAATTTTACATAGTTTGAATAAAATTAAAAATATATACTATAAGGATAAGTAGGGAAAAGCTTTTAATTTCTGAATGGAAGGAAAAAAAATGAAGTGAAATAATATACACCCCATCCTGCAAGTTTATAGAAACTCAATATAGAATACAATTAATTATAGGTAGGGCTGGTAGGTTGCTTAACATTTCCCATTATAAGACTATGGTTTCAATTGTGTATAACTTTTCCCTTATAATTTTTATCCAAATGGTTAGAGCACTCACCTAGCATGTGAGAGACCCAGGTTCAATTCCCTCTCCACCTGATGTGAAGAAGGATTCAAACTTGGGTCTCCGCCTCACAGGAGAGTATCATAACCACTGGACTTCGGGGTATTCTACAAGTTCTCTCAGTCTCTCCTGTTAGGCCAGGGAGAGTGTTAGAGTGACTCTGCATGTGGTTAGGTACTCTACTGAGAGGTAGGGTACCCAAATTCAAATCCGATCTCCATATCAGGTTAAATGAACCTGGTAGTTATGAGGGGATTAGCACCATCACTTCCTCCTCTGGCCATTTTGTGTGGATTTAGGTTTGTTCAGAGAACACCTACTGGATCATGTCCCACAGGTGAGATGGGTGAGGGAGCACCTAGTTGGAGGATCCCACTCGGGGTTAGGCGTGTGATAGATGCCTGGGTGCTTGAACTGAGGTATGTGTGCACGTGCTCACTGGCAGAAACTTTGACACCTAGGGAACTTTAATAGTGGAAGTGTAGGTGGCATCAGAGCAGGGGTTTTGAGGATCTCAGTGGTCCTAACTGTTGGACTTAGGTACTTAAGTCCTTTTATGGACCTAGCCCTTACTGACTATCTTCATACCTCCCTATTAGCTCAATATGAAATTCCCCCTTGTGCCCAGGGACAGCACAAGAACTGCATTACTTATTTACCTAAGCCCTCCTTTGAGGACTTAAGTGATGCATTAAGGCTTTGGGCTGTCCCTGTACACAGGGTAAATGTCCCCCTTACACAACATCCCTTAGGGTTAGAGTGTAATCTTACAGCTGGTCATGAGTAAAGGGCAGGGTGTAATTGAGCTATGCCAAGAGCAGACTGGGACTGAGAGTCACAGTTCAGTGCCTGTTCCCAATTTAGTCTGCAGGGGAAGTACGCAGTGCTAGCTCTTTTCCCGATGCAACTTCCCTTCCCTTCCACCCACTCCTTGCCCAGCTGTGCAGAAGGGGGAGTAGTAACATGGTGACAGCAGCTGCTCTCAGCCCCACTTCCATCCTGCAGTGCCAGCCATGAAATGGATGAGCACATAGTAAGGGTCATGCTCTAGCCCTTAATTATAACAATATTAGATACACCTCTGCCCCGATATAACGCTGTCCTTGGGAGCCAAATAATCTTACCGTGTTATAGGTGAAACCATGTTATATTGAACTTGCTTTGATCCAGCGGAGTGCGCAGCCCCGCCCCCCTGGAGCACTGCTTTACTGCGTTATATCCAAATTCGTGTTATATCGGGTGGCATTATATCGAGGTAGCGGTGTATATGGCCTTTAATAAGGAAGAAAATGGAAATAACACATAAGGTAACTTCAGTTACTCTGGTTGCTGAACTTAGTATTTTTACTCCAAATAATTTAAATAATTGGGGAAGCAGCTAGTAGAAAGTGGCATACAATACTGCAGTAGCTTCTCTGAGAATGGAGAATGTATTCCACTAAATAAACAGGTAGAGCTTTCATATGTTTCCTTCATTCTTATATTTCTAGTTATAATTTTTGTCACATTTTTTTTAATTAGTAGCTTGTGGAGTAGCTGATTTAGAGATAATTTTATTCCTGAAATTTCAGTGGAAAGGGATTACAGACACAATATGTGCAAGTTTACATAGTTTAAATAAAATTGAAAGTATATGCTATAAGGACAAGTAGGGGAAAGCTTTTAATTTCCAAATGGAAGAAAAAAAATGAAGTTATATAATATGCACCCCTTCCTGCAACTTTATAGAAACTCAATAGAAAATACAATTTCTTATAGGTAGGGCTGGTAGGTTGCCTAACTCTTCCCATTATGAGACCCTGGTTTCAAATGCTTATAACTTTGACAAAATGTAATCATTTGGGCTGAAATTTTCCATGCCAGGCGTCCCTCTCGGGTTGAATTTGTTTAAAAATTTTTCACTAAAACAGTTTACCCATTTCCGTGAATGAGACTAGGGGGAAATGCATTGTTTTGCCCATTCCGATGGCCTTTTCACTGAACACTGAAATGGGGGCCCTGTAGAAAAAATGCTCTGTGACTGTGTAATTAAAGACTGTATCAGAATGCATATGCACAAGGGGGCTGAATTAAGAGTCAATCTTAATTGTGGCATTTCCTAACTTTGAAGTGTTTGACTTTACATTAAAAGACAATTAAAGGTGACTTTTTTGTATGCAATAGAAATTATATATAGATGCTGCTATACCCCTGTAAGGCTGTAAGTGTAGGTTTTATTTATTTATTTTAACTAGTAAAGCAACTATTCTCTATTGAAATCTGGGCATATGCAAACTTTAAAATATTAAAGTTGACTGTTCTGAGCTGCATGTGCAAAAAACCTCTTCATTTGGTTGCGAAGGAAACATATATTCCCCTTACTAGAAAACAGGATTTCAAACTGAATTGAAAATGTAACTATAGCTTTTGCTATGGTGAGAGCTGTAATAATTAATGGACTTCTATATGCACACACATAGTAATTGATCTTTGGGATTGAATCGTCTAGATTTTCTAGAATTCTGAATTTGTTATTAATAAGTATTTACGAGTCCTCACTATCTCCTTTTGAGTTGTTTATATAATCGTTAGACACTCACATTAAACAGGAGACAAAACTACAGTATCTTTCTTTCACCTGCTATTTCTGAAATAATTCTCTATATATTATTAAAAAGCCTATTTAGCAACAGTGCATGTTTATTCACTGCATGTGAGGAAGGCTCCAGAGGAATCTCAGACTCATGGGACTGCCCTCCTCTGCTCTGTGTTTGTCCTTCCAGATCATTAAGGACCAGAAGCTGATGGTGATTGTTGGAGGGATGCTGCTGATTGATCTTTGCATCTTGATTTGCTGGCAGGTTGTGGACCCCTTGAGAAGGACAGTGGAAAAGTACAACATGGAGGTATGCCACTAAGACTAAGTATCAATATCTATCGTCCCATGTCTGCTTCTGTAGCTTTCATTGGGCCTAGGTAAGGATACATGTTAATATATTAAAACAGGCCAAGTAGAGGTTTGTTGTTGTTTTGTTTTTAATAAAGTAAAAATGAAACTACAGAGGAAATCCTAGCTGCGTTCTAAATAAGGTGATGCATCTCTGCCACTTTGAGAGATTTTAGATGCAATAATGCTGTAAACACAGGAGATTTCTGTAATAAGAATCTATAACAGATACTCTTGCAATAAATAATAGATTACAGAATCCATTAGGCAGTTTCAGTAAGAACACATTCAAGACATCTGCGGAGAGGTCATTGCTTAGATTGCACTATTATTGCAGATGTTCAGGAATTATATTTCCTATATCTGTATATTTTTCTCACTTGTAAGACCACCCCACCGCACCCCATCCCACCCTACTCCCCCACCGCACACACACTAATTGCTCCTATTTTGATGTAATTCCTGGAAAGGTCATGTTGAAGATTGCAATTGTCTGGCGACAACAGCAGAATACCACTTTGTGATATTGTTCCTAGAATTAGAACATTTTGAAAGTAAAAGGAATGACCACAAGAAATCACATAAAGTTAATGAAATACCCTATCTATATGCACATCAGCCCTGTACCTTCACATGGCATACTACATACTTCCAACATGGAGACTGATGCCAATTAATCCACAATTGATTTTGTGGTCATCAATATTTGGTTATCAGTGAGAAAAACAATATTTTTATCACCAGTGCTGCTTACTATCTGCAAAAATAAGTTTGTCATTCTGTTCTATACTATAACATTTTATTCCATTATTTCTATATTTCACCAGCATTTTTGAAAAGGGGTTTGGGTTTATTTTGGGGATGACTTATTTGCATTGGGTTTTCTTAGGCAAATACATTTTTAAAACATATGTGTAGTGGCGTGGTTACCCCGCTCCTGAAATAAGAGGAGTGAGAACAGCTGGGAAAGGCTGGGAGGGGAAGCAGCCACAGCTGTGGCCATCTCAGGGCCCCGCTGGCCCTGATAAGAGGGCTCTGGGCCAAAAGCTGGAGGAGTCTCTCTCCAGCCCTAGAGGGAGAAGGACTAGCTGCCTGAGAGGAAGGTACCTGAACCAGAGCAGTGCTGGGGAATAAGGCAAGGGAGCTAGGGAGCTCCAGCCTGGTAAGTCCATGGGGCTGGATGCGCTGCATCCGAGGGTGCTAAAGGAGTTGGCCGATGAGATTGCAGAGCCATTGGCCATTATCTTTGAAAAATCATGGCGATCGGGGGAGGTCCCGGATGACTGGAAAAAAGCTAATGTAGTGCCCATCTTTAAAAAAGGGAAGAAGGAAGATCCAGGGAACTACAGGCCAGTCAGTCTCACCTCAGTCCCTGGAAAAATCATGGAACAGGTCCTCAAAGAATCAATCCTGAACCACTTAAAGGAAGGGAAAGTGATCAGGAACAGTCAGCATGGATTCACCAAGGGCAAGTCATGCCTGACTAACCTAATTGCCTTCTATGATGAGATAACCGGCTCTGTGGATGAGGGGAAAGCAGTGGATGTGCTATTTCTGGACTTTAGCAAAGCTTTTGATACAGTCTCCCACAGTATTCTTGCCAGCAAGTTAAAGAAGTATAGGCTGGATGAATGGACGGTAAGGTGGATAGAAAACTGGCTAGATGGTCGGGCTCAACGGGTAGTGATCAATGGTTCCATGTCTAGTTGGCAGCCGGTATCAAGTGGAGTGCCCCAAGGGTCGGTGCTGGGGCCGGTTTTATTCAATATCTTCATTAACGATCTGGAGGATGGTGTGGACTGCACCCTTAGCAAGTTTGCAGATGACACTAAACTGTGAGGAGTGGTTGATACGCTGGAGGGTAGGGATAGGATACAGAGGGACCTAGACAAATTAGAGGATTGGGCCAAAAGAAATATGATGAGGTTCAACAAGGACAAGTGCAGAGTCCTGCACTTAGGACGGAAGAATCCCATGCACTGCTACAGACTAGGGACCGAATGGCTGGGCAGCAGTTCTGCAGAAAAGGACCTAGGGGTTACGGTGGACGAAAAGCTGAATATGAGTCAACAGTGTGCCCTTGTTGCCAAGAAGGCTAATGGCATTTTGGGTTGTATAAGTAGGGGCATTTCCAGCAGATCGAGGGTTGTGATCATTCCCCTCTACTCAGCACTGGTGAGGCCTCATTTGGAGTACTGTGTCCAGTTTTGGGCCCCACACTACAAGAAGGATGTGGATAAATTGGAGAGAGTCCAGCAGAGGGCAACAAAAATGATTAGGGGGCTGGAGCACATGACTTATGAGGAGAGGCTGAGGGAACTGGGATTGTTTAGTCTGCAGAAGAGAAGAATGAGGGGGGATTTGATAGCTGCTTTCAACTACCTGAAAGGGGGTTCCAAAGAGGATGGATCTAGACTGTTCTCAGTGGCAGAAGATGACAGAACAAGGAGTAATGGTCTCAAGTTGCAGTGGGGGAGGTTTAGGCTGGATATTAGGAAAAACTTTTTCACTAGTAGGGTGGTGAAGAACTGGAATGGGTTACCTAGGGAGGTAGTGGAATCTCCTTCCTTAGAGGTTTTTAAGGTCAGGCTTGACAAAGCCCTGGCTGGGATGATTTAGTTGGGTTTGGTCCTGCTTTGAGCAGGGGGTTGGACTAGATGACCTCCTGAGGTCCCTTCCAACCCTGAGATTCTATGATTCTATGAAACCCCCAGGCTGCAGGCCTTGATGAAGGCCTATGAAGCTGTATCTCTGCAGCCCCAGTATGAAGAGGTACTGGGGCTGCAGAGATACAGCTTGGGAATAGGCAGAGGCAGCTGGTCCTAACCCTTTGCCAATGATGAGTGGTCATTACAGACTGCAGTCTGCACCAGTGGGTGGGGGCTAGATGATGACTGGCAGCAGCCACTGAGGCAAGGTGGGTTTAGAGGGTTGTGGGTTCCCCTGGGTGGGGAGACCCAGAGTGTGGGGGTACTGCTGGGGCAGAACCCTGAGGTAAAGGGCACCGGGGTCCAGGAGGGACAGGGGGCCAGCGACAGGTGAGACACCGACCTGCAGAGGGTGCTCCTTATGCTGGAAAAGAGCTAATTCCCAGATGACCAGCAGCAGGTGCCACACAGGTGAGTCTTCGACCTCGCTACAATATGCCATAGCAGTGTCTCCTAAACAGTGAGATGTGCCTTCCAAGGGACACTCCAAAGGGTGCAAAATTGTTCACCAGTGTTTGAGGTTTGTTTTTTTCAAAGTTAGTCTCTAGCTGTAATGGTTGTGGAGAAGAACTTGAAAGTGTGATTGAAATTAAGTGATGTGGAGATATCTTCCTGAATTTGCAGAGAGCCTGAAACAATAGGTCTGTGTCACTGTTGAGTAATAATATTGTAAACATGAAAAGTAATGTTTATGTCAGTTTTAAATAATAACTTGTATTTGAGCAATACTTAGCAGCCTATATAAATGTATATATCATCAGTTCATAAAGTACAAATTTAAGGATGTGTTTTTAAAATATAATTTAATTTCATTAAAATCCTAACATGAGTAGGCCTTTAACAATACAAGCTGGAACTGAAACGGGACATAACTGGCTTAATATTTTCTGAGGGAGGTCGCAGCTTTCAATGTTTGGAAAATGCTGTGCTAAAGGAAATATAAATAACACTTATTATTGCTTTCTGCAATGGAGTCTTCCTTAGATTGTGAGCTTTTGGGGATAGACATCACCCTTTTTAACTGTTTGTTTGGAAAGTGCCGATGGTGTAGTAGTTTATTTCCAGAAGTACCTATTGCTGAATTGAGATATGTCACCTTGTGGTGTAGCATAACTTTATGAAAAGTGGTCACAAACAATTAACATGTACTCTAAAGCTTTTCACTGTCTTGCTTATTTCACAAAATATAGTTTTAGTAGGATTTTCTCCCCCAGAAAGTAGGCTCAGAATAAGTAAATGTCACTTTAGCCAAGGAAAAGGGTATTGTTGTGAGTTTGCCTGTAAGTGCTGGTATAACTACCAAGATTTCAGGCATTGTTCAGTACCAGGTGTACAAAGGCTTTGTATCACATAAATACATACTTTATTATGAACTGAAAATGATAACTGATGTCATTCATTTCAGTGGGTATTTGTGCCTTTGATCCTTTTGACCTCTGCCATGAGTTCATGTCCTAGCACAGCAGGTAATAACAGAGATTAGGTGTACAGACTAATAACTCACAGATATTAGTGATGTTAGAGATAGAGTTTTCCTCCCTCTAGGGAAAAGATTAGTAAATCATCTACAACCCAGTCTGTGTAATTCAGTCCTAGTTAACATAAGCAGGTGGTGGCTCTTGGGCACCAACAGCTGCAGCCTCTCTCACTCTGTTTCTCTTGCCTTAAAGAAGCAGAGTACAGGAAAAGATCAGAAAAGTGACTTTGAAAAAGGTAATTACGGATCAAGTATAAATCTGGGGATGGGCGACAGGAGATGGATCACTTGATGGTTAACTGTTCTGTTCATTCCCTCTGGGGCACCTGTCATTGGCCATTGTCGGAAGACAGGATACTGGACTAGATGGACCATTGGTCAGCCCCGGAATCCTGTTCTTCTGTTGTATCACCTTCAGTTAATCAAACTCTCTCTGTTTGATCACTTATTGTTTCCCTGATTTGTTCCTACTTCATAAAGCATTCGTGGGCCAGACTTTTGAAAAATACATATAAAAATAGGGAGGTGTGTGTGTTAGGGTCACGGATGTGTAATCACACACAGATGCATATCCCTAATTGTGTACAGGCAGACGTTGAAATTGATTAATTGTTGTGGTACCTTATTGTTGCTCTCTAGTATTTTCTCTCGATGTTGTTTATTTGTTCTATATTTCAAGATACTAAAATGTAATTGATAACTTAAGTGGATTATATAGAAAATAATTCATGAAAACCTGACTTCTGGGTGGGCATACAGAAATTCATTTTTTCAGTGCATCTGTTATCAGTCATTCTGCTCAGTATTTTTAGTGCCCCATGGAGCTTTAATATTAAATAGAAGCAGCTAGAGTTCATGTAATTTTAAGGCTGTGAAATCAATCACTCAGATCAGGAAGTCTAAACATTCTTTTCCACATTAACTCAGACACATTGCATATCCTATAAATTTCATGATATGCATTAATAATATAAGAAATAATACTGTAAACTGTTTTTAGGTTCCTTATTCTAGAGCTAAAGGGCTTGTGGATGAACAAAGGTGGTGCAAGCTCCTATGGGAAATTGAGGCTCTTCTAAACAAAACTAAAAAAAGAATGTCTGCCCTTTTGGAGGAAAAACTAGCAAACCCACTTCAAGGTGACCTCATATTGTGTAGCTCAAATGAAGCCTCTCAGGGGTTGTCAGTGCACTGTCAAAGAAACTTGCAAGATCATGACTGGAATTTTCCTAATAGTAATCCCATTTCTACCACACTGATGAGAATCTTTTACCCTTTCTCTGGGAAAGACAACATTTTTTAAAAGAAATTCCTGGATAGATGTAGTGTATCCAGAGCAGCATAGAGTACCAAGATCTCCATTGTGCATTTAATCTGCCTTGGAATCATCAGAACAGCCGTATAAATAGCCTTGTATGCAGCATGCTCTTCTGCTATTGAAAGAGACAAAGATGAGCATTTGGAACTGGCCTTTATATTACTTTCCCTAGGTTATGTAGGGTCTTTCATGGCCAATTGCATGTCTGATGTTATCAGGACCTCAGATCAGGCGATGGTTGAATTAACTATAGCTAAAAGATTGTTGTGGCTTAAATAATAGTTAGCTGACCAAACACCCAGGGCAAGCCTCTGGACTTTTCCAGTGAATGGGATTTTCTTCTTCAGCTGGTAACCACAGAAGAGCTAGCCAGCTTTCATGGAAAAGTGAGCACTGGCCTCTCCAAGTCTGAGAGATGTGGGTTGCACCTCGCTTCTTGCAAATGCCAGAGACAGCTCAGTCTTGTCCATGAGACTCCATGGCCTTCCACATTCATTTAGAGTCAGTGGTTAGGCAAACAGAGTAAGAATAATTTGGGCTCCCTCAGGAATGTCTCCCTGCATTTGCCCTCCAGTTACATATTGGATGACAATTGGTGGTCCGAAGGGGTCAAAGCCTTCCTTTGTGAGCTGAGTCCCACAGAGAGATGCTTTCCCTCAGATGTGAGACACCATTAAAAGGAAGGTGGTGGTCACCTTTGAGATCGTGCAGAAAAGAGAGGATGAGTGAGTGAATTTCAAGGGCAAATATCTTATTTTCAAGGCTGTGAGAATTTACCATTCCCTTGCCAACTTTCCCTGCACAAAGTGGCTATTTTCCCAGAGACCTTGCAGAAAGTAGAACAGAGGTCACTCTTAGAAGGGGACTGAAAGTTTGTCAGCAGAGCTCACAGCTTTTCTGGCAGTAACAGTTTTCACCAGGGACACAATATCCAGATGCAATGATTTATACTAGATCCTCGGAATCATAATAAATTTAAGCTGATGCTAAAGAAAATATCTGTCTACTGTGCTCATGGTAGAGAGATACATGGATTTCATGAGACTGGCCAGGAGGCTCATGACAGCAAGCTGTGTGGCTTAAACTCTGGACTGTGGATAGTTACTCCAAACAAATCCTCTTGCCTCAAAATTCTCATGTGAAAGCCTGTTTGGGAAAAAGCTTGATAGCGGTGGCTGACAATTCAGATTACTCTTTTCTAGTCCAAGCCACTGGCTTGACAGCAATCATGCCTGACTCCACCCAGAAACAGGCCTGGGGGCAAAATATCCCAGTTCTCAGATACATGGTTCCAGTTGGCCTTGGACAAGTAGGTAACAGAGATTGTGTGACATGCTACTTTTTAGAACTTCAGGCACCACCACATGCTTTCTTTATTCTCTCTCTGGCCTTGATGGATGATGAGAAATCTCAAATTAGCCTGAAGGAGATCTTGTAACTACTAGAACTAGGGATAATAGAACTTTTTTCCCCAGAAGAAAGGTGCTCAGTGCTCTACTGCTTCTCCACAGTAAGAAAAATATCAGGAGTCAAGTTCTCCTTTACCTCAAAAGTCTGAGCAGTTTAATGAAGATAAACTGGTCAGGGAGATTTTAGGTTCTGCTGTCATTACAATATCTCCAGACCTTCTGTAGGCCTGGCAACATATTATATGCACATAGCCATCAGACTCTGTCATTGACAATTTCTCTGGCTCACTTGTGGAAAATAACAACTCTGTGTATAACATGTTACCTTCTCATATGATTCTCCATCAGCCGCATCTTCACAAAGGTGCTGATAATGATAAAGTCCAGGCTGAGGAGTCTAGGAACTCATCTGGGTAACAGTCATATCAGAGCACCATCCCAGGGAAGCTTGCAGGAGGCAACTCAAAGGAGCCTCTCCTTGCTTCAGATACATGGGTTCATAGAAAACTTAAAGAAATGTTCCTTGATCCTCTCCCAAATGACCATTCACCAAGGAGTCAAGAGAGACACAAAGAGGGCCAGAATTTTCACTATGCAAGAGAAGTTTGACAAGGTGCAGGCTCTGATACCTGAAGTATCAAAACCAAGTGTTTTTGATCCACCTTTGCCTATGGCTTCTGAGCCTTCAGGTTTCATGAGCAAGGCAGCATATAAGAATGACTGAGGGATACCTCCTTCTGGCCTAGAACAAGTAAACCATCCCTGCAGAGGCAAAGGAGAGTGAGGATGTCATCAGGAGTTACTGAGACCCTCTGTTGGTGGAAACAAGAAGTCCATCTCATTCTATGTGCATCCCTTTACAGTCTGTACCCTAAAATCTTGACCACAGATGCTAGCCTTTCTGTATGGGTAACACACACAGGGCCTACAGTGCTCATGCAACATGCATCTGATGAAGTGGGTTTTAGCCCACAAAAGCTTATGCCCAAATAGATTTGTTAGTCTCTAAGGTGCCACAAGTACTCATAGTTGTTTTTGCTGATACAAACTAAAACGGCTACCACTCTGAAACATGCAACATGTTGTGGTTCAGAGACAGAATCCTGAACATTAGTCTCTCCTAGAGGTAAGAGGTGTCATGTTGGTTATTCTTGATTTCTAGGATAACTTGAAAAAGGACATTCAGTTATGTAACACAATGATTGTGGCATACATAAATGGACAAGGGGGCTCAAGAAATACAAGTCTCAGTGTTAAAATTATGCAAAAATGATCATGGGGGAAGGGGGGGGGAGTTCACCTAATCTCCATCAACGTAATTCACAGTGAACACAAAGGCAGACTGACTAAGCCATCAGCAGATAGACAATTCAATCAATGTTTTCCTGATGATATCAGGTGGTTAACCCACCCCCAAATGAAGCTGTTTTTATCCAATCTAAAAACAAAGGAAAAGTGCTTCACCAGAGAAGCAGGCCAAGGGCTATTGCAAACTGACACTAGCTCACTATTTGTCTAAAAGGATGCTTTATGCCCCAATTTCACTCTTAGAAAGTGTGATGCAAAAGATAAAAAAGGAGGAAACAATGATCCTTATCATTACCCCAAACTCGTCAAGAAGGCCATATACACAAGTATGAACAAAGACAAAATATTTTGTCTAAAAATCTAGGTTTTCAGCTCTCTTGCGTTTTTTTTTTAAATGGGATCACCTAGACGTAGGCCTAAGTTTTTCTACCATTGCATCTAATTTTTTCTTTGTAAAACAGTGTCACAAAAAGGCTTTATCTTCATTCAAATGCAGGGGTATCTTTTTAGCATGAAGGTGCACCAAGCAGTTGTCTGAAAATGTTAGTTAATGTTACTAATTTTAAATAAACACAAATATTTTTCTCCATCCCTACTAAATGTCTTTACATCCTCAAAGACTTGGACTGTTGGAGAGGTAATGATCCAGAATGAAAAACTTGATTATTTCCTCTCTAGGGCTGACTTCTTCCTGAGTCTATCCACTTCATAAGTCTTTTGGGTCCTTATTAGAGCAGGTCATAAAAATTCTGACAATAGTTTTTCATCAGCATTTGCCAAGTTGTCAAAATCAAGATGTTTCATGGAGACAATTTCCTGCCAGCTCACTCTCCCAGCTCCTCAGCAACCCACTTTGTGAGCTACAGGAAAGCCCTGGTTTCATAGCTTTCCAGGTAGATTACTTCAAAATCAGGGGCACCAGGGCTTCCAGGACCCACAATTCTGGGGCAGCCCAGTGGGCAGAGTGCCATGAAGCCAGGGCTCCATTCCCTTTCACAGAGAATCTTTTTTTTTTTTCCATTCCAAATCAGAACAAAACCAAATTTGAAATAACTATATCCTCTGCAAAACCAAATGACCTTTCTCCAGCCAACTCTAGTCCTTATAGAACAGGTTCTTCAGAATTCAAGTATATAGTTCAATAAGTTATTACACACACACATTATATATGTATACACACACACACCCTCATGTGTAATATATATTTAAAAGAATTTAGGGTTTCAAGACAGCTTTAAAATGACAATTTAGAGTAAGAGGACCAAGCCCTGGAGTCTTATGGATAATGTCTGAGCAGACTTCAGAATTGGCAGGCTGAGAATGGCAGTCTAAGTAGTTCCAATTAGAACTGAGGTCAGTCTTGGAAAGAACCCACAACACCTATTCTTTCATCTTCAAACTTCTTTCTTTTCTCATTTCAAAGCATCTTTACAGACAGGAGGAGCATTAGAGCATCACCATTCATTCCGGTCCATGGTTTGTTCCTCTATTAAGCCCAGCCTAGTCATGTGCTTGTGTATAATGTCATGCCATCTGATCAGTGGTCGGTCTCTAGGTCTGACAGGCCTTGGTTGCCTTTGCATTATTTTCTTTGCTATGCTGTCATCTGTATGTTTGCTACAGTGTCCCCATTATTGTAATCTTTTTGATTGCAGCCAATCCCATACCCTGATTTCACATCCGACTCTCCTTCTAACTTCTTCCTTTCTCTTAAAAGCCTACTTTACATCTGCTGCCTTCCAAAGAACTGTCATATCTACTTCCTCCAGACATCTAATGTTTGTTTAATTGAATGCAGCTTCTTCCAGACCATAGAGTAACGCCATTAGTACACTGGTTTGATACATTTTCACTTTGTTACCAAGTGAAACATTTTTATCAGTCCATAATTTCATCAATTTCTGTGCAGCTTTGTAGCTAAATCATGGTTCTTTCAACCTCATCCTTGATGGAACCACAGGCACAGATCAAGCTTCCTAGGTACACATAAGATATTACTTGTTCTGTGACTTCACTGCTGCTGTTTTCAACACTTTATCTATTGTCCCTTTTCCAAGATGCAACTACTTTGTCTTCAGGGCATTTGCTGTAAGTCCATGTTGACTGCCCCAATTTTTCAGGGTAGCAAGGAGTATCATCATTCATTCGAATGTGTCTCCCAGTTGTACTATGTCATCTGCATAAACTAAAGAGCTTAACTCTAGATCACCCAATATCATGTCCTCCAACTCATCTACCATTCTTAATGTCCAAATTAAGAACATGATGAAAGGCAATGGTGATTCCATGCCCTCTTGTCTTATGCAAAACTTTGACTTGAATCAGTGCCTTGATTTCTACCATTTCTTGTGGCACTGTGCTGTCTAGGTAAACGACATAGGGTGTAGAGTTTTGGTTTTGTGAAACACTAATCCATCTTTTATGGGGATATAGGACTGTATCATTTGGATGGCTCACACCTTAGGAGAAAAGGAATCAATTTCCTCGGGGACAGGTTGGCTAGAGTATTCTGGCATTGAACTACTAGCAAAAGGGCAGGATAAAAAGAGGGAAGATATTGCCACTCAGCACAAAATTGAGATATTGAGAACAAAATCAATCAAGTAGCCAAAGGACATAAAGAGAAGAAATTCTTCAGTTCCATACATGTCTGTAGCAGGGTGGACCCTGCTCCTGCCCGGAGGGGCTTGAAATGCTGCCTGCCAGGGCTTGAGAGCGGTGGCTCTGGAAGCTGGGCTGATTAAGGAAGTGGCTGCAGCTGGGGCCACGCCCCAAACTGAAGCCTTGGGGCTTATAAGAAGGCAGGGAAGCCAGAGCACAGACAGTCTCTCTCTGCTTCCAGAGAGAGATGGGCCTGGCTGCTTAGAAGCTGAGATTGGATACCTGAGTGCAGCAGGGCTGGGGGACAGGCTGAGGAGCTAGGGAAGCTCCAGCCAGGAAAGCCCCAGGCTGCGGCCTAGAAAAGGGCAAGAGGTACTGGGGGTTGCAAGGGACAACCCAGGAGTAGGCAAAGCAGCAGGTCCAAACCCCTATTGCCTGTGATGAGTGGGCTGATACTGCAGTCTGCCCCAGGGTGTGGGGCTAGACCATGACTGTCAGTGGCCACTACTGAGGCAAAGTGGGGATAGTAGGGTGGGGGTTCCCCTGGGAGGGGGAGACCCAATTATAGTTAAAGGGGCACCGGGTCCTGGGACGGACACGGGGCCGATAGGAAAAAGGGGATCACCGGCCTGCAGAGGGCGCTCCAGGCTGAAAAAGAGCTAATTCCCCAGAGTAACCAGCAGGAGGCGCCGCGGCGGTGAGTAGCCCGTTTACAATGTCAGTGCTAGGAGCCTGGGTAACAAACAAGAAGAACTGGAATTTTTGACCTAGTTAGTATTACTGAAGCCTGGGGAGATGTTTTGCACTACGGGAATGTTAAAATCAATGTATATAACCTGGCAAAAGGGGCAGGGGAGTGGCACTCTATCACTGGGCCAGGGAAAGTCTCCAGAAGCTCCGGTAACAGAGTCTCCATCAGTTCCCAGTTGCTGAACCTTTCCTTGTTGCCACCATACTGCCAAATCCTTTCACTAACACATGTAGCTACACACCACAAGGTGGATGCAGCCTGTTTTTTACTGCTGCATGTAGCTACGTGTAGGCTACACTCTGCCACAAGAGGTGTGCAGTGTAACTGTAGCCTTATTTTGGTTTGACAGTGACTAATTTCACGTTAGTTTAAACCTGTTCATAATTGACTTACACTAAACCAAAATAAGCCTGGTTTAAACTGAAAGTATCTTGGGTTTTGCACCTGACTAACTAAATCTGCTAAAAACAGTACCCTTAGGTAAAGTGGTGCAATTCTGTGCATAGAAAATCCCTTACAATATTTGCCCTCAGTAGGTTCACTGGTAGTAAGCCATGTGTTAATGTGGCTCACTTCCACAGCATATGTTTGTAACCCTTCTGCCAGGTGGAGCCAGCATCAACAAGGGCCAGGTTGATTATCTAGGGGTTCCTTTTCAACAATACAACACAAAACCAGCTTGAGCCCCCACCCAGTGACCTGGGACAATTACACACCACCCCGCGGGTGCCTCTAAAAGGCAATACTTCCCCTCTTGCAAGCACAGCCTCTGAGTGCAGCAAAACCTTTTAATAAAAGGAGGGACGTAACTCAGCATTAATTTGAGAAAACACCGCAACTAGGGTTCATAAACATAAACCATGAGCAAAGGAGCCATCCCCAAGTAAGTTGGGCAGTGTCCTTCCCCCCACCCAGGTTCTTAAGTCCAGCAACCCAAAAGTCCCTTTAACATGCCCGTCCCTTCTCTGCACCCCACTCACAGTTGCTGTCCTTGGCTAGTGCAGCCCCAGAGTTCAGAGGTTCATCCGCAGAGTTCACGTTCCACCCTGTGATGGGGAAGGAGGGCAGTAAGGAGGCACCTTACATGCTCTGGCACTCACTCATCGCCCCAACAGCTGATTGCCATGCCTCTCTGTGGGGTTCTGTTCTGGCCCTTTCCACCAGCCTCCCTGCTGGCTGCTTACTGCACCTCTCCACCAACCACCCACTGGCCACTCACCATGATGTCTTCAGGGCACCCCACTTAACACAGCTCTTAGTGATTTCAGCTGTTGGGACTCACCCCAGCGGCGCCTCCTGCTGGTGCCCCTTAGTCCTTCCGCGCCCCCTTCCGGGGGTTCAGTGCTCAGCAGTCTCACACCCCAGTCACTATGTGCAATCGCCCTCTGAGTCTAATCCCTTCTGTCAGGGATCTGGCATAGCAAGATGTCCGCTCCCTACAGCCAATGGCTGGGTGCACTGCAAAGGGTGAAGGGGGGGACCCAGGCCCGCCCTCTACTCTGGGTCCCGGCCCAGGGACCCTCTGGCGTCAGCCTCGCTGTCCTTCTCTCCCCTTCCGCTGTCTGTTTCCCTGGGCTACTTCCCCTACGGCCCCTTGCACCCGCTAGGCCCTTCCCTTCAGGGCCTGCAGCCTGGCAGGCTACGGGTTCAAGCTCCTTAGCCTCCCTGAGCCTGGCCAGCACTGCGCTGTCCGCGGTGCTAGTCTCCTCCCTTGGAGACTGACCTTCCCCTGTCGAAGGCCTGGGACAGACTGATAGCTCCTGCTCTGGGCAGCCTTTTTATATGCCTGAGCCTGGCCCTGATTGGCTGTCTCTAAACTGGGCCCTGATTGGCTCACAATAAGCCCCTCTCTGATTGGCTCACAATAAGCCTTGTCTGCGCAGGCGCCCTGGCCTGCCACAGCCCATTCTCACAGGGAGTGGGGCAGTCCGCCCCACTACAGGCACCTATATAAGAAAAAGTCCCCAAATATGGGGCTGTCCCTTTAAAAATGGGACATCTGGTCACCCTACCCACAACTGATCATTTGGGGAAGCAATCCCATCATGCTGAGCACCTAGGCAGGGTGGGCGTGTTCATGCAAATAAGATCAGCTCTTGAAGTCTTTTTCCACAGCTCACCACTAGATGTCAGGGGAGATCTCATTCAGACTCTGCTTACATCTTTGTTATTCCTTTGTTATTCCTATTATCTCAGTGAACCAGACACACAATTTGTACCAACAGCTGACTCTACATCTTCAAGTAAGGCTCTCTCTGAGTCTAGTATTCATTTTATGAGCCACTAAGAGAGACCCTCTATACCTCTCTCCTCCACAGTGGATGAACTTCACTAAGAATGCAATTCTGGAAGGCAATGGGTCAAGACAGTAGTACAGGGTTATTAATGACACACAGATAATGGTCTATTAGTGGGCCTGAAATGAGGGTGGTCATTTGCCTTCCTTTATTTTCAACACAGATTCAACAATGACTTAGTCCGGATTCATTCCATATGTGACCATTTTCATCTCCAGTGAAAATTCTTTGTTTCTTCACCATTTTGCGGAAACATTTATGCACCTCATAGAAGAGTGTGTCGTTGAGTCTGGGCATTGCAACATTGTGTCCTAAACACATATTTTATCATTAAATTGGACATTTTAATTCATGAGAAAAATGCCACTTTCACTATTATATTCCTTAAATACTTTTGCACCGTCCCAATCTCCACATCTACAGTTTTTCTTTACCTGTTTCTAGTGTTTCTCTTTTCATTCTACTTCTAATTAGCAGGTAGCTCTTCTACCTCTGCTTGGCCAGTGTACCTGTTTGGTTTATTGTAGTTTCCAGGATCTGTTTAGACACCAGAAATTATTGGTTTATTTTTGAAAAGTAGGTGATATTATCATTGAGCTCACCGCTCACTTTAAATTGAGAAAGACATGATTTTCATGGATCAAAAGTGCTAAGTAATAAATCTGGATGACTGAAAAACACATAAAACCAGTCACTTTAAACTATGGTTCACTTTGTCATTTCTCTCCTTTCTTTCCTGTTCACACTTTTCAGTATCTATAAACTTTTTGTGGATGATACCTAATCTCACATGCCCAATTACAGAATTCATTACCTGTTAGGTTCACTCCCTCTGGGGCACCTAGCATTGGCCACTGTCGGCAGACAGGATACTGGGCTGGATGGACTTTTGGTCTGACGCAGTAAGGACATTCTTATGTTCTAATTCCTTCCTTAGAAAATGGTTTATTCCAAGAGAATTATTATTTGATTTTGGTATCCATTAACAATTGACACAATGCAAGTAAATAAAGGAACAATTTCTTGTACTAAAGATCAATAAAGGTACAACTTCAGTAAGGTACATTAGGAGTTCCTAACCTTTAATTCTGTAAACTTTTGGAAACAACTCTATTTATGACTAGTCTTTTTTTCCCCAAGTGTTCACTGTAACAAAAAAGGTAGTTCTATTAAATCCCTCTTCTAGCTCACTTCCACCTCACCCTGCATGTCTACTCTGCTATATATAGGATGGCTGCTATTAAATATTTATTGCTAGGTATTATTATTATCTGGTGTTATCATACTGTGGTAGCTAAAATACAACAGATGCTTCTCTCGGCTTGGAATAATAATGTGTATCTCAGAAACTATTATATAGTACCTGTGAATAAACTGACTTTTTAATGGTAATTGCTGTAGTCTTAGGACTAGCTTTTAGTTACATCTGTGCAATCTCTTTGAGCCAAATTTTGCAGTGATTTCCAATGTTTGCAGTGCCACTGAAATCATATTGGTCAGTATTTGAGGTCAGAATTTGGCCCTAAGTGTGTGCAAGTAGCAACACATGCTGGATCAAAAAAGCAAGATTTTGTTGAGAGTCAGAAATCTTGGATCAAATTATACACAGGGTTTACCTGCTGTTTCACTGATGGCATTTGGCTTGCATAGGGATATGTTTCAGCATACTTCAATGCTTGTACTTCAATGACTATTTCCTATGTGTGGAGGTACATTTACAGCACCACCTTTGACATGGCAGTAGTTGGAGCTTTTCACAACTTGCATGGGTCAAGTTTTGGAGAGCCCTGAAAGCTCTGGGGAGCAGCAGAGGAAAGTTAAAGGGAGACCATTATGATAATCTAGTCTGACTTCATTAAAAACCTTCCTTCTACCCGGGCTTCACCACCACACACTGCCATAAGAAATAGTAAATAATCTGATACAAATTAATGCAGAAGAAAAAAATAAATTTAAAAATATAAGAATATTTTAAGGTAATAATTGGTGAAACAGTTTTATAATTCTGATATGTGTGTTCAGGTGGAAATGATTATGCAGATTCAAAACTTTCTTCAATCAAATCACATTCATCTCTGTCTCTTATATGTGTGTGTGTGTGTGTGTATATATATATATACTCTTTAAATTATGCTTGTTGGGCTATTCAATCAGCTAACAGCTGGATTAGAGAGAACTATTTCAAATGTACATTATGAAATGAAGCATGCAATTGGCTGAAGTAGATTCTGGGGGTGTTCAGCCTAACACAGGTCAGGGCTTGTTAGTCAATTTGTTCTCTAAATATCATTACACCCATCTGTTTCCCCTACTATTTTTTAAATAAATTTAATTTCTTTCCTTCCAATTTGAAATATTACAGACTGTGGGAGCCAAATGTCTCCTAAAATCTGTAGTTTGCTTTCAAAACCAGCCATTGTAGATCTCAGCAGGCAGTCAGCCAGCCAGCAGGTGAAATTGAGAACTCTCACTCTCAGCTGCTACTGCCTGCTGGCTACTGGCAGCCTTTCCAACAAGGGTGAAAATAAAGGGCCCAAGCCTTCTTCCATTAAAGTCAGTTGCAAACCTCTCATTAGTTTCAGTGGAAGCTGGACCAGATCCAAAGTAAAAGTAAATATTAAATAAGAGAATATATTTTAAAAAGAAACCTTTACCTTATTTTTGCTGATTTCACATCAGTTTCCAGGGAAACAGAAGACATGAGAACTGGAAGCCAGCAGCTGAAATTGACTCAGCTGGTGGCTAGTTCTGTTTCTGTTTCCATGGGAACCAATATGAAATTGGCAAAAATAAAAACAGGGCAGGGTCGGTTCCAAGATGGCAGGATGAACAGCTCCTTTCTCAGCTACTCAGTTGAAATGAGGGTTTTGCTGATGTTCAATGCTTTGAGCATTCCTTTTTTGGTTCTAGCTCCATTGTTCACTTCAGCTGCTTGACTCTACTTTCTAAATCATAGGGACTGCCAGACTTGATCAGACCCATAGTCTCCAATAGTGGCCAGGACAAGATGTCTTCCAAGGAAGTTATAAGTTACCCTACCATGCATAGCTATGAGATAATCTGCCCACTGTGAAAAATTCCATCTCTAATAATTGGAGATTTGTTTAAATCTTGAAACATGAGGTTTTATATCCCTTAAAAACTGTTTTTGTTTTTGTTTTTAAAATGCATTAACTCTTATAACTCTGAATATTCTTGTTATCCTTGTACATATCCAATGCATCTTTGAATCTTTCTGTCTGTTTGGCTTCCCTGATATTCTGTGGCAATTAATTCTACAGGTGAATAAGGCATTATGTGAAAGGTATTTCTTTTCATCAGTTTTGAATTTGCTGCCTTTTAGTTTCTTTGAGTGTCCCCTTGTTCTTGTGTCATAACACACAAAAAAACAGACACTCCCAAGCAAACCTTCTCTGTACCATTCATTATTTAGCACACTTTTACCGTGGCTTCCTCTTTTTTTGTTTCCTTTCTAAGGTAAACAATCCCCCACTTTTAAATAACTCTTCACATGATATTTTTCCCCATGCTTCTAATCATTCTTGTTGCCTTTATCTGAACCTTCTCAAATTTTGCAATATCCTTTTTGAGATGGGGTGACACAGTATCCTAGATGAGGGCAAACCATTGATCTGCATAATGGCATTCTGTATTGGAAGGCTATATTGCAGGGTAAGAGAACCTTCCTATCAGCCTCTTTTGAAGCTTCCAAATTCTGCCCCAAGAAGCTATCCACGGTGATAAACCACTTAATCAATCCTGAGTGTCGGCATCTTGCATCTTACATAAGCACTGTGAAGAACCTCCTGCTTCTCCAACATGATCGTGAATATTCAAGAAGGCTCCAAACAGCCTTGATCAACTGTACCTATACCTACCAACCAATACTTCCCTGAATTCCCAGAGGTCAGTGCATTCATTCACTACAAGGTTCTGGAGTCTCAACCTAAGGCTTGTGAATCCTTCCTGGCTGGTGAAAGAAAGCCATGAGCAACTGCTGCCACTGATGACCAAAGTATCCAATTTCTCTTTCTGGGAAGGAATCATCCCTTCCCCCTATCAAACACCCAATAGTTTAACCAACACTGAATAAGCCCACCCTAAATACATGCTTTTAGCCAACTACTGCCTAGTATTAAACTTAAAGACACAAGATGGGTGAGGTGATATCTTTTATTAGACCAACTTCTGTTTGTGAAAGAGACAAGCTTTCAAGCTCCACGGAGCTCTTCTTCAAGTCTGGGAAACTTTCCATTCCTGAGCAAGCTCACAGAGAAGCTAACCAAGGGCCAATATCAAGCTTATCTAATTGAAGCTAACGTCTGAGGCCCAGCACAATCTGGATTCAAACCAAGATATGGAACTGAAACTGCTTTAGCAGAACTGGCGGATCATCTCCTGCTGTCGATAGATAGAGGACAGACATCCATTGTCATCCTCCCTGTCCTTTCTGCAGCATTCAACACATTAACCGTAAGATACTGCTAGTCCCACCAGAGAGAGGTAGCATGGGTCCATAGTAATACACTAAATAGTTAGAGTCCTTCCTGGAGGGACACACCCAAGGAGTAGTAATGGAAAAACTGCACCTCCTCTACCAGACCTCTCATTTGTCAAGTCCCACAATTCTCTCTCTGGTCCTATTCAACATATACAGGCAGCCACTAGGTGAATGGTCAGATGAAATGGACTCAGACTCAAGCAATATGCAGATAACACACAGATCTACCTAACCATCAGCCCTTCATATGACCACAACACTACCACCAAGGTAGCCTGTGCTTAGATGAAATCAGCTCTTTGAGGAACAGTAGCTGGTTGAAGTTGAACCCAAGCAAGACAGGTTATGCTAGTGGTCAGAGGAAACCATTCTGAAGACTTTGCAGCCATGGTGCCATCTCTTTGGTTGAAGGTGCACATCCACATTCCATCAGTTTGAGAGGCAACACGTGGGGGCGGGCACATAGGGTCACAAGCCTCCTCTCCCCGATTTCTGCCAGGGCTTATATGACCTTCCCTGAACCCTGATGCATACCACCAGAACCTTTAAATTGTATCCCCCCCACACACACTATTAACAGTTACGTGTTGTCTGTGGTCAAGTCACTCCTTAGTTTAGGAGTTCTCTTTAATTCCTCGCTGAGGCTGAGCTCTCACATTGCAGCCTCTGCAAGTAATACTTCTGAACATCTCTGGTAGGCTAGAAGACTCAGTCCCTTCCTGGCATCAGTAACCTTTCAGCTGGACTATAGCAATGCAATATACCTGGGCATGAAGACTTCAGCACTTAGGAAACTCACTGTTCTGCAGCATTCTGCAGTAACTGATCTCCTCAGCAACATATACTTGTCCTCCACACTCTGGCTTTCCATAGACTACTGAATCATGTTCAAGGTTTGGTCCTTCTCTTCAAGGTGTTCAATGACCTGGGTTCATGGTATCTGGAAGATCACCTAAAGCTGTTGGATGACGACCCTAGTTGACAACTTTACTCTTACTCATGATGGAACTCTCTATAATAATGGTAAAGCTCATCTGTGCAGGAGACAGAAGTTTCTCGAGGCTGGTCCGAGATCAGAATGAACTCCCTCAGGAACTGAAGACCATCATAAACCTTGCCACCTTCCACATATTGCAACTGCAAGGCTTATTTCTTTGACCTTATCTTCTCTGATAGCTTTGTGTGTGTGTGTGTGTGTATTTATTATATAAAACTAAAAAAACTAAAACACTCCATTGCACACACTTCCTTCCCTAGGGAGAGGATGAGAGAATAAAGACATGACAGATGTTAGTCCCATTGCTTAATGCACTTCTGGAAGGTACTCAGATACTATGGTGATGAATGCAGCATAAGAATCTATATAGGACAGAAATCCAAAATAGAAGTCAGACAACTGTAAGTCCTGGATCACCTTTATAACATTTCCAACCCTTCAATTCTCTGCTTAGTAGCTGTTTTTCATATGAGAAAGTACATTTTTGCAAGAAGCTCAGCCACTTCTTTCTTTAGCTTATTCAGAACTCCTGGATGATACATGTGGCCCTGGTGATTTATTGCTTTTTAATTTGGCAGTTTATTCCAGGACTTTTTATTCACACCTTAATCTCTGTATAGTACCTCATATTTGTTACCAGAAAAGAGCGGATTTGGGGTAGGTATCTCCCCAACATCCTCTGTGGTAATGATTTCAAAGTGGTCATTTGGTTTCTCAGTAATGTCTCCTTTTATTCTAGGTGATCCACTGATTATTTTATGATACACTTAAAGAATTTATTGTTGTGTTTCATATCTTCAGCTATTTGCTCTTTTAGTCCTCTCAGTTTCCCTCTATACATTGCCTGCTGTAATTTTAATAACCTGTTTTATTAGTTTTGCCATGGTTAGGGTTATGGGATTTCAGTTTGGCTCAAATAACCTCTTGAACTTTGCCATTTAGCCTTATGTGTTTACTTCTTTCTTTCCTAGTTCCTTTTTTGTTCAGCAGTACTCAGGCTTCTGAGACAATACTATTGCTTCTTTAAGTAGCATTCATGACACATCTATAGATTTTACTTCCTTTATTTTTGACTTTGAGGCCTATTTGACTAGCATCCTCATTTTATTAAAACCTTCTTTTTTACATTTTAGTGTGAATTGTCAGGTTTTGCTATCATCCCTGCTTCTTGAATCAACTCATGCATATTACTTAAGGCTAAATTGAGAACAGCCTCTTCTCTTGTATGCTAGAACTAGCTTTTCTATTGTTTCTCCAAACTTTCATTGCTTCTCTATGACCAGTTTATATACAGAGTTTATATAGCTGAAGTCCCACATTATTAACATTTTGTTAGACGCTTCTGTTCCTTTGGTCTCTGATACCAAAGAATTCTGATGCTTTGCTGCTGGGCTCAGTAACTGTAACTACAATTAAGGGAGTCCTTTTATTTCCTTTCATTGAACTTTTTCTGAATTTTATTTTATGTACACTTCTCCAAGAGGAAATAGAGAAAATGCACTGAAAATGGTTCTCTGATTTTTCTGACTCGCTACAGCGTAGATTACAGCAGGGATTGTCTACCGGATGAGTATAGTCGGAGTATGCCTGGGGGTGTGAAGTAAGTGGCCTAAGAGCTGACTATATATGCTGTCTACCCGCTGAACACTCCCATGGCAGGAGAATCTTGAGCTAAGGGGATGTGGTTAGACCTTGCCCCCTTTGTGCCCTCTGAGTGGTACAAATAAAAGTAGAGCAGAGATCCTGTCCCATAGAGTCTTAGTGTATGACTAGGAAATGGTTTACTAGCTGAATTTTCTATCCTCTAAGACCAGTGCATTATCACCTAACTTCATGAGGTAGATGGAAGAGAGAAGAATTTCTAGCTACCATGCTTGCCAGAGCTGAGCCCTGGAACCGCTGGACTTGCCACATCAGTTATGAAAGTAAAAAAAATTTGCTTGAGAACTGGCACCTAAGGGCAGGTCTACACTATGGGGGAAAATCGATATAAGATACGCAACTTCAGCTACGTGAATAACGTAGCTGAAGTCGAAGTATCTGATATCGAATTACTTACCGTCCTCACGGCGCGGGATCGACGTTCGCGGCTCCCCATGTCAACTCCGCTACCGCCGTTCGCGTTGGTGGAGTTACAGAGTCGACATGAGCGCGTTTGGGGATCGATATATCGCGTCTAGATGAGATGCGATATATCGATCCACGAGAAATCGATTGCTACCCGCCGATACGGCGAGTAGTGAAGACGTACCCTAATTGACTGAGCCCCAGTACCTCTTTCATTACAAATTAAGCACTGGTGATCTCACATGTTTAGCCTACCTGGAGGTGCCTTCTCTTCAGATCTTGCTCTGTTCATAGAATATCAGGGTTAGAAGGTACTTCAGGAGGTCATCTCGTCTAACCCCTGCTCAAAGCAGGACCAATCCCCAGACAGATTTTTGCCCCAGATCCCTGAATGTCCCCCTTAAGGATTAAACTCACAACCCTGGGTTTAGCAGGCTAATGCTCAAACCACTGAGCTATCCCTCCCCTTGGCTCTAGGTATGTGTCTTCATTGCCTTCGGACCCTTATTTATCTCTCAAGTGTGTCAAAACTCAATTCATTAAAATTTGTAAAGTCCTTTGGGAGTGCAAAGTGTTATTCCTGTCACGAGTACTAGTATGGAAAAACAGAGAGCCTATTAAGAGCACTGCAGAGACACCTTCAGGATGAGTAGCAACAAAGGACAGCAGAATGAACAAACCCACAGGAAGATTCCTTCCTTGCAGAAGGACTGTTGTTACAATGGGGTGGGCATGGAGTGAGGTGGAAAAGAGTGACAACTGGGAGGGAGAAAGAGTGATCATTTTGATCTTTCTATTTTGCTAATTTTTATTTTTTTTCAGTAAAGTTTTAATTAATTTCCACCATAACCAGTAGCTGAGGATCGTTTAATATGCATAATTCTCCAAGCAGTGGTTCATTACTGCAAAAAACTTACTATACAGATTTCCTAGGAAATGCTTAGATGCCACCATGATGGGTGCTATAGAAAGCCCTAAGATAGATACCATAGATATTAGTGTGATATAATAAAATATCAAATAAGTTGCAGAATGGAATTTTCTATATCAGAATCTAATGGCACTTGCACAGAAATAGGCCTTATGATGCCTCAAAATCCTATGGGTCCATGCTACATATGGATCATCTAGTCTAGCAGCTTTTTGCTACATAGCTGAACTAGGAGTGGTGTAGAGCTATATTTTCTCAGCAGGATCACCAAGAGTCAGCAGAAACGCACATCCCTGTGTTTCTTTGGCAGCAGCAGCCACGGACCATGGTTCCACAATATGCAAAGAACAGAGAGTGGTTCTTTTCATCCTACAATGAAACCAGACAAGTTCTGCCTCTTGTTAGGACTTGAATACCTGTGCAAAGGTAGCAGAATTTGTCCTTTAGGATATGTTGAGAGAAAGTGTTAAGTCCTTATGTCATTGGTCCTTCCGATTATTTCTGAGTAAAGGGATGACTTATTCCAAAAATACAAGTAAGTTTTCATTGTTACCTTGTCTCATCACCCTCTCAATAGGTCTTCAAACTCAGTGGATTCCTCTTTGCAACGAATTTGCACCCTTTTTCCCAACATTTTACTGACCCTGGAGCCATGCTATCTTTAGCTTCACCACCACAGCTGCAAATAATGACCCTCTTCTATGGAAGTCAGTACTGCAGCAGGGAAGTTAAAGCTGCATGTACTGGCATTAAGTGTAGTGCTATTTGCCAGAGTTTTACTTCTAATGTATGAGCAGTATACTACCTATGCTAGTGAAGATCTGGTTCTTCCTTCTCCTTGCTCCAGCATGCTGTCCTACAGAAGGCCTTCCATAGCCTTATAGAGACCATGCTGCAAATCCACTGCTCTCTCCATTTCCTGCATCAGTTCTACCTACTTTTCTTCTTCTTCACCTACACAGAAGGGGATATTCAATGCCATTTTTAGACTGACTTCATTCCTTTCTATTTCTTCTCATTCTCATGTTCCTGTAGGATCGAGGGGGTGCTTTTTCATACTATGATGGCAAGTCTGAATGTTTCAGAGCAAGTAACTAAGACATTTTTCAGTAGTCACTTTTGGCACCACTTGGCCTGCAATTTTTTCCCAAGTACTTTGTGTTACTTGATTTTCTGTAGGCACCACCAAGCCTGTTTCAAAGAGTGGTTTTCTTGTGGATACTGTGATAAGGCAAGTTCATTTAAATTCCTCTAGTAGTAGGCAGATGGGACCAGTGTTAGCTCATGTTTATTTAGCACTATAGTGACTTCTGGGAAAAGAAAACTCACTAAAGGGCAGGATTTGAAATACATCTCTTTCAAACGTAAAATATATCTATTTAAAAATAAATAAGTGAGCCATAGCATGTGCTCCTGATTCCTACAGATATTTGAAACAGTACCAGATGCTCAAAGTCAAAAATATTCAGTGTATACAGTGGGCATCATAGCTTCATTATACAATGGGGGGCTGACCCACTGTGCATTGACAAAAGTGTTTTAAGGAGAGGCAAATAAACATTTGTATTTTAAAAATCTAGATTAAAAAATAAAAAGTATTTTTGTTTAGAAACCTTGAATAAATGATGCTTTATGGACTGTGCCCTAAGTTCTTTTCAGCAGCCCATGCAAAGTGATAGAATGCCTGTTGTTTCCCACTTAAAGGCCTGGCTAGCATTATCTGGATTGTGGAGTTTTTCAGCCACAAATGGCTAACACAGAAAAGAGAGTGCCACCGCTATCACTGCATCTTTTTAAAAACTGTTTGTTTGCCTCAGGCTTTAGGATTTAGCAGTAATGAAGATGAAAGATTGATGACTGACTGCTGACCTACTTTGAAGAAATGAAAGAGCAGGTGGCTTGCTGCTGACTATTCAAGTAAAGGACTGTACTAAATACAGAGAAATAAACACATGGTTAAGTAAAGCCTCTCTTAGATAACAGTCAGTTTTCCGGTATCAGAGGGGTAGCCGTGTTAGTCTGGATCTGTAAAAAGCAACAAAGAGTCCTGTGGCACCTTATAGACTAACAGATGTATGGGAGCAGAAGCTTTTGTGGGTGAATACGCATGTGTCTGACGAAATGGGTGTTCACCCACGAAAGCTTATGCTTCAATACGTCTGTTAGTCTATAAGGTGCCACAGGACTCTTTGTTGCTTAGTCAGTTTTCCATATATCAGCACAGAATAATTCACGTGGGAACCTCAAAAATCTTTCATTTTTGTCTGCTTAAAATAGTTAGCCTTATTTAATGTAGGAAAGTTCATGTTGTCATAAAGGTTTTTACCCTAATAATATGCCAACCCATCAGACCTCACTGTAGAGATAGTAGGAGAAACCAGAAATACTGAATTGCAGAAGTAGATTATTTAAATTATGAAAGTGTTGTGTAAATACTTTCAAAAATACATTTGGCTGAGATTTGTTTTAATTTTTGATACAAGAGATCTGTGATCATCCAAAGTCAATATTAAAGTCATTCTATCTCTGCCTCCCTATCTTTCTTCCTGGGGAACCAAAATATTCCATATTCACCACTTTTTGGAAGAATTTTGTCAAGAAGTAGCTGATTTATTTTTACTGTTTAATTATGAAGTAATCAAGACACAATTAGAAAATTTTAGCTTCCTGGATGTTTTACATTGGTTTTATACAGACACACAGTATAGATAATTAAGGACATGAGGATTTCTTATTGAGGATTTAAGTAATTTCATAAAGATTTAATTTAAGATCATAACTGACGTGCTGGAATAGACCCACATTCCATCTAATACAGTATACTATCTCTGACACCAGCCAATGCTGGCTGCTTCAGAAAATGCATACATCTTAAATAACAGTGCTTAGTTGCTAGTAACAAATGATGTTTCTCCAAAGTGTTCTGTCTTCAGTTTAATGATACCCAGCAGAATCAATGGAAACTAACTTCTGCCATTTGCCAAGGGTCGTGTCACCCAGATATGGATCATATGATTGGGGCCAGGAAATCAATTCCAGCTTCTTGCTAGCATTCTTGTGTCTGAGACCCAACCAGTACATTATAATTATTTATAAATTCAGAGAATTCCATAGATTATATTGCTGCAGATTGTCATAGGCAGCAGTTCCAACTCTCTTGAATGTATAGCAAGTAACATGATCTTGAACCTGCTTCAGGAGCTCTCATTAAAACACAATTAGCTCCTGCTTTCACCCAATTTTGGAGGCAATAGAGGGAGAAAAAAGAGTCACCTACATGCATTGCCCTGTAATTTAAAGGGAAATTACAGGACAGAAGACTGAGTTCTAATCCCCCCTCCTCCCATAACTGTTTATATTTCTGTGTCTTTCACAACCTTTATTATAATTAACCAAGCCCTCGGACTGCTACCTTAGAAGAAGTATTGGTCATTCACCCATTTGACAGATAAAATAACCGAGAAATTGCCCAAGGTCATTTCAAGCAAAGCTGGTACAGAACTCTGATAACTCATAATAGCTCCAATTCTCATGCACTTTGCTATATCACCTTTTGGAACAAAAAAAAGCCAAATGTTGCTTGTGTATCCCACACTAACACAATTTGGCTCTTTGTCTCTCCACAGTGGCTAGACTACATATGTGGATTTATAAGTCTGTTACTGGCTAGCTGTTTTAGCACAAATGGTAGTGACTCATGCTTTTACATTGAGAACTTCTGGATTCAGACCTGCCAGTGATTCAAATGGGTGATATAACATTTGGCTATGCAGTCAGTAGCCGCTTAACAACACTCTGTTTCCTGGCCCAGTAATGGAAACCAATAATCTTGATGTCCAATTTTCAGTTGCTGTCTCAGAAAGAACTGAGTGACCCTCTAGTGAAGTGTCTGTTGTGTCTTCCTTTATTGGCTGGTCCATAGAGAGTAACGTATAGGTGAAATAATGAAATCTATGCTGTGACTCTGAAGGTTGCACGTTCAAACCTTGTTAATGATCCATGGGTGGGGGAAATGAGACATATGTGAGTTTGAGGACCTTAGAGTAATTGTTGGAATGTTTATAAAACATTGCATTTAGAAGCACATTTGGATTTATTTTAGTATTTGAATTACTGTTATACCGTATTGTTCCGAGTATAGGCCGCTCCTGATTATAAGCCGCACCCTTAAAGTTTGGTGCTATTTTAAAAAAATTAAATTTTTAACTTTTTTTAACTTAAAGAAAATATACACATGCAATTTGTAAAGGCCTATTTTTCTCACTAAAATCTTAGGCTGTGTGCAAACACCAAAAAATTCATATTTTCAAATTATAGTTTAAAAACCTGGATTAGATTGGTGCGATGGGGCTTAATCCCCATCACCTGCAAGATAAGGGACAAACACTCCAGTTAGTCATGCTCTGCATCTGTAGGGTGGCTGATTAATTAACTGCCTCCTGGCCAGAAGAGGCAGAGCAAGGCCTAATAAGTTAACTGAGGGAGCTCAGTTGTGGAGGGAAGACCCATGAGAGAGGAGATAAGGAATTCCCTCCCTGGGAAAGGCCTGTGGTAGGCAGACTAAGGAAGGCCAGAGGGACAGGATTGGTACCTGTGGTGGGCCCTGGAAAAAATGGGGGCAAGATCTAGGGAGAGACTGGGGGAAGGCAGGACTTTTCTACAGAGGGAAATTCACAGCGGGAGTAATGTAGGCTCCTGTGGGAGGGAGCCCTGAGACAGGATTTTTAAGTAGAGAAGAGAACGGTAGCCCAAGAGGGCAGAAGAATTATTAATTTGGACTTTTGTTTGGACTTGTTTCTGCTACCCTGGAATGGGTCTGAATGTAGGTGACTTGGGTGGAGCCATAGAAAACCTGGGACTCTGATTCCCCGCCGCGGCTGGGATTGAAAGCGCTCTGGGCGTCCCGCCGCGGCGGGCAGCCCAGAGCGCTCTGATTCCCCGCTGCGGCTGGGATTGAAAGCGCTCTGGGCTCTGATTCCCCGCCGCGGCTAGGATTTAAAGGGCTCTGGGCTCCCCGCAGCGGGCAGCCCAGAGCGCTCTGATTCCCCACCGCGGCTGGGATTTAAAGGGCTCTGGGCTCCCCGCCACGGCGGGCAGCCCAGAGCGCTCTGATTCCCCGCCGCGGCTAGGATTGAAAGTATTTTTATTGGTTTTTTTTTTTTTTGCAAGATCCCGCTTATAGGCCGCACCCCTAGTTTAAAGACTTAAATTAGGGGAAAAAAGTGCGGCCTATACTCGGGACAATACGGTACTTTAGTGTTCATATTTTTGTTAATAGGAGCTGACCCTTTAAAAATAGTACAGAGCACTTTTTTTAAGTGTGTTTGGTTTCAGACCAGTGTGTAAGAGATTTTGTCTTTGCATCAAGAAGGTGGAAAAATCCTCTCCATGGAAGCTCCAAAATGGTTAAAATTTGACTAAATAAACTTATCTTTCTAGTAAACAAGCCTATTCTTTAAGGTATTTTAGGGGAGTGGATGCTTCAGAGTGTTACTAATGCACTACCAAGCTTTCATTTATAGGCCACCAGTTTGAAACCAGCCCAGCTCAGTAAAGGTAAAAAGTCATTCCCATTTAATGGATGTTTCATAGAATATCAGGGTTGGAAGGGACCTCAGGAGGTCATCTAGTCCAACCCCCTGCTCAAAGCAGGACCTAATCCCCATCTAAATCATCCCAGCCAGGGCTTTATCAAGCCTGACCTTAAAAACCTCTAAAGAAGGAGATTCTAACACCTTCCTAGGTAACCCATTCCACTACTTTACCCCCTCCTAGTGAAAACTTTTTTCCTAATATCCAACCTAAACCTCCCACACTGTAACTGGAGACCATTACTCCTTTTTCTGTCATCCGGTACCACTGAGAACAGTCTAGATCCATCTTCTTTGGAACCCCCTTTCAGGTAGTTGAAAGCAGCTATCAAATCCTCCCTCATTCTTCTCTTCTGCAGACTAAACAATCCCAGTTCCTTCAGCCTCTCCTCATAAGTCATGTGCTCCAGCCCCCTAATCATTTTTATTGCCCTCTGCTGGACTCCTTCCAATTTTTCCACATCCTTCCTGTAGTGTGGGGCCCAAAACTGGACCCATGATGAGGCCTCACCAATGCCGAATAAAGGGGAATGATCACATTCCTCAATCTGCTGGCAATGATCCTACTTATACAGCCGACAATGCCGTTAGCCTTCTTGGCATTTTGCTAGCCTCTACATGAGATGAATTTGGTGGGTTGCAGTTCGATGCCACAGGCTCACCATCGTGCTTTGCAATGTCTGGACTAGGGCAAAGGCCCAGGTATTTAGGCACCTAACTCCCATTGGAAATCAAGTAGCTTATGACAATCTTATCCTGTGAAACATTGTTATTATTGAATTAAGTTTTATTCTATCTAGTATAAATGTCCTGAAGTACTTTTTGCAGTGTTATTGTAGCCATGTTGGTCCCAGGATATTAGAGAGACAAAGTGGATGAGGTAATATCTTTTATTGGACCAATTTCTGTTGGTGAGAGACAAACCTGATCTACCCAGAAAGCTGCATGAATTTAACTAAATATGTGTTTTTAAAATGAGTTGCTCAAACCTGTGCAACTTTGTTTGCTGGCACTCTTAGATTAGTTTTAACTTGTCTTACAGCAATTTAGCTTGCCTGGGTAATCTTACAGGTGAAAACTAAACTGATATAACTAGTTTTAAATTTATATGTGTGTCTACATGGGATCACACCAGTTTAACTGAACGGGTTTTTTAATTTATTTAAATTAAACCAATAGAGCTTCTTTTTAAGACAAGCTTAGAAGCACCAACCTTGCAAGTTGTTCGGCACCAGTGGGTCACCTGTTCCATGTGGAACAATTTGCAGCATTGGGGCCTAATACTGTAAGTATTACCCAGCCTTAAGTCTAGAGAAATTAGACATTTGAACAGTTGGATTAGGAACTAGTGGGGGGGGGGGCAAATTGGAGGGTGAGGAGGAGTTTGGGGAAATAATTTTATTTTGATTGAGTTTCACTTCTTTTACATATGCTCAGCTGAATTATGCCCAATAGACAATCTGCAGGATTTATGAGTGAGAGTCCATTAAAGATATACTGGAGCTGTTAAATTCTGTTTATACCAGCAATGTCCTATGTTTTGCTTGTTTGACTAACTCTTTCAATGAACAGAAACTGTAGTGTCTCTCTTTGATGTGAATCTCTTTTTGATTAGGATATCATCAATTATTTAGATTGTTCCAAACCTCACAACCCAATACTTTGAGCATAGCAGCATAAATAAAGCAGTTTGATGATCACTGTTTAAAATAGTTCATGGTTTTCAAAAAGCCAGTAGTGTCAAATGGCTGAAATCTGGGAAATCTCAACAACTAGCAATCAGTATTTGTTAACATAAAAACAGGGACTTGTTTTGATAATAGTAGCCATATTATTTTTCTTCATTTATACAAGTTACCTATTTTGTACATTTTGATCCTGCTGAATTAGTAACCGTATCTGCTATAACCCAAGACTAATGATTGTTAGATGATTTTACCTAAGACAAATAAGTATTTGCCTACATTTTCTTTAACCCCCTTTTTATATACATTCTGAAAATTAAATCATAATAATAAATATTTTGCACTTCTAAAGCACCTTTCATTTGACAATCTCAGTTCTTTTTACAAACAGCTAATAAGACTTCAAAACATAAGTGGTTTTATACCCATTTTACTAGAACGCCTACAGGAAGGCAAACTGAGGCAAAAGTTAAATGACATGTTTAAGGTCCCACTTAGTTAGTGCCAGAGCTGAGCATATCACCCAAGAGTTCAGACTCATAGTCCTCTTTACCACTAAAACCACACTTTCCTTTTAAGCAAGTCATGTTGCCTTATGGATACAGAGACATTTCAGCACCCAGCATCCTAGCTGCAAATCTCAGCTGAGTCCTCTACCCATGTAGCACTTCTGCCAAGTCACTTGACTTCATTGTGCTTTTGTCACACTGGCTGCTGTGCTTGTACTGAGTTACCCTAAGCAAGATTGCAACTACAGTGAAACCTGTTCTAAGTAATTATTCAGTGTTTAACAGAGTTAGTTTTCTAATGGAGCAAAATTGTACTCAGTACAATTCGGTTACATCTGGGCTATCTCTTCAGACAGGTTCCTAATTAAATGGCTTTTTATGCAGGTTTCACTTTCCTTCATTACTGTGCCCTCAGCTAGCTTTTTCCATTCCTATTGGATTATTTTTTTGACTCAAAATTTTATACTCCATTTGTGTCCTAGACCATCCAATAACAATAACTCAGCAATAGAAATTCTACAGCTTTATGGAATTGAATCTCAACACAAAAGGAAATTATTATTCATTCTAAGTATATGAGTGATACTTCTACCCTGACAGCCCATTTGGTAATAACTTACTAACTTCAGCCTCAGCCTCATATGTAAAAAGGCTGGATATTATACTATCTTTGATTTATCAATATATATGTATCATTTTATTATTAAAATTTATTTTACTTCTACAATGTATCACCAAGCTCCATTGTTCAGCAATAGGATTTGGGATTACTGGCGAAAGCTTTTTTCTAAAAATTGGATTACTGTAATTATTTATTTTCATTAAGCTCCTTTTCATATCAAATACAACATGCAGCTCATTCAAAATTCATCAGTGCACACACTTGCAATCATGAGCATACTCCTTCTGTTTTAAAATATTTGTACTGGCTTCCTGTAAAGTTTCACACAAATTTCAGATTTTCTCTGTGCATTTAAGGCTCCAAATGGGCTTGGTCCATCTTTTCTCACTCTCTCCTTCTCTGTTTGTTTGTTTATTATTATCTGAATTGGCAGATCATTTTGGTTTGTCCCAGTTAGTGTCCATGGGAGCTAGTCTATTTTGTAGCTATATTTATTCAACAACTGTGATCTTCCATCGGTCTCAATATTTAAGGCAAGGATGAAGCAACCGGTGTATAGTGTAGTTTTTAACTATTCCAAAAAACTGATAATTTATTTGCCTTCAATTGTACCATTCATGTTCTAGGATATTTTTATGGCAGATTGTAAGCGTGTGCAGACTCACCGCTGCGGCGCCTCCGGCTGGTCGTCTCGGGAATTAGCTCTCCAGCCTCCGGAGCGCTCTCTGTCAGCCAGTGTATCACTTTGCCGCTGGCCCCTGCATCCCTCCCGGACCCCAGATGACCCTTTTTCTGGGTGCTGCCCCCCCAGGCAGTTCCCCCACAGTTTTTGTGGATCTCCCCACTCAGGGGAACCCCCACCCACTAGCCCCATCTCACCTCAGTATTTGGCTACAGCCAGTCACCATCTAGCCCCCGCTCACTGGGGCAGACTGCAGTGTCTCAGCCATTCAAGGGCTGGCTCTAGGTTTTATGCCACCCCAAGCAAAAAAAAAATCCTCCTTCCCTTTTTTTTTTTTTGGCTTTTACAGGTTTGCACTTTGCAATGTTTTGTTTTGTTTTTGTTTTTAAAAAATTTAAAAATGAAAACAGAGAATTTGTAGTTAGTGAAATAAAACAATTTCCTACTAGTGTGCTCATTTACTCACTGGGCCGGCCAAGGAGTGAGCTGGGCTGTGTCTGCCTGGGCAGAGCTAGGGCTGCCTCTGCACTGGAGGCCTTGGCATAGGCAGGACATCAGTGCCAACCCCGGAGCTCATGTGGTCCATGTGTGTCGGAGCAAGTCACACTGCTGGCTGGCTACCCAGCCTGGCTGTCGCTGCCAAGTAGCCAGAGAGGCCTGGAGCTGCGTGGGAGACACCCAGCAGCTCTGCCTCCTGTCTCTCCTTCCCTGTGAGCATGCCCAGGGCTTGGCGCTGCCCTCTGGAGCTGGGCGTCGCAGCCCTGTGCTGGCAGGAGCAAGCAGCGGGTGTTAAAGGGGGCTGCCCAGTCCCTCCAGCCAGGGCACAATCACCTCCGCTCTCCCAGCGCCAATCCCAGTCTGAAATGGCTGTAGCTGCCCTGCCCATGGTCCCACATCTTGCTATGCAGTGCAAGGAGGGGAGGAGGCTCTGAGAGCAGGGCTGCGGCCCGGCTCCCACACTGGCCTAGGGGCAGCCTCAGCAACACCCCAGCATCCCAGGCGGTCACCCCACTGGTTGGCCAGGGACAGAGCCAGCCAGGCAGGGGACACCACCTGTAGCTCTCCCGTGGAGCGAGCTGGGGCGGCTGCGGGGTTCAGCTGCTGGGGCATGGGGCAGAGCAGCCGGTGGCTGGTGATCACAGGGCAGTGTGCCTGGGCCTCCCGCTCCCCAGGAACCCCACAAGATGGCCACGGGCTCGGCCTGTGCAGCGGCACGAGTTCGGCTTAGTCCGGGCTGCCGCTCCCCTCTCCTGGCAGGAGGTGTCACAGGGGAGAGGAGGCGGCAGAGGCAGGGACAAGCCGAAGAGGAGCCCGCAGCCAGCGCTGGAGGAGCGGCCTGCCCGGCCGCCATGTTCGACCACCACCCCCTGTGCTCCGCAACCGGGGCAGGGCTGCGCTACTGTAATATACTGCTTACTGTATTTTTCACTCAATGCATCTGATGAAGTGGGTTTTAGCCCACGAAAGCTTATGCCCAAATAAATTTGTTAGTCTCTAAGGTCACACAAGGACTCCTCGTTGTTTCTGTTGCGAGAGTTAATTGCACCTCTAGTGCACAGGGCTGACTCAAGACCCTCTGCACCAATTAACCCTTGTCCTAGGGTTGAGCATTTGTGCATTCTCTGTGCTGTGGAAATGATCTCTACACCACTTTATGCAGGGCTGATGTGAAAGGTCTTTTTTGGGGTAGTAGTGGGGTGGTCCAGTGATGCATACATAAGCATCTAGTGCCCTGTACAACTGACATGGAGAGGCTTCCGCTGCGATTCCAGGCCATGGGAAGCCACAGGGTGGCTTTGCAGCAGCCCAACATCCTGGCCCTGAAATGGGGGAGTGTATTTCACCTTCCTGCACTCCACCTGTATGGAGCCTGTGTGGGTGGACTGAATTTCACCTGAAATGATTGGACATAACTATAAGAGCTATGAGATAGCTGTACGTGTGCACAAGAACCTTCCTTTACCCACTAGTAATGTTAGGACAGACCCCTAGGGCAGATTTGCTTTAGTGATTCATAAATATGAGATAATCCATATTGAAAGGTACAATCCAAACTATTCATATGTGCTGAATTCTGAATTAGTTTTAACCTCCCAGGGGAAAGACCTAGGCATCATGTGCAGTGGAGGTTAAAAAAGTGACGAGTGAAAAATGTGTGAGTTGCATTAAGAAAAAGATATATTAATACAGAAAAGATTATTGCTATTATAGAAATATATGGTACAGCCTCACCTTGAATATTGTGGCCTTTGTCATCTCATTTGAAAAGAACAAAACTGAAATAGGTAAACTCCAGAGAAGAGCAATAAGCAATATTTTAGGCATCATGTGTGGAAAGAGAGGGAAAGACAGAAGGAATTTCATAAAAGCTGAAATTAAGGACTAGGTGCCAGATTCTAGTTATGACTGTCTCATGTGAGTGTCAATCTGGAATAACTCCAAAAAGTTCAATTGCATCACACACATTGCCTAACACAGGTGTAAAAGTGGAGAATCTAGCCCCTTGATTTCAGTTACACCAGTGGAAATGCTCAACAACTCAACTGACTTCAAAGAGATGCTCCTGATTTATACCATTGTAGCTGAGATCAAAATCTGGCCCTGGAACTATATAGTTATTAAGGAGAGAATAATATGCCATAGTAAATGTATGATAAGTGGCTAGATTTTCAAATGTTCAACACACACACTCTGAGCTGGAATTTCTGTACCCACTCGCTCCCATTGCAACACTTACGGCCAGATGTTTAAAAGTGAGCTCTGTATATAATTCCACTGTGGAACTCACTAGCAGGCAACTCAGATTAAAAAGTTTATAGTTGTGTATAGTTACAGGAAAAACAATTCCAACTCTTCATTCACCTGGCCATAACTAATTAGCTGGAGTAGGGAAAGAAATTTCCCCTAGTGCATATTAATGCAGAATGGCCATGTGCTTTATGGGGGTTCTTATCCATCCTATACAGCATTTAGGACTTCCCACTGAAAGAGGCAGTAAACTGAACTCGATAGCCTATTTGTCTGTTTTGTTCTTCATAAAGCCTAAATTATCAAAGAAATATGCAAAAATCAGAGCACAATCTCCTCTGTGCAGAACTCTAGGACCATTTGCCTTGTTGGTAAACCAGAAACATGTAATAATCTAAAACACTGTATAGTATTCAGTTTCCTAAATGGGTAATTTAATTTAAAACTAGTAGTTTAACACTAGTAATAATGCTTGTATTTATTTTTATAAAAAAGAATTTAAATAATGGGAAAGAGGGGCTGGAGCTCTATTGTTGCTAGCTTTCTGCCCAATTAAATCTGAGAGTTTGGTGGGAGGGTTTTTAGTATTATTATTTTGGGGGGGGGGGTGTTGTTTTCCTTTTACCTCTTTCTCGGACTTCTCTCTCTGTGTTTAAATGTTTTTGGTTTTGTTTCATAATCTTTCTTGTTACAGATCATTATGGTCATCTGATGGTCATTAGAGTCTTTCTAGTTAAGGTATATTTTCCACAATAACCTTTTTCACTAGTGAAATCAGCCTTTGAATATGCTGGTCTCTGTTTTATGTGTTTGCTGTTCTAATGTTGCTTACCCAGATTTTCTTAAATGATCACATTGTTTTTCCAGTATAGTAGGGTACCTGATTATATCAAAATGCTTTCAACAAGTACTAGCTGAAAGCTGTTGCTTCTGATACTATGAGAGCTTTGGTTGCTGTCCAAGCACTGTAGAGTTAGAGAATGATTGGACTGTTACTTACCAGCATGTCAGAAAGTTTAGCTCCAAATAACAAACCATAATGCATAAGTGATTATTTCATCAAGCCACACATTCAGTTTAACATCCTCTCCTGTAAATAAAAAGGTGAATTTCCCAAGATTCTAGCTCTGTGCTGCTCAGAATTTCCTCTCTGATGCTAATTTTACTTTGGTTGCTATGGCACAATTGGCAGAGAAGCTGGGGAAAAAATTCAAGTAATGAAGCCTACAAGTAGTTCCTTGAGGGAGTGATGAGCTGAATAAGGTAAATAGATAATAAATCAAGCATGGATTTTTGCTGACTTCACTGAGGGGAGAGAAAGAATGACAGGCATGGAATAGAGAGAGAGAGAACACATAATTGTACCTGGGTTGGTATTTCATAGCATTGTCTTTTTAATATTTTGTAGTCTTTCTCCAAAGAATCTTTATATAACATCATATCTAATGCTTTCAAAGTGAAATTCACATCTGTGCATAGAGTCGATACAAGGCCTATCCATTTCTTAAGTCCTGTTTTTGTGGTGGCCCTCCACACAGAGGTAAATTTCACATTCAATTTTTACTTAGATTTAAAAAAAAAATCCAAAATTTACAAACAATCTTATTGGAGACCAGGAAGAAAAATAATATTAAAACTAAATATATTTTCAGCAGGATCAGAAAGTGATTGTTAAATGTACTGCATATATTGGTTTGTGTGGGGAAAAATCAGTACTGGCAAGACTTTTTTGGCATTCTGAATGCTATACACTGGTTATACATACTGGTTATATACATTCTATAGACTACATTTAATAAAACAAAATAAATAATTCCTAGAGCATTTTTATAGGATTTTTTTAAATTGCTAGTTTAGCCCTTGATGCAGCAAGCCATACTGCACAAACACAGGAGTCTATTCATGTGGAGTAACTCTCAGATTTGGCCTTAATAATATGTTCCCAATGGCTGAATTTCTGTTTTCCCGGACACATCAGTTCTTGCAATAACCTCTTTGGCAATAGGCTATGTTAAAAAAATTTCTACATGCCCAAAGGATGCTTCCTATGTTTTTGTCTTTCTTGTTGACCCTTGTCCAGCAAAAGGAATAGTTATTTGCACACTGGATTTATTTGAGACAATGCATGTGAGACAGTGGGGCACTAAGGAAGCAGAAATAGTCCCACAGGATAGAAACTCTAAGGTGATAAGTTGCAAATCAATACCTATTGGGCAAAACTTTAATGAGAGGTTGTTTACTAGGAATTCTAACATTACGAAGAGAAATACCAGCAAATTGTCAGATACTCTGAAATCTTTTTAGTTTGGTATTCCTTTTTCCTTAAATAAACTTCTATTGAGCAGAAGCCATTCCTGAGCACACAATCTCAAAACATACTGCTAAATGTCCTTTTATATGAATGATCAAAATAGAAATTATAGACCTCAAATGGGCCTGATCCTGGTACTATATGAAAGACCCAAGTAAGCAAAATGAAGTGAATGGGAAATGCAAATGATTCTTCCAGCACACTAGCTGTTGCCCGCTACATGACTGATTCATGGATTATGGCCAAAGGAATTGAATAACTGCATACCCATTAACTGTTCTCCTTCCCCATTGGTACTGCAGAATACATAGCCAGAATTTGCAGGGGGTCACTGTTTTTAGGCAGTCACAGGCCAAAGGATTTTGACTGACTAAAGACCACAGGAAGATGCCCAATAATTTGCTTAAAGAGCAAGCTGCAAATACAGAACTAGGACGAGACAAGCAGTGTTTAAACAGTCGGCAAACCCATCTTTTGTTCTTCCTGCTTGTCACTGTAACATAACAGATGACTGTTATCAGGACTTGCTCCCCACATCTGACACTAGAGAAAACAATCAAAGCCATTTAAAATAATTAAGACATAAAACTAAAAATATTTAAAGCATCTTTATGTTTTTGGCTGTAAGAATTATGCAATTTTGCTTTTCTTCTATCACTATAACAACACCCATGTCTAGGCCACTTAATTTACAGATTCCCCCTCACTTCACTGTGTAGGAAAAATATTTCCCTGCCACATCTTATGGGTTTGATTTCATGCAGGTGATCTGCTATCATACAGAAAGGTTTCTTTCTACTGTTTTTACTTGCCTATTTCATTCTGCTTGGCGGGGTGAGGGGTTTGGACTGTGGGAGGGGGCTCAAGAGTGGGACAGAGGGGTAGGGTGGGGGGATGAGAACTGTGGCGGGGGTTGTGGGCTCTGGAGGGAGGCTGGGGATGAGGGGCTCAGGATTGGGGCAGAGGGTTGAGGTATGGAGAGTGAGGGCTCCAGCTGGGGGTTCAGGCTCTGGTGTGGGGCCGGGCATGAGGAGTTTGGGGTCCAGGCTGCCCCGGGGCTGCAACGGGTAAATCTGACTTCCCCAGCTCTCTCTCCCTGCAGCAGCACCTGGACTGGAGGGGGAGGGGTGCCTCTCCCCACTGTGGCTGCTCCGGGATTGGGGCCATGGCAAGAGGCACCTCTCCCACAGCTGCAGCAGGTCCAGGCCGGGGCTGGGATAGGGCATGGGGAGGGGCACCTGCCTCTCCCACATCCATGGCAGGTCCAGGCCAGGCTGGGTTGGGGTGGGGAAGGGGCGCATCTCCCCCAGCCACGGCAGGTCCATGCCGGGGCTGGGTTGGGGCCAAGGGAGGGGCGCATCTCCCCAGGCCACGGCACGTCTGGGCCAGACTGGGTTGGGTCAGGGGCTGGGGGAGGGGCACCTCTCTCCGCCACAGCTGTGGCCACCTGCACAGCACTTAATAGGTTGCTGCACGGCCACATGGCTACACAGTTTAGAGGGAACTTAGCCTATAACTGGGTATTACTCATCTGGGGTTTGGAGTTAACAGCAAGCAGGCCAAGTCAGGAAGCCCCATAGTCTGGGCTAGGATGCTGTGTTGAAAGACAGAAGTTAATAAACAGGGACCAGAAGTAGCTGGAGTCCATTAGCCTTCCAGGAAATCATCCTGGAGCATATAGAAGGAGGAAGATGCTGGTTGGGTACAAACCCAAAATTATATGAAATTTGCCTCTTCCCTCAATGTGGAGGAGGGTGTGCACAACTCCTCACTCCATTCCTCCCACCCCCCATTAGAAATCACATAAACTGGGTTCTATTATAAATCAGAAATACATTTATTAGTTATAATAACTGTATTTTAAGTAGTTAAGGATGTAGCATAGAGAACAAGGCAGATTACTAAGAAAATAAAACAGAGCATGCATACTAAGCTTAATATACTAAAGAAACTGGTTACATGTAATTTCTCACCCTAAATGTGGTTCTAATAATCTTCACAGGCCAGATGCCCTTCCAGCCTGGGTCCAGTTCTTTCCCCCAGTTCAGTCTTAATTGTTTCCAGCAGTCACCTTGGGTGGGGCAGCAGGGAACAACTGACAACCTGTCATACCTCACTCCCCACCCTTAAATAGGATTTGCATAAGGCGGGAATCCTTTGTTTCCTAGTTTGACCACCCTTCCCTTTCAGCTTCTCATGGAAAAGTACAGAATTCAAGATGGGTTCCAGTATCAGGTGACATGGGCCTTTGTAGGGCCCCTGTAGCCATTCTTCACAGGCTGACCCACATGTTCACAGGAAGACTCAGCTCTTTTATAATCCGTTGTCTCTTGTTGATGGGCCATCAGCACTGTTGGGCTTTTTCATTGTTGTACCTGAAGTGTTAGCAGGGGGCGTCACCCGAAGTAACATACGGTAACTCCTCACTTAACATCCTCCCGCTTAATGTTTCAAAGTTACGTCACTGCTCATTAGGGAACATGCTCGTTTAAAGTTGTGCAATGCTCCCTTATAATGTCGTTTGGCTGCCTGCTCTATCCACTGCTTGTAAGATTCTGTGGAAGAGCAGCGACTTTACAAGGCAGCATTGCACAAGTTCTTCTCCACCTCCTCCCCCCGCCCGTCCCAGAACTTCCCCCACCACGAAACAGCTGTTTGGTGGTGCTTAGAACTTTGGGGGTGGGGGGAGGAGCAGGGATGCAGCGTGCTCCGGAGAGAGGTTGAGTGGGGGTGGGAAGAGGTGGGGCTGGAGTGAAGCGGGGATGGGAAGAGGCGGGGATGGAGCATTCCCCGGAAAAGTCGGTGCCTGTTCTCCTAAGTAATTAGTACCTATTCTATGGGATCATTCAAGGTGAAGTGGCCCATTAACACTGCTGTAGTCAGAGGATAAAAAGGGGGGTTAGTGGGTTACAGATTGTTGTAATTAGCTGTGAATCCAATGTCTTTATTAAAACTGTGGTTTTCTAGCAGAGTTATGAATTTAAGCTCCAGGCTCTGCTTTTGAAGGTGTTGTGCAGGTTTCCTTTGAGGACGAGGCCTGAAAGGTCATATATGGAGTCAGGGCCGGCTTTAGGCCTATTCCACCAATTCCCCCGAATCGGGCTCCGCGCCTAAGAGGGCCTCGTGCCCAGGGAGAATCCCTTCCCTGGCTAGAGGTGCCTTTTTAATTTTTACTCACCTGGCGGCACTCCGGGTTTTCAGCGGCACTTCGGCAGCGGGTCCTTCAGTGCCGCCAAAGACCTGGAGCAAGTGAAGGACCCGCCACCAAAGTGCTGCCGAAGACTCGGACCACCACCCGGTGAGTACAAGCCCCACATGTTTTTTTACATGTGTGGGTTTTTTTTTTTAGTCATCCCTGCCGGGGCCCCGTCGAAACTGTTCGAATTGGGCCCCGCATTTCCTAAAGCCGGCCCTGCATGGAGTGACTGTTTTGTCAAAAGTGTTAGCCCATGAGTGGTAGGATGGTTTTATCTGTTATCACTTTTCTGTGTGGGTTCATGCAAGAGAGTAGTCATTGTCTAGTTTCACCCACACAGTTATGATTGGAGCGCTTGATGCACTGGATGAGGTACACCTGTCGTGATAGACATGTGTAGGACCAATGGATCTTAAAAGGTTGTGGGAGGTATTGATCATCATAGTAGTGGTGATATGACTGAGGGTTTTGCATCTATTGTTGTGGAAGAGTCTGGTACTGCTTTTAGTTGGTGTGTCCTGATCTATGGGGAGCTTTGTTTCTGATGATACCTGATAGGGAGTTGGGGTTAATGGGTGGCTGAACTGAAGGAAGTGGGGGGCTGAACTTAGTGAAGTGGTAGCTGATGGGGCTGGAGGCTGTAATGAGGAGGCTGTAATGAGGGAAGCTGTGGGGGCCTGAATTGAAGGGGATGGGGGCAAATGGGTTGGGGGGATTGAACTTATTGGGAAGGGGCTAATGGGACTGAGACAGCTGGTGGGGAACAATGGGAGGGCTGGGTGATGACAGAACTGATGACGGGAAGGGGGGAAGGATTAATTGTTGGGCAGGGGACAGGCAGATGTGGAGTTGAGAGCTCCTGTAGCAGGGGTGGAAATCACATTACCCAGTACATTTGGGAGAGTGGGCAACATTAATTGCCGCATACACAGCACTAGGGTTGGGCAGGTAGAATTAAAAAAATCAGTGACAGACTGCAAAACCACAATATAATCTGTTTTATAATCTGGCAATAATATATTCTCCTTCTTATTCTCTATCACCTTTTTTATGATTCCTAACATCCTATTTGCTTTTTTGACCGCCTCTGCACACTGCGTGGACATCTTCAGAGAACTATCCACGATGACTCCAAGATCTTTTTCCTGACTTGTTGTAGCTAAATTAGCCCCCATCATATTGTATGTATAGTTAGGGTTATTGTTTCCAATGTGCATTACTTTACATTTATCCCCATTACATTTCATTTGCCATTTTGTTGCCCAATCACTTAGTTTTGTGAGATCTTTTTGAAGTTCTTCACAGTCTGCTTTGGTCTTAACTATTGTGAGCAGTTTAATATCATCTGCATACTTTGCCACCTCACTGTTTACCCCTTTCTCCAGATCATTTATGAATAAGTTGAATAGGATTGGTCCGAGGACTGACCCTTGGGGAACACCACTAGTTACCCCTCTCCATTCTGACAATTTACCATTAATTCCTACCCTCTTTTCCCTGTCTTTTAACCAGTTCTCAGTCCATGAAAGGACCTTCCCTCTTATCCCATGCCAACTTAATTTATGTAAGAGCCTTTGGTGAGGGCCTTGTCAAAGGCTTTCTGGAAATCTGAGTACACTATGACCACCGGATCCCCCTTGTCCACATGTTTGTTGACCCCTTCAAAGAACTCTAATAGATTAGTAAGACACAATTTCCCTTTACAGAAACCATGTTGACTTTTGCCCAACAATTTATGTTCTTCTAGATGTCTGACAATTTTATTCTTTACTATTGTTTCAACTAATTTGCCCGGTACCAACATTAGACTTACTGGTCTGTAATTGCCGGGATCACCTCTAGAGCCCTTTTTAAATATTGGCGTTACATTAGCTATCTTCCAGTCATTGGGTACAGAGGCCGATTTAAATGACAGGTTACAAACTCTAGTTAATAGTTCTGCAACTTCACATTTGAGTTCTTTCAGAACTCTTGGGTGAATGCCATCTGGTCCCGGTGACTTGTTAATGTTAAGTTTATCAATTAATTCAAAAACCTACCCTAGTGACACTTCAATCTGTGACAGTTCCTCAGATTTGTCACCTACAATGGACGGCTCAGGTTTCAGAATCTCCCTAACATCCTCAGCCGTGAAGACTGAAGCAAAGAATCCATTTAGTTTCTCCGCAATGACTTTATCGTCTTTAAGCGCTCCTTTTGTATCTCGATCATCGAGGGGCCCCACTGGTTGTTTAGCAGGCTTCCTGCTTCTGATGTACTTAAATGTTTTGTTATTACCTTTTGAGTTTTTGGCTAGCCATTCTTCAAACTCCTCTTTGGCTTTTCTTATTACATTTTTACACTTAATTTGACAGAGTTTATGCTACTTTCTATTTACCTCACTAGGATCTGACTTCCACTTTTTGAAGGAAGTCTTTCTATCTCTCACTGCTTCTTTTACATGGTTGTTAAGCCATGGTGGCTCTTTTTTAGTTCTTTTACTGTGTTTCTTAATTTGGGGAATACATTTAAGTTGGGCCCCTATTATGGTGTCTTTAAAAAGCACCCATGCAGCTTGCAGGTATTTCACTTTAGTCACTGTATTAGTCAAATTTTCTAGAGGGCTGGAGCGTTTCAAGCCATTCCCAGATGAGCTGTAGTCCCAACCACAATCATGTCATTGGCAAAGCAAAACAAATAATAATATTATGAATTGCCAACACTGTCTTTTCCTATGGGGCACAGGACCCCACTGTCCCTGCACATTTTGCAGCCACAAACAGCTCCTGCAAACTCCATTCCTCCTGCACAGCCACATCCTCTGGTGTTTCCTGATTTATAAAATTAAACAACTAGGAGAACTTTGTATAATATTTTAGCAGCCAGTTTTTTAAAGGGAAATACAATTGTCCTGAGACAATTCCCATTCAAATCACTTGAATTCCCATTCAAGTCAAGTCAGACCCTATGTATTCAATGTATTTCTTCTTCCCCTTTTCTCTGTTTCTTCATTTTCCTGTACATGTTGTATCTTTATATCAAAATTTTCGGCATCATTTTCCTCTGTTCTTCATTTCTCCTTCCTCTTCAAAACATTTTTCTTCCCTGTTTGCTATTCTGATTTCCTTCTGTCAAGGCTGACTCCCCACTCTGACGCTTTGAGTCCAGAAGGTGGGGGCCCGCAAAGATTCTAAAAATTAATACTGCCCATTCCAGGCTTGTATTAAACTCCCAAGGTTACAGTTTCTCTCTGACCTTGGATGGGTAAATGCTGCCACCACCCAAGTGCAAAAAAACCCTTTGGGACTCAGGAAGGCTCACTTGAGAATTCCTTTCTGTGGGGGTACCACAAGGAAATCAGCTGTTGCCACCAGCCAATTAAACAACATGTGCACAAACCTCTTAGGACATAAAAATCCAATCCTGTTCTTAAAAAAGGTAAATTTTATTAAACCCAAAAAGAAAGGAAATACATTTAGAACTTAGGCTTTTTGTTAGATCTTAAAAAAAACAATTACAAAAATTAAGCATCAAGATAGCTCTCTTGAGGTTCAGCTTAAAGGGTACGAGTAAAACAAAAGCATCTGGGGTTAGCACAGAGGAGTCCACAATCCAGTAAAAAATAAAAGAAATAACCCTAATCGCATCTTCCTATACATTCCCTAATTTACTTACATTTCTGGGGTTTCAGATAAGCAATCTTTAGGTATGATCTGATGTTTTTTCATACCTGGCTTAAAGTTTCTCACAGCATAACTGCTCCCTTCTTTCCCAGAGAACCACAACATACAGACAAAGGGAATTTTTTTCCCCATTTAAAAAAGTTCTAGCCCTCCCATTGGCTCTTTTAGTCAGGTGCCCACTCCTTTCCTTTTACCTGTGGGCTTGCTAACCCTTTACAGATAAAGCAAGTAGAGAACAGGTACTAAGAGGAATTTTATAGCTAACTGGCTGGCTGGATGTCCATAAAAGGGAGCTACCCCCCGCCCCACACAATTCATTAATCACACCACATCTCATACCTATGTCAAAATTCTCCCTCCTTTGTAGACTCTCCTTCCAGTCTCCTCTTTCACCTTCCTTTCTTCCTCCCCATTTTCTCTTTCACTCACCGTATTCTCTCTAGTTCCCCTCCACATTCCCACAGTTTCTGTGGCCTGTTTCCTCTACTTCACTCTTCTAGTCTCCCTCTGCACAGATTGCTCTTTCCTCCTTTCTGATCTTTCTCTCCCCGCTTCCTCATTCACACTCACACTTTTGTCCCTTATAGCAAAGAGATAAGGGGGAGGAAGCTTCCATTTTCTTCTTCTTTTGGATGGGACTCCTGTCTTTCTCCCCTCTGTAGAGGGGGTAGGAGCCCTGCAGGGTGGGGGCTTCCAGAAGGGAAACCTGTGTTTGGGCCATTAGGGTTGTCTCTCTTATGCCCACACTGAGGAAGCTGGCAAGGCAGAAAGCACCATACTCCACACCTTGTAGGAAGGGCATATGCATGGAGATATCCCTGCTGAATCTGCAGCAGTGAAGTGCAGTATGCTACTCTCCCCTGGAAGAAACATCAATGCCACTGCTGCAATCAGCTCTATGTCAGCAGCCAGCCTTGCTACTGCTCACTTATTGCTGCAGTTTGTAGGGTGCTGAGCAGCTGCAGAATATGTTGGAAGTGGGTCCTGCTGGACGCTGCAGGTTTCGTTTTTAACTGACTCTGGATCCCCTCCTAGCACTGGGTCCAAATCTGTTTTTTCCAAGGATCTGCCTTTAATCCATCTTTGTCTTAATATAATGGTTTATATTCGTCGTTGGTAGAACTCCATTTTATATATACACATACTCAAGGGTGGCAGGTTTGCAGAAATTTTGTAGGTGCCCAGAATGCCCAGAGCCCACCCTCCCAAACTCTGTCCCCCATTTTCCTAAGGCTCTGGGAGGGAATTTGGGTGGGGGGAGGAGGTCTGGGGTGCAGGCCCTGGGCTGGGGCAGGGAATTGGGATGCAAGCTCTAGGAGGGAGTTTGGGTGCAGAAGGGGTGAGAGGTTGGGCTCTGAGATGGAGTTTGGGTGCTGGGTGCAGGCTCTGGGCTGGGGGAGGGGTGCAGGCTCTAGGATGGAGTTTGGGGGCAGGAGAGGGTACGTGGGAAGGGGGTGGGGGTGCAGGCTCTGGGCTGCAGCAGGGTGTGGGGAGGCAGAAGGGGGTGAGGGGTGCCTGCTCTGGGACAGAGTTTGGGTGCAGGCTCTGGGCTGGGGTGGGGATGCAGGCTCTGGGAGAGAGTTTGGGGACAGGAGGTGGTGCAGGCTCTGGAACAGAGTTTGGGTGTAGGCTCTGGGCTGGGGCAAGGGGTAGGGGTGGAAGAGGGGGTGAGGGGTGCAGGCTCTGGGATGGAGTTTGGGTGCAGGCTCCAGGCTGGGGCAGGTGCTGGAGGTGCAGGAGGGAGTGAGGGGTGCAGGCTCTGGGACAGACTTTGGGTGCAGGTTCTGGGCTGCGGGTGGGGGTGTAGGCTCTGGGAGGGAGTTTGGGGGCAGGAGAGGGGGTATGGGAAAGGGGTGGGGGTGCAGGCTCTGGGAAGGGGTGAGGGGGGTGCAGCTCTTCCCTGGGGCTCCTAGGCAGGGCAGGGTAGGAGGTATTGGCTGCAGGGGCACTTGGGGTGGGAGCAGCATGTGTGGACACAGACCCGACTCACCCCACCCCACCCAGGGGCTGTAGGAAGGGGCTGGCAGCTACGTGGAGCGAGCAGGTAGGAAGCTGCTCAGCTCCACTGCGCTGCTGGTGGTGGATGGGGGGCCCCGGGTTGTTTTAAATTGCATGGGGGGAGCGCCCGGGGGCGGAAGGCCGGGTCTCTCCCTCGGCTCTGCCTCAGACAGTGCTGAAGCTTAGCCTCAGGCTAGGAATATTCCTGGGGCCCATAGAACTCGCCGCCCATGCACATTCTTAGGCATCCCAGAGTATATAAATGTGTTTCTATGAATGTGATCATAACAATACACCGCTGACATAAATGTAAAAAGAGCCATATACAAAGGTCAGTTAGACATATTGACAATACAGCAAATGCTTGCTTTCTCAGATACATGTACTCGCTATGTTAGCGCATTCAAACTTGCCTGTTGGTGTCCCTAAAGCGTTTTGCGTAAAGCCTGTTGATACCATTCACAGTCATCTGACTCCATCTGTGCCTATATTTACACTTTCACCAAAACTTAATCCCTTTCCTACATTTTTATTCATGCTTTAGCCTTCAAAAATGACTTCTCGTGATGAAGAAATATACAAACTACTTCATTTATTTTCAAATGAGAACCCCAAAATAAATGAAGGAACAGAATAAACAGCAGAAATAAACCCTTCAGATGACAGCCTGTCTCCTATAGAAAACAGCGATGAAGTGCACAGACAGATGGCTTCTGCAGCCGGAGCCTACTCCCAATGTGCTGTAAATCAGATTTTTTTAACAAATATTCTTGTCAGGTTTTTTTCAGAATCACTGTTTTAAAGATTGTTATTGACACTGAGCAATGGAATAGTGATTTCACCCTCATTGCTGACTTGGAGGACATCATGATTCACCTGAGGCTCTGCCTCTCGTTCGAGCCCTTTCCTCGGCAATGAGGATAAGACTGTTCCTCCAGTGCTCAACAATATGTCACATTTCTGGAGGTGATATCCAGGTGGTCAAGTGCAGATTAACCCACCTTTGACCGTTCACCTGCACTCTGCCCATTAATCTGTCCTACCTAACATTCCAACCTCCCTGAGCAGCTTCACACAGATGATCATTTAAAATTTGCTGTCCCTCTAGGGTGACCAGAGTTCCCAATTTTATAGGGACAGTCCCGATTTTGGGGTCTTTTTTCTTACATATGCTCCTATTACCCCCACCTCCTGTCCCGATTTTTCACACTTGCTGTCTGGTCATCCTAAGTCCCACAAATATGGAATTTTTGCCATATGCTGTCATTCCTTCCCACCCATAGTGGAACTAATCATAGAATCATAGAATCATAGAATCTCAGGGTTGGAAGGGACCTCAGGAGGTCATCTAGTCCAACCCCCTGCTCAAAGCAGGACCAAACCCAACTAAATCATCCCAGCCAGGGCTTTGTCAAGCCTGACCTTAAAAACCTCTAAGGAAGGAGATTCCACCACCTCCCTAGGTAACCCATTCCAGTTCTTCACCACCCTACTAGTGAAAAAGTTTTTCCTAATATCCAACCTAAACCTCCCCCTCTGCAACTTGAGACCATTACTCCTTGTTCTGTCATCTTCTACCACTGACAACAGTCTAGATCCATCCTCTTTGGAACCCCCTTTCAGGTAGTTGAAAGCAGCTATCAAATCCCCCCTCATTCTTCTCTTCTGCAGGCTAAACAATCCCAGTTCCCTCAGCCTCTCCTCATAAGTCATGTGTTCCAGCCCAATAATCATTTTTGTTGCCCTCCGCTGGACTCTCTCCAATTTATCCACATCCTTCTTGTAGTGTGGGGCCCTGGACACAGTACTCCAGATGAGGCCTCACCAGTGCTGAATAGAGGGGAATGATCACATCCCTCGATCTGCTGGAAATGCCCCTACTTATACAACCCAAAATGCCATTAGCCTTCTTGGCAACAAGGGCACACTGTTGACTCATATTCAGCTTTTCGTCCACCGTAACCCCTAGGTCCTTTTCTGCAGAACTGCTGCCCAGCCATTTGGTCCCTAGTCTGTAGCAGTGCATGGGATTCTTCCGTCCTAAGTGCAGGACTCTGCACTTGTCCTTGTTGAACCTCATCATATTTCTTTTGGCCCAATCCTCTAATTTGTCTAGGTCCCTCTGTATCCTATCCCTACCCTCCAGCGTATCAACCACTCCTCACAGTTTAGTGTCATCTGCAAACTTGCTAAGGGTGCAGTCCACACCATCCTCCAGATCGTTAATGAAGATATTGAATAAAACCGGCCCCAGCACCGACCCTTGGGGCACCCCACTTGATACCGGCTGCCAACTAGACATGGAACCATTGATCACTACCCGTTGAGCCCGACCATCTAGCCAGTTTTCTATCCACCTTACCGTCCATTCATCCAGCCCATACTTCTTTAACTTGCTGGCAAGAATACTGTGGGAGACTGTATCAAAAGCTTTGCTAAAGTCCAGAAATAGCACATCCACTGCTTTCCCCTCATCCACAGAGCCGGTTATCTCATCATAGAAGGCAATTAGGTTAGTCAGGCATGACTTGCCCTTGGTGAATCCATGCTGACTGTTCCTGATCACTTTCCCCTCCTTTAAGTGGTTCAGAATTGATTCCTTGAGGACCTGTTCCATGATTTTTCCAGGGACTGAGGTGAGACTGACTGGCCTGTAGTTCCCTGGATCTTCCTTCTTCCCTTTTTTAAAGATGGGCACTACATTAGCCTTTTTCCAGTCATCCGGGACCTTCCCCGATCGCCATGATTTTTCAAAGATAATGGCCAATGGCTCTGCAATCTCATCGGCCAACTCCTTTAGCACCCTCGGATGCAGTGCATCCGGCCCCATGGACTTGTGCTCCTCCAGCTTTTCTAAATAGTCCCGAACTACTTCTTTCCCCACAGAGAGCTGGTCACCTCCTCCCCATACTGTGCTGCAGAGTGCAGCTGTCTGGGAGCTGACCTTGTCTGTGAAGACAGAGGCAAAAAAAGCATTGAGTACACTAGCTTTCTCCACATCCTCTGTCACTAGGTTCCCTCCCTCATTCAGCAAGGGGCCCACACTTTCCTTGACTTTCTTCTTGTTGCTAACATATCTGAAGAAACCCTTCTTGTTACTCCTAACAAGAACTAGTGCCAGTTCTGCACTAGTGACAGGGGCGGCTCCAGGCCCCAGCACGCCAAGGGTCCGCTGCTCCCGCAGCTTCGGTGGAGCATCCGCAGGCATGCCTGCGGGAGGTCCACCGGAGCCGCGGGACCGGCGACCGGCAGAGCCCCCCCCCCCCCACCGCGGCGTGCCGCCGTGCTTGGGGCGGTGAAATGGCTAGAGCCACCCCTGACTAGTGACATATTTAAGACATGATAGATTGTGACACTGTTACCTTCTCCCCTTAATTCAGTTCTTCTCCATGGCCCTTGGGCATTTCCCATGAATATGCCTGTCCCCAGCCTGGACTGCACCACACTTTATGGGAGAAAATCCCATAGTCTGTGCCCCTCTGAGGTGTGTTTCCTCTCTTTGGGATGGTCTGTGTGAAATTTTGCAAAACTACAGTCTAAGGCGCAAATGGTCTAATTAAAAAAACCCTAAAAATAGAGAAAATGTTAAAACAAAAGTTGGTTTTGCATAACATCTTATATTCTGAAAAGTTGAGGTAGCTACATATACTAGGCTCAGTAACCATCAATACAAGAGACCTTATATTTTCCTGGAGGGAACTTTCTTTTCTCTTCCATTCTGTCTCCCAGTCATTTGCCAAGCAGCATTTCCTAATCCCACGCTCTAGGAGCTATATCCCAGGACCTGGTGAACTCTGTCTCATTCCCTCTGATCAGATTATTTATAACTCCTTTCACACTGTAATTAGAACAGGGTACATAATTATTTTTTGTGTGTGGTACCAGTTCTGAAAACTCGAAAACAAAATTTTGTTTGGGTCAAACTGATCTGAATTTTTTTGGAGTTCAAAAAAATCTGGATTGGATCTGCTCTGGAGCAGAGATTTGAGCCTGGGTCCCCCACATCCTAAGTGAGCTCCCTGGCTCCTGGGCCAAAGGTTATGAAGGGGATAGTGTGGAGGCAAGGAGAAGGGGTAACAGTAGCATACAACCATCACCACCTTTTTCCTCCTCTTCTTTTTCAATCTGGTTTGTAAATGGCCAGAACTATTCATGTCAAGTTCTCAAATCATTTTGGGTCAACCAAAATATTTTCTGTTGAATAAATTATTTATCTGAAAAATTTCACCCTCCTATAATTGTAATTGACCTTGAAAGAGAGACAACTCTCAGTTCAGATGGTGGCCAGTTGCTATAGCTTTGTGGACTTGTCAGAGATGGATGTTCTGATGGACTGCTAAGTCCCATCCCTTCAGCCAGTCAGATCCCATTGGTGGTAGAACTGGAGACAGGAACCATCTTTGGAGATGTGAAAGTGAGGGAGCATCTTTCCTGAAGGCAATACTCACAGCTGGGGATTTCCAGCCCCCCTTTGCAAGCTACTTCCTTCTTGGTCAGTTGTTGGGAAGAAGCCCTTTTGAGGTGCTATTGAGTGATTAGGCGAGGCAGGTGAGGGGGAAAGAAGCATAGAGCCAGCTATGCACCACATTTGGATTCCCCTAAACTAGAGGAATCCTTGGTTACTTCTTTAGGGCAGTTGTCCAGTCCCTTTGTGCTGCCAGAATATTTTAGACTTCAACATATGTTAAGTATTATTAAATCATTCATTCTTGTCACTGCAACAAAAAACAGTAAATATCTTTATTTTAAACCATCTACTCTAGCAAATGCCGGATTACCTACTTTTGACATATTCTCATCTCTGTATCACAAAGTCTCTTGCATGTAATCTGTATAATGCAGCCAGTGGAACCAATTCTGTGTTCTGCTATGGCCCCTTTACACTGGCTCTGAGGAGGAAGTGTAAAGCTGACTGAACTGGCCACTGGGAAATACCCAGATGACACAGAACTGGTGGGATGGCTTTATGCTATCCCATCTCACCGCTGTCAGTGTAGGGCGCATCTCAGGGGAATGACCCAGAGTGCCACTGTGCTCTGACTAGTCTCAGCTGATGCAATGGCTCCTTGGCTGGAATCACTGCTCTGGATTACATTGTAGACTTAACTGTTTCCTGGCTGTCCTGAGAATCTGAGAATCTCAAAGGTGCAGCTCAGAATCAGGTCTGATATCACAAAATAGAAATAATCAAGGTGAGATTGTCCACACTAGTACATCAGAATATCAATCCCACAACTGAGGAAGAAGGTCATAATGGTTTAAAAACTGCCTGGTTTAGAGTGAAATTGAAGCCAGTTATGAAAAATAATAAAAACCAAATGGAAGAAAGGGGAAGATGATAGTTATGAATATAAATCAGAAACTAGGAATTGTAGAAAATTGATAAGGGAACTAAAGGGATGCAAGAAATCTATTGCCAGCGGAGCTAAGTATAATAAGGAGTTTAAGTATATTAGGGACAAAAAGAACCCTGAGAATGCTATTGGTCCATTTCTAGATTGAAATAACAGAATTATCAATAAGAATGCAGAAAAGGCTTAAGTTTTCAATAAATATTTCTGTTCTTTGGCAAAAAAAATGATGATTTAGTCATATCATATGTTGATATATTATATTTTGATGATAACACACTTTCCATTCCACTAGTATTTCAGGAGGATGTTAAACAGCAGCTACCAAAGTCTTTAATTACATAATCACATGCTACTTTTTCTACTAGATGCCTCTCTCATTTATTGCGCAGGATGGAGACCTGCTCTAGGGTTTTGCAGTAAAGGAGGTTATTGTCTGTAGGATCCCACCCAGGTTCCTTGCAGGAGCTGGAAAACATATAATGAATGAGGCAGGGGATTGCAGGAAGAGAAAGGGGGTCTTATGGTTAAAACAATTAACTGCTGCCCTGGAGAACTGCATAATATCCCTGCGCCTGCCACAGAAGTCCTATGTGATACTTGTCAAATCCTTTAAATCAAACATTTTCAGATCCATTCACTAATTGTGTGTTCCTCATTTTCTGAGTGCCTGACTTAAGACCCTCAGAAGTGCTGAGTGCTCACAGCTGCTACTGAAGTCAATGGAAGCTGTGCTTGACTACATGAAGTGCAATATAATGCTAAAGACTTTGAAAAATCTGGTCCTCAGTGTCTCAGTTGGGCATCCACAATGAGTGGATACTTTTGACCTTAATCTTTCAGCTCTCCATCTGTAAAATGGGGATAATGCCATCCTCACTGCACAGGGGTTTTGTGACGATAAATTAATTTCTGTGAAACACTTGGATACCATAATAATAAGTCTCATAGAATTATTAATATCCTCAGAGACTTTTCTGACTTCATAGCAGAGTTTGAATATTGTTCAAGAAATAAGTCCTATGGTCACACATTGAACAATGAGGATATAACAAAATATTGAATAGCTGTTCATTAAATGAACATTGCCCATCTAGTGCACTGATGAGGAAGGGGCTCCGTAAAAAAATGGTATGTGATCATGTAATTAAAGCCTGTATCATGCATATGCACAAGGGGGCTGTATTCAAGTTACTCATGCAACCTTAATACTGGCATTTCCTAACTTTTGAGTGCTTGACTTCTCAACCTTAATGTTCTTTTAACATAGCTTTTTTGTGTGTAATGTATGCATAGTGTAGTGTGTATACATTCTAAAACAGGATGTATATCAAACACCACTCTCATCACTTTACTTGTATATTGAATCCTTTTCCTCTGTGTGTGTTGGGCTGTTTGAGACATGAATTGTGTCTTCCCATTTATTTGTACAACACCTAGTGCACATTAGATGCTACTATAATATAAATTAATAATAATGTCTACAATTCAAGGGAATCTGTTACTAATATAGATGAACCATTTGGCCTCAGTTTCTTCTGCCATAGGAGGGAATGAGACAATGTATGGCAGATCAGTCAAAGAACCCAGCATTCTCTCACTAGCAAATGTTTCTTCTTCCTACTTTAGCATTCTTAAATTCTGCTGTTACTTCAAGAGTGCCACAGAGGCCCCAAAGCTTGCTCCCATGACCTAAATCTGCTCATTCCCAATATCTTCACTCTCCCCAGCGCCTGGAGCAGAGCTTGACACAAAGAACCCTAATCCCCTTACAAAGACTGCTTCTGCTGTGAGGGAAAACAGCACTCTGAAGCCTGCCACCAACAAGTAACCTAACGTAGGGGCTACCTTTCCTCCTTCCATTAGGGATGATCATAAATCCTTCCCCCACCCCCAGCAGGGAGAGAAGCAGCCAGGAGCAGGCCTTTAGGCATTTTGGTTTTATTTTTCTCCACCCAGACTGAGGCTGAGGGAATACATTCAGGGAGGGTACTTTGGGTGAATAATAACAATCCAGATTGACAGGTGGACAGGTGGTGGGATGGGGGATTGTAACTTGCAAGTTCAGGTACTTTTGGTTTATGGCTTATTTGTTTGCTTGTTTTCAATTTTAATCTCTTTGCAAGGCAAGATTGTCTCTTGCACATTTTTTTTTAAAAATTCTCTGTCCAATCTCATTTAAAATGCCCCAAGTAATCAATTCTCTTACGAGACCGTTCCAGAGACTAACAGATCTCACTTCTCAGGAAACTTTTCTTGTTGTTTGCCTAAATTTTTCTTCACTTACATTCATTGCATAATTTTTATAGTTACACTGCTTATACTCATCTAAGCAACTCATTTCCTTTCTTGGGTTTTATTCCTTTCAAATATTAGTAGGTGTGTATCATAGCCACACGTATTCATCATGTAACGATGCTATTATTATTTCCTTCTAATTTAAATGTATAAGCCATTTCAACCTCTTGATCGCTGTTATCTGAATTCCTTTTAATTTTTCAATATTCTTCTGGTACTGAAGTGCAAGAACTATATAGTGTGAGCTCATGAGGACCATGTTGAGATGCTACATTATATATGTGGTCTGTGAAGGGATGCCTATGAATAAGCTGCCTTAAATTGCAGAACGGTGGAGATTATGCCATATTTCATAGTGGGTGCTTATGTTGTTTGTTCACTTTCTCCACGAGTTCTTTTTCAGTATTATGGGTTTCCTACATATCTCCTTCCTATTGATATCCATATTTCAGATATCCTGATTGTCATGGTGCCTGGAGCGGCTCATGATCATGAGTGCCTACTTCAAGGTAGACTGTTAAGACGCAGGGCAGGCACCCGAAACTGATATGTTCTATAATTAGATTTCACCAACCCAGTACCAAATGTAGACTTCCAAATATTATAGTAATCTAACAATGGAGTCACAGAAAGTCCCATTAGACATCACCGTCTATCTTGCCACATAGGCATGCTGGACTATGTGATAAAAGGTCACTTACGTCACAAATATTCCAGGTTACTCCCAGTCCCAAGAGACCAGTCAATCACCCAGATCAAGTTGCATCCTAGCTCTCACACCAAAGACAACGCTGGTAGCCAATTCTATAGTAATCTAACTAAAGGTTTATTAGCTAAGAAAAAGAAATGAGAAATACTGAGAGGTTAAAGCAGGTAAAATATATGTACAGGTAAGTCAGTCTATAATTCAAAATGGTAGTAGAGATGCATTATTCTACCAGTTTCCCACAAGTCTCTCAGGGCAACCAAGAGTAAATCTGGAGAGCTCTGTCTTCTCATTCAGTTATTCTGCCCATTTAGAATACAAACAGTCCAGAGATGCAAAATCTTTCCCTAAATCTATACTTACAGTTTTTTCTTATAGAAAACAAGCTGACAGGGTCACCAACCAAATGGGCTCTTTCTTTGATTAGCTGAGGGAAAGGACCACATTTAGAGTCTTTGATCTCTGATCATCAACACAATGGCCACTTGCTTTGAAATTAGTGCTTTCCTCTCAAAGATCTTAATTTGCATTACACAAGTCTTCTTTCTCTTTTGATGGGTTATTTGTTTACAGGGGTATATACAGAATAAATATTTGCCATTACATTACAACAGGATAAGTGAAAACAATGCATGTAACATCCCATTAGTTTTCAATGAAGTTTAAACACCAAATACATTCTCATACATTTAATAATCACTTTCATCTTTACTAATACACAAGTGAATTGGCCTAGGGCTTTGGCATGAGTCGGCACCTGATCTGCCTGTGTCACATTGATGTCAGCTCACATTTCCTTCCCATATTTCTATCCTAAATTTCTTTGAATTATTTCTGTCTTCTCTGAGATTAGAAACACCTCATAATGTGTCATCTGCATATTTAATTAATGTGCAGTTTAATTCTTCTTCCAGATAAATAATAAAGATATTAGGATCATAGGAGTATTTAATCCATTCCAGTTTCCTGTCTCAGACAGTACCAGATGGTTCAGAGGAAGGTGTAAAACCCAATTAAAAAAATTAGGAAGTAACATGCCTATAAGGGAAGTTTCTTCTCAACACAGAGCAGTTTATGGTTGGTTCATGGCCTGAAGAATGGCCTATATTCCTTATGGCTGGAATTTTAAAAAGGTCCTAAGGGAAGTAATTACCCAGATCCCATTGAAGGTATCAGTGGTAGTTAGATGCCTAACTTCCTTAGTCTACAAGTCTACAAGTGTTTATTTTATGGAACTGGTATTTTTAGTATTTATAGAGCATGAAACTCACCCTTTATGAGCAGGGCCAGCCCAAGGCCTGTGCATCACACACAGTCCATTTAGGCACTGTTTTGAGGATTGAAATGGGATTTATGTTGTGCAGAAGCTTTGTGCTGGCCCTGTGCAAAAGGGTGAATTTCACCCTTAATCCTCTTAAATAAAACCGATCCTAACATTGATCCCTCCTGTATCCAAGTAGATACCTCTCCCTAATTTGATATATCACACTTTATCATCTCCATCTGCTATTGTTGTTTGGCCAGTTTTTAGTCCATGAACCTAGCCTTTCTTTCTGAATATTTTGTAAGGTGCTATCCTTAATTCATCCACATTGCTTTGTCATTTTAAGCATGGAAATTAATGTATGAATTTAAATACATGGTCATGGCTCTGGACTGCCCAGTTATCTTTATATTCCCATTTATTTATTCAACAGATTTTGCCATGCTAGTGTCATTCATTTAAAATGTGTGCATAATGACCCCTTTTGCATATGCACATTCATGCATAGGTTTCAACAATATTTTGAAAATGTTGTTCTTGGGTTTTGAACCAGGATACTAGTATGTGTTCTTCAAAACTTGTTTACATTACTCCCCTGGGGAAAAATACCAGGGACATATTCACAATACAGTAGTGGTAGCACACAGAATTTATAAAAATTAAAACATTACCCCATACATCCTCTAAGCTGTATTTCATTATTTAAAAATAACTCTTTTTTTTTAAAGGCAGACATATCAACTAATGGCTAGTTTAATCCAGAAATGACTAGCCAAAAAGCTCAAGTGTTTTTTTGACCTAAGCAGCATTACCTGATGGAAGAATTAGTTTAATCATTACCCTGATTTGCACAAACAACTAGAAGGTGTCCTTAAGGGACAGTTTTCCAGATATGATCTACAAATCCCATGAAGGCAATTATAACAGATGCTATTCTCTTCTGATTTGCTATTATATGTTTCACTAAAAATGAAATAGGCTGCTTTAGTATAAAGAACATACGCTTGGGTTATTTTGAATATTAAATCTTTCTCATCATAAAGAGAAATAATCATATTAATCAGTCTGGAAATGTCCTTAGGAGTCAGGCATTGTATAATTCTCCAAAGAGTATCCATTCTATTTTTAATTTTTGTAGATGAAAATTTAATATTCTCATTAACAACATGGAACAATAGCCATTGGTTCTTAAAAGCTGATACCATTTCTGAAACTACCATACACAGGTATACTTCATATGTGTGACTGTGTTGGTTAGTTACATTAAAATTTTGAGAATTGGAATGAAAAAACAAAATTCCAAATATTTTAACACTGACAAGCTATTCCTGACTTCATACTTATGAGAAAAGCCTAAGAAGTAGACTCTCAAATGAACTTGATCATTGAAATGTATTTACTAACAAGATGCTATCTGGGTTAACAGATAAAGAAGCTTCCTTACAAGAAATAGATCTAATAGGACTTTAAAGGACATGAAACTAAATTTGTATAATGCTTATGTACTGAGGGTAAGATGTCTTTGGGAGAAACAATACATGACAATAACAACAATTTATATAGATTAAGAACGGCAGGATGGAGGTGGCCAACTGGTGCAATGGAGAGAGAGTGCTGCTCTGCATGGTGTTTCAATGCTGGGTTCATTTAATGTCTGACTAATATGTTGCCTTCTATATGGATCAGATCACCTCTTGCTGGCTACAAATACTATAGTAGCTGCTAGCCTTAGGCAGGTTTAATAGGAATTATGCACATACAGCCAATAGTGGCTATTCTAATAAGTAAGCTTGAGCTCCAGGTTCAGATTTTCAGAAAGAAATAACAGTAAGTATACAGATAGGATAAAGTGGTTTTAGAATTAGTTAGATCATTAGTCTAACAGAAGTATATCTCCTTTGGCTTGACTAGTGGTAAAGCAGTTGAAGGTAATACCTATCAGCACTTCACAAAAATCGGCAATAGTTCCCCCACTTTTGAGAGCCCATAGCAAATGAACCAAGAAACTAACCTTACTACAGCTTGTACTGTCCACTGTCATGATTTCCTTACTAATAGAAAACCACTTTCTGAAGATGTTCTAGAAACTGTCTCTGTAAATAATAAAATATTAGTTAACAATGCTGTTCATTGAAGTTCTTTACAAACATCTAATAAATTCTCACAAAGCCCTTGGTGGTAGGTAAAATCATCATTTTACATATGCAGAAATATAGGCGGAGATATTAAGTGATTTGTCCTATGCAGGGGCGGCTCCAGGCACCAGCACACCAAGCGCGGGCCTCGGGCGGCAAGCCGCAGGGGGTGCTCTGCCGGTCGCCGCGAGGGTGGCAGGCAGGTTGCCTTCAGCGGCATGCCTGCGGAGGCTCCGCTGGTCCCTCGGCTTTGGCGGACCTCCCGCAGGTGTGCCACAGAATATGCGGGACTGGGGACCTCCCGCAGGCAAGCTGCTGAAGGCAGCCTGCCTGCCGTGCTTGGGGCGGCAAAATACCTAGAGCCGCCCCTGGTCCTATGTCAAAAGATTAGTATGAGAGCCAAAATTAGAACTCAAGAGCTCCTGGCACTCTACCACTAGATTATACCTCCTTCCCCCTAGCTAGTAACCTGATAGATATCTCTGGCTCGTGTTGAGACTGGCTGGTGTTAGCATGGTAGTCATAGTGTCCTGCCCAATGACACTGAAGCTGGGTGGCAAGTATTCCTGCACCTTCCAGTGGTTCTACTTCTTCCAAATACAGAATGGCAGTGCACCATGGGGGGAAAATATTATTCATGCAGGAAACGTTTTTGTCCACATTTTGTTACTTCAGTTTCACAATTCTTTATTTCTGATGTGTATATTTTTAATAATAATAGTGAAGGGATACAAAATTTGTGTGGAATGTAAATAATTCGGGGACTAAAATGAGATGAACGTTGACAGTTGAAATGAAGGACATCTATCAAGGTTCTGATGTGGCCTTCATCACTGTAGTATCTGGGTGTCTATTAGTCATTGATGGATTTGTGAATTGGAGAGAAATGCCTCCAACCCCTTCATCTTTCTTTTCCTGTATTGTGTTGGGAAAAAAATTAAATTTGAAATGAAAAGAAACAGCCTTTTTTTTTTCACTTTACTTGGAAATTACTTGTCAAAAATACAAAAAAGTGTAAACAAAGATCACACTTTCCAACAAAAAAAAATCATTTTCTGTGAAACCCCATTTCTGGTGGGAAATTTTGTTAGTGGAAAAATTCCTACTAGCTCTAATGGTAAGGAACAGCAGTAACTAGTGAGGGAGGCACTGGCTGCTGGGAAAAGAGGCTGCTCATTTCAGTAGTAGCAGTTTCCAAAGTTCTGTGTGCTGCTGCTGGGAGTGTCTGCCCCTCAGAGGCACCTGTCAGATTTATGGGTGTGGATGAGAAATGCCTTGGCCCCCAATAGAGATCAAAGCTGGCTACAGTGGAAAGGAGCACTGCAGGGTGTGCCGGGCCCTGCTTATATATCAAGTTAAAATCTGGAAACAATGTTTTACACCAAAATATAAACCTCTGAAAAAAGGATTTAAAATACAATTGATAATAGGACCTTAACCATAGTAGAACTCAAAGACATTTCTATAATAATACCAAGTGGGGACACATTTTTTTTCCTTTGCAATATAGCGGAATGCATGCAGTGAGTCATTTCTTTGAAGTGTAAATGCACCTTAAGAGGGATGTTAAATATTTCAAGTAATTGGTATGAACATGAAATCTCTCATTAGTGTCTGCTAGCCTGCTGCAAAATGCAGATAAGAAAGTGCATGTGCTGGTACAAGAAAATATTCAAAAATTCTTGAGGGAATCTATTCCTGCCTAGAATTGCCCCTCTTTTTCTTGCCATCTCTCTCCATGTAGCCTATATCTACTGCAAGAACGCTAGTTAAGTGGAAAAATAAAGAACTGTATGCATATTAATCTCCCTGCCACAAGGCTTTTCCTTATACTGACATGACATACAGGATCCAAGCTGCAAACCAAAGTTATTCTTCTACCTTCTTCAAAGGCAGATTTTGAATGTTGATTATTTTGAAAGGCTTTTGCTTATATCATGTGTTTGATTTTGAAATGCATTTTAAGTAACATTCATTGATCATTTTGAAATTGATTTGGCTGTCTAAAATGAAATGACAACAGTAATTAATATCCCATTTCATGGTTAATTTAAATAAATCATATATTAAAAACACAAACATTAGATCATAAAACTAACTAAGCCTAGATTGTGTCATTTGGGCATTGCCCACAATAAGGGGCAGTGTGGAGCTGTATTGCATTCCAGAGCTACCAGGAATCTAAAATCTTCCTGCTCACTGCTACCCCCCATTTTTGGTGAAAGACCTGGGATTAGAAGTCATGGGTTCCTAAATAGTAGCTCAGTGCACATTCACCTGAGCTACAAAATATCTCGTAGAGAAGATGTCAGGCAGAACTGCAACATATCCAAATATTAGCTATTCATCTCACAGATCCCATATATTAGTAAGTATAATTGAGCTTTGCAGGATCTGACCTATCCTGTGTTTTGATTATACCACTTAGGGCCTTCTGACTTAATTATTTCGCTTATCAAATAAAAGGATATGAATCAAATTGATCATGGTCGAGACGCACCTACATAAAGGAGAAAAGATCTGCACTAGGGAACCCTTTAATCCAGCAGACAAATGCATAACATGGTCCAGTGACTGAAAGTCAAAGTTAAAAAAACTCACATTGAGAACAAGATAGAACTTTTTAGCCATGATGGCAATAAATTATTAGACCATCTTACCATGTGATAAATACATCAGCATTTGGGCTCTTTAAACCAAGATTGAATGTCTTTCTACAAAATATGCTCTAGCTCACTTACCTAGTAGGAAGATTAGTCCCCTCCAATGCAGGAATTACTTGTCAAAATTCTATGGCCTGAGTTATGCTGGAGGCCAATGGTCCCTTCTGGCTTTAAAAATCTATGAATCAGTGAGTTCTCTGCTTTTATCATTGGCCTTGCATCTATCAGTCCAATAATAGAACCTCACCTCTGTGAGAGGCCTTCCCAAGTCTGATACTTTATAAGTCTACACAAGGTACCTAGCACAGTCATTATTCTTTGTGGCATGACCAGGAACTTGTATAAACCAAATTGGAAGATGGATGCCTACCTTGACCTGATTTATAGAGAGAGGAATCTGTAAGTATACTTAAAGAGATCAAATACTGTCAGATATTTGACTCATTCAAGTTGGTATAAGTTTTCTAGACCAGGTTTTCCACATTTAGCATAACAGCACTGAGGTTTTGATAATCAACACAGAACTGTGTCATCACCTTATTCTTAATTATTAATAATACTTAGTATTTTATAAGTGTTTTCCATGCTCAAACCTTTACAGTTATTAATGAATTTATTATTGTTAAATGTTCATCACATTAATAAAGTCAAACCCATGGTAGAGGGGTACTCTCCACTATGCGGTGGGTGGATTCTGTTTCTCAGAAGGTGGGGAAGGAAACTTGCTTACACCACACCTTCGTGTTGCTTGACTGCTTCAGAACAACCTAAATTCTCGTAATAAAAACAAATTATATTATTATAGCTTTATTCATTAAAAAAACCTAGGAAATTACATTTTAAAAAAATATGTTAAAAGAACATTATTTAGGTCACAAAGTCAAGCATGCAAAAGTTAGGAAATGCCAAATTTACTGTTGCTTGCACAATTTTAATTCAATCCCTTTCCTCATGTTCATTATGATACAGTCTTTATTTACATGATCTCATACTATTTTTCTGCAGGACACCTGCCTCATTCAAGGTGAACATACAAGGCATAAGAATTAATGTTGCACTGGCAACTGTAAATCTGGCATTTCCTAACTTTTAAGCGCTTGACTTTGCAACCTAAATAACATTCTTTTAGTGTAGGGGTTTTTGTATGCAATTAACTGTTAAATGTGTAACCTCCCTGCACCACTACCTCACCTCTTTTTGTCAGCAAAAAATAGTCCTATAATGAGTCTTTAATTCAGAGAGAATTATTTATTGGCTAAAGGCAAAAAGTGATAAGCATGAAATTATAAATAGCTCAGAGGTATTCAAACCACAGAAGGTGCTGTAGTTAGGTTCAGTCATCACTTTGCATTATCTAGCATTGAATAGCCCCCTAACATTCCTAAACATCTAAATCTTCTTAATATTTTGTAATCTTCCCCCTCTATCATCTATTCTACTGTCTTGGTATTATTTGCTGTCCTCCACTATCTTGATATCATCTAAAAATTTTCACACCGCAAAGCGTACCCTCTTTCAAGTCACTAAAGGAAGGGCAAATCCTGTTTTCCACTATGAGCAGAATCCAGGAAAGCACTTAAATACATACTTAATCTACAGCACATGACTAGTCATGTTTAACTCAGTAGGATTACTTTATGCTTAAAATTAAGCATGTGTTTAAGTGTTTTGCTGGACTGGTGTCTAGGAGCACCCTGGAAGGCCTTAAACATGACAGAACTACTGTTATTCCACTGCCTAGGAGAGCAGGCCACACAGTGTGACTCCACATTCCCTGGGTGCCAGAGCACAACTTATGGGAGCTGTGGTTACATCTACACTTCAAGCAGAGATGTAATTTCCCATTCAGGTCTATGTATGGGTGCTAGATTTGATCAACCGATGGAACTAAAAATAACCATAGTGGTATGGATGGCAGGACAGGCTACCTGCCTGAGTAAGAGTCCTGAGCGGGGCCAGGTGGCTTTTCCCTTCCACTCAACCATTCTAGACATTCCCTCTGTACAAAGCTCCTTCCTCATCACTCAGCCTGATGAGAGCCTGCCTGGTTTCGAGCTGCCACACTATCTCTGGTGCAAGCTCACCATTTCATATGCACGGGTGTGTGGCAAAGGACCACACCTGGGAACTCAGGATCAGCCCTCTGTGTGTAGCTGCTGTACAGTTGAGGATGCTGCACATCTGTTAAATGGCTGCTCCTATGGTGCTGGTCTATCAGAAGAATTTTCCAGACTTCACACTGCTGACTCTCAGGCTATTTATTGAATGGCTAAAATGAATGATGCCGGCCTAAGCCCTTCTGACATATTTGACATTTTTCTTTTATTTATTTCTACATCTCTGGTTTATCTCCCTATTTTATTGTGTTTTGAACTTTTTTCCATTTTTATTGTCCCACTTGTGCATTTGCTAATAATAATTCTATGTGTTATGTCTGAGGAATAGAACCACATGAACTGACACTCCCTGGACTCTTACACCATCCTGTTTCCCATGAGGAACTAGACAAGTTTTGTTTTCCCTAGGATGGATGCTCAGGTCCTACCTTCTAAATCAACCTTTCACACAAGACTAAGACTTCTCCCACAGATAAGCAGGTGGGCTTCGCCCTGCATAGGGCTTATGAGGTTTCTATTGTTTGTATTATGAGGGATGGGCATAGTGGCATAGATATATTTGGCTTGAGGGGTGGAATGCACTATGGGACTAGATTCTTCCTGCCCTTTCCCTCTTTTCCCAAAGCAGCCCTACTGAAGTTAAGCTACCACCCAGGAACATTGTCCCCACCACGGGGGGATGCGGCCCGCTGATATTTGCAAGAGTGTGGGCTACCACCTCCTCAGATGCCTGGGTGAAGGAGGTGATTTGTCAGGGGTACTCAATGGAGTGCAGCTCAGGACCCTGACTCTCCTGGTTCAGTTTAACTCCCTGGCCTTTGGAAAAGAATAGGTCCCTGGCTCTTCTCTCAGAGATCCAGAATATGCTCTGCAACAGAGCAATTCTTTGTGTTCCTCCTGAAGAACCCAGACAGGGTTTCTCTTTTCAGTACTGTCTTATGCACAAAAAGATTGAAGGCTTCACGCCCGTTCTCAAGCTGCATGCATTGAACAGGTGTCTGCACAAGAGAAGGTGCAGGATCAGAACCACCAGGTCTGTCCTTTTTTTCCTGCTCTAGGCTTCTCTCTCTCTCTGGTACAGACCTGAAAGATGTCTGTTTATGTATCCCAGTTCTACCAGTGCACTGGAGCTTTCTATTTCAACCTTGGCAACAACTGTTATCAGCTTATTACCCCACACTTTGGTCTGTCTTTTGCCTCCCAGCATCTTTACCAAGACCCTTACCTTAATGATCCCTTATCTTCATTCAAGCCTTTTTAGCCTCTGATGTCAAGGAGTCTTGCAACAAAGATATCTCTTACCTTATACATGGGGCTCTACCAAATTCATGGCCATGACAAATGTGTCACAGACTGTGAAATCTGGTCTCCCCGGTGAAATATGGCTATGGTGGGGATTTTGCCACCCTTACTTCTGCACTGGCTTCAGAGTTGGGCAGCTGGAGAGTGGCAGCTGCTGGCCAGGCGCCCAGCTCTGAAGGCAGCGCCACCGCCAGAAGCAGAACAAAAGTGAGGGTGGCATGGTGCGGGGGGGGGGTTATCACTTTTTTGTGGGGCGGGGGCAGCCTTACAGGTGGGTGATGTGAGCGACTGTCCAGGGCGCTGTGGTCAGGGGACTACCATGATCACCCTCACCACACACCCAGAGCCAGCCCAAGGCCCCTTTAGCCCCCAAGTGCTGGGCCTAGAGCCAGGGAGGGGCAGGGCTGGGGGCTCCCCAGCTGGGGGCTCCTACCTAGCATCAGGCTCCAGCTGCTAGTCCTGGCTGGGTTGGGGAGGGATGGGCCTTCCTCTTCCCCTGCACAAGCCATTCTTGGGGCCGGATCAGACCCACCTCCAGGACCTCCCCTGTTATGCACATACAAAGCACACAGGATCTTTATAGAGGAAGATAAATACGCAGCATTTATTGAAAATACAACAGTTAGCATATGCTTTTTAGTCTCTCACACACACACACACACACACAGAGTCCTGCCAGTGATGTTCATAGTTACCAGTCTGTTGTAGCGCAAGTCAATCTAATGGCCAGTTAGATTGAGCATGAGTGTGGAGCTGGGCTCTTGTCAGTCGCAATCCGATGCTCCTGGAGTGTGGCAAGATGAACCCAAAGTCCCATGGCCAAGCACCCTGTTCTTATAGGGTTTTTTTCTCTGTTGAAGTCTATGGATTTTGCTGTGTCAGTTTGTGACCTGTTACTTCTTAATTGGTGTAAACATTCCAATACACCTCCAAGAGGGTCATCCTGTCCTTTGTTCCGATTTAATCAATTGTCCTTAGGGGTCCCAGCCTTCACCTCAGGGTCGTCAATCTACCCTTAATTGTGGATGCGCGTTGATGATTCTTTGATGCCTTTAAGTCTCTTCACTCCTTCTTTCTTGACCATCTGGCTATAACAATGGCCTTCACACCTTATCTTTTCATGATGCAGATATTCCTCATTCACACATACAGATTGAGAATACAAACAGTAGTATTTTATATTGAGCAAAAAGGCATTGCAAATTAAACCTTGCTAAGTTTTACAATCAATAACCAAGACAATTTACATTGAGACCCAGGCCTTCAATGTTCCTCTAATCTACTTACCATAGACACAATAGAGAATCCTGTCTCTTAGTATCTAAATTTTAAAACAAAGAGTTAAAGAGGGCCCAATTTGTAATGCATATGGGAAAACTGAATCTCATAGTCCCAGAGGGTCATTTCTTTCTGCTATTCAAAAAGGGTGGCTAACAGGATGAAATCAAATCATACATTAATTCTTATGGGACATTATAAAATCCTGCTCCTACACCCCTGGCTGCAGGAAGCTCCGCAGCTGCTGGCTGGGAGCCCAGCTCTAAAGGAAGTGTCACCACCAGCAGCAGCATAGAAGAGAGGGTGGCATGGTATTGTATTGCCACCCTTACTTCTGTGCTGCTGCTGGTGGCGGCTCTGCCTTCAGAGCTGGGTGCCCAGCCAGCAGCTGCCATTCTCTGGCCACCCAGCTCTGAAGGCAGCACCACCAGCAGCAGCAGCACAGAAGTAGTAGTGGCAATACCACTTTCGCCCCTACACTAGCCTTGTGACCCTCCCCCCACCCACAATCACCTTTTGAGTCAGGACCCCCAGGATTACAACACCATGAAATTTCAGATTTCAATCATCTGAAACCATGAAAATTAAGATTTTTAAAATTCTATTGATCATGCAATTTACCAAAATGGACTATGAATTTGGTAGGATCCTAGTTATATGGGAGAGGCAGGAAGACATATGACAAAGGAACATTAGATACCTGGTAATTCTTTTTATCATAACCTCCTCTTCTTCCATCCTATATATCACCTTTCTCTCCTCATGGTGCTTTGCTACTGATATCTATAGATTGTCCCCTCCTCAGTTTGACACAATCTTTTATTCAGCTTTTGCCTTTCATAGTTGTACTGGAAATATCTCTGAAGGGATTCAGGATGGGGGAGGATTATATGTCTATGGGCAAGGTCTCACAGTTCTTTACCTCCCTGCTTCCAGTTGATGGCATCATAATACTATCTGTCCCTGATTTCCATATGGTAGGATGGGAGAAGAGGAAACTATGAGAAACAGAATTACCAGGTACATAATTTTCCCTTGTAAATCAGTGGGATTACTTGTATGAGAAAGATGAGCAGGATTCAGCCCTAAGCATTTGTTTATGCTTTCTGTAATTCTTTCATTACCACATGAACAGATATTTTGTTTAATATTTTATTAGTCCTAATTTTTTGTTACACCATCTGTTCTTCATACTGCAATTAGAAAATTATGCATTTGAGAACTGCAGTGTTACCTGAGAATCAAGTTCTCTTTGCCAACAGGCCTGATTAAAGCATAACATGGTACAGGTGAAAACCAGAATGTGAGTGACAGCATGAAAACAATGTTTACCTAAGACAATTTTATTCTTTATACTGTTTGCCAGTGAAACCCTGCATTTCCAGGGTTTTACTGAACAGCTAATGCAATTGGCCACATTTATTGCTGGTAAAAGTAGGCACAACTGCATTGTCATCACAGGCATTATGCCTCCATATGCATGTGGTGAATTTAGTCCATAACCTCTGTGGGAAAGATTATGGCTAGCTCTTACCCAGCTTCAGTGAGTAGGGTGTAAAAACCTTCCCTTTCCTTCTTTTGACCCCACCTTTCATAGTCCTCAAGGATGGCCAGAATGGTAGTCCCTGTGCTTGTGGAAGCACATGGACTGCTACCCAGTTGCTCCCTGGGTGTGGAGGGGAGGAGTGACTGGAGAGAGGTTATGCTGCACTCCTCAAAGGGGTTTCAGATTGCTCTCTCCTCAGTGTAGCTATGGCCTGCCAAGAGGCATTGTGTGTCTCTCTGAAGCAGAAGGCCACCTGATGCTCCCTCTAAGGTTGTACAGCTCTTCACTGCCCTCAGTGCAGGGATATGGCTAACTGCCACAAGCTAGTCCAATGTTAATTATTAGCCCTATTGCATTTTAAACAATTTTTAATTCTAAATCTCTCAAAAAACAAAATTAGATTGAGATTCTTTTTAATTGTAGGCGCATAGGAATTGTGATACTGCATAGACTCCAGGTCCATCTAGTCCACTATCTTGTGTCTGACAGTGGCATTAGTAGGTGCTTCAGAGGAAGCTGTAAGAACCCCACATTAGGTAGATGTGGGATAATCTGCCCCCAATGTGGGGTCTCATCATGATCTCTAATAGATTGTTGTAAATGCTAAAGCATGAGGTTTAGTATCCTTTTCAACATTTTTGTTGTCATTAGTTATGATAGCTCTAGATACTCTTGATACCCATATAAATGTCCACTCCCTTTTTAAAATCTTGTTAAGTTCTTGGCCTCAACAACTTCCTATGCCATCAATTCTAAAGTTTAATCATGTCTGGAAAAACATTTCCTTTTAATGCTTGTGAATTTGTGACATTTTCATTTCATTGAATGTTCTCTTGTTCTTGTGATATAAAACTGGGAACTTCTGTTCTCTCTATCTACCTTATTTATACAGTTCAGTATTTTATATACTTTTATCATGCCTCCTATTTCTAAAATAATCAATTACACTCTTTTCAGAGTTTTATGAGAGTTTTTCCAGGTCCTGAATCATTCTCATTACCCTCTCTGAACTTCCTCTAATTCTACAATATACATTTTGAGATAGGGTGACCAATACTGCACACAGTATTCCAGTTGAGGCCACACCGTTGAGTTATATAAAGGCATTATAATATTCTCCATCCCATTCCATTTGCATCCAAATCTTGTGTTACCTTCTTTGACCACAGCTGTTCATTGAGCAGAAGTCTTCTCCAGCTGTCTACAGTGGTGCCTAGATCCCTTTCCTCAGTTGATACTGTTAATTTAGAACCAAATTTGGTGCATGAATAGTTTAAATTTTCCCTCAAATGTACATTACTTTGCTTGCACAATGAATTTCATTTGCCATCATGTTGCCTATTGCTCTAGCTTCTTTAGGTCTCTTGGAACTTTCTCACAGTCTTCTCCGGTCCTGACTAACCTAAATTACTCTGTGTCATCTGCAAATTTTGATGCCTCACTGTTCCCCTCCCTTTCCAGATCATGAATGAATATATTAAACAACACGGGATCTACTATGGAATCTTGAGGCACCCTGTTATTAACCATGATGAAAACTGACTATTTAATCCTATTCTTTGCTTTCTATCTCCTGGCCAGCTTTTGATCTATGGCAATACTTTGTCTCTCACCCCATGACTACATAGATTTTATAGTAGTCTTTTGTACGGGACCTTGTGAAAGGCCTTTTGGAAGTTTAAATGTATTATGTCCACCTGTTCTCCTTTATCCACTATTTTAATGGCATAGGGCTAGCAATGACTCTGTAGCCCAGCGGTTAGGGCACTCACTTGGGAGACCCAGGTTCCAGTCCTTGCTACAATTGATATTTAAGTAATTTATACAGTGTGGAATAGCTTCATCAGGAGAGACTGAAAGAGACCTACCCCAAAATACATGATACCCCAGTGGTTAAGGCACTTACCTGAAAAGTCGGAAACCTGGGTTCAAATCAGGCAGAGAAGGGATTTGAAACTAGGTCTCCCATATCCTGAGTGACTGCTTTAATCACTGGGCTATAGCATGAATGGACCATCACCAACTCATCATCATCTTGTATGAGCCCAATCCAATAGGCAGGCTCAGCACATACCTACCAGGTTAGGACCCACAGAACAGATAAGCAGGTGAACACCTAGTCTGAGGATCCCAACAGGCTTAGGCATGAGCTAGGTGGTGGGCATCAGGACCAGAGCAGCTTTGTGCATACCCAGCAGTGGAAACTTAGGTTATATCTACATGGCAAAAACAACCTGCTACAGAGTGTCTCAGACTGTGGGTCAACATACTCAGGTTTCTGCTACAGTGCTAAAAATAGCTGTGTAGACATTCTGGCTTCATCTGGAGCGTAGGCTCTGAAACCCGCCCCTCTCTCCGGCTTTCAGAGCCCAAGCGGGAATGTCTCTACGGCTATTTTTAGTGCCATAGCATGAGCTCTGTAAGCCCAAGTCTGAGATTTGCTGCCATGGGTTTTGTTTGCTTGTTTGCTTTTGTGCTATGTAAACATACCCCTAGGTGCATAGGTAATTTTGCCATTTACAGGTAGCAGTTGAGCAGGGGTTTTGAGAATCTAAATTTTGGATTAAGGTGAGTTAAGCAGCAATTAAATGCCTAAATTCCTTTATACATATACCCTAAGAACCTAATTTAAATAAAGTGAATTCAGAACTTAGGCCAGCAGTTTGCATTTAGCTAAGGTACTCATATAATATGGCAAAGAACACAGTAAAAAACCTAGATAGAATTCAAGTTGCTGTGGAGGTATTACAGAATACATGGGACCTGATTCTCCTTTCACATCAATGTTAAGTATTGTACTAGCTAGTGTGATGCAACTGGTGTTACTGAAAGTATCCCTTCCTTAGACTACTAGTATGAAAAGAGTGTCAGCTCTTCATGGAGCTGCATGGGTGTATCTGAAACCAGAAAGATGGCCATGAAATATAAAATTATGCATTTGCTATGATATTCTTACAATAACTAAGTGTAACAGACTAGGTTAAGGACTAAGGCAAATTGTGCTGTCATTGAAACATGTAAAGTCTTATTGGTTTGAATGAGGTTGCATGCTTGCAACTGCCGAGTTTGCCTATGTGACATCCTGCTTCTGTGGCTTTAGAACCTTTGCACGAGGCAAGCACCTTAATGTTTTAACTTCTTTATGATCATTTAATTCAGCAAATTCTGAGGTGTTTACTCATTTGATTTCAATAGGAGTTTGCCCAACTATAAAAAATGAATAAGAAATCCAGAATTCAGCCAACACAGTGTAAGCCATGGCCACAGCTGCTCTTATTATAAGGACTATTAATGTGATGCCAATTGTAAATCATGTGTATTGTTGTAGATGGATTTCTGAACTATAGAAGTGTAAAATAGATAGAGTCAAATCATGAGGATATGTGTACAAATAAAACATGTACTGAATATGCTGCAAGTTAATAATTTTATAACCTATTCATATATACAGTAAATCGAGAACCCATGAAAATATTTTGATTTAAATCATTTAAATGTGCAATATAAAAATGGTGTCCAGCTTCATTATCAGCAATAGAGCAGAATGATATCAGCAAGCCCTAGAGCATGTTTAGACTGATCTATTCTGATTAGAGAGGATGAGAGAAAGAGACAAATCATGTAGGGCTGTTTTTCTCACCAGCAGATTTACTCTCATCCTCTGTCTGAAATTGGTTGTTGGTCATTATGACAACTATTCCCAATGATGCAATCGGTATACATCTGGATATATGCAGGCCACAGTTTTATTCTGACCTTTTTGTCTATTTAAGTCTATGAGGAAACTAGGATTTATTTTTGCCAGCCTGTTTTCTGTCTCATTTCACTGCATATGTTCTGAAATCCAGCTTTCTAGGCAAGCTGACTACATCCATCCCTTTCACCATTCTACCATCTGTGAACTAATTAACTCTTTTAACTTATGGAAAAAATCAGGAATAATTATAATTGCTGTGTTTGTTTCCCAGTGCCCCGAAAGAAAAGAAGTTAAATATTGGCACTTTTCAAGCCAGTGGCATATATGAACAGTCAAAATCAGGGAGAGACTTACTTACAGCCTATTTTATAGCAGACATTTTGATGTCATCAGTAGCTCAAATTCTACTCTCATTTGCACTATTGCAGCCCCACCAAGCACAATGTGTCTGCACCCACGTAAATGAGTGCAGAAGGTGCCCTGCTGTTTAATGTGGTGTTTGTATTATATTATAGCTCATGGCATGGGTGAAATGGTTTAGGAAAAGTAACATCCTCCTCTGCCAAACCGGCACACTTCTAGAACCAAAGAGCATTTGAGTTGCTGAATGTTCCGTTTAACTTTAATGGGTTAAAAGACAACTTTAATGGGTTTAAACACTTCTTGTCTGTAATACATATTTATGGAAGATTTTAATTTCTATGTCAATGTGAGTGGTAAAACAAAACACTACTGACCACCTCTAAGAGCAGTTTGGCCAAGTAAAAAAGTTGATAGGGCCAGGCTGGGCCGGGAGGGGGCAGGGGTAGGCCAGTGAAGAGATGTGCTAATTCAGTGCCAGTCTACACTAGATATCAGAAACCTGGGGAGAGGCAGCAGCAGTACTACTGCCTGCCCTCCTTTAGGATTCGTCTCCTCTTTTTTGCAGTATAATTGCCACTACTGACACAAAAGTATGCAAACTGAACTGCTCTGCACCCATAAGGTTGAACCTAGCCCATCCTAGCAACACCACAAAAGAAAATCTCTCTCTCTCTCAGATGTGAGCTGACATGACAATAGTTCAGGTTAAATCTTGTAAAGATTTAATAAACAAACCTACCCTGGCCTTTACTTTATTTATGTTCAAAGCTAATATTAATATTAGGAAAGCCAAAAAATAGAAAAGCTAATCACAATAGCTAGTCAAGGAGATATGTGTGAACATATGACTCCTATCAAACCATCACCAGAATCCAGAGCACCCCCACAGTCTGAAGCCTGACATTCTAAAATGGTGCCAGTGCCAGATTTTTCAAGTGGTTCTTCTCAGTCTGAACAGAGCAAAACATCCAAGTGCCTCCCATGACTGAAGTACAGTGTGTGGATGCAGAGGTGGAAATATCCTGCTCTCCTGTATGATCATGCACAAAGGATCCGAACTTGCAGCTAGTACAAAAAAACCCAGAGGGAGGAGAATGAAAATAGGGACAGATTCAAGGTCTGTTTTTAAAAATGGTGACGTTTCTAGTAGTTGCCACATCCAGAGATGGGCCTCATTTTTCAGTACTAGCAGACAGAGTAACATAGCATTCTGTAAGGTCCCAGAAATCATCCAATGGCAGCACCTCCAAGACAACAGCTGTTGTACTGCAATTACTCTATTACGGATTCATTTATAATATTCAGTCAACTGACAGCAAGATGTTCCAGAACTTGCTATTGTATAAATTTGGTCAGTCAGTAACACTGCCCTCCTCTACCTTAAGTGCATAGACATTCTTCCAGCATTTTCACCATCCAAATATTATTAAATATTAATCCTGCCTTTCAAAAATGCACCATCCATATTCGGGATGTTCTACCTTTAAATCTGAGCCACCTTTTCTGCAGTTAAGGTCTATGATTTTCCAGTCCTCAAATGCACAGGTATATTTTGAATGTCTGCTTAATCCTGGATCTAGATCTGAAAAATCAGATTAGAATCAGAGTTTGTTACTGTTGCTAGTCTGTTATTTGTAGTTTGGGTATTCTGGTGTAAGAAAAGGTTCTCCCTCCTTATTTTCTAGCAAAATATCAGGTCATCCTTTTTAACAGAAAAGCTCATAAACAGAAGCAAAAGAGTAGACTTGAGGTAAAATTATTAGTGAAGGAGAAAAACACAAGAGGAATTTTTCAGAACACATGAGCTGCAGAGGAGACGATTTGCACACCCAGTGACAAAACTGTCTGAATGGCAACAAGGATGCTGATGTTAAATGGAGTAGAGCACATAATGGGCCTGATTCAAAGTTGACTGAAGTCAGTGGAAAGACTGTCATTGACTTCAATGGGCTTTGGATCAACCCCACTTTAAGTGTTTTCTCCATCAACAGACAATCTGTCTTCCATTTTTAAATATTCATTTTCTATCTAACTGATCTTCCATCCCAGATGCCTCTGAAATCTGCCTACATCAGGCATATACTATATTATTATTTTTGACAACCTATTCTACAGTTAAGGGTTGCCATTTTTAAACTAGTTACACAGGTATGACTTGTGGTATGTCATGTATTTGGAATCAGTTGCACAACCAAAAATATTCCTAAATTTCCTCCTCACAGGACCCCACAATTTCAGACCCCATTAGCATATGAGAAAAGTAGACTGTTTTTGCCAGTGTGCTTAACCTTACACCTGTACACTAGCTAGAGTTATGTTTTTGTAGATTAAGCATAGGGCTGACTGCCAGGATGAAATTCAGCACTGGCGTAAGCAGATCAACTCCCTGATTCCTCTGGCCAAATCCCATTTCTCACTCTTATTCACTGTGTGGCCCTTGGCAAGCCTCATCACTTGTCTGTCTTGATTTTCCCATCTGTATGTTGGGAATAATTACTTACATGCCTCTCCTTCCTTATCCCCCTGGTGTTCTGTGGTTTCAGTTAATGTTAGCACAGTGCTTTTAAAATGTAAGTGTGGATTATCTGTACCATCTGGTGTCATAGGTGGCCAATCCCCAATGTGTTTAAATCCATCTGTGGTTTTACTCCTCTGTTCTTTTTAATAACTGAAACCATTTAGCATGGTCAGCAAACTTTGCCAACTCACTATCCATTTCTTCCTCTAAATAATTAATATATAAAATAATAGCCAATACGAACACATGGGGTACGCAATGATTCATCTCTCTAGCATGCTGAGGAACAGCAACAAGGTGGCAGAGTTCTTTTGCTGACCAACCCTGCTATCAGGAGTTAGAATGTCACCTAAAGCTAAACTCTTTGTGGCAGCAGTGGCTTATTAACACCACCATAGATATACAAGAGATGGAGCTGGTTCTTTGAATAGAAGGAACTGGGATTAAGACAGAGGTCTCTGCAGGAAAGCCATAGGAATTGCTGAGAAGAAAACTTAGACTGAGATTTGTGTTTTTGCTGATATTATTTAATAGACCAAATTCATGTTGATTTTACCCTTTCAGATTATATTTATCAGTATTTACTACCCTACCCTTCACTAGATTCTCTGTGAGTTTTTCTGGTTCTGAAATGAGGTTCACTCATCTGCAATTCCCAATAATATCTTCTTAAATAGGCCCTACATAAGCAGCTTTACTATGTTTAGGAACACTTGCAGTTTTTAAGATATCTTCATGAACAGTATGTTGAATATATATTGCATTAGATTAGGCAAAGTAGTTTCTCGTGCTACAATAGAGTAGTTGAAAATTGGGGGATGGGGAAGGATTGTAAGTATTTTCTAAACACTAGGCTTTGGGTTTGATTTAACTTTCAGTATTTGTGAATTCATGAAGCTTCAACACTGTCAGCATATTCTGGCTGAAAATATATATGCCTTCAAAGTAAAAATTCTATGAATTCTACCCACTAGAATAGTTGGGTGGCCAGTTTTGAAGCTTGAATACCAACATCAATATTTCATGTACTCTATAGACTACCATTTTTAGCCAGTGGTATTCTTTGAATAGTTTCTAATCAAAATTCACTGAATTTTGTATTCAGCAAATACTATTCAGTCACATATGGAGGGGAGGCATAGTTTAGATGTTGTTTTTAAATTTGAACTCTGTATTGGACTGTGAGGATCACGCCTCATTCAGTCAAACCATTATTTTCTCCAAGGTGCTGTAATGGGGTGGAAACATTGGGGTCCCTCCCCCTACCTTACCCCGCAGAGGTTAATGAACTGTCAGTGTTGCAGATTGTCATAAGAGATAATTCTGTGCAGTCAGTGACCCATTCTGTTACTGGCCCAGTAGGACATCGATTCTTTTGACCTCAACCATCACTAGAGTGTCTGCTAAAATGTCCTCTTCCTAAACTTCATCCTCACAGATCACCCAGATATACAGATGAGCTGTGACACATGAAATATATGGGAAGACATTTGGAGGGGGATAGTAGGCATTACTCTAATAGCAGCATTCATGAAGTCCCTACCAGCAGGTCTGTACGAAGTGCTGGACAGCCAGGTGAACCTGTGCTGCCTTTTCTTGGAAAGAGAATAAAATATTTCTTCCTAGCAGGAGTTCTATATCTATTTCACTGATACGATTGATCCAGTTTGGACCAGATGGACCACTGCCATTCTAGCATATCCATTTTAGGACAGTACAAATGCAATATTATCTCTTGTTGAATTTCAAACCATTTTGCTTCCTGAGATTGTGGTGGGGCTGGAGAAATTTTGCTAACAGTCAATGCATTTGATCTCTTGGGCACAGCATTCTCAGTCGAGAGCTGTGGTTCTGAAACTCACTTTGCCTGTCAGACCCCTAGTCTGACCTTCAAGGTCATCCCTTTTCTCAGGCTTTTGTTTGAAGAGGATGATTTTTGGGGAATAGATTGAGCTGTAGTATGGGTCACGGGTCACTGAGTGGACAACTGTCAATGAATAGTGTACTGTAACTTTTACTGAGGTTATGTGTGGGGAATCTATTTTTTTATGAATTTCAGAATAAATAAAATGTCCTCATCAGTTTCTACACTCTGTAACAGTTTATTCCTTTTCAGTCCTTGAATGAAGTACCATCTGGTCCTGATGACTTACTGTAATTGAGTTTCTAATTGCTCTACAACTTCCTCCTTAGACTTCAATTTCTGTGAAAGCCACACTCTGATTTATCATTAACAGTGCCTTTGGAATAGCAATTCAATTGTCACAAACAGGCTCGCCCCCTTCTCAGTATGGTTGTGTCCAGATTGGGTGCAAGTATAGTTGCTGCAATAAAGTAGTGGTTTTCAGGCCTGTCAGAAGTTCTGCTATGGTTAAGTAGAGCTTTCCTCATTGAATAACTCCCTGCATTAGTTGGTGTCCAAATCAGATGGATAGACTAAGGACATGGAGTGGCAAATCCCCAGCCCACAGAAAGTTCTGACACAGTAAAGGCTCTGTTCCCCTTGGCTTTTTTTGCCACAGCAAGAGTCCACCTCGCAGTCATATCTACCATGCAATGCTTTCTTATGTATCAGGTCTCTACTTGTGTCTCAAGCTATCATATCTGCAGTTTGTGTCCACAAACCACTGTATCCAGTTGATTTGATTTCCCACTACATCTCTGAAATACCAGTTCCTCTTTAAGTATTGTCTACTTGGGTCCCACATCTTGTCCTTGAGTGCACAAGCTCATAACCTTTTGGCCATCTGTGCCCTACAAGCCCTTGTGTCCCCTACTCTAGGGCCCATAAAGTTGTGTGACCCCAACTGCCACTCAGTTCCCAGGGCAGAGAGTTTGAACTCAGTGCTGTCCACCCCATAGTGGATTTAGTTAAAACAATTCTATCTCTCTTTTTTCAATTTCTGTTCCCTAAATAGTGTCAGATTAGATTTTAGAGTTTTAAAAGTGGTTCTGCCCAGTTGGTGGTTATAACTAACTTTGGTTTGTCAGCTGACTGGCTCAGCACTGGGACTCTTTCTCCCACCTCATGGCCAAACAAAATCTCCAATTGCCTCATGTTTTCCAGATTGTCACACTCCTTGTCTATTCTGTTTTAGAGATGCATCTCTCCAGTAAATGTTGAGTCTGTCAAAACTTTCCACACAGGACTTGATGCAAAGAGGACAGCCAGCTCATGCTTCACTGGTTGGAACAGTCCTTGAAAGTAGTTTCCAACTCAGAGTTCCTCAAAGCACATCCAGACTGGCACCAGAGCACCTAAATTCTTAGATGCAATGACCAATACAGATTAGATGCCTTGATTCCAAATCCACAGTACAGGGATGGAGTCTTACTCCATGTCTTCAGGACCAAGCACTGTGGCTACAACTAAGCACTGCTTCCCCTTCTGGCATCACCTCAGATCCCAGGAGCAGCAAGGAGCTCTGCTCCTTCAGGCATGTCTGGCACTGATCTTCCCTCTCTGAGCCAGGGAGGGGAAAAAAAGAGTCAAATCCTGTGCTTCCCCTCAGCACCAAAACTCGGGAACCAGAAAAGTAAAGTAGTGCCCGACAGAGAACCCAGCAACCTTGGTATCTGCACCACCTGCCTTGAGGCCAGGGTCTTCAGCACTGATTCCACCCTTAGTGATACACATACTAACCACATCCCTGAAGTACCGAGATCTCAACCTAGATTACCTCTGTGCTGCAAGTTCTAGTGTCACATTTCAAATCCCTTGATCAGGGTTCAGTGCTGGATGATATCTCCTGGATGCTGGACAAACATTTTGCCTCACATTTGGGACTTTCCCAATTCATTTCTGTTCTCATTCATCAGTGTTTTCAGAGCCACAAGAACTGCCTCTAGCCCCTTCCTACTTATACCCCCTTCAAAGTGTCTGGACAAATACCTTCATGTCCTTTATCTGGAGTGGGAACCAGAGACCAACCCAGTGTACCCATAACTAATCCCCAACCTGTCCCCTCAAACATGCCTGTGGCCCCTGGAATCTTTCCAGTTGGGCATGTCCTTCTCACCCATACCTCTATGGGATGGCACCCTGACCCTACTGGGACATGTCTACCTTCCTTGACAGAGGAAAATCAAGAACCTGATTCCCAAAGACAAGGACAAGATCTTCATTTCCTCTGGGTGCTTCTGTGAGACAAGAAGACAATCAGACAACTGAGGTTGAAGAAACTATGAAGATTCTCCTCACCAGAAACCTTCTTCTGCCCCTCACTATTTATTCTCTTTGTCAGCCAATGAGGCTGTTATTCCTAATTCAGTATCTGCATTAGGACTACAGGGAAGAAAAACTTGTTACTCTACAACTTTACAGATGCTTATTGCTAACTATCAGGCCCTACTCTTCAAGTATGATTTCCTCACTTGGGACAAAATGTCAAGTTTCCTTGATATGCTTCCTCCAGGCTCCAGAGCAGAGCCAAAGGAAATCAGAACAGAGGGGCATCTCATGGCAAACCACTCCCTTCAAGCAATACTTGATGTTCCAGCAGAACTACTAGATGAATATCCAGAGCAGTGTCAATGCAGCATGTCTCATGGCTACAATCTTCAGGCATCCCTAAAGAGTGCCAGTCAATGATTGAGGACTACCATTTGAAGGGCCAGACCTTTTCAAAGTGAAAACCAATGAAGCCTTTTATTCACTGAAAGACTCCAACACCACACTCCAGTCATGGAGGCTATACAGACTATCTGCTAAAAGGAAGCTCTTCCTACCCTAGAGTCTTATTAGATACAGCAGCTCAAGTCTTTCCAACAGCCTACCATCTAATAAAAAGACAAGATTCTCTCACAAGAAAGGGTTACCAATCTGCACCTGAGAAAAAGCAGCAAGTTTACAGAACTGGGAAGAGCTCTGGAGTGTTCCTGGTGACAGCGCTCCACCCCTTGTTCCCACCATTTTTCAATGCCATTCCCTCTTCTCTCAGGCCTGGACTGGAATCACCTTGGACTGCTGGATCTCAGGCATAGTTATCAGAGGTTATTCTAATAAATTTCAGGTCCTCAGGTCCCCCACCACCACCCATGGAGGTGGGTCGTGGGCCGGGCTCAGACTTTGCTCCCCCATTCTGGGATCATGTAGTAATTTTTGTTGTCAGAAGAGGGGTCACAGTACAATGATGTTTGAGAACCCCTGCTCTAAAAACAGTTATACTCTTAACAATGTAGTAGTTAGTGGCAGAATTGATTGGATAGTGAACTGTTTCACAAATATTTTTTTGAATAGAAGCACAGGTTCATTTTTCTTTAATTTGTGGCATCATTTTTTGTTCATTAGTAACACCCAGCAGAAATGTTCACAAATCTAAAAGCCTTGTGAGGGTTAGTTCATGTTATTTGTCTGCAAATTTCTTTTGGAACTGTTATCTGTTGTTCTCCATTGGTTCTCCTGTTAAAAATGTTTTAATCATCCAATCAGGGGGCACAAACAATACCATATAACAAATGACAAACCACACAACATTAAATGGTATTTCTTGGTGAAAGGGTTGCTATTTATTTGTTTTCCGTTTTTGTTGGTATGAATGAATGGTATTAGCATTTAGCTGGATTTGTTCAGCAAGCATTAGAGTGGAATATTTTACATTAAAGTGCTTGGCAATGTGACAGATTGAAACCTATAAAATCTATAAATAATTCATATTTAATAGAGAGTAGAATTAATGTTAGGATAAATCTAAGAATTATGAGCCCCTTCTCTGAAGGCACAGAGGCAAACTGGACAATGATCTGTCTTCAACCAGGGATAATTGAGATGTCATCCAGAATCCATGTTCCTTGACCTCTTTATGCTGACTAATATGTACGCAGGATGAGAGGTGTATTTGAAATACTAAGTTTTGAGGAAATTAGGAAATATTTCCAGAGCCAGATGGCAACATTAGCAGAAATGAGAGACAACAGCTACTGCATGAAAAACAAAGGTTCTCCAACTATTGTAAAAATCTAACGGAAAAGTGCACCGTTATGGTTGTCCATGATGTGGTCAAAATTCTGTCAGTTGTATAAAATACTTCAATCGTTCTTCTTTAGAGGCTCTTTTGAAATTTCAGGAGCTGACCTGAAAGGAGAACAAGGAGAGCTAAATCCTAGACAGCTAGACCTGCTCTATCCCAGCTGTCAGTTGGGTCTAGTTCAGACGGCCTCTATCCCTTAGCCCACTCTGGGCCTCCATGTGAACATGGACTGAACCTGTTCCATGAACCTTTATTCAATCATGAACCCTGGCTGTGTTCATGCAATCAGAACACATGCTCCTATCTGCAGTCCATCTTGTGCAATCTTCTTCCAGCTCCAGCTGTTTCTTTTCAATGGTACCTGGGCCAGCTAATTGATTACTCATTACCTACCAGTTACCTATCCCCACTTGGGCAGGGCTGAGCTCTTCCTTTGCAGTGGCAGTTCCATCATCCAAGGGGAAGTAGATATAGCACTGATAAGGGAATGGCATGGTTAGATTTATCTGCACCTTGTCTCTTTAAGGTTGTGCTCTGTCCTTTTAAGGGTTTGGAGCTGTGCTGAAGAGGTCAAAGGGAATAAATTGGGGAAGGATGAAGTGGTCCCAGGAGGGTGGTGGCTGTGGTGAGAATGAGCTAGTGTGGGGCTTGTGCAAGCTGCCTGTGTTTTGGTTTTTTGGATATCAACTTTAATAAAACCCCAGTGTGAAAACCACCTGGGAGTGTAACACAGGCTGGCAGGCATGGGCGGTGGGTATAATAGGCTAGGAGAGTCTAAGCCTCCACAAACCCAGGGGTTGGCCCTGCCCTCGCTCAGCCTCTCCCCTGACGACAGTAGGGGCTCAGCTCAGGCCAGCCGGCAGCTCAGGGCCCCAGTGGCATCTCAGGGCTACTCTGGATCCAGTGGGTGAGGTGGGATGGGGCAGAGGTGGGGCTGGAGGTGGGATTGGAATAGGGCCTCAGGCAGGGGCTAATCTCCCCTAACAGGGGGTTTACCCATGACCCATGCTCACATTTCCTCCCAGCTCCCTAATGATCAGAGCTCTCAGGGGGCAGAAAGGCCAGTTCCTTCTGCCAATCCCCTTATCAGCCTTCACAGCACTGCTGCTAACATGCAGATTAGGGTCTCTAGACACCTCATACTCTGCCTGTTCATTGCTTTATAAGCCCAAACTTTTCTCCAGAATCTCACAGAGCCTTGTAAAGGTCCAAATTCATCCTTGACTTACTTCATTGACCTGAATGGAACTATACTAGGAATGGTTTGGCCATATTTGAGGATCTGTGACACTCCGGAAAGAAGTTTGGGCCCATAACACAATGTTACTGAGTGCTACATTTTGCCCTGAAATTGCAGATCTGAGATACAATATAGGAAACGGAGGTTAAAAGACTGAGCTTATTGCTGTCAGGACAGAAGCATATTAACTTCCTAAAATATATACTTTTAAATTCTTTCTTATCTAATAGGTGGTGACTTAAATAACGAGTCTAGCCTAGAGAGTTAAATTTATTGTGGCATTAATCTAGCTATGTTTGTAGTATGCTTAAATTTTAATTTGATTCTCTGTCTCTCTAATAAATCTCATTTTAATTAAGACAACTGAAAATGGATTATGGTGACTGTTAGTGGATGCTCTTTGCTGGATTCTCCAGAGATAAAAGAAGCTGATTTGTGCCCTCAAGGGAGGCAGAAACAGCACAAGGGACTAAGCATTGACAGGCACCAGGACTGCAGAGTTCATCCTCAAAGGGTATTGCAAGGAAGCACTGATTCTCATTGACATAGAACAGTGCAGATGGGAGAAAAAGCATAAAGAACTGAAGGATCTGCTCCTGCTAGGTGCAGTTATATCATCAGTCAATTTAGTATTTTCTACAAAGCCTATCATTGTAATATCTAATCTCTTCCGAGATTGTTTGGATGTACATAGATAAAGAGTACTAATTTTCACAGATCCACCGTGCAGATTTGACAGTATTTCCTGACCACACTGCCAATGCCTTTCAGTATTTACTTACAACAGTCCTGCTACTCCAGTCATGTACCTTTTCTCTCCTGACCAGAAGACTACTAGTTACACCAAACTACATAACCAGCACTCAATTCTGCTTTCAGGTTTGCATTCACAGTTTACTTGAATGAGATTTGTACAGCTATACTTGAAGGCAGAACTGAGCACATGAAGACCGTATTCCAGCAGAGTGTCATACTCTCATGAATAATTTCTCCAACACTGATTCTCATTGACAGATTAACTGCATGACCAGCTGTAACCCTGTGCAGGATTAGGATGTGTGATAAGAGGGAAGTCCTTTCACAAACTAGCCAGGGTGACTATCCAGTACTATTCTACAATACCCTAAATTCAGAAGAAAATGCTCTGTTCAGTGCAAACTTAGAATATGCCAGTAGATATTTATTGACATAAATGAGAAATGTTTTTAAAAAAAATAAATGCATACTTTAACCGTTGAAACACACATATCCTTTTATTTAAAAAATCCATTGACTATATTAGGCAATTGTAAAATGTACTAAATATTATAAATTGTTGTGTAGCAGAGCTAATGCTTTCCAACTGTGTGGCCAATGTCCTTCTAGATTTTAGTTTAGACAATGAACCAAAAAATCTGGTAATATGCGTAAAGTTTTTGCAAGCAATAGCATTGACGGTAGAATTTTAAAACAGTAAAAGCAGCAGCGACTGGTTACATTATAGGTTGATGCCATCTAGTGGTTCAATAGAACATTGTAAATCATGTATTGTATGCAGTTTAGAACTGTCTAATATTTACAGGGTCAGATTAGGGTATATAGCTGCTTTCCTTTGAGATTAACATTACTATTTAATTGTACAAGTCCAGTTGGTGATTTGTTTATTCATATTCCTACATATCACATTATAACTTGCTAAATAGTTAAGTCTCCTTATATAGGGACATGTTGGAGCACCACACTACTAAACTAGGATCCCCGGTTTCTTTATGGTAAACCAGGTTGAAAGTATGCATTATTTCACAGAGATGGATTGATTTTATATTTAAGAACTTATTAAAATAACAATCTTGGTTTCTTATCAGGTGACTTTTAAGAGAATTAAATAAAAAATAAGCATGCTCCAACCCAGATGCATGCAGTTCTAAATTGCCCATCTACTGCATAAGAATTCTGGATTTAATGTCTTTCAACACTGTGCTAGACACCTGTAAAATATTTTGGCTGTCCAGGATTGCATATGAGTAGATTTTTCTGGAGTTCAGAGATAGAAAGCCACAATTAAGTGTTTTACACCTTGAGAAATTCAGTGAAAAGTTGTAAACTCATTTTAAATGGTGCATACAAAGACCCATCTGTATTATATGTGGGTCAATTTAGTAGTCAGAGTGTTATCTTACAAAAACTGGACATGCCTAAGATTTAAGAATTCCTGTGATATTGCAAACAGATGCAAACAGATTGCATCAACCAGCTGCATGAAGACTGCCTGAGGACATTGAGTTTACAGTGTCCTAAAGATGACTGTTTAAAATTCCAGCACAGCTCTGAAAAATTATAACAAAATTACTAGTCCAGGCAGAAAATCTACTTGCCCAAGTTTTACTATGTATGATGATGATAAAAAGTCACATCTTATTCACCCTTCAAAAATATTAGTCACTGTGGACAATTAGAAATTTGCAATCCCAGGCTAGCAGTTTTGCTGGATCACCTAAATGAATGTAATGACTATTACAACACAATACAACTCAAGAGCAGTGACAAGTCCCTTCAAAAAGTCACTGAAGATTTACTATCAACATTGAAGGTGGCATGTTCTAATGGTAGTACATCTAAGGGGGAGTCAGAAGACTTGAGTTATATTCTGAATCTGCCATTGACTCACTGCGAACCCCACTCCCCCAAGCAGCTATGCAGGGAGAATACTAACCATAACTTTAATTCTCTTTATAAAGAAAGGAAAAGGAAGACAATGGTCTCACAGGATTCAATATGGAAAATAATATTTAAAAAAAAAAAAAAACCCATTACTGCCTATACGAACTTAAAAAATACACCCACACACAGGCCACACTGACCACCGCAGAAAACCCTTTCATTACTGTGTCTGTCTACATAGTCCTGCCTCAGCCAGAAGAGCAGATCCATTCATTCACAGCACTGGAGTAGGGAACACGGAACAGGTACATCAGTGAGGACACACACAACATGCCCCTTCAGAAACTTACCCAAAGTAACTTTACATCCCCTTCTTCTATCAACAGCCACTGGTCTCGATGCCCCCAACCTCCATCACCGGGCCCTCCTTCCGAGAAATTATACAGCCCCTGGGGCTCTATTTAAAGCAAAGGGAGAAAAGGCTAAGGCTTGAGGCTCTATTTAGGGCTCAGTGGCCTGTCCTGCCAATGAAACAGGACTCTTGTCATGGCCCAGAGTGGCACTGAGAGGGAAACACAAAGGGAGGGAATCATTAGATTAGTAACAATACACAACATCGATAGGTAACAGAGTAACCAGTGTAACAAACAGATAGCGCTATTTTTCCTTTTTTTCTTATTTTTTTAATGACAATGTTTGGGGTCTAACCTGCTTGAGCACCACCAACGAAAAGTGCTTGTCACTCCCGGGCACCATAGCTAGAGGTAAAAAGGGTTGATGGGGAAAATACTCGTTTCCCTTTGGCATGTCCTGTTCTCTGAGGGTGTAGCAGGGAAGGGCAGAGGAGAGGCACGGTCCCTCATGGCTTAGGTACGATTCCTCTTGCAGGAGTGGGCCATTCATGGCAAATGGTGGGAGAAACCAAAACCACAAATGTATGTATCATACGGACCCTTGGTGATAGGCAACTAGAGCAGGCGCAGAGCAGGGTAGTGATGGGAAGGGACACTAAGCCACAGACAGTGCCCCAGTACCCAAGATTGGGATGCTAGGTGTGTAAAGAGGCAGTAGAGGGGGTGGTATAATGTGGAAAAAGGAGTGCAGGAGGATACACCTCAGCAAGAGGCAATGCTATTCAGGAGCAAACCCAACGCCCATCTGACATCCCCTCTAGCAATGGCTGTGTCTGTACTGCTCCAAATTGTTGTTGGATATGCATCACAGAAGATACACTTTGCTCTTCCTGCCCTCAGATGCTAATGAGTGATTTTCACCTGCTAATAAAATGGATCTGGGTCACCTGTATAACTTATTTTCAATATTTCCCCTCTCCAATGTAATCCTATCATAGGCGTCATCTCTTGAAAGAGGCTGCAGCCTCCCTATGCCAGCAGCCTCCTTCCTTGCGCCTGGCCTACATGTTCCTGTGACCCAATTTTCCAGTCTCTAAAATGGGGTTAATAATGCTCACTCACCTTTTTAAATTGGCTTGAGACCTACAGATGAAAAACACTACAGAAGTGTTACCCTTACAATGGTAAAATTAAACATAGTGACTCAAATGATCCTGGCAAATTTTTGCCTTATGCTAACAATGAACACTATATGTAAGTTAATAATAACTTCTTTAGGAAGCCCCAGAAGGAATGAGAATTATTCTTTTTTTGAGAGAGAGCAAGTGGCCCAATATATGATAGAGGTGACAAACCAGAATCAGATGACACCCCCTTTCTATGCAGAAACAACTTAACTGATGCTCTATTTTAGAAAGTCTACTGCTCCCTTTGGAATGACAAGCAGTGCATCTGTTCAATGATATCATTAGCACATGGTAAACACATTTTCAAGTGCATTAGAGACATTACTAGATGATATTGTCCTCCATGGGAATAGCATATTTTTCATAATCACACTGATTGTGTTGTCTGTGAAAAATGATGAGCAGTAACATATGATCAGCATAGTCCCTTTTCTGGTTCTGAACATAATAGATGTAGAGGGGGAAAGCATCTGACTGAAGAAGGCAAAAGCAGAAGATTGACAAAGAGAATTAGCCCACTCTCATTCTGACAGGAATGCAGAGTATTGAAAATGATCCACTTGCATGACAGTCCGCTTTGTAGGGATTCCCATCTACTAACAATAATGATTACAACAGCAATTGAATCATTACATTCCAGTTACAAAAAAGCCTTTTGAACACTTAATTGTTGTAGCTCCAGGCATTTCTGTCCCCCTGAGTGTTGAGCAATGAACAATGAATTTAATGTGAGCTTTCCCAACTTGCCAGGGCTGTAGGGTTTCAATTACAGACAAGTTTGTGTGCATGTGTGCTAAGAGGGCCTTCTATCATTTTGTAATTACTATTTGCTTCTAGTCTCAGCTACTGAGGTTCAAAATGAACTGACTTCAGCCATCTTATGACAGCTAATCTGTTGTGCTATCACTAGTCTGTGAGCTAAAGCCACTGAAACAAGCCAGGGGAAATGTTGCTGCTATTGATATGTGATAGATACTTTAAATGAGAAATCCATTTTCATATTTGTATGGTCTCAGTGGCTACCTGTGGGTTTTGGATTTTGGATTTCAGGATACTGATATCAATTTCATCTCTGGCGAGATGGGATGCCATAGACTAGATGGATTTGGCCCATTGTCTTTATGTATTTAATTAGATTTGTAAAAAATATTTATAGGTGCCCATCCTATGCTCTGGGCACCTATCATATAAATTATAAATTATAATACAATATACAAGGTGGCCAATATAAAAATAAATATTCCCCAACCCTTCCAGCTTTCAGCTTGCTTCCTCCCCACAAACCTGAGAAAAATACTGTTTTTTGCAGCATACCCAGAAGGTTAACAAATGCCAGCTGGGTGGTCAAAGGAGAAAAATTAGTTCTAAAGGTGAGGACCCTTCATGGCAAATACCATCTCCCTGTCATTCAATTTGGAAGCACTTAGGCTGGAGCCTTCTCAGTGATCTCAGTTGTGTGGCAGTATGGCATAGCGAGAAAGGCAGTCCTTCTGGTAATAAGACTCCAAACCATTTAGGTTTTCATAAGTTTAAAACTAACACCTTGTGTTCCACCCAGAAGCTTATTGGAAGCCAGTGCAGATCTCAGTGGAACATGGCATTTGCACCAACTCAGTCTCCACGTGATCCCAAGATATACTCCCTGGAAAGTGCATTATAGCAGTCTAAATGTGGCATGACCTGCACTGGAGAGAAAACATCACAGTCTTCTCACTGAACTCAGATGGGAAAAAATGCTCTTAGCAATAGAGTGTAGAAGTGACCCAGGCAATCAGAAGTGGCCCTGGATCTAATAACACTCACAGGTTATGCACATGTATTACAAAAGGCAGTCATGCTACTTCAATCATGTGCTAATATAAATTCCACCAGAACTTTCTCTGCCTTTGCCAGCTACCTGTCATCCAAGCACCAAGCTCATCTAGACGTTGGATAGTTCATTCCATTTTTCCACTCAGTCAAACATGATGAAGTTAAGTATCAGAGGGGTAGCCGTGTTAGTCTGGATCTGTAAAAGCAGCAAAGAATCCTGTGGCACCTTATAGACTAACAGACGTTTTGCAGCATGAGCTTTCGTGGGTGAATACCCACTTCTTCAGATGCAAGACTTGCATCTGAAGAAGTGGGTATTCACCCACGAAAGCTCATGCTGCAAAACGTCTGTTAGTCTATAAGGTGCCACAGGATTCTTTGCTGCTTTTACATGATGAAGTTGTAGAGGTGGGTATCATCAGCAAACTGAAAGCATCTCACCCGTGTCTCCTCATTCATCTGCCCATAACCCTCACATACATGTACAACAGGAGAAATGACCGTGTAGCCCCCTGTGCTATCTCAGAGGAGAGAGGAGAAATTGCCCACAACTACCCTTTGGCAGCTGCTGTTCTGCACAGTGCTTACAGAAGTATTGGCTCCTGATAAAAAGTATTTGGCTCAGAACAGAATCCTGAAGCAGAATTCAGGACTTTGATGAGCTAAATTCCAAATATGATATAATAACTTTGAAATTAGATTTTAATCAGTTAAATTTTGGTCCTGTGCACTAGAGCGCAGCTAGGGGAAGCCCAATAACCCAGGTTTTATTTCTCTTCTTTGTATATGGCAATAAGGAACTGGCTGCATAACTTAACTGTTAACTTTCTTAATTTTGAAATGTTTAATTTTGTTTTGTTAAGCTGTAGAATTTTTGTAATGAAAACATACCATGTTTTTATGTGTTAACTGGACTCCATTGAAGTACACAACACCCTTCACTCTCTTATACTGACATTTTGTGACTGGATTGAAATAAAACTCAACTGTACTAAAGAGTAATTAGCATACTAAGGATACAGTAGGGAATAGTCTTGAATTGGAAAGGAGATAAACTTTTCCATCTTTACCCAGTATGATGAATTATTGAATCAGAAGTAACATTAGCAGATTTTTCCAGTTGAGCTTGATTTTGGAAAATGCTGAGTTGCAAAGAGTTGGTCACTCTCTGCCACCTCCCATTGGCATGAATGTGAGCTGGGAGTTATAAGCATCTAGTTAGGATGAAGCTCTACATTTCAAAGCATGCATATGCAAAATTCCTGAAGGTCAGTAAAATATTTGTATGTTCAAGGAATGCATTTTATGGCCAGACATATAGGGAACCTACAAACAAGATTCATTTATAGTATTTATCTTGCCTTTCCCACACCACTAGAAAAAGCATTTTTATTGTGTCCATTAGTTAACGTATCACTTCAGTTATAAGCATTCTTTATTTGATTGGGTTTTTTTATTATTTGTTGCTGTTTTGGTTCACAGCATGTAGAACATCTTCAAAGCAGACCAGGGCATTTTACACAATTTCATTTTGTGTTTAACGATCTAAAAATTTGCAATAAAACAAGCTTGAAAACAACAATTTACCATTGTGTCATATCTGTAGGCAGTTCTTATAATCAAAGATGAAAATGAAAAGATTATTCCAAGGATAATTCAGTTACAAAGAATATCATCTCAAGGTTAAAGCACTGATTGTCTAGTATATCTTTATCTTTTTCTCAAAAGTTTTTGAAAAGCCCATTGGAAACAACATCTGAGTACTGGCAAGTACTGTGCTGTAAGTTAAATGTAAGTATTTGTGTTTCGGAAAGCCTACTTTTCTTATGTAACCCTTCTGCCAGGCTGAAACAATAGCAGCAAGGGCCGGGTTCAATACATAGGGGTCCCTTCCCTACAACGTAATGCAAAACCAGCTCGAGCCCCCACCCAGTGACCTGGGAAAATCTTACACTCACCCCTGGGCACCTCGAAGAGGCAATACTTCCCCTCTCGCAAGCACAGAGTCTTGGTGTAGCAGAAAAGGTTTAATTACATGAGATAAACCACAAGCATTAAATTGGGAAAATACCTCAACTAGAGTTCATAGATCAAACCGTGAGCAAAGACCCACCCCAGGAAATTGGGCCGTGTCCTTCTCTCTGGTCTCTTGAGTTCAGCAACCCCCAAATAGCCCATAGTCCCAAAAGTCCCACAATCCAAAAGTCTCTGTCCTGGGTCAGTGCAGCCCCAGAGTTTGAGAGTCTACCTGCAGAGGTCTCCCTCCCCAGCCTGGGTAGAAAGGGGCACCTTACGTGGTTCAGGGCCAACTGCCCTGCCTCTTCGTGGGGTTCTGCTTCCACCAGTCATCCCCACAAACTGCTCAGCTCCGCTGGCTTCGTGGTCCGCTCTACCCGTCCCACAGCTGCTCCAATCTGCCAGCTGCTCTGGTCCACCAGCTGTCCTGTGATCCGCTCCAGTCATCCTCGGAAACTGCTCGGCTCCACTCTGCCAGCTGCTCTGTTCCACAGTATAGCTTCAGGCTCCCCCACTAGTTAGCACAGTACTCAGTGCTCTCAGCTCAGCAATTCCACCTCTTTAGTGATTTCAGCTCTTAGTGATTTCAACTCACAGTAGGGGAGCCCCAGTGCCAGTGCCCCACTAGTCCAAAGTGGGTTCAGCTCAGTAACCTGTATCTAGATTCTTAAGGGAATCAAAAATTAACTCTGACATTCCACAGTGGAGAGAAGCATAGGTGGAACTGGTGCATCTGGCTCACACAAGGAGCCTGCACCACCAAGTACAGATACCTGTCCCCAGCCTCTCTCAATTCACTGGGTTTTGGAACCCATGTCCCTTGTCTAGCAAGTGCTATTTAGTTGATAATGAAACCTTTTATCATAAGACAGTTTTGTAGTTCCTCATTTACTTAATCAGGGTGACAACATTTTATTTCTCCTGCCCCAATACCAAAGAAATTGGGGATCCCACAGCTGTGAAAATAACCATCCCAGACTGCTGTGAGCTATGCTAAGTGGGGTGGGAGTGCCAATGCAAATAACTGAAATTTTTTCCACACTTCCCACAATTTACCATCAGATGTCAGGGTAGAGCTCATCCTGACTCTGCTTACACTTACATACTTTTCCTTAGCTGTGTCAAACATTGAGTACATTTCAAATAGAAATTGGATTTATTGTCTTTTATGTAAAGTACTCCCTTCCCAGAGAACTTCCAGTCTGAGATGACAAGTGACAAATGTAATAGTAATAATAATGCTAATAATCAACTATCTCCAGCAGGCCCTCTACTAAGTCATTGTTTAGCTAATTCTGTGTAGGCATCACAGGAGAAGATGGTCTTGAGGCGGATTTTCAAGGAGGCGAGAGTAGGGCGCTTGTGGACTAGTTCAGAAAGGGATTCAAACTGCCTTTGTACATTCTTCATTGCTGTTCCTTACACATAGCAGAAGCAGACAGATGGGTTTGAGGATCAGATCATTGTCATAGTGGAAGGGATGTGGGGAGGGTGACATGAGCAAATGAGAGGGTGAGCAGAAGATTTGTAATCCAGTTTGTTCTTTAAAACCTCCGTTGCATTGTAAATTGTTGTCATTGAGACTTTTTTCATAGAAAAATCTCATTGACTGCAGTTGGAATCTTCTGGGTTATTTTAAAAAATATTGACAAATCACAAAATACAAATTGCTTACTACAATAAGTACTTGAAATTAATAGTTATGTGAATTTCATTGCTTCAAACCAAAAACAGATCTTTACGCTGCTTTTATTTACCCAGTGTACTTTCTTTCAATTCAGACTATATCTACATGTGAAGACCAATTCCTCTATTTTGAATTATACTTTAAACAACATAATATAGGCGTACCTGTCAGTTAGTCTGTAGATTTTTCCCAGCCCCTAGATTTTCTCCCATCCCTTTTATTGCTTCCAAGTGGTGTCCCTGACTGCCAGACACCTTTAACGTCCCGATTCAACATTTTAAGCTAATCATTTGGAAGCAGTATCAGCAGGAGCCTGGAGGCTGGCAGCAGGCAGCAGTTTTACCTTTGAAATCCATTCCTGGCTGCCATGCTCTAGCAGTGCTTCTCTGCTGGCTGGAACAGATTTAGTTTTCATTTTCCATTTAATATCTGAATTAAGAATTTAGTGTACTTTCTGCAGAAATCAAGTTAAAAATAGCCCAGCTTAATGTGCTACTTGAAGCAGTGAGATCCCACAATCTAAAGAAGGTGGGCCTGGTCAGTACTCATCTAACAGATCTCCCAAGGAAAATCCAAGTGCTGTGAGATAAGTAGAGCCCTGCGTGGATACAAATTTATATCTGTGGGTGTGGATATCCGTGGATATAAAACGGTAGCTGCAGAACCGCAGGGTTCTCCTGGGAACCACAGCGGCGAAAGGAGCAGAACATGGAGCCACTACTCCCAGGAGCCAGTGCCCCATGCCGGCAGCTCTTCCAGCAGACCCGCCCCCAGCCCTACCCCCACCCCTTCCACGTAGCTGTCTGCATCTCCTGTCTAGGGGCATGCGTGCCACTTGAACACAAGAGTGTGACATGGGACAGCTGCTGTTGAGCCTTGTGTCTGGCCCAGTGGACGGGGCTGAGGGCAGTACAGCCACACGGAGAAGCTGCCAGCATGGGGCGCTGCAGATAAGGAGCTGATAAGGTGCTGATAGTTTGTAAGAGGCACTCTTTAATGTGTGTTGGTATTGACCAGTGCATTAGCAAGTTGCTAAAAGAACTGTGTTATTGGAGGTGCCAACTTTCAGAAGAAATGTAAAATCCGGATCCTAGTCAAATGAAGCCATTGCCATTTGCAATAGGATGAATGTTAACTCCAAAGTCATAGTCAACAGATTGGGTAATTGCATTTTATCTACAGTTGTTTCCACTGTATGAGTTATTCTGCTTTTTTTTAAAAGGAAAAATTCTGCAAAGGAGCTTTATCTTTTAGACCAGTGTTTCTCAATGACCGGTCTGCAGACTGGCACCAGACCCTGAGATCTCCCTGACAGTTTAAGAAGGCAGCAAACCGGGCCTTGGTATCAAAAAGGTTAAGAAATACAGGTTTAGATCTATCTTTTTTACTTCAGTTCTCTCCTATAAGGTTCTAAAACAAGTCAGATAGGACAGGATTTAATTGTTTGCCTTCTTTCAATTAATATAGCTGATTGGGTGATGGAACCTCCACTTAATTAGTCAGTAGTATCAGGGCAATGAAAAAGGATCAGATCTTTTAGGAAACCTATGTCTGTTCATCTTCTCAGCTTGGTTATTGAGAGTACTTTGCTTAAGACAGGCAGAATAATGATATTTACACTCTGTCGCAGTCTACAGGGTCATCATCATACAAAGTATAGCCGTTTTGGCTGATATTTTAACATAATGTTGGACTAGAGCCATTTTGCATTTATATATCAAAATACTAGCAGCTGCTGTTCTGCATAGTGCTCACAGAAGTATTTGGCTCCTGATAAAAAGTATTTGTCTCAGAATAGAATCATGAAGCAGAATTCAGGATTTCTTGAAGGAGATTAACTTTTGGTTATATTGTATTCAGGGCACTTTCTGTGAATTAGCCAGCCACCTAAATACAGATACTAAATATTATGTGTTGTTTGTATTATGGCACTGCACAAATCGAAAGCGATTCTATTTCCTCTGATGCGTAAGGTTCATTTAATTCAGAAACCTTGATAATAGTGCAAGTCACTTAACCTTGATGTACCTCGGTAACCTGACTATAAATCCTACTTCTCAAGGGCATTGTGAGGTTTATCATAATTAATCATTTTCATTATTACACCATTTTAAATCCTCAGATTAAAGTACTATGGCTCAAGATTTCAAAGGTGTCCATTTATTTTGAGCACCTCCTTTATGGTGCACATCTTAATACCTAGGTTTCTTAAATTGGGCATACAAAAATGGAGACATCCAGAAGTAGTTCACACTTTCGAAAATTTGTGCCTATATATGTGCAACTTTTAATATAATCCCACAAACAATTTAAAAGAATATAATATTAGGTAAGTATGGCATCCTCCCACCCATATAAACCCTAAAAAGAAAGGAAAATGGAAATACCAACTTATGCCAACTTATCTTAACTGTAGCCTAATGCTCACATAGCACAGTTTTCATTGATAATCTTATCAACGTTAACAAATATTCAGGGTTGACAAGTTTAGTGTGTGATATGTTGTGTGTTTGTTGGGGAAGCAGAAGGTCACAGTTCAGGTGTTGTGTTATACTGTGAGGAAGATTAATGTTTTGTGTGTATGTTTAGTGTGTTTCTTTATCACTTAGAGGCAAAAGAAAGTTCCTTGAGATGGTATGGAATATGTCAGTGGAAATTTGCTGTAGGGGGTGGTTAATGGGTGTCCTATAACTTGGGCATTTACTTGCTTTTTAGGGTTCACATTGTGGATGAGATGTCACACTTAACCAAACTTAATCCCTTTTCAATTATGTTTTTGTTTATGGAGTTTCTAGGGCTTTTAATAGAGAATGTGTAGGAGGGTTTTGTAGGGGCATGAAAAGAGGAACAGGCCAGGGATGCCCACTCAACTTCCCTTGTGGGAATAAATGTGAAGATATAAAAAGTGTGGGAATGTTTGAGGTTTGGGGAAGGACAGATTCTGGACGGAAGCAGCGAAAGGGGATAATTTGTGTTTAGGAGAATGCCCAGCCGTTCCATCTGTACCCTCCCTAACTCCAGCACACTAGTGCCTGAATTCTTAGAATCATAGAGCCTTTCAAATGCCACATCTTCTCCACCCGGCTGGCCATAGCTATTCAGAGAGGAAGAGGTGCACCTCAGCATTGGAATGCATAACTTTTCTCCTGGGGAACCCCAGATGCTGATCCCTGACTGAGCTGAAGTTTGTGGCATAAATTATCTACTCACAGCTTCCTAACCATAAAGTATAGCAGACAGTCCTCATCCCTGGGAGTAGCCTGTAGCTTCAGTCCCAATGGAAATAAGTGTCCAGAGATAACCATCTTGACTTTGGACAGCTTCACTTTCGCATGATAAACAGAACTCTTAAGTATATTCATTTCAGCTGACTCAACTTTCCTGTTGCATGTAGCAGGAGAAGAAGAGATCCCTATCCAAATGCCTTTTAGCTTGAAGGTGTACTGAGCTGGAAGGAAGCTGGACTATCATGGAAATCAAATCTCACCATCTCCACTCACTGCTGTTTAAACTTGTGTATACTTATAACTGAACAGTGCCTCACACCACTACCGTAGCAGGCAGTCAGGTATCAGCCATTCTATTTTAAGGAAACAGAGGCAGGAAAGAATCCACTAATTGTCCTTCATGTGGGAATAAATGACACAGCTAGATTCTTGCTGGAACGCATCAAGGGAGACTATTCCAGGCTGGGAAAGACACTTAAAGAAATGGAGTCTCAGGTAATCTTCAGTGGGATTCTACCTGTTCTTAGAGTAGGGGAGCAAAGGTGAGACAAGATTATAGTGATCAACAGATGGCTCAGGCAGTGGTACCATAAGGAGGGCTTAAGGATATTCGACCACTAGGAGACATTAATGGACAGAGGACTGTTCTCATGGGATTGACTCCACCTGAGTAGGGAGGGAAATAGACTTCTGGGATGGAGGTTGCACAACTGATTAAGAGGCATTAAACTAGGAACTCAGGGGAGATGGTTGGGAGATACTCATGTAATCTCCACACCTGATTCTAAGATTGAGAGGGAGGAAAATCAAAGAGAGGATTCCGCAATGAAGAAAGGAACAGCAGTGGGTAGGAGAATGGACATTAAGAGGAAAGATAGTGCCAAAATCAATTAAGCTAATAGTCAGGCAATACTGGCAGTAGAATGACTAACTGATCTGGTTAAGAATCTGGGAAAAGCCAAGCAAAAACAACTAAGATGTTTGTACACCAATGCAAGGAGCCTGGGTAACAAAGTGGAGGATCTAGAACTACTGGTGCAGGAAGTGAAACCAGATATTATAGGGATAACAGAAACATGGTGGAATGGTAGTCATGACTGGAGTACAAGTACTAAAGGGTATGCACTGTTCAGGAAAGACAGAAATAAAGGTAAAGGTGGTGGATGAGCATTGTGGGTTAATGATGAGGTAGACTGTAAAGAAATTAGAAGTGATGGAATGGATAAAACAGAGTCTGCTTGGGTCAAATTCACTTTGGGGAAGAAAGTTAGCAGAGGCTCCCTGGGGATAGTGCTTGGGGTATGCTACATACTCCAGAATCGGTTTTGGGTATGGATAGAGACCTATTGACTGTTTTAATGAAATGAAAACTACTGGGAATTGTGTGATTATGGGAGATTTTAACTTCCCAGATATAGATTGGAGGACAAATTCTACTACTAGCAGTAGTGCTCAGATTTTTCCTTGTGTGATAGCTGACAGATTTCTTCACCAAATAGTTGCTGAACCTACAAGAGGTGATGCCATTTTAGATTTAATATTGTAAGTAGTGAGGACCCCATAGAAGAATGGGTTGCAGGAGACAACCTTGGTTTAAGTGATCATGAGCTAATTAATTTAAAACTAAATGGAAGAATAAACAAAAATAGATCTGCAACTAGGATCCTTGATTTCAAAAGGGAAAACTTAAAAAAATTAAAGGAATTGGTTAGGGAAGTGGACTGGACTGAAGAACTCAAGGATCTGACTGTGGACAATGCTTGGAATTACTTTGAGTCAAAGTGGCACAAGCTATCTGAAGCCTGCATCACAAACAAGGGGGGGAAATTCATAGATAAGGGTTGCAGACCAAGCTGGATGAGCAAATATCTCAGTCAGATTATTAAGAGAAAGCAGAGAGTCTACAAGGAATGGAGGATGGAATGGATTAGCATGGAAAGCTACATCTTGGAGGTCAGAAAGTGGAGGGGAAAAGTGAGAACTGTCAAAAGCCAAGCGGAGTTAGAATGACCAGATGGGATGAAGAAAATATCAAGACACATGTAGGGGGGAGTCCCGCCGGCGGAGCAAAAAAAACAGGAGTGCGAAATATCGGGACAAATTGCATCCCAACCAAACATCGGTCGGGACATGGGACAAATGCCTAAATATCAGGACAGTCCTGATTTTATCAGTATGTCTGGTCACTCTAAGCGGAGTTGGACCTCACAAGGGAAATTAAAACTAATAGTAAAAGGTTCTATAACCATATACATTAAAAGAAAACGAGGAAAGAAGTAGTGGGACCGCTAAGCACTGAGGATGAGGTGGAGATTAAAGATAATCAAGGCATGGCCCCACACCTAAACAAATACTTTGCTTCCATTTTTAATAAGGGCAATGAGGAGCTTAGGGATAGTGGCAGGGTGGCTAATGGAAATGAGGATCAGAACATAAAAATTACCACATCTGAAGTGAAAGTCCAACTCAAACACCTAATGGGAGTAAATCGGGGGGCCTGATAATCTCCATCCAAGAATATTAAAATAATTGGCACATGAAATTGCAAGCCCTGTGACTGGAGGATTGCTAATATAGTACCTATTTTTTAGAAAGGGAGAAAAAGTGATCCAGACAACTTTTAGTTTAACTGTTAGTTTAACCTCAATTGTACGCAAGGTCTCAGAACAAATTTTAAAAGAGAAAGTAGCTAAGGGCATAGAAGTAAACAGTAATTGAGATAAAATACAACATGGTTTTACAAAAGGTAGATCCTGACAGACCAACCTGATCTCTTTCTGTAGAAGATAGATGGGTTTTTTTAGACAAAGGAAACGTGGTAGATTTAATCTACCCAGATTTCAGTAAGGCATTTGATACAATTCCAAATGGGAAATTATTAAATTGGAGAAGATGGGGATTTATATGAGAATTGAACGGTGGTTGAAGTGGAGACTACAATGAGTCATTTTGAAAAGGTGAACTGTCAGGCTGGAGAGAAGTTACTAGTGCAGTCCTTCAGGGATCAGTCTTAGGACCATCTTTTTTAAAATTTTTCTTAATGATCTAGGCACAAAAAAAGCGGGAGTGTACAGATGACACAAAGTTGGGAGGTATTGCCAATATGTACGACAACCGGAATATCATACAAGAAGATCTGGATGACCTTGAAAACTGGAGTAACAGAAAAGGGATGACATTTAATAGCGCAGAGTGCAAGGTCGTGCACTTAGGGACTAACAACAAGAATTTTTGCCATAAGCTGGGGATGTATCAGTTGGAAGCGACAGAAAAGGAGAAAGTTCTGCATGTACTGGTCGATCACAGGATGACTATGAGACACCAATGTAATGTGCCTGTGAAAAAGGCTAATGCGATTCGAGTATGCATCAGGCAAGGTATTTCCAATAGAAATAGGGAAGTGTTAGTACCATTATACAAGGCACTGGTGAGACCTCATCTGGAATAGTTGGAGCAGGTCTGGTCTCCCATGTTTAAGAAAGATGAATTCAAATTGGAACAGGTGCAAAGAAGAGATACTAGGATGATCCAAGAAATGGAAAACCTAATTTATGGGAGTAGCCTCAAAGAGCTTGGTTTGTTTAGCCTAACCAAATGAAGACTGAGGGGAGATATGATTGCTCTCTATAAATACATCAGAGGGATAAATACCAGGGAGGGAGAGGAGTTATGTAAGCTAAGCACCAATGCTGACACAAGAAATGGATATGAACTGGACACAAACAAGTTTAGGCTTGAAATTAGACAAAGGTTTCTAACCATCAGAGGAGTGAAGTTCTGGAACAGCCTTCCAAGGGGAGGAGTGAGGCCAAAAAATCTAACTGGCTTCAAGACTGAGCTTAATAAGTTAATGGATGGGATGGGATGATGAGACTGCCTACAATGGCATATAACCAGTCTGGGACCACTAGTAGCAAATATCCCCAGTAGCTGGTTATGAGAACCAGATGGAGAGGGCTCTGAGTTATAAAGAATTGTTTCCTGTCATCTTGTTGTTAGCTATGGCTGAAATGCTCAGTGTCCAACTGATCACCATATTTGGGGTCAGGAAGGAATTTCCCCTCAGGTCAGATTGGCAGAGACGGTGCGGGGGTTTTGCCTTCCTCTGCAGCATGGGGCACAGGTCACATGCAGGTTTAAACTAGTGGAAATGGTGGATTCTCTGTAACTTGAAGTCTTTAAATCATGATTTGAGGAATTCAGTAACTCAGACAAAGGCTAAGGGTCTATTAGAGGAGGGAGTGGGTGAGGTTCTGTGGCCTACAATGTGCAGGAGGTCAGACTAGATGTTCATGATGGTCCCTTCTGCCCTGAAAGTCTATGAGTCTATGAGTACAAAAGAGACAAGATAGGTGAGGTAATATCTTTTATTGGAGCAACTTCTGCTGGTGGAAGGGACAAGCTTTTGATCTTCAGAAATCTCTTCCTCGGGAAGATCAAAAGCTTGTCCCTTCCATAATAGGAAATTGGTTCAATAAAAGATATTACCTTCACATACCTTCTCTCTCTCCAGGATGGATTGATTTAAATCAATATAATTTAAATCAGCTACTTAAATCATGATTTATATCACCAAATGGAAAGCCTTGATTTAAATAATTGATTTTAATCAACTTTTTCATTTGTACTCGTTATTTTCTAAAGAAAGGTGCAGTCTTATTGGCTGATATAATCATTAACATTAGGGCATCGATTAATTGCCGTTAACGTACGTGATTAACTGAAAAAAATTAATTGCAATTAAAAAAAATAATCACAATTAATCATAGTTTTAATCGCACTGTTAAACAGTCGAATACCAATTCAAATTTATTAAATATTTTGGATGTTTTTCTACATTTTCATATATATTGTATTATGTGTTCTAATTGAAATCAAAGTGTATATTATTTTTATTATAAATATTTGCAGCGTAAAAATGATAAACAAAAGAAATAATATTTTTCAGTTCACCTCATACAAGTACTGTAGTGCAATCTCTTTGCCATGAAAGTGCAACTTACAAATGTAGATTATTTTTGTTACATAACTGCACTCAAAAACAAAACAATGTAAAACTTCAGAGCCTACAAGTCTACTCAGTCCTACTTCTTGTTCACCAATCGCTAAGACAAACAAGTTTGTTTACATTTACAGGAGATAATGCTGCCCTCTTCTTATTTACAAGGTCACCAGAAAGTAGGAACAGGTATTTGCATGGTATTTTTGTAGCTGGCATTGCAAGGTATTTATGTGCCAGATATGCATGCATATGCCCCTTCATGCATTGGCCACCATTCCAGAGGACGTTTCCATGCTGAAGACGCTCATTAAAATATAATGCATTAATTAAATTTATGACTGAACTCCTTGGGGGAGAATTGTATGTCCCCTGCTCTGTTTTACCTACAGTCTGCCATATATTTCACGTTATAGCAGTATCAGATCATGACCCAGCACATTGTTCATTTTAAGAACATTTCACTGCAGATTTCACAAAACGCAAAAAAGGTACCAATGTGAGATTTCTAAAGATAGCTACCGCCCTTGACCCAAGTTTTAAGAATTTGAAATGCCTTCCAAAGTCTGAGAGGGACGAGGTGTGGAGCATGCTTTCAGAAGTCTTAAAAGAGCAACACTCCGATGCAGAAACTACAGAACCCGAACCACCAAAAAAGAAAATCAACCTTCTGCTGGTGACATCTAACTCAGAAAACAAAAATGAATATTCGTTGGTCCGCGTTGCTTTGGATTGTTATAAAAAACAACCCATCATCAGCATGGATGCATGTCCCCTGGAATGGTGGTTGAAGCATGAAGGGACATATGAATCTTTAACGCATCTGGCACATAACTATCTTGCGACACCATCCACAATAGTGCCATGCAAATGCTGTTCTTGTTTTCAGGTGACATTGTAAGCGAGAAGCGGGCAGCATTATCTCCTGCAAATGTAAACAAACTTGTTTGTCTTAGCGATTGGCTGAACAAGAAGTAGGACTGAGTGGACATGCACACGCTAAAAATTTTTGAATGCAATTTTTTTGTACATAATTCTACATTTGTAAGTTCAACTTTCATGAAAAAGAGATTGCACTACAGTACTTCTATTAGGTGAATTGAAAAATATTATTTCTTTTGTTTTTTTCCAGTGCAAATACTTGTAATAAAAAATAAATATAAAGTGAGCACTGCACACTTTTTATTCTGTATTGTAATTGAAATCAATATGTTTGAAAATGTAGAAAACATTAAAGAATATTTAAATAAATGGTATTCTATTATTGTTTAACAGTGTGATTAATCGTGATTAATTTTTTAAATCACGCAATTAATCAAGATTAATATTTTTAATCGCTTGACAGCCCTAATTAAAACATGTTGATGTACAACTAAATAGACACTTTACACTAGATTTGGTACATCTTTTTGCTACCTGGGAGGGTACTCTATAACTATATACATTTATTTAAGCAATTATATAGCTGAATATTTTCTGTCTTATTAATTGTATAATTTTAATGTGTTAGAAACTGAGGAATGATAAATTTCTTATTTACTAGATAATTAGCTTTTTGCTTCTGATTTTTGTCAAGCTCCATTAGGATGGTAACTGGAATTTAATTAAACACAACAGCATATAAAAGTATTTTTATCAAACAAAACATCCTTAAATGTTTTGGATACATAAACTTCTCTTATCAAAACATGTTTCATATTTACAACTATATGATTTTGTAAAGGTATGGAGGGATCAACTGTAATCAACTGATTATTTCGTGTCAACCTGGGAATATTTTCAAATATTCCTAAATGATAGTAACTGGAGCCTAAATTCCTACTCACCTAAGTCCCCTGAAAATGAGAACAGTCTCCTAAGTCACTTAGGCAGTCCTTCAGACTTTTAAAACTAGTAGATCTCATCCCTGATCTCCTCATTTTTACTCATAGACTGGAAGAGAAAAACAAGTTTTCCTGCTTTTCAACTCCCAATCATTTTCTCAATTTTGAATGAATTAGTGCAAATGAAGAAAATATTCTGTCTATGCCTGCAACAGAGGCTATTGCTGTCAAAAGCTGATTTAGCACATCAACAAACTCTGGTCCCAGGTGCTTAGCTTGTGACTTTCACCAGTTCCGTGGTATGACTTTAAACATCATCAGCAAACATGTACTGCTTGAATGGGTCACTTCCAGCCCTGAAATTTATTGTGGTTGGCATGATTGATGGGTGGTTATTAGATGCCTATACCATAGCAGTATCTTCTTCAGCAATTAGGCATCTACGCTCATACTTTGGGCTGAGAATATTTGGCAAGAAAGTGAGGTGGAGTAAGTGCTTTCTCCATCTGCTTCTTTACTGCCTGCAATTTTTCTTTATTGTTGAGTATTACTTTCTTCAATATCTATTGAGTTCTTTGCAATTTCAGCTGCATAAGAAATATAGTAGCAAACTTTCTGCAGTTTGTACAGTGCTATGGAAATAGATTTCAGTATATTCAGAAGATCTTCTCCATTTCTCTTTAGTCTGATGTTGACTACTTTGGCTATGATAGTTTCATCTATTTTGTCACAATTTTCTTCACAAATTTTCATCAGAATAGGCCAGTTCTTAATAAACAGTGAAACACAGAATTCCACTGCACATCTTGGGGGATAATTAGTTGGGATTCCCCTGCTCTCGTCAGTGAAGCTTTAGCAAAATTGTTGTTATGAAATTATTTTGCGATTTCAACAACATTTCCCTTTATTCCTGAAGTTGTACTTATTAAGTCTTTGACTAAAAGATGCATCCAGTGATGAGCTGGAGCCGGTTCCCACCAGTTCGCGGGAACCAGTTGTTAAATTTAGAAGCCCTTTCAGAACCGGTTGTCCCACACGGGACAACTGGTTCCAAAAGAGCTTTTAAATTTAACAACCCGTAAAGCTCCAGCAGCTCCCCGCCCCACCCCCAGCCCCAGCTCACCTCTGCCTCCTCCCCTGTACGCGGGAAGCCTGGAAGGGCTGAGAAGGGCAGTTTTGCGCAGGTGAGTGGGGGTGGGAGCGAGGAGGGCTCTGAGGAGGGATGGCACGGCCCAGCTCCCTGGCCTCGGCCGGGCGGCGCACCCCGGTCCCAGCTCTGGCTTCAGTCCTGGCCGGGTGGTGTGGCCTGGCTCCGGCCCCGGCAGCGTGGCACGGCCTGGCCCCAGCCGGGTGCCCCAGCCCCGGCTCCTGCTGGGCAGCGCAGCTCAGTCCCAGCCTGGCTCCGGCAGTGCGCCCTGGCCCCGGCTCTGGCTTCGGTCCCAGCCGGGTGGTGTGGCCCAGCTCCGGCTGGCCGCCCTGGCCCCAGCTCCTGCCGGGCAGCATGGCTCAGTCCCGGCCCGGCTCCAGTGGTTCGGTGCAGCTCCGGCGGCTTGGTCCACCTCTGGCCCCGGCCCCAGCCAGATGCCCCAGCTCGGTGGTGCGCCCCGGCCCCGGTCCCAACTGGGCAGCGTGCCCCAGTCCTGGCCCTGACTCCAGCTGGCCGGGCAGCATGGCTCTGGCCCGGCCCTGACTCTAGCCGGGCACCCCCAGCCGAGCAGCCCCGGCTGAGCGGCTCCGGCCTCGCCCAGCACCCCCGGCCCGGCCTCCAGCATGGTAAGGGGGCAGGGAGCAGGGAGGTGGTGTTTGGAAGAGGGCAGGGGAGGTGGATAGGGGTTGGGGCAGATAGGGGTCGGGGCGGTCAGAGGGCAGGGAACAGGAGGATTGAATGGGGGCAGGAGTCCAGGGGGGCCATCAGGACTGAGAGGAGGGATTGAATGGGGTGGCAGGGGGCAGTCAGGGGACAGGGAAGGGGGTGGATGGGGCAAGGGTCCTGGGGGGGTGGCATCAAGGAACATGGGGGGTTGGATGGGGCAGGAGTCCTGGAGGGTGGGGGGGAGCCACAACCCCCTCGTGGGGTGAGGAAGAGGGAACCGGTTGTTAATTTTTTGGCAGCTCATCACTGGATGCATCTCATGAGTACTGCACCCATATAAGTTTCAGGTTCCCTTCATTATCTTCTTCTAGATTTCTTCTCATCTTTGCGATATTTGCAGTATTGTCTGTGACAAAGCTGCTTAACATTTGAATTTTTGTTCACAGTTTGTAATAGTACTGCCACATCTTTTAAGTATTCTGCTGTATGAGCATTTCCTGATGTAACAATTGTTTCTGTAAAATAGACAACCCCATCTTCTGTTGTCACACAAGCATACATTGCTGGATCATTGTGTACACTGTGTACATTGCTCCAGCCATTAAGACTCGGATTAATGAATTTCCCATCAATGGTTTTTGCACACTGTTGGATTTCCTTCTTGTATACTGTATCCAGCAACCTCCCAGCACTGTCTGCTCTGTCTGGTGGAGAGTAGCCTAGTTGTAAGGATTGAACTATATCAAGTAAATGTTTGTTCTGAACAAGACAAAAGGGAGAATTTGTTGCATAAATGAATTTAGCAATCTTTTCATCTATGGAGTCTTGCTGGAATTCGCTGGTTCTGGTTATGAACTCATTCACGTATTTACTGGGTGATGAAAAAAGTCATCATACAGCTAATTTACCGTCTGATGTACGTTTAGTTGCAGCACAGGTGGTGGTACCAGCAAGTGACTCTGAAATTGTAGACATTGCAGAAGATGGACGTTCATAACCCCCCTTATGTCTAAGCTGGACCCTGAAACAAATTGGTAAAAAAAAAAAAGAGGTCACTCTCACTCACTGAGTATTATTCAGCTTTAAAAAATAAGATTGAAAAGGAAAGAGTCCTCCTGCTACACCTATTTGTAGCACTGGTTATGTGAGATAATTTACTGTAAACCCAGTTTTATCAGAAAACTAATTAATAAATCACAAAGATGATCTAAATATATCCTTAAGCCCTTAAACCTCAAACCCTTATCAGTAATAATATGCCTAACAACTTGATTAAAAATGTTTTTGAACGTTAAAATTCATAAATGCCTATTAAAACTTTACTTTTAAATGAGAAATCTTTACCTAGGATGTTTGATTATATCGAGCAATAAAAAAAATCATTTCAGAAATGCAGTTGTAACAGTAACAATGTAGTTGATAAGTACTCCCATGACAAATTAACATACCAGTTGTATTTCAAGCACAAACATTTTGAAATTCATAATAAGTAACAGGGCTGCCCAGGGGGGACAAGTGGGGCAACTGAGAAATGAAGGAATTTTTGTTTGTTTGTATCTCTGTGTACACACACAAGGAGACATGGCAAAGCCATTTACTGGAAGTGCCCAGAATGATCCAAAATCAAGGGCTGGTAGTTACTGTGCAGGTCAGTGTTTTTTCATGATCTGAAGAGTAAGTTCCATGGTCATAAATATGTATAATTTTTGACAGAACAAGGAGTAATGGTCTCAAGTTGCAGAGGAGGAGGTTTAGGTTGGACATTAGGAAAAACTTTTTCACTAGTAGGGTGGTGAAGAACTGGAATGGGTTACCTAGGGAGGTGGTGGAATCTCCTTCCTTAGAGGTTTTTAAGGTCAGGCTTGACAAAGCCCTGGCTGGGATGATTTAGTTGGGTTTGGTCCTGCTTTGAGCAGGGGGTTGGACTAGATGACCTCCTGAGGTCCCTTACAACCCTGATATTCTATGATTATATGATAATTTGACAACTGAGCCAATCAGAGCTCAAGCAGGGAGAAGCTATAAAATAGGGGATGATCCTGATGAGATCATGTAGATGGCATATCCTGGAGTAAGAAGCTGGGTCCCAATGCCTGTGATGACTTTGCCACTTTCTTGCACCTAGTAGTACAGCCTTTGAGTTCCTCTCTACAACAAGACCTTAATACAGTATATGACCTATTGTGCCATTTTTAAAAAGCATGACCTGAAAAGTTAGATGATTTTCCCCTTGTTCTTTCTTTATATAGCAAAGCAGCCCTTGATGCAAAGTTTTTGATGGAGGCTCATGGATTCAGCATATTTCTTTTTTATTTAAACATTTTCAGAGATTATAATAAGTTTAGGCCTTAACATATTTTGTATTAAATTCAGATTAAATTTTATTTTTAAAAAGAAAAAGGTATTGTAATTTAAATAACAAAAACAATAACAAATCTTATTAATTTTTTTAAAATCTGATTTTATTTTTATTGTTATCTACCCTGTTTCCCTCATATCCTTGGACCAATATGACTACAACACCACCAGAAACAACAACAGGTAGTACTAGGTCATTTCTAGTAGAGCAGGAATCCGGGACTCTTACAGGGCAGATGCCACTCCCCTCCCAGAGCTAGTGGTAGAATGCAGAAGTCCTGATTTCCAATATTCTACTGCTGTTTAGCAAATAGTTGTGTAACTCCCTGGGAATGTGTGTGTTTTACTTCCTGCTCTAATGGCTCTTCCACAGAGGCCTATTCTAAACTAGAAAAATAGGTGGTGAGTTTGTAAACACATTTAAAAACATTTAAATTAACACTGTTTAAGCACCACTTTCATAGACAGAGGAAATGTGTTATGTTGTCATGATCAACCTCCTAAAGTCCAGAGTTCAAATCCTGCTGAAGATCCTTGTAGGAGGTTCTTATGACTGCACATGATGGAATTCCTGTTTTGTGTGTCATCTTTAAAAAATAAATCAATAGTTTGTTTAATTTACACAGTGAGAAAATTTACAGCGGGCATGAATAGCTTCAACTCCACTGGTCAGCTTCAGTCCCACTGTAAATTAAGGGAAATAGCTGCCATTTTGAGTAAGTGAAAATTGTGAATATAGTGGAAAAACAAACAAAAAAAAAGGTTGCTAATAATTGTGCTTAATTACAACCTAATTTTTTCAAATGTACGTTCAAAGGTAGCTGACAGTGAGTTTTCAGAAAATTGAAAATGTTAATAACAATAGATCAGCTATTTATTATTAGCAAAAAGATTACGGAAAAGAGTCACACTGGAGAACATTTTCTTAAAGTTTCTATATTTAAATTATTTTTAACTTATAAATTATGTAAGAATTAGTTGAAAATCACCCCAAAATTCATTTTTTACCCACAGTTTATGTGGTGTGTCTTAGGAGAAGATATACACCTCTACTTCGATATAACGCTGTCCTTGGGAGCCAAAAAATCTTACCACGTTATAGGTGAAACCGTGTTATACTGAACTTGCTTTGATCTACTGGAGTGTGCAGCCCCCAGAGCACTGCTTTACCATGTTATATCCAAATTCGTGTTATATCGGGTGGCATTATATCGAGGTAGCAGTGTAGTGTATTTTTCATGTAAAACAAGAAGCTGAATCCTTACTTTAAGTGGACAAACAGAACCCAATCTTATTATCAGATATACTATCATGCCCCTGTGTTAGGGATGAGCAAAAAATGGAATTTCCATCATGCAGGAAATTCAGATACTTCAATGTTTGTTTTTATCCCAAATCAGAATAAAAATGTTAAAAATCTAAATTTTTCCCATTATGAAAGGTTCTGAAAATTTTCAGTTTGGAAATATCAGAAATGTTTTGTTTCCACACTTGCAATCAAAATGAAACATTTTGACATCCCTGAATTGAAACATTTTTTCAGTGTGTTGAACTGAATCAAAATGTCTACTTTTGAGTCAGTTTGATATTGAACTGCATCTGCCAATGGTGCCAAAATACCTCATTGGACATGCTGATTGACCTCATTTTCCCCAATGCATTAGGTTCCCTGACCAGACTACATCTCCCATGATGCACCCATAACCATGTGACTCCCTATGATTCACTGCTCAGTACGTCAGAATTGAGAGGCTGGTGTATTGTGGGAGATGTAGTCTGGCCCTGATTTACAGAGGAGAATATGGGCTTAAGATGCCTGAACTACAACTTCCATGAGGCACTACAGCAGTCTGATGAGGTTTAATGTTGAACTGTCTCAAAACTAAATTTGTGGGTTCAGTTTCACAAACTGAAATGTTTCTGTTTGGGTTGAATAGACTTGAAGCAAAATATTTAATTTCAATTTTTCCCCCCAAAATGGAAGTATCTGGGGAAAATCTAAATTTTCCCATGGAACATATAATTTTGAAGACACCATGTAACACTGACACAGGCTGGTTGTCAGCGGGCAGAACTGAACCTGGGAACTTCTGGAACTAAGTACATGAGCCTCTACTGCATAAGCTTAAGCTGTAGCAGACTCATTAATCACTGAGTGGTCTTGGTGCCACTAGAGGAGACAGAGCATCACACACAGGAGGTGTGTGGGTTACAACTTCTTTCCTGTTCAAAAATCATTGATATGAAAAAATTCCCAAAAAGGTCTACTCCATATTAAAACTAAAATTATACAATGTTTGTAGTTAAATTGTACAGTATTATGTCTATACATGAAATTAAATACAAATTTCCATTATAAAACTATTTTCCCTTGCTCATAATGATCTGAAAATGTGTCCATTCAAGCTAAAAATTTCCATTTTTGCTCTCACCACAAAAGTTATAGTAGAGGGATTTTTACTTTTTGAAAGCTTGAGGAAATCTTTCCACCTGTTACTAAGTGGAAAAATACATAAATCCAGATGCTCTGGCATGGCTGAGATCTGCTCAATTCCCTGATTCTCTTTCTGGTTCTGCATTGGCCATAACTTTAACAGTTTGGGGCAGCAAGTGACTGTGCCAAGGAAACAGTGTGCAAGCTAGGGATAGCCTGAGCATAGCACACTTTAGCCACACTACCTCCCCAGGACACTCCCTTTGCTGTGGCTAGGGGATGCCATCATCGCTATAACTGTAGGGGACTCCCTTGAGCCAAGAGAATCCACAGCTGGTGAGATGCAGCCAGTTTCCACTCCTTTTCTGCTTCCTGAGCAACGCAATGAGTGGGCCAGATACTCTGGCCCATATGCCTCTTTTACAAAGTAAATGCTATGGGTAAATATTTGCATTCTCACATCCTGAAGAAAATTGTTTTGGGAGGGGAAAGTGGTCCATTAGTGATGTTAAATAGCTTCCTTTCAAATGCTTGACTTCCTGGCTCAGCTTGTCTACTAGTAAAGCTCCATTCCACTTATCTTGTTTGGGATTTAAAAAGTAATTTATACACATCTGTAACTCAGTTTTTCCTATAATTTTGCTAAGTAGTTATTTGCTAAGAATTTAGTTTCCTAACGAAGCCTTGACCCTTACATGACATTGTATACTTTGTGCCTGACCTGACAACATCTACTTACTGTTAGGCTGCTGCTGGGACAATTTGCATTAAGGATGTTGCAAATATCTCGCTGCAACACACACAGAATCCAAAAATAAAAATCCCCACATTCCTGTCATCCTCAAGGACAAAAGAAAATCATAGGCATGAAAGAGCTGCCATTCCTGCTGTTCTAGGGTTTCTAAGTGATCTTTGCTGCACTGCACAATTTTCTGAAAACTGTAAGCTTTTATTTAAAAAAAATCTGTCCTTTTCTGTTGGAATGATTTGACTGTCATAGTATGAACCTGTGTGCTGCTGCCCTGTTAACCTAGCCCTGAAGAAAACGGTCTCCTTGCAAATAAATAAATAAATAAAATAAAAACCACAGCAAAGGTCTGAACATAACACTTATCCAAAGTTATCTGTGAACTTCAAACTTCTTAGCCATCATGGACTGTTTAATTGCTTATATTTATTTCTCAAGCAGTAATTTTGTTGGTTAGTTTTTCATTTTGTTTTTCTTTAAAAAGCAAACAAGAAAAGTGAATATTAATACATTAAGGTCACAATTTTAAATGCACTAAAGCCAGAAAATGGAAAAAAGTATTATATCAAAATTAACTGCACATCACATTGTATATATTTAGGTAGGTATCTATCAGTCTGCAATCTGAAATATGTGCTAAGTGGCAGAGTTAATGTTACTACTAGGAGAACTTTAATGCTCTCATTTCATCATTTCCTAACCTTTTTGCATTTAAATTTTTAACCTTACTTTACAATGATATTTTATTTTGGTAATGTGTGTAAATATAAATATTTTTTCTCTGTGTGTGTGTGTTTCAAATCTATCAAGGCACATCCTGATCCCTCACTTCACTTCCTTCCCTCCTTACTCCATGTCCCTTTTTCTTTAAGGATTAAGGAAACGTGGGACTTACTCTTCAAAGTCTCTCTTTTAAAGTATGTAGAACTTGTCATCACTGGCTAACCAGCTCTGCCTCTATTAAAAATCTCACATAGGAAGATTTATCATTTTGAGTTTGTGGGTTTTAGTCACAGAAACTAAGAGAAGGTACCTTACAGCTCTCACAATAGGATCATGAATTTCACAACTTCAGATCTTTTAAAAGAGTTTCTCGTGATTTTTTGTTGTCCAGCAGCACTCAGTTAAGGTGTCTGCTGTTTCCCTGCCTCCTTCAACTTCCTGCCCTAACCAGTTGATCACACAGTAACCCCCCATTACATATTTTACAAAGAGTGGGGAGACTGCATTTTTAATCATAACAATAATAGTACATGGGACTTATACACCACCTCTCATCTGAAGATTTAAAAGTGTTTTAAAACATTAATTCATTAAACTTCAGTACCTGTCAGATATGTATTATAGCCATTTTACAGTTGTGTAACCTGAGGAACAAGGAGGTTAAAGTCCACATTTTGCCTTGGCCAGTGCTGCAAGGTGGAATAAAAACACTGGGAGATAATTCTGTGTTCCATGAATCCTACCAGCCAGGATTTCATGGTGTGGGCTGGGGTATGTGTGGTGGAGCACACTTGCTGCTGACAAAGTGTGTTGCCAGTTAGGGTGTGCTGCCATCTGGAACTTATGCGCTGCATAGATTCGTAGACTGGAAGGTCAGAAGGGACAATTAGCTCATCTAGTCTGACATCCTGTTTATCACTGGCCCTTCAATACCGCTCACTTACCCCTTCATTGAGCCCAGTAACTTTTGTTTGACTGTCACGTCAAACCAACCTGATAGCTTTCTTTGACAGGGTGACAAGGCTTGCGGATGGGGGGGAAGCAGTAGACATGGTAAATCTTGACCTTAGAAGGCTTTTGATACTGTCTCGCATGACCGTCTCATAAACAAACTAGGGAAATACAACCTAGATGGAGCTACTATAAGGTGGGTGCATAGCTGGTTGGAAAAACCTTCCCAGAGAGTAATCATCAATGGTTCACAGTCAAGGTGGAAGGGCATAATGAGTGGGGTCCCGCAGGGATTGGATTCAGTTCTGTTCAATATCTTCAGTGATTTAGATAATGGCATAATGAGTACATTTATAAAGTTTGTGGATGACACCAAGCTGGGAGGGGTTGCAAGTACTTTGGAAGATAGGATTAAAATTCAAAATAATCTGGACAAACTGGAGGAATGGTCTGAAGTATATAGGATGAAATTCAATAAGGAGAAAGGAAGGAACAATCAGTTGCACACATACAAAATGGGAAATGATTGCCTAGGAAGGAGTGCTGCAGAAATGGATCTGGGGGGTCATAGTGGATCACAAGCTAAATATGAATCAATAATGTAACACTGTTGGAAAAAAAGAAAACACCATTCTGGAATGTATTCACAGTAGTGTTGTAAGCAAGACACAAGAAGCAATTCTTCCACTCTACTCTATGCTGATTAGGCTTCAACTGGAGAATTGTGTACAGTTCTGGGCTCTATATTTCAGGAAAGATGTGGGCAAATTGGAGAAAGTCCAGAGAAGAGCAACAAAAATTATTAAAGGCCTAGAAAACATGACCCATGAGGGAAGATTATAAAAAATGGGTTTGTTTAGTCTGGAAAAGAGAAGACTAAGAGGGGACAGGATAACAGTTTTCAAGTACATAAAAGGATGTTACAAGGAAGAGGGAGAAAAATTGTTCTCGTTAACCTCTGAGGATAGAACAAGAAGCAACGGGCTTAAATTATAGCAAGGGCAGTTTAGGTTGGACATTAGGAAAAACTTCCTGTCATCACTGGAATAAATTGCCTATGGAGTTTGTGGAATCTCCATCCTTTAGAGACTTTTAAGAGCAGGTTAGACCAACACTTGTCAGGGCATGTCTAGATAATACTTAGTCCTGTCTTGAGTGCAGAGGACTGGACTAGAAGACCTCTCAAGATTCCTTCCAGTCCTACCATTCTATGATTCTATGAAAGCGTATCTTCCAGAAAAGTATTTAGTCTTGATCTGAAGACGTCAAGAAATGGAGAATCCACCATTTCCCTTGGTAGTTTGTTCCAATGGTTAATCACCCTCGCTATTAAAAATGTGTGCCTTGTTTCCAGTGTGAATTTGTCCAGCTTTGGGTTCCAGCCATTGATTCTTGTTATGCCTTTTACCACTAGATTAAAGAGCTTCTCAGTACCCAGTATTTTTTTCCCTATGAAGGTACTTATACCCTGGCAAAATATTTGCTTATGTCTCCTAGGTAGCAGGCCACACCCCTTTGTGGTTGCCATAGCAAGGTTCTCCCTTCTAACTTCCTTAAGTAGTAAAGAAAAACTCTGTCATGTTGCTTATTTAGGAGGCTTTCTGTGTCTTCTTTCTGTTCATCTTGTGCAACATAGCTAAGGCTGGTATTCTAATTTCAATCACTTGCCCAGTAAAACATAGCAAGCATGGTGGGAGATCTAGGGGTAGAACCTAGAAGAACCTACTCCTGGTCTCCTTCAATTAACAACTAGGTTACACTCCCTATTCAAACACTAGAATTTAGGGGGTTATTATAATAAAATTATAATTTATAACAATTTGCACTTAGAGAATAGTTTATAGCTGAGGACCATCTCTACTAAGAAGTAACGTTTGGGTTTGAAGTAAGAGAAGGTGGGGATTTAGTTAAAGAACCTTCTCTTCATTTGAGGCTCTCAAGCACTTCCATTTATTTTACAATGATCCTGTGATATCAGTAAATATCTCTTCTTCCATAAAAATAACTTTAGTTTCTCAGTAAATTAAAGCTCTTCTTCTTCTTCACTCTCTTTGGCGATAACATTTCATGTTGCAAGCAGCTGGTCTGAAAAGATAGATATAAGAGGAGAAAGTGATAACCTAACAAAGAAACTATGCCACACTGTGAAGTGCTCTTTCATTGTCAGAATGCCAGCATTATGAAGAATCAATACAAAGGACAAAGTAAGATTAAGACGAAAACCAACAAAAATGTATTTCTATTGCTTTTATTCTCAAACAAGGCTTGGGCTTCTCAGCAACCAGCTCTTAGAAGGAACCCTTGCTAAAACACATGAGCACAGCCGCACACAGGGACTACATTACAAAGCAACACACACTCATAGCTGAACCCATGTAGGTAAGCCTCCTCAAAGGTAGGCTCGCCTTCCCCTCGGCCAAGTGCACAATAATTAAAGTCAGTGCTGATTACTTTAAAACACAGCATTTGTGGCATTTGTCTTCCCTTAAGGATAAAAGAAGAAAGCTGATGGATTCAGATTCTGTTAATAAACTATTCAACCAAAATAAAACAGAAATTCACTAGTTAATTTATTTTGAAACAGGTGGAAGAAACAAAAATGATGTAGCACTCGGAAGTATGCAAAAATGAAGTAATAGGGATTTAAGAAAGAGTTTGTTCTTGTAAGATGAGCATGGAGAAAGGAGAAGATGAAGATAATCAAAGTTGCTGAAACATGAACATTTATCTTCATTAATTCAACAGACGTCCAGGCTTCTAATGGTTGGTCCTCAGCTCAGCAGGTGTAAATCGACTTAGCACCACTGAAGTCAGTGGAGCTGTGCCAATTTATGCTACATTTAACATTTACATTGACATTTAGCTGAGGATCTGGCTCAACGTTTGGATGAGGGGCAAATGACAGCAGATCCTACTTCAGTAGGATATTATTTGTGCGGTCTACAAAAGTCTCTGTGCCTTTTTTTCTAGTACACACTGCTCCAAATGATATTGTATAGCAAAAGTGGACATTTCCAGGGAAAAGTAATCTGGACCTGAAGTCATAGCTATAGTCTTTTGCATTCTGAAAGAGGATGGGCAATTGCTCCGAAAGGGATTGCTCCTATTCCCTAAATAAGCAACAAAACTCTTTTTCCATTTGTCAGCACAGAGAGCTTCAGACTTTGTGTGTACTAGGATTTCCCCCCTAAAATGTCTTATCACAGCTCTTTGTCAGTAAACTTTGTGTTTGTGCTAGTGTAGATGGATGAACCTGCATCTGAAACACTGTGTTACGTAGTTCTGAGTTGTGTTAGATGACACCATAATCAAAACACTAGGGGCTGCCCAGAGCTATCTTTACACACGTTTCCCTCACTTCTCCCACCAGTGCAATCGTACAAGAAGTAGCAGTGGTGGGGAATTTTAGAGAAAACAGGATAGCCCAAACACAGAGCTTACTGACAAGGAGCTGTCTACAGCCTTCTGCGCAGGTTTTGAGGAATCTGGTACAGCTTTAACAGCCATCACCTTTAATGAGGACACACATCAGGTAGAAATGCAGCTGGATGTAGCAATTAGAAAAAGACCAAACTAATCAGAAACCAAGAATCCTTCCAAGCAGTGGTGTTGTAACAGGTTTTATAGTCGGGGTGCTGAAAGCCATTGAACAAAACTGTAAACCCTATACATGATGGAAACCACGTCAAGCCAGGGGATGCTGCCCTAGTCCCAGCACCCCTGCTTTCCATAACCCTTTTATTATAGAGAACTGTCCAGCCGCCTCTGATATATGTTTCCATTGGCATCAGGTTGACCTCCCCTTTGGGGAGGCTAGCCTGGTGGTCCCGCCCCTTCTGCATGAGGTCCCACCCCCGACAGCCAGAGCCCTGACCCCCACCGCACCCCAACTCCCCCCTCCCGCGGCTGGAGTAGCCCCAACCCAGCTGCAGCCAGGGAAGACAGGGCCTTCCCTGACCTATTATATCCATTGTCCATGCATGTTTCATTTCAGTGAGGAACAGAATGCTAAATAAACATCAGGGCACTCCTCTTCAGGCTGGGAAGCAGTCATAGAGCCTTTTGTAAAGAACCACCTCAAACTGAACAGGAAAAGATATATGCATGAGGCTTTCAAACTGGTTTCTAGGCTGCATGTCTGCTCAGTAGCTATGGGGGGGTGTTTAGATCCAGAGAAAATCCGAGTAGCTCTGCTTATGCACAAGCCATTTGTTCTTATAAAAAAAGGAATTTTACAAGTTTATAACATTCCAGTGTAGGGAGCCATCTGGTGGTCATTATGGGCAGTGCTTGCTTATGTTCGCACACAAGGCTCAAAAGGCTACTGTTGCAGTTATTTTATGTTGTATTTTTCTCGAGATCTCTATTTGCAAAGTCTTCATTACGTTCACATTTCTCAGGCTTTTAATTATTTTTGTGGATTACAGAGATTTTTTTCGGATCATGCGGTTTTATTTATTTAATTTTTGCACACACAATAACAACCAGGAAGGAAAAGAGGCCTATTATTACAACAATAGATATTATATTAAGTATTACTAATCCCATTGACATATAAAACAAGAGAGTTAATCAGTTGCTCCAGTGATACTGTGTGTGCAATTTCAAAGAAGAGGTCCTGCAAATCTAAGCAGATAACGAGTCTTGCAGACAAACTTAGGCTTCTCTCACAATTTCTACTTTCCTGCAATGTGTGGAAATATATAGGAAACATTCTCTCTTTCCATGCTTATTATTCTCAGGGTTTTTTTTACAATTTTTAAAGCTTTCCAACTTATGAAATAAATGAATTGTATATGACAGAGGTGAGTTGGGGGGGGGGTATTTTTTTTAAACTGTTCCATAGCTCAGCCATTTAGGATAATAATCATTCCACAGTTTAATCTTCCCCCCTCCCTGTCTTATACTGCAAGGTAGTTGTCTATTTTGTGTGTGTGTGTGTGTGTGTAGCCAGAAAGAACACTTATGAGCATCTGGTCTGATCTCCTGCATCACACAATGCCATAGAATTTCACCTAGTAATTCCTGGCCCAATAACTACTGGTTGGGCTATAATGTATCTTTTAGAAAGATATCCAATCTTGATTTTAAACCTTCAACTGATGTAAAATCCACCACATCTCTTGGTCATTTTTCTCAATAATTAATTACTCTTACTGTTAAAAATTTGCAATTTACATCCAATCTGACTTCTCCTAGTTTCACCTTCCAGCTGTTGGATCTCATTATGCTTTTGTCTTCTGGAGTGAAGAGACCTTTGTTATCAGAAATCTTATCGCAACATAGATATTTATAATCTATGATCTAGTAATCGCTTAACCTTCTCTTTGATTAGCTAAATAAACCTCAAATCATTCTTATGGTCCCTTTCTGAACCATTTTAATATTTTCAACACATCAAAAAATGATGACACTTACAATTGCTAGGTTAAAGTAGCTCAGTCTGCATGTTGGACACACATTTTATTTCAATCCTGTCCTCAGATGAAGTGGGGACTGCGGAAAAGTGAAATTTTCCTTCAGCGGGAATGCAAACATGGTACTAATTTATTTGAAGTAAACCTTCATTGCAATTTGTTGTCTTCTGCAGGAGTGCTTTATACTTTTCAGCTGACTTAGTTGTACATGGCAGGGCTTCATTGAGTATTTTGTAAAATCAGCTACTGGCCATGAATGTGCAAATATATTAGTTGATTTTACAAGCTATGCAGCAACACAGATCCATCTGTCAAGAGTAGGATTCACACTAAACTGAGATGATAAAATTAATATTCATGTGTGAGCTAGGCCAGATTTGATCTGAAGTCTCCTGAAAGGAAAAGCTAGGGAAGAACCCACTTTTAATCTAGCCCTAAAGTTCCTTCTGTTAATTCATATGTCTGAAGGTCTGTGACTCCCATTTCAATTGACCTACCCGCATTTCAATACACAGGAGTCATAGATGATTCAACAAAAGTCAGTTTTGTTTGTAGTAATGTTTCATGGTCTTGTAGTGAGGTATATGTGTACTAGAGACTAAAGGGATATTACAGTCCAGTCCAATATGTACTGCATGTATTATCACAGAAAAATATTCTGAAAATTACAATTTCACACTGAAACATTCAGCATTGGTCTGAGGAGGACCTAGAGATTAGAAATGGTATTGGAACAGTGAGGATTAGCTTTAATACTCTAAAACGAGATTTGGGAGTTCTCCAAGAATCTTACCCTAGGAGAGGTTTGCTGTATTGGAGAAGTTAGGCAATCGATCCCAGCTGTACAGGCTAACACTCAAGGAGGATATTTGTTTCCTTTCTATGGGATGCACATGGGAGGGACTATACAAATGAGTCATGGAATTTTGCCCTGGGAAGCATTGAAAGCCAGCCCTGGAAAGCTCTGAGTATTAGCAGAGAAGTTCTGGGCTGAAAAGCTGTGAGGACTCTCAACATTATATCAAGTATATATACTGGAATAAATTATCTCTGCTTGTACCATTTTCTTTAAAATCCCTGTTTATACTCTTACTAAGCCTGTTTAAGGTTCATATCATGTTTCTGGAAGATTCTCTTATTCCTTGTTTGGATATTAAAATTTTATTCATGTTTTAAGCTCCAAGTTGAGCAAAAGTTATTAGAGGAGCTCAGAATGAAAATCTTCAGGGAAAAAAAAAACAGTCTGATCATTCCCCAGCTGCACAGAAGTACAGGATGTAGCCTGGAAAGGTGAAATCCAGCCACCCAGAAATGCAGTGAATCTTACAAAAGGCTGGAGTAGCAATGAGAGCACCTCAGTTGTCTGGGGTGCTGGACCCCTTGCATCCAACCACTTCTGGGCCCCATCTATGTCACTGCCTTCTACAAAGACCTATGCAAATGCTCCACTGCAGAGCCACTCCACTGCTCTCTCCTACCCCCATGCAGCCCTAATGGGATTTGTTTCAAATTGATGTTTATTTATTTTGCTTTCTTTCCTTATGAGAAGTTGGGAGGGGACTGTTTCTCAAGTAATTTACACAGTAGTAATGACAAGGAAAGACTGGCAGTTAAAATTGCAACTGTTTCTTTTTCTTCTTCTTCTTCCTCCTTTTGGTATCCCCTTTTTATTCCCTTAAATTCTATCTACAGCTGTCATCCTGGGCTCTTTTTAAAACAGAAGGTTGAAATAGAGATTTGCTGTGGCCACCACTTACATGCCCTAATCACTGGGCTAAATGCTACAAGAGGGACCCTCTCTTTCCTTTTGGAAGCAACCTTTTCTGATTTGCTGACAAATTCCAAACATTTTTAAATCCAAACCAAATATTTTCACTGATTTTTTTTTTTGGATTGCTGGCTGAACCAAAAAATAAAAAAAATCAATTATTCCTCTAGTTCTAATCATTATATTTAAAGTACAGCTCATCTGTAACGTACCTCCAAATGAAAAGACAAAATCTGAACGTATATTTCTCCTGTATTCTTTTATTCTTTCATGCTTCCTGGTTACACTAATTTCAACAAATTACTTGATAAAGTCTTTTTTATTTTTCTATTTTTGTAGCCAAATTCAGTACTGTGAGTCTAATCTCTGCTTACACCAAGGTTGAATTTGGTCTTTTGTTTTCTATTTCATTAATTTAACAGCTATGGTTAGGGTGACCAGATGTCCCATTTTTATAGGGACAGTCCTGTTTTTTGGGACTTTTTCTTATACAGGTGCCTATTACCCCTCACCCACTGTTCCGTTTTTCACAGTTGCTATCTGGTCACCCTAGCTATGGTCCAACCAAAGAGTACAATCAAATTGAAATATAACACTGGTGTGCACTGTTTTTGCCAAGATTTATGTCCTCTTCAGGCATCATTTTGTTAAGGAATGCAGTCTAAAAGTACATGAACCTTTTAATTATTTCTTTAATTCTTTCAAAAATATGGGGGATATTCACAAAAATGTGAGTCATGACATCTAGTGGTCAAAAAGGAATAAAAAATATCTTGGATACTGTAAGTGCTTGCTTTCTTCTATGCATTTTAAGGAACAGGGAAAATAAATTGCACCAGATAAACACAAAAATGACAGCATGAACCAATCAAATTTGTCACACAAACTCCTTTCCTTTCAGGATATCCCAGAAGCATTACAAAATATGCCTGTATTTCATCTTTTCCTGACATAGCTTTTTTAAACTGGCAAAATATTTCTTTCCCAAGAAGGAGAAAAGCAGATCACAGCAAAGTATGAACTTATACCCATTTTGAATAATTGATTATGTTGGTGAAGTTTAAAACATGAATAAAGATCACATCTTTCTGAGATACAATTTTTTTCTGATAGCATCACATGAAACAGATCACAATAAATTGCAAGTAAATAAGAATACTGGTCAAATGATCCTGTGAAGATTTATGTTTCTATTTTGATAGTATGGTTTAACTGTAGCTTGCAGATCAGAAAATGATAACGTCATACTGCTGTGAATTTGAAATAAATTGTAAATTTGCAATATGGAATCAGTGGCATTGGAACAAATTTTAGAGTGGGGGTGCTGAACACTGTTAAACAAAACTGTAAACCCTGTATATGATGGAAACCACTTTGAGCCAGGGGGTGCTGCCGTATCCCCAGCACTCCTAGTTCCACATGCCTGCATGAAATGAGTGTGTCAGTGAAGTGCCCCAAAGTTCTGTATGAGGACCAATGTTGTTTAATATATTTATTAATTGTTCATATCTCCTTTCAGCTAATCAGGTAGCAAAATTTGCAGCTGACAAAAACTTACTTAGGTTACTTAAGGCTAAAGGTGGTTGTGAGGAACTTCGAAGGGACCTAACAAAGATAAGCATTAGAAAACACAATGCAACAGTCTGACTTTGAAACAGTAATTTTAAATACTCCTATACAGCTTCTGAATTTACTGTAACCACTCAGGAAAAAGCCTTGGTGTTATTTTGGACAGTTCAGTCAAAATATCTGCTCAATTTGCATCAGCTGTCAAAAATATGTTAGACTCTATTGAGAAAGGAACAGAAAATAATCCTGGCAATTTTACAATGCTGTTATAAACATCAGTTTTATGTCCCCACCTGAATACTATGTACAGTTTTGGAAACCCTGTTTCAGCAAGCATAGGCAAGAAATGAAAAAGATCAAAAAGGTCCCAAGAAGGACAACAAAAATGATAAGAGACATAGAAAGTCTTCAATTTAGTTTAGAGAAAAGACAATAGTAGACATGGAAGAGGCATATAAAACAATTAATGGCACAGTAAAGGTGAGTGATGTGTGTAATTTACCCTTTCTCATACAAGGCACAGTAAAAATAACAGTGATATAGAAATAATACAAAAAATAACAGTGTATACAAATAATAGGAATTAACCATCATGCTTCAGGGAACAACCCAGCTACTAACTGCTTGGGGTAGGAAGAAATTTCCTTCATTCGCATGTTATAATTAGTTAAAGGGATTTTAGACATTCCTGTGAATGTGAAACATCTTATATTAGTCACTTTTGGAAATGGGATACTGGACTAGAAGGACTGCTGGGCTGATCCAGGATGACAATTCTTTCATTGCTATGATGCAATGCAGACACTTCAAGTACACAAAACAAAGAGGTGACTTCACACAGATTTCCACCTTCCTGTTTCTGCAAGCTGAGCACTATTTCAAAACTGCAGCAACATTAAAAAAGGCTAGATTATTTCTGCAATGTCCTATTTAAAGTCCACTTAAATCAAAGGAGATACATTTCACTGGCAGTCATACAAATGGCTCTACATGTAAATGAGCAACTGCTGCTTCCAAAGCAGAAGTCAAGACAGCTTGCATATTGTTGCTGCACTTCTACTATGCAATTCTTGTTCTATCTTTAAAGAAATACTTTATAAATTAAGAAGAGAAGTGCCAAGCTCAATTCCCACTGCTGTGGTCTCAGGACATATTGGGTAAACAGTTGCCAATTGTTCTGTGAATAAGAGGTTTGTGGCTCCAGTATACGTGCTCAAGATTCAGATGGAGCCTTGTGTTCATTATTATAAAACATAATCATAGGTAAAAAGAACAGGAGTACTTGTGGCACCTTAAAGACTAACAAATTTATTTTAGCATGAGCTTTCGTGAGCTGCAGCTCACTTCTTCGGATGCATAGAATGGAACACACAGACAGGAGATATTTATACATACAGAGAACATGAAAAGGTGGAAGTATGCATACCAACAGGAAGAGTCTAATCAATTGAGATGAGCTATCGTCAGCAGGAGGAAAAAAAACTTTTTGAAGTGATAATTAAGATGGTGTTAGGGTCTTCCAGAAAACACCATTCTGGCCACTATGGATGTGGAAGCCCTCTACACTAACATTCCACACAAAGATGGACTACAAGCCATCAGGAACAGTATCCCCGATAATATCATGGCTAACCTGGTGGCTGAACTTTGTGACTTTGTCCTCACCCACAACTATTTCACATTTGGGGACAATATATATCTTCAAGTCAGTGGCACTGCTATGCGTACCCGCATGGCCCCTCAGTATGCCAACATCTTTATGGCTGACTTAGAACAACGCTTCCTTAGCTCTCGTTCCCTAACGCCCCTACTCTACTTGCGCTACATTGATGACATCTTCATCATCTGGACTCATGGAAAAGAAGCCCTCGAGGAATTCCACCGTGATTTTAACAATTTCCATCCCACCATCAACCTCAGCCTAGACCAATCCACACAAGCGGTGCATTTCCTAGACACTACTGTGCTAATAAACGATGGTCACATAAATACCACCCTATACCGGAAACCCACTGACCGCTATACTTACTTACATGCCTCCAGCTTCCATCCCGGTCACACCACACGATCCATTGTCTACAGCCAAGCTCTAAGATACAACCGTATTTGCTCCAATCCCTCAGATAGAGATAAACACCTACAAGATCTCTATCAAGCATTCTTAACACTACAATACCCACCTGCTGAAGTGAAAAAACAGATTGACAGAGCCAGAAGAGTACCCAGAAGCCACCTACTTCAGGACAGGCCTAAAAAAGAAAATAACAGAACGCCACTAGCCATCACCTACAGCCCCCAACTAAAACCTCTCCAGCGCATCATCAAAGATTTACAACCTATCCTTATAGATGATCCCTCATTCTCACAGATCTTGGGAGACAGGCCAGTCCTTGCTTATAGACAGCCTCCCAACCTGAAGCAAATACTCACCAGCAACCGCACACCATACAACATAAACACTAACCCAGGAACCTATCCTTGCAACAAAGCCCGATGCCAGCTCTGTCCACATATCCATTCAAGTGACACCATCATAGGACCTAATCACATCAGACACGCCATCAGGGGCTCGTACACCTGCACATCTACCAACGTGATATATGCCATCATCTGCCAGCAATGCCCCTCTGCCATGTACATTGGCCAAACCGGACAGTCTCTACGCAAAAGAATAAATGGACAAAAATCTGACATCAGGAATCATAACATTCAAAAACCAGTGGGAGAACACTTCAACCTCTCTAACCACTCAGTGACAGACTTGAAGGTGGCAATTTTGCAACAAAAAAACTTCAAAAACAGACTCCAAAGAGAAACTGCTGAACTTGAATTAATATGCAAACTAGATACAATTAACTGTGGCCTAAACAGAGACTGGGAATGGTTGGGTCATTACACTAATTGAATCTATTTCCCTATGTTAAGTTCTCCTCACACCTTCTATGGGCCATCTTAATTATCACTTCAAAAAGTTTTTTTTCCTCCTGCTGACGATAGCTCATCTCAATTGATTAGACTCTTCCTGTTGGTATGCATACTTCCACCTTTTCATGTTCTTTGTATGTATAAATATCTCCTCTCTGTGTGTTCCATTCTATGCATCCGAAGAAGTGAGCTGCAGCTCACGAAAGCTCATGCTAAAATAAATTTGTTAGTCTTTAAGGTGCCACAAGTACTCCTGTTCTTTTTGCGGATACAGACTAACACGGCTTCTACTCTGAAAAATAATCATAGGTATTGTTCATTGGGGTAGTGAAGAGGAAGGATGGTCTTGTAGTTAAGGCACTGGAAAAAGACTCAAGAACCGTGTGTTTAATTCCACACACTGCCATAGACTTCCTTGGACCTTGGACAATCACTTAATCTCTCTGTTTCTAAATTCCCTTGTTTCAAAGTGGGGATGATAATTCCCTACATCACAGATGCATTTGGATGTGATCAGATACTATGACTGGGCGGAGAGGATATTTCAGTAACTATATAAAGATATTCATTTTTAAAAAGAAACATTTTTAAAAATGCCATTTATTTATTTACCAAGAGGATTAAAGAAGAAATACTGTAAAATTGTTTCCCTTATATTGTACCAAGGAAGATTAACAACAAAATGTCTTCACGTTAATTTTTGGCATACTTATAAAATTCTTATTTAAAAAACATTTAGGATGGGGCTTCCCTTCCTACCCCTCCCGCAGATTGGGAATGAAGCAATGACACAGATAATTGAGTAGTTTCATAGTCTACCATATGTAGCCTACTTCTAATCAACAGTGTTGCCCGTGGATGAGGCAGATTAGAATATTAAGTATTTAAAGTCAGGATTAGCTGTAGAAGCTTTCTTCATCCTGTGGGAACACATTAAAGGCACTGGGCGTTGACTGAACAAAAGGCTTCAAAAGCTACAATATAGAGTACATTTGTATAGGTATATTCTTTTTCTTAAATTGTCACATCATTCAAACAAGTGGCTTTTGTATGAATATAGCATTTCAGGTGCATTGGAGCCATACTAACATCATCTCTGTTTAGGAAGAGTGATTTGTTCACTAGACAAAAACAAGTCCTGGAGACTATTTTATTAAAATATTTGAAGATGCACCCTTTGATTGTATTTCAAAGGGATGATGACCATAGTGCATTTTTATAATTTTGTTGGTCACTGGAGACAAACTGTGGCACATGAGAGAGATTTAATTTTATGTCCCCTTTCTCTCTTACACACTTTGAGCTAGTTTTGCTGTGCTGTGAGCTAGTTTTAGTTCCCTAAAGCAAGCAAAACAGCTGGCAGGATAGATGTGCCACACACATAATAAAATGCCAGAACAAAGTTAGAAGAGGATTAGAGACACTTACTAGCCAGTGATTATTGGTATTACAAAACACTAAATCAAAATTTCCCTCCTTCCTTCCTGATGCCCATTTCTCCACCCCAGCCAATCAACCTACTTCCTTTCTCCTTTCCCTACAACTATTCCAGAATACTAAGGGCCAAATCTTCTCTGTTATTCATGAGAGCAAGGAGCTCACCTTAGCATTTTTGGGTTGTCCAGCAAACACCCCCTCTCAAAACATAATTGACACCTATCCTCCATTATACAGGGATAGGCCTTAGGGTTTTGTAGATGGTCAATGAGATAATTATTTGAAGCAATCCCAAGTTAACTGACTATTTTTATATCAAAATAGTGCTAAGGACTCAGAGGAGTCATTTCCAGCGTCCCACTGATTTTCCAGTCCATTAAACTAGTTTACACCTGTGTAGTATAAAACTGGAGTAACATAGCAAAGAATTAGTGTCTTAGTATATCTGTAATGCCCTTATCTTCCTTAATTGTTATTATTATTTATTTTTTGTATTACTGTAGCACCTAGAAGCCCCAGTCTCATGGACTAGGACCCCATTGTGCTTGGCTCAGTACAAACACAGAACAAAAAAGATGCTCCTTGCCCAATGAGTATACAATGTAATTATTTTCTTTATTCTTTTATGTCCTGGGGACACACTGGTTCTCTCATAAGCTGTCTATATCTGATATATTTAAAGAATTGTTTGCTTTTTTTATAACTAGCAGATGATTTTATATTTAATCTGTTATAGTTTGTGCTCCCTTTCTCTTGGCTTTACTTGGGGTGGATTTCTATTTTTCTGAAGGATCTCTGGTGGGTTTGAATGACCCCTTGAGTCTTGCCTTCCAGCCATACTGGTTTTTTTCTTGCCTTCTTGCTTCCTGTATTGTGTAGGGACAAGCATGCCGTATTTGACTCTGTTGTAGCTGTTTAAATACTCTCAGTGACATGGGTAAGAATTTTAATTTCTTCCATTTTGATTTTGGTCATTTTGACTAGCTTTTTCATTTATTGTATTTTAAATATAATTAATTGCTAATGTTTTCTATCACATTTCTTGGTTCTGCCACAATCCCTCCTTTCTTGATATCATTCTTAATTATTTTTCAGTCTCTATTGCTTTATGGATCAACTATAGTTACTTCTTGAACAAACTCCTGTGTGTTACTTTAGGACAAAGGTCTGGTCTACGTGCTGATCTACATCTACAGGCATCTCATTTTGATTTTTCAACTTTTCATGCTTAAAGAATACTGATTTAACTAGTCCCACATAGTACTGAAATGTTACCTTGTCTAGAGCAAATCTCAACATGTCCAGGTCATCATTGCTGGTTCTCAGCATGTCCCATTCTTGTTGTGTGTTCTGAGCAACCCAGCAATTCTCTTCTCAGAAGAACCACTGTGCTGAGTGGTGATATAAAAGGACTGGGATGGGCAGCACTATCGTTCAGATCCACAAAAGTGCTTAGATAACTAACTCCAGATTTAGGTGCCTAAATCCCAATTTTAGATTCTACTGCAATGCACAAAACTCCTGTTTGGCTACCATCTAATTCTATAGGCGCCTAAACTCACTCAGCTCCTAAATTTTTGAAGTAAAAGTTTCCCAGATGCCTAAAGTTCTGCCTCTAGGCATGCCTGTGCCTGCCTTACTCTAGGCACCTGAACATCTAAGCCCCAGAGTGAGCCACAAACCAGGAAAGAGAGGTCTCCTTTGCTTATCTTGCCTGCAGTGCCCAATCCAGTAGGTGTGCTCAAAGGCCAGGCTGCCTATTGGACATGTCCCATTCAAAATCTGACCAGAGGAGGAGTGATGGTGGAGCTGCAGCCCACCTTATAACTTTTAGCCCAGTGGTGAGAGCACTCACCTGCACTGTGGTAGATCTCAGTTCAGTTTCCCCACATTCCACCTGAAGGGCAGAAAGGATTTGAAGATAAGTCTCCCACCTCTCAGGAGAGTGATCTAACCACTGGGTTATTCTGTTGTGGGGCTCCCGCCATCTCTCTTGTTGAAGCTGTTCCACTTTAATTATTTAATCCAAAGAGTCATTGGCCAAAGAGAGAGAGAGAGAGAGAGAGAGAATGATTCTGAAGCCTGGTGGCTAGGGCACTAACCTCAGAGTGGGTGACCCAGGGTCCAGTCCTCTGCTCCCATCACTCTTTCATTATTATCCATAGTGGGACAGATTTAACAGGGGAGACTGAAGAATCTCTGCATCAGCCTGTCCCATAGCTCAGGGGTTACAGTACTCTCAGAAGAGGTGGGGAGATGCCTTTTCAAATTCTTCCCTCCCCAAGCAGATGAAGGAATTAAACTGGGTCTCCTATATCCCAGGTGAGTGCTTTAATCACTGGGCTATTTTGTGTAGAGTAAGGCAAGTGCCTAACATATTCTCACAAGAAACAATTTAGGTTCCTTGGACACCTGACGTGAGGAGAGGGCTTCCCAACTGAGGGTCACAAGCAGAGACAGGCTCCTCTCTGCACTCCAGATTTAGGCACCTATCTCCATGAGAGGGGAAGGGTTTAGCACACAGCCCTCTGGTCAGCATCTGCCATTGGCCAGTGTAGGTGTTGTCTTTTGTGGATTGTATTCTAAGATGCCTATCTCCTCCCATGTATAGGGAATCTATGCACTTTAACTCAGGCTTTGTGGATCTCAGTGTTGTTCCTGTGATTTTCTAAGCACCTAAAAGTTAGGCTTGTAGTGCTCAGTGTCACAATACCTAAATCCTTTTTTGGATCCAGCCCTCTGTGTCTACAAGTGTCAGGATGACAACTGGCAGGGCAGGTACCAGGGAGGGAATGACAGGGAAGGAGACAGTTCTGGAGAAAGAGACTTGTCTTATTATCTAAAAAGGGCTGGGAACTCATGTCGGGAAGAAAGAGGTGTGAATAGTGGGAACGGGATAGGAGTGTTCATTTAGAAAGAAAGGGAGATATGAGATAGTGATAGAAAGTGCGTTCAAAGTAAATAAATACATTCATCATTGTTTTCTAACAGTTAGTGTCAGAGATCGCAGGTCTCAAACTCCTGTCTCCAAGGAGACAGTAAGTTCTGACTTGTCAACCAGTGACTTACTAACAGTTGCCAGAACTAAAAGCTCAACTTTGACAGAGGACTCCAGACCTGGGTTCTATTTGGCAGAACTCTGGGGGTCCTGATTGGTTCCCTGCTTCTATTTAAACCAAGCAGAGGAAGTTGTCCATGCAAGTGTGTTTCTCTTGCCTAAGACTGCTTCTCTGGTGCTACCTGCTGCTACTGCCTGATCTCCTGGCAACCTGATGGGCCTGCCTGACACTTGACTCTAATTTTGCCCTCTGGCATACCTCAGACTCTGATTTCTTGGTAATTGACCCTGCCTGGTTCTTGACTCCTGCTCTGGTGACAGGATCAGACAGCCCATGTCATGTCCCAGTCATAACAGTTTCCATGGGCTACCAAGCCCTGCAGGCCCAGGTCATTCAGTTAACCTTGGAGAACCAGCTATTGCAGAACCAAGTCAGGCAATTGCATGTAGAAAACACCACACTCCAGGTAGGGCTCACAGAACCATGTTCCCCAACACATCTGCTAGAATGGTTTAATATTAGTCACTAATGATTCCAGGGTTTCATAAACCAGTGCCACCTGCTTTTCACAATCCATCCACAGTCCTACACTACTGATGGTGCAAAGGTTAGCCTGGTTATCAACTTGCTGTCAGGAGAAGCATTAGACTGGGGCTCCCCCTTCTTGGAATGTGACAGCCTCATACTGACACACTGGGCAGTCTTTCTCCAAAGTGGGTCAGTGCCATTTCATGCTTGAACAGTGGAGGTTGCCCTAAGAAAGCTCTGAGAGGTGCAGGACACTGTAGCCTCCTATACCATGCAATTCCACCCTCTCACAGCCAATACAGATTGGAACAAGGTGTGAACTGTATTAGTTCCGGTGGGGCCTGAGAGAAGAAATTAAAGATGAGTTAACCTGGGTGGAGACACCCATGAGTCTGGATGCCCTCATGGATAATTGGTTATGGAAACGAAGGGAGGAAAAAAGAAGGGTCTTGCATCTCTCCTATCCATGTACATAACTCTTCATTACTGCCTCCCCCCGAGCTGATGCAGGTGGATGGGGGCTATCGATGGCTTGCCACTGTAGAAAAGGAATGCTGCTACCAGCACCATCTCTGCTTCTACTGCGGTATATCAGGTCATTCCATGATCTCTGTCTGTCCTGTATGAACTCAAAAAATCAGGGAAAAGAGATCCCTTACGTCTGGTCTTAACTGAAACATTCTGGACTCTGCCCAAGGGCTCCCCATGTGCAGGTGCTGGTCCAGTTGCACATACCTGGGGAATTCCTGTGAACTCCCATCCTACTGGCTCTCATTGACTCAGTGCAGCTGACTACTTCATAAAGGCAGTGGCAGCCCAGATTCTGCAGACTCCCCGGCAATGCAAAGCCACTCTCAACCTCGTAGATGGTTCCTCTTTGCTTCTGGTCCATTAACACAGGAAACAACTCCCTTGGAGGCTGTGATTCAGGGTAATCGAGAAATGTTACAGATTGGTGTGATCCATTCTCCACACTTTCTCCTGATCCTCAGGATCTCCTTACTGAGCCTACACAATCCACTTGTTTGGTGGCAATTATAGGAAGTCTGTTTTCCATTGCAGTTTTGTTGGCAGTACTGTTTGGGACTGGTGGATCCTGTCCAGATGTCTAAAGGCTCAGGTTGAGGTGGCTATCCAGGCAGAACCTTCTGTTGAAGCTACATTGGAACTCCTCTTACAATACCAAGACTACACCAATGCTTTTGAAAAGAGGAATGCGGAAACCCTGCTTTTGCACTGGGACTATGACTGCCCAATAGAGTTGCAGCCAGGAATAAAAATTCCATTAGGATGAATTTATGCCATGTCAGAACCTGATCTGACAGCACTCCAAGCATAACCCTGTAAAACCTGCCCAAGAGTATATCCGCAAGTTGACCATTCTGGCTGGTGCACTACTTCTTTTCATCAAGAAGAAAGATGGCAGTCTCTGTGTCGACTACTATGCATTGAGTCAGATAACTTTCAGGAATTGTTACCTACTACCCCTGTTTCCTGAGTTGCTGGGTTGTTTAGGGGCTGCCCATATATTCACTAAGTTGGACCTCTAGGTGGGTGCACAACCTTGTACGAATTAGGGGAGGGGATGAGTGGAAGACCACTTTCCGAGCCCAATATAGCCACTATGAATATCTTGTAATGACCAAAGTTCTGACCATCTTTCAACATTTTATAAATAATGTATTCCAAGACATATTGAACCAGAACTTAGTAGTTTACCTAGATGACATATTGGTCTTCTCTGAGTACCCTGAACAAAATACCACTTGTGTCTGAAGTCTTGGAATGCTTACGGCAGCATGGCCTTTACACCAAGATCGAGAAGTGTGCTTTCAATCAGGCATCCACAGAGTTCTTGGGCTTCATCTTAGCCCCAGAAGAGCTCCAAATGGAGCCATGCAAGGTCTAAGCCATTCAAGACTGGCTGATTCCCCTCATGGTACATGATCTGTAAAGCTTTTGGAGTTCACTGATTTGTATCATCAATTCATCCCAAATTTTTCAAAACAAATCGAGCTCCTCACCGCTCGCCTCTGGAATAATGCCCAATTCCATTGGTCTCCCAAGTCCAGCATGCATTCAGTCTGCTGAAACTTGCCTTCACTACTGCACCCTTATTGACTCATCCAGATGTCATGCAAGCCTTATTTATAGAAGTGGACAGTTCCAGTACAGTGATCAGGGCTGTCTTCTCTCATTGACTTGGTCCTGAGAAAGTATTACACCCGTTTGTGTACTACTTAAGGAAGCTCACCCCTGGAGAGCTACACTGTGAAATACTGGATAAGGACCCCCGATGATAAAAACTGCCTTTGTAGAATGGTGGCACTACCTGGAAGGAGCTCACTGCCTAGTTCAGGTATTCACTGATCATAAAAATCTGGAATACCTACTGTGACAGTCTGTACCACTGTGTTCACCCCTTTTACGGGACTATGATAAATGTTGTATAAAGTATGCCTTGGGAGGCATTATTAGAAAACTCTCATAATTTGCTGAACATTATTGTCCTGGTAAAATATATATGGCAACATTGTATGTAATGTTATAATATTCTACTCTGTGATATTACTAAAACATGTTCTAAGCCTGGAGAACAGTCACAAACCAGTTCCCCAGAGACATGAGGCTAGCTGATGCCTCAGCCAAGTGTCAACAAAATCAAATGGAGCATCACCTGATTAAGTAGCCATTCTTTGTCAGGAAAGAAGATGTGGATGAAAAATCTACATCTTGACAAAGAAACATCTTTGGGGTTCTCATCCACACAGACTTTCTGTCTCCTGAACCTCAGCTAGAGATGATTCTCGAAGAAGAGAAGGAACTATAAGAAGGGAGAGTAGAAACCCCAAATGATTTCTCCCTGTGTCTCTACCCACAGCATTGCCAACACTTGAAGAACAAAGGAAGCCGCATTGGACTGGGGGAGGGATACTGACTGAAAGAAATTCAGCCAGGAACTGCTGAAACATGTAGTAAGAGAGACTTTCCTTTGAATTCACTTAGCTTGTTAAGTTAGGCATTAGTTGTGTTTTATTTTCTTGTTTCCAATTCTGACTTTTATGCCTCTTTACTTGTAGTCACTTAAAATCTATCTTTTGTAATTAATAAATGTGTTCTATTGTTTTATCTAAACTAGTGTGTTTGAATCGAAGTGTTTGAGAAACTCTATTTGAGATAACAGGATTTGAGTATGTCATTTTCTAATAATAAAATTATGGACTTTATATGAACTTGCATTGTCCAGGAGAGAGGTGAGCAGTACAAGACGTACATTTCTGGGGAAAGTCTGGGACTGGGAGTTTGCCAGTGTTGCCTGGCTGCAGCATTCATATACCATAACTGGGAGTAACTTTCATGCTGGAGGTTGGTGTGAGCAGACAAGGAGTTCATGGGCAGTGGATATAATAGGCCAGGGGAGGTTCAGCCTCCCCTGGTGCTGCTGCTGCTGCTGCTGAACCCATGGTTGCCAGTGAGCTCCTTCCAGGTAGTGCCACCATTCTACAAAGCCATGGTTGCAGGGTTTTGCTGAGGAAGTTTGTGCTTTATTATGCCCAGTGCAGGTTCTGGGGTGGCTGAGGAAGCGGTATGTGCTATTCAGCTTCCCAGGTTCATCTGTAATCTCCCTGGACTCCAGAGAGATTAGTGATTAACTCAAGAAGCTGAGTAGCAAATGCCACCTCCTCAGCCACCCCGGAACCTGCATGGGGCATATCAAAAACTTCTTTCAGACGAAAGTGAGACTCTTTTCCCCTGTGGCAGCTTGGAGTCTCCAGCTGGCCCAGAGCTCCTCCAGGCAGGTGAGGAGGGGGATTCTGGCTGGCCCAAAGCTCCTCTGGCTGAGGGGGGAGATGCTCTGACCTCCGGCCAGACTGGGGCTCCTCTGGCCAAGGAGGGGTACTCAGGGCTCCTCTGGGCAGAGGAGGTCTCGGGGGCTCTGGCCATCAGGGGTGGGTGCGGGCAGAAAGGGTGGAGCTGGGGACTAGCCTCCCCAAAGGTGGGGTTCCACCTGTTGCCCAGGAGTGGTAGCTCTCACAGAGAAGCAGTATAAAAAGCACCCCAGGTTGGAGAACTGAGACAACACAACTGTTAATCAGTCCAGATTGTATCCTGGGTAATGTGTCATGTACATAAGGTGAAAGCATTAGATCAATGGCAGCTTTGGTGGGCCCTGTTTTTCTCATAATTTGATTTTGTCCTCACATATCACTCTTAAACCAAAAACGGCAAGCTTGACACCATATCCTGTAGATACAGTACCAACCCATGAGCCCCAGCCAGGAACCAACCCTCATTTTCAAATCCCGTAACTTTCTCATCAGAGCTCTTCACCAGGATATACTCACGTGGGTACACTCTGCCTTTAACTCTGCCTCATGAATTGCACCTGATGAACAAGCCATTATCAACAAGCAACTGCAAGGCTCCTGGGAAGGGATTACATACATAAGGGACCAATGTCTGTGTTCCACCAGGATCCACAAGAATGGTTCTCCTGCAACTATGCCACAACTTTCCCCTAGCAGGACACCTGGAGCACTTTAAGTCCCAATGATTAATTTCCCACTCTTTTTGGTGGCCCCAGCTGCACCCCACAGTAGTAATTTATTGCCTTCTGTGATGTTTCTGCTCGCGCCAAGACACCATGCGACAAGCCCCCTGGTCTCCTCCAGCCCTTGGACACCTCATCTCAACCATGGGTGACTATCGACATAGAATTTTTTTATAGAATTACAGGAGTCTACCAAAAATCTACAAGAGTTTTGACAGCAGTGGATCACTTTACCAAAATGGCCCACTAAATTCCTTGCACAGGCCTCCCCTCAGCTGAAGAGACAGCCCAGATATGGATTAGCCATGTAGCCTACCTCCATGGCCCTCCAGAGCACATCACCTCCAGTCAAGGGTCAGAGTCCACAGCCTGGTTCTGGAACAAGGCCCTGTGCTTGCAAGGAGTCCCACATGCCTTTCCTCCATTTACCATCCCGATCCCAATGGCCAAACAGAAAAGGCCAACCAAATCCTCAAGCAGTATCTGTGATGTTACATCAATCATGACAAAGGTAATTGGTCCTCACTTCTCCCTTAATACAGCATTTTCAGCCCATGCGTCTATGGGTCAAAGCCCTCTTTTACCAACTATGGGTATCACTCTGATTCCCCCTGCAATTACTTGCATTCTCTCCCAAAACGGCTTCTTCAGACCTAGTGCAGCACATTTATCTGACCCAGGAAGAAATGAAGGGACCCTTGGAAAAAGCCAGAGCAGACTATAAATGGATGCAGACCAGCAAGGCCCCACCTACTCAGTGGGACAAAAGATATGGCTCTCCATTGAGCATCTCCACACAGACAGACCTGCTCCCAAGCTGGATTTTTTGTTCCTTGGCCCTTTAGGATCCTGTGACACTTTTGAACTTCAACTACCCTGGTCTCTGAAGATTCACCCAATGTTTCATGTATCACTTTTGAAACCCTAAACGGAAAACTCTGTCCATCTCTGGCCCCTGCCGCCTCCTCCACCAGTTCAGGGCAACAAGGAATATGTGGTTCACAAGATCCTGGACTCTAAATGTAAAAGGCTCTGGTATTTTACTGACTGGGAAAGATATGGTCCTGAGGAGCATGTCTGGGAGCCAGTAGAATAGGTTGCAGGCACCTGCATTCCATAGGAACCACCCTGAAAAGCCCAATCTAATGTCAACCAGAGGGCACCCCATTGACTATGGGTCTCCAACCCTCTCTACAGGGCACTTAGGAGCCAGTAAATTCCAACCTGCCACCCAGTGACCTGCTAACACTTGCCAGAATTAGAAGCTCAACTCTGACACAGGCCTCCAGTGCTGGGATCTGATTGGTTCCCTGTTTCTATTTAAACCAAGCACAGGAACAGGCAACTCTCCATGCAACTGCTTAGGACTGCTTCCCTTGTTCTATTTGCTCCTACTGCCTGACCCTGCCTGCCTCCTGATATTCGGTCTGCCCTCTGGTATAGCTCCGACTCTGATCAGGGGCGGCTCTAGGCATTTTGCCGCCCCAAGCACGGCAGGCAGGCTGCCTTTGGCAGCTTGCCTGCAGGAGGTTCCTGGTCTCGCGGATTCGGCGGCAGCCTGCAGGAGGTCCGCCGAAGCTGCGGGACCAGTGGACCCTCCGCAGGCATGCCGCCGAAGGCAACCTGCCTGCCGCCCTCGCAGCGACCGGCAGAGTGCCCCCCGTGGCTTGCAGCCCCCAAGCACGCACTTGGCATGCTGGTGCCTGGAGCCGCCCCTGATTCTGATGTCCGGGTATGTGACTCATCATGATTCCTGCTCTGACCACTAGCTCAGACTGCCCACATCCTGGTCATGACATACAGTACATTAGAAATATTGAATTAATACTTATCATTACAATAGATTTTTATTTATTTCTTATTTGGTTAGTGCCAGCAAAGAGCGTGGTGCTGCACAAGGTACAAAGAAAAATAGTCCCTACTACAAGGGCTTTGCAGTCTAATGTACAGGCACAATTCAGAGAAATGCACAGGAAAATGAGATGGAATGGCTTCAAATTTTGTTTTGTTTTGTTTATTATAGAAGTCTCTCTATTCATCGACTAAACATATGTCGAGTGCCACTGACAAATACTCATCACAGATTCCACTACTGATTAATCATGAGGGTGGACGTTATTTTTTGAAGTTTTATTTTTTTTACTGGACATCAAATGCTAGCCTTAGAAACATGCTTTTATGTCAGTAAATGAAGTGAGTACACAGTTGGCTGCTGCACTGTCAGGCCAAATGCTATTCTCAGTCACACTTGTGTAAAAGTGTAGTAATTACTGAAGTTATACCAGTGAAAATCAGAGTAGCTGAGAACAGAACCTGGCCTGTCTTCTTTAGAGCAGTGTAAACATATTAGGAGAACTGGTTGATCTCATAACTTAATGCAGCAAATTAACATCACTCTTCATTTAAAGAAGATAATTGCATTAGAGATAAATGAACTGATTTTTTGGATGATTACAATGGAGGCTGTTAGGATCATGACAGCACCTCTGATGCTGCTGCCCATAATGCTTCCCAGAGTGAAATTGATGTGACTGAAAGGGATGTATAAGTAGCAAAGACAGAAGAGCCAGCTATTATTAATTATTGTTATTTATAGAGCGCAATTAAGTTTGCATGATAAATCAGACAGGTAAGAAGACAGATCCTTGACTAACAAAATCATTTCAAGCCTGATTCTTCACTGGCTTGAAACTTGTGTAGTGGCTTACACCTGTGCAAAGTCAGGGTAAATTGGGTGTAAAATGCCATCAAAACTGAATTTTCCGTCCCTTACACCAAGATTAGTGTTTTGCACTTACATTGCATAGCTGGAAATTGCAATACCAGATGCCAGGGAGTGGAGAATTAGACCCATACAGTCTGAGGTCTTGATCCTGTAAAAGGATTAGCAGCACTGGAGCCTAAATAGACAATATACACACAAGAGAGGAGGGGAAGGGTGCAACAGAGAGCTCTTTCTTTCATAATCCGTTCCTGTTTTCCTTTTGTCTGTGTGTGTTTTTCACTCTTGCCTTCAGTTTTTAACCCTAGTTGGCTTTCTTTCTTTCTTAAGCAACAGAACACTGCCAATGCCTCTACAGTAACAAGTATTTTAAGAATATTGACTTGCAACTGCTTGGTGCCCTGTATCCTCATATTCAGACTCTGAAGTCTCTTTTTCAAAGTTTTTTTTTTTTTAAGACACAATCATGTAGTCTATCTCGGTCTCTCTTTTATCAAGCTTGATGATATTTTTCAAGACTGGGTTGCATACAGGGCTTCTCACAGTCTTGTATTCCACTTAGACTCTGCTTTCATGTACATTTTACTTTTAGAAGATTGCTCCTGATGTGCATGATACATGTGTCTCAGTAGGTCCCCTGCACGGTCTGTAGATCTATTGCAGCAGATATCAGATTAATTCTGCATACCAAGAGCCACCTAATGTTAAATAAAATAGCAATGATTTGGTGGAGGGGAAGGAAGTATTTACTTGTTCACTATACAGGACCTTTCTGTGCTGCAGTGATCACAGAGGCTAGGCCACAAATATTTACAGGTAATAGTGATCCCAAATATTGTCACCAACAGATGCCATATACATCGTATGATCTCACTAATTCCACAGCTGTCCCTGGAATTGCATTTTAATTCCTTCCTCAAATTTCATCCTTATACAAACATTATTTTAGCACAGTTTAGGGTGGAAGGAGAAGTTATAGGGAAAAGGGTTTCAATGGAATCAGTCAATTTGTTAAAAATTGTCCTTGAGGGGGATAATGTATTAATTTTAATGGAAAATGCTGAATTGTAGAAAGTTGGATGAATGTGGCTAAACACAGTCTGGTATATTGCTTTGAGAATGTGTTTGGTATCCTGGAGACAGTGTTAAGCATCATGAGATCTAGCAGTTGCTATGACAACATCTCTACTGAATGGCAAATTAGGTAGCCATGTAAAGCATTGCATAAATTTTCAACATACCCACTAATACCAGCACTAGGGACATAGCGTGAGTGAAAAGCTGTGAAATATACCTGAGGACTAAACAGAAGATAGTGTAAAATGGATTTAAAACTTTTTCTTTTTCCACTTTTAACAAATACTTAAAACAATTATTCTAAATACTCTTAATAAGTTTCCTTTTTGTCTAGAGATTATACAGAATTCTTTACCAGACCAGACAGTATCATTTTATGCCATTAGAACAAAAGTCATTCAGTCAGGCTTGGCATTGCATGTAATTAATACACTGGGATTTTTTTTTATTTTTATTTTTTTTGCACTTTTGACTTTCCCAGACCTGAAAAAAAAAATGGTCTGTGGACCTCGATTGGTTGTCACTTTCACCAAGAGACGTTGGTCCAATAAAAGATATTACCTCATCCACGTGGACTGTTTTTAGTTATATCTGTATTTAAGAATTGGTATTTTGTTTATAAATCCATTTATAGAGAATTTTTTGTGAATCAGGGTTTGTTAGATATGTGCTTTGCACATGCATTACTCCAAAAGTAAAAGGATAATATTCACATGGGCTAAAATGGAGTCTTTTAATTGCAATGTTTTTATTGGATAGAGCAGCCTAGGAACAATAAAAAAGTGATACATTGTTGCCTCCGATATTCTAGTCTGTAGTGCCATTAAGATTTTTATCATCATTATTTATTAGCTATCTGTATTATGGTAGCACGTGGAGTCCCTACTCATGAATCAGGGCTCCATTTTGCTATATACAATACAGACATACTAAAGATGGTCCCTAACCAAAGGATATGTAAGTGGCAATCCAAGACATAGAACAACATGTGAATACATCACCAATGGGGCAAACATAGGAAAACAACGACATAATACTGGTTATGGTGATAAGCAGCAGACACAGCCCACCAGCTGCCAAAGTAGTGTCGAGATTTTATAGGCGTCATGGCAGGGAGAGTTTTAAGGTGGCCTTTGAAGGAGGACAATGAGGTGGTTCTACAGATGTTTACAGGGAGCTTCTCCCATACATAAGGGAGAGAGTGCAAAGACGCTCATTTGAAAATGGTACAAATGGATGAAAAAGGCTGGTAGAGTGGATGCGGGATTTGATCTCTCACTAGTGCAGGGTTCGGCAACCTATGGCATGCATGCCAAAGGTGGCACGCGAGCCAATTTTTGATCATTGAAATGCAGGATAATGAAGATCTGATAAGAGTTATCTTAGAGGTGTTATGCCGGAAGCATCTGCAAGGTTTAGACTTGACCTGGATTTAGAGAGGGGGCTAAGTCAGAGAAAACACAGATGGCTGGCCTGAGTGACAGGTGTCCACAGTGAGCACTTAATTAGTCTGGAGACCGAACTGTACAGAAGCCCTGTGAATGTTTGCACATGTAAAGGACAGCTTTAGGAAGCTGGTGAGACTAGGGCTCGCTCTACACCACTTAAAAGTTAGGTCAGCATAGCTACATCGGTCATGGGTGTGAAAAAAACCACACCCCTGACTGATGTGGCTATGTCAACCTAATCCCCAGTGTATATGCAGCTCTATCAATGGAAGAATGCTTCCATCAGCAGAGCCAACTTCGTTTGGGGAGACAGCATTCCTACACTGATGGAAAAACCTGGACTATGCCAGCCTAGCTACGCCAACACAACTATGTCAGTATAGTCTCTGTAGTGTAGACACAGACTTACTCTTCTGATTTGGAATTGTGTTGTTCAATGACAGTTCAGCATTTTATGAAGTAAATAGAAAGGGGCACATTGTGATTCTTCTATACACAATTTGTAGATTTTAAATTTTCTCTTTTAAAGAACAGCCATAAAGAAGAAATGCCAACTCAAAAATTACATACTGATACAGTGCTGGTAATGCAAAGTATCTGATGAACCTAGGTTTTGATTTACTGAATCCGCTCACTCCTCATTTCCGGTAAATGGCAAATCTCATTGACATCAATGGGGCCAGGATTTCACTTCAGGTGTAGGCAGTTTTCTTATCCTCAAGGTTGGATGACACAATGAACAACTGTGACAGTGCTGAAAAATGGGTAACACTTTTCATAGTGTAGACAAGACCTCTGTGGCCAAACCATGTTGTACTATGAATTATTCTTGCCTGTATGTACAGAAAAAAAAATGTACAGCCATGTTACAGAAGCCTGGCTAATCCAAGTCGATACCTACATTAAAACACTTTTTAACATGGTTTTAATATGTTTTTCTGTCTACGTGGGCAAGAGTAATTCATATAACAACATGGGTTTGACCACAGTTATGTTTCACAACCATGTTTAAATGTGGTTTTTTATTTTAGATGGGACCTTTTCAGCTGGCAGATGGTATGCTGCTGGGGAAGCACTCAGGCATGTCCCCAGTCAAGATATTTATCATCGCTATCTTTTCTTATTTTTAGTTTAAATGATATCACAATAATAAGAGTCGAAATCACCATAGAATCATGCAGATGCTAGGATACTATGGTAAACATTGCCATATAGGTATGACAATGTCTATAAATAAAAGAGTGAAAGTATCATGATGTCTGTGTCCATTTTACCCCTCCACCAAGTAAGGTGCACAGTAAGCAAACCAGAAGCGGCAAGCAGCATCTGGTGGATTTGATTTCAGTCTGTAATATTTAAGCTACATTGTTAGATTTCTCTATCTAGTGGCATGATCAAATGCATTTAGCAGGAAAGTTGAAATATGACTGAATCCTTTTGAAACTATTTTGATAAACAGGAAGGGCACAGAGCTTGACACATACAGAAGCAGAAATCACAGTGTGGTGCATGAGAATATATTGTGGATAGGAATTAAACTATATCATATGTATTAGGGGAATACATTTTCCAATTTAAAAAAAAATCAGATGCATTTTGCATAGTCAGCAGGGATATGATCATATTGGAGAAATCTACTTTTGCTGGTGACAAGAGATGCTGATTCCCAAATTTGATTTGATTTGTACATAAATCCATTTATACAGAAAGTGTTTAGCTTCACTGACTTAATTCAATCAAAACTGAATAATGAATACTGTACTTGGTACAGTCATTAAAAGCAGTCTATTTATGTACATCAAATTATAAATTAAATCCCTTTAATTAAATATAATTAAGGCAAACCTTAATTAAGACACAAATGGCTATAATTCTTCTGAAAACAATGAATCTAAAGAACCCATAAGAAGCCAAAATGCTTCATAGGAAATTTAGGCTATGGGTGTATCTACACTGCAGAGTTTAGTCACCAAAATTTATGCCACTTTAATTAAACCACTGTTGCATATCCACACTATGCTCCTTGTGTTGATGGAGTAGCTATCCCACTGTGCAAGTGTCCCTAAGGTGCTTTGGGAAGGGTGTGCAATGCGTCATGGGGCAGGTACAGCATCACATGATGCAGGTTTCTCAATCCCATTGTTCCAGGGGCATCCTAGTAGATAGTCAGCTGCTTTTCAACTGAAGTGTGTGGGGAGGGAGGTGGGCACAGCTGCCAACTTTCACGTGGTAAATTAGCATCCCGGCTTTCACAATAAATCAAAAATCAAACTAATCCCATTTCAAAACGAGGCCAAAACAAGACAATCCCTAAGAACCCCAACACTCTATGTGACTAGATTCCCCCAGCATGCAGTCTGGGACTGTGCTGCCCCTGCTGTGCACCCCTGGCTCTCTCCCCCCATTGACCCTGCTTGCCCCTTGCCGGGAGCCGATAAAAAAAAGAAGCAAGAAGCTACAACAAGCAACAAGGTACAAACCAAATAAGCAACAAGCTACAAGCCAAAAACTAGCCAACAAGCAACTCACAAGCCTATTAAGCCAAAAACAAGCCCAATTTCTGTGTTTTTTTTGTGGGTTTGGCATGTCTGGAGGTGGGAGAAAGTGTGATGGGGAGTGTGTGTGGCGGGGAGGGGAGTGAGTGTGTCCACATGCTGTCTCATAAATTCAGACAGCCACCAGAAGCAACCAGTGCTGAGACAGGGGGAGGGGGGAAACCCCAACATCAGCCCCTGCCTCCCTTCCTGGCTCTGCACAGCACAGCAGTCTCTCTCTCACACACACACATATGCACCCTGCCTGTCTGCCTCTGTGTTCCTAGTGTGGAAGAGAGCAGGAGCGTTCCACACCAATGCTTTGCTCTTTGTTGTCCAGAGCAGAGCAGCACACCCAGCTGTCAGAACTTCTGTGAGCTTTGAAAGGGGAGCAGGGCTGCTGAGTTCAAAAGAGTGAGCATAATGGTCACGGCAGGCATTGTGGGATACTGGGGGAGGCCAGTTCTGGTCATGTAATGAACGACAGTGTCTATACTGACACTTTGTCTCTTTAACTTTGCCGCAAAAAGCTTTATGCCTCTTGTTGATGTGGTTTTATTTTGTTGTTGAAACAGACAAGTTTTGTTGCCAAAAAAAGTGGCATTGCAGTGTGTACACCTCCACTGTTTTGTCGCCAAAAGCTGTCTATGTCTGAATAAAGCACTCCCCTGAGTGATATAAATTACACCAACATAATCACCAGTGTGGACAGCCCTATGTCAGTGGGAGAGCTTCTCTTGCAGAGGTGGTTTTATTATGCTGACAGGAGAGCTCTCTCCTGTTGGTATAGAGTGTCTTCACCCAATGCGCTGAAGTGGCACAGCTGAGCCATTGCAGCGCTGTATGTGTAGATAAGCATGTAAGACCAAGTGTGATTGATATCTTTACTCACATGGCAAGGGTAAGGTACTATTACACGTGAATAAGGGACTATATGCTTTCTAAGGACCAGATTCTAATATCTTTATTCATGTCAGGTAACCCTTTATTGTTATTCCACAGATAGCTCCACTGACTTCAGTGGGACTCTTTGTGGAGTAACGTGCTACTCAGCATGCGTAAGGGTATCACAGTCAGCTTTAAGGTATTCGTAATAGCACCATGAACCTGCTTTACCACTGACAATCATTTGAGCAATGTTTGAAAATTATAGAGTACCAGAAGTCTGGAGAAAAGCTAGTAACTTACTTATTTGGAGAACAGTAATAAGAGTGATTTTAACCCTCTCTTCTGTTCACAAATTATGCATAAACATGCATTGATTCTTTTGTGTGTGTGTGTGTGTGTGTGTGTGTGTGTGTGTGTGTGTGTGTGTGTGTGTGTGTGTGTGTGTGTTCAAAATTGTTAGAAGAACATTTGATGTGAACAAATTCTAGTCTCTGGATTGTAGACAAACTAATGACTTGAGTTATTCACTATTTGTAATACATTATTCTTGGAGAGCAGGGCCGGCTCCAGGCACCAGCTCAGCAAGCAGGTGCTTGAGGCGGCCAAGGGGAAGGGGCGGCACGTCGGGCTCTTCAGCGGCAATTCGGCGGCGGGTCCCCCGGTCCCTCTCGGAGCAAAGGACCTGCCGCCAAATTGCCGCCGAAGAAGAAAGTGGTGCGGTGGATCTGCCGCCGATCGAGATTGCAGCTTTTTTTTTTCCACCGCTTGGAGTGGCAAAAACCCTAGAGTCGGCCCTGTTGGAGAGTAATAGGTTATGTAATTCACAATCTATTCAGGTTCTTCCATCTTTTCATCACTGTGGTATCTGAGCGCTGTTCAGTGAGAAATAAATAAGTGACTAACTGTCACACGTGTTTCTTCTCCCTGTGAGGAACTTTGTGTGTGGTTTATAATTTTTAAAAAGACAAAAAATACCTAATGTACTACTATTTGTGAAGGCCAGGTCAAAGGAAGTGCACTTTGCATTTGGACCATATAGAAGTGAGGTTTGAATAGGGTGATCAGGTGTCCAGTTTTCGACTGGTACACATGGTCAAAAAGGGATCCTGGCAGCTCTGGTCAGCACCACTGACCAGGCCATTAACTGTGCGGTTGGCGGTGTCGTGCAGCAGGGGTGGCAGGCTCCCTGTAGCCTCTGCTCCGCGCAGTTCCCAGGAAGCAGTGGCATGTCCCCTCTCTGGCTCCTACACGTAGGGGCAGCCAGGGGGCTCCCCACACTGCCCCCACACCAAGCACCGCCCCTGGAGTTCTGATTGGCCAGGAACCATGGCCAATGAGAGCTGCAGGGGCGGCGCCTGCAGGCGGGGCAGCGGCAGCATGCAGAGCCACCTGGCCGCACCTCGGCATAGGAGCTAGATGGGGGACATGCTGCTGTTTCCGGGAGCTGCTTAAGGTAAGTGCCGCCCAGACCCTGCACCCCTAACCCCCTCCTGGGCCCCAATCTCCTGCTCCTGATCCCCAGCCCCACCCCAGAGTCTGCACCCCCAGCCAGAGCCCTCATACACCTCTGCACCCCAACCCCGTCCCACAACCTGAACCCCTCATTTCTGGCCCCACCCCAAACCTGCACCCCCAGACCAGAGCCCATACCTCCTCCCACACCCCAATCCCCTGCCTCATCCCAGAGCCCCCTCCCATATTCCAAACCTCTCAGCTCCACCCACCAGCCCAGAATAAGCCCATTGCTTCTTGTTCTATCAGAGGTTAATAAGAACAATTTTTCTCCCTCCTCCTTGTAACAACCTTTTATGTACTTGAAAACTGTTAACATGTCCCCTCTCAGTCTTCTCTTCTCCAGAATAAAAAACCCATTTTTTCAATCTTCCCTCATAGGCCGTGTTTTCTAGATCTTTAATCATTTTTGTTGCTCTTCTCTGGACTTTCTCCAATTTGTCCACATCTTTCCTGAAAATGTGGCACCCAGAACTGTACACAATACTCTTGAGGCCGCATCAGCGTGGAATAGAGCTGAATAATTATATCTTGTGTCTTGCTTACAATGCTCCTGCTACTATATCCCAGAATGAGGTTTGCTTTTTTTGGAACAGCATTACACTGTTGACTCATATTTAGCTTGTGATCCACCATGACCGCCAGATCCCTTTCTGCAGTACTCCTTCCTAGGCAGTCAGTTCCCATTTTGTATATGTGCAACTGATTGTTCCTTCCTAAATGGAGTACTTTGCATTTGTCCTTATTGAATTTCATCCTATTTACTTCAGACCATTTCTCCAATTTGTCCCGATCATTTTGAATTTTAATCCTATCCTCCTAAGCACTTGCAACCCCTCCCAGCTTGGTATTGTCCGCAAACTTTATAAGTGTACTCTCTTTGCCATTATCTAAATCATTGATGAAGATATTGAACAGAACCGGACCCAGAACCTATCCCTGAGGGACCCCACTCGTTATGCCCTTCCAGCATAACTGTGAACCACTGGGAATGATTTTCCAACCAGTTATGCACCCATCCTATAGTAGCTTCATCTAGGTTGTATTTCCCTAGTTTGTTTATGAGAAGATCATGCGAGACAGTATCAAAAGACTTACTAAAATCAAGATATACCACATCTACCGCTTCCCGCCTATCCACAAGGCTTGTTACCCTGTCAAAGAAAGCTATCAGGTTGGTTTGACACAATTTGTTCTTGACAGATCCATGCTGATTGTAACTTATCACCTTATTATCCTCTAGGTGTTTGCAAATTGATTTCTTAATTATTTGCTGCATTATCTTTCTGGGTACAGAAGTTAAGCTGACTGGTCTGTAATTCCCCAGGTTGTCCTTATTTCCCTTTTTATAGATGGGCACTATATTTGCCCGTTTCCAGTCTTCTGGAATGTCTCCCGTCTTCCATGATTTTTCAAAGACAATTGCTAATGGCTCCGATATCTCCTCAGTCAGCTCCTTGAGTATTCTAGGATGCATTTCATCAGGCCCTTTTTTTGAAGACATCTAACTTGTCTAAGTATCAGAGGGGTAGCCTTGTTAGTCTGGATCTGTAAAAAGCAACAAAGACTCTTCGTTGCTTTTAACTTGTCTAAGTAATTTTTGACTTGTTCTTTCCCTAAGCCTACCTCATTTTCACTGGCATTCACTATGTTAGACCATAGGCGGCAGGTTCGTATAATTTTTGGTGGGGCCCAAAATGGTGGTCCCCCCCCCCCCCGCTCTCACCCTGTAAGCTGATATAAAATGAAGCTACAATGCGTCAGCACCACAAGATTACAAGGGTCAATTAAAAGTGGAAAGTCAGAAGCAGCACTTGCCTATTAATACCTAATATACGGTATTAAATTTTGTTGCACCTGTTGTGACAAAGTGGGAATGTTCTTAATGTTTTCTCTGAATACTGTGTGGGTGCCTCAGTTTCCCCTGCAAAGTGCCAACTGACGGTGTTGGGGACAAAGAGATCAGGTGGCCTCCTTGTCCGGAAGAGACACAAAGGCCAGATGAGGGAGTGTCAGTTTGGAGCTGGCTGGGGAAATCGGGAGAGGCCCAGAACTTGGGTCTGGGCTCTCCGCCCCCCAAGATGGACCTGACTGAGGGGTCCTGTTTTCTGTACCTACAAGCTCTGTTTTAGACTGTATCCCTGTCATCTAATAAACCTTCTGTTTTACTGTCTGGCTGAGAGTCACATCTGACTGCGGAGTTGGGGTGCAGGGACCTCTGGTTGCCCCAGGACCTGCCTGGGCACACTCGCTGCAGAAAGTGCATGGTGTGGAAGGGCTGAATGCTCCGAGGTCAGACCCAGGAAGGTGTAAGCTTCTTGCTCTGGAGACAGTATGCTCAGAGAGGAGGCTCCCCCAGAGTCCTGACTGGCTTTGTATGGAGTTGTTCCAAAGCATCCCAGCATCCCCTTCCACAACATGTGCCTCCCTCCTCTGGCCTTTGTCTCTTTTCCAGGCATTAGGAGGCCACCTGATCTCTTTGTTCTCCAACACCTTCAGTTGGCACCTTGCAGGGGGGTGGCCCAGGCCATCAGTTGCCTGGAGACAGGGTTGCAGCCATTCTCTGTGCAGACGGCATCACACTGGCCCTCTAGGGCTTTACAACAATCACACCCCCTTATCCCACCATCTAGAGCCTTAAGAAATGCATTGGGGAAACTGAGGCACACCGACAGTATTCAGAGAAAATACCTGTATACGACCAGTTACATACTTTGAAGGGTGTAAAATAATCAAATATTGTGCTAAATACAATGATACTCCAAACACCTTCAGTTGGCACCTTGCAGGAGAGTGGCCCAGACCATCAGTTGCCTGGAGACAGGGTGTTGGCCATTCTCTGTGCAGACAGCATCACACTGGCCCTCTAGGGCTTTACAACAATCACACCCCCTTATCCCACCATCTAGAGCCTTAAGAAATGCATTGGGGAAACTGAGGCACACAGACAGTATTCAGAGAAAACACCTGTATATGACCAGTTACATACTTTGAAGGGTGTAAAATAATCAAATATTGTGCTAAATACAATGATACTCCAAACTGACCACCACATTTAAGTTGCATGTTTTTCCCCTCAGGTGAGGGTTCTGGGGTGGGGCTGGGGATGAGGGGTTCACAGTGCAGGAGCGTGCTCGGTGCTGGGGGTGCAGGCTTTGGGGTGAGGCAGGGCTGAGAATGAGGAACTTGGGGTGCAGACAGGCTGCCCCAGGGCTAGGGCCAGAGAGGACTCCCCATCACCACCACTGGCAGCAGCAAGCTCCAGGGGAGGGACCCATCCTCTGCCCCCCTGCCCCCCACATCACACTTACTCTGCACCACAGTCACTGCACATGCTCCTAGGGCCCCTCAGGTCCAGAAAGCTCACTCCCCTCCCCTATGATGGGTACTGGGGGGGGGGGTTTGCCATCACAGGTGGCCTTCCATGCTGCCCCTCACCATAACTTCACTGTGGATGGGTGATGGGGCTGCCCCTTGCCCAGCATGGGGCAGAAGTGGGGTAGGCAGGGTGGTGGCTGGCTATGGGACGGGGGAGCAGGGTGTCATAAAATTCACCCAAGCCCCAGCTGCTCAGGTCTAGGAAGCCTCCCTCTCCCATCCCTCCTGTGGTGGGGGGGTTGGTGGGTGCTGGGGGAGGGGGCATTGCCTTCACATGTGGCTTCCTGCCTCCCCTGTGCAGCCTGCTGTGCCTCACTGGGGGTAGGAGTAGGGGCTGGGGCTGGGGCTGGGGCTGGGGAGAAATCATAGGGTCAAACACTCACGGAAGCCCCAGCAGCTGCTAAGGTGAATGATGTCTGTCTCCTGGCCCGTTTGTGTCTCCTCCAGGTAGGGGCAGGAGAGGGGAGGCCCCCTCCACTCTCCTCCCCCTCCTGAGTGCTTCAGCAGTAGTTAGCATTCCTCTTATGCTAATGTTGCAGCCCTTAGGCTATGGCAGCAGCAGCAAAGGAAAGCTGTGCGCTCTCTTTACATTCAGGCAGGGAAGCTCCGGGGAGGGGGAAAAACCTAGCTTCAAATGTTGGTGGAGCAGAGCCCCTGATTATGAATATTCCTGGGGCTTTAGCCCCAAGAGCCCATATAAGTTGGCGCCCATGTGTTAGACATCCAATCGCCACCAACCTTCTTGGTGAAAACTGAAACAAAGAAGTAATTAAGCACCTCTGCCATTTCCACATTTTCTGTTATTGTCTTTCCCTCTTCATTGAGTAACGGGCCTATGCTGTCTTTGGTCTTCCTCTTGCTTCTAATGTATTTGTAGAATGTTTTTTTCTTACCCTTTATGTCCCTAGCTAGTTAGATCTCATTTTGTGCCTTGGCCTTTCTAATTTTGTCCCTACATACTTATGTTATTTGTTTATATTCATCCTTTGTAATTTGACCAAGTTTCCACTTTTTGTAGGACTCTTTTTTGAGTTTTAGATCATTGAAGATCTCCTGGTTAAGCCAGGGTGGTTTCTTGCCATATTTCCTATCTTTCCTATGTAGTCAAATAGTTTGCTCTTGTGCCTTTAATAATGTCTCTTTGAAAAACTGCCAACTGTCTTCAATTGTTTTTCCCCTTAGACTTGCTTCCCATGGGATTTTACCTACGAACTCCCTGAGTTTGCTAAACTCTGCCTTCTTGAAATCCATTGTCTTTATTGTGCTGTTCTCCCTCCTACAATTCCTTAGAATCATGAACTCTTCCTTTTCATGATCACTTTCACCCAAGTTGCTTTCCACTTTCAAATTCTCAACCAGTTCCTCCCTATTTGTCAAAATCAAATCTAGAACAGCCTCCCCCCAGTAGCTTTCTCCACCTTCTGAAATAAAAAATTGCCTCCAATACATTCCAAGAACTTGTTGGATAATTTGTGCCCTGCTATGTTATTTTCCCAACAGATGTGTAGGTAGTTGAAGTCGCCCATCACCACCAAATCCTGTGCTTTGGATGATTTTGTTAGTTGTTTAAAAAAAGCCTCATCCACCTCTTCTTCCTGGTTTGGTGGTCTGTAGTAGATCCCTACCATGACATGTCCCTTGTTTTTTACACATTTTATCCTTACCCAGAGACTTTCAACAAGTCTGTCTCTTATTCCTATTTCACCTCAGTCCAAGTGTATACATTTTAATATATAAGGCAACACCTCCTCCCTTTTTTCCCTCCCTGTCCTTCCCGTGCAAGCTGTACCCTTCTATACCAATATTCTAGTTATGCATATTATCCCACCAAGTCTCCGTGATGCCAACTATGTCATAGCTGTGTTTATTTACTAGCATTTCAGTTCTTCCTGCTTATTCCCCATACGTCTCGCATTAGTATACAGACATCTAAGATACTGAGGGTATGTCTACACTACCCGCCAGATCGGTGAGTAGTGATCGATCTATCAGGGATCGATGTATCGCGTCTCGTCTAGATGTGATACATCGATCCCCGAACGCGCTCCCCGTTGACTCCGGAACTCTACCAGGGCAAGAGGCGGAAGCGGAGTTGATGGGGGAGCAGCAGCCATCGATCCCGCGCCCCAGGGATGTGAAGTAAGTCAATCTAAGATACGTCGACTTCAGCTACGCTATTCTCTTATCTTAGATGGAACCCAGGCCTGATTTGAATTACCGCCTCCCCCAGTTCTGTCTTGTCTCTCCCTTATTTCTGCTATAACAGCCCATGCTCCCCCAAGATTCCGACCCTTCTCATGGGTCTCCATATTTTTGACTTACCTGTGGGCTTTGGTCACCTGCCCCTATCGAACCTAGTTTAAAACTCTCCTCACTAGGTTAGCCAGTCTGTAGCCAAATATGCTCTTCCCCTTCCTCAATAGGTGGACCCCATCTCTGTTTAGCAGTCTTTCTTCCTGGAACAGCATCCCCTGGTCAAGGAAGCCGAAGTCCTCCTTCAAGACACCATCCTCGCAGCCAGGCATTCACCTCCAAGATGCATCTATCTCTGCCGAGGCCCCTACCCTTGACTGGAAGGACTAAAGAGAACACCACCTGCGCTCCCAACTCCCTCACCCTTACTCCCAGAGCCCTGTAGTCACTTCTAATCTGCTGAGGGTCATACCTCGCAGTATCATTAGTGCCCGCATGGATGAGTAGCATGGGGTAGTAGTCAGAGGGCTGGATGATCCTCGACAATCCCTCCGTAACACCTCAGATATGGGCCCCTGGCAGGCAGCATACCTTCCGGGATGCCATGTCAGGGTGACAGATGAGTCCTTCTGTCCCCCTCAGAAGAGAGTCTCCAACCACTATTATCCTACATTTCCTCCTGGGAGTTGTGGCTGTGATCCTCCCAGCCTTAGGGGGTACAGAGCTTCTCCTCTTCAAACTTTGGGGGTGATTCCTCATCACTCATTGACAGGGCAGCATAACGGTTCTCCATCACCATGGTGGGTGGGTTGGGAGTAGGAGTAGAGCACTGCCTGCTGCCAGAAGTAACCAGCATCCAGTGTCCTCCCTGTACCAGAGCCATATCTTTCATTCAGACTTTTATCTTGTGTCTCAGCTACTGTAATGTCTTCTCCTCTGGACTTGGCAACTCCAACCTTGGCAACTCAACTTCATTCAATACTCTCTACCAAAATCATCTTCCTTGCTTGTTACTTCAATCATGTCTTCTCACTTTTTTAAGCCCTGCAGATGGATCCCTTTTCACCACCACATCAAAAATGCATAGATAGACTCACCCCTGCCTTATCTATTATCTATTGGCTTATTGCACCAATGACCTCCATTTTTACTCAGCCAACAGTCCCATCTTTTGTCCCTTGTTAATCCACTTCTTCCTTAAGTCTTGATTGCTGTAACCTATGCCAACACAAACTGCTAAAATACTCCGTTAATCCACTATCTTATCCTTTTTCAATTCCCTCTTTAAAACTAATTGATGCCTACAGAACACTGCCAGTTAATAACCCCTAAAATGTAGGTGAGTTCCACTGTGCACACAGCCGTTGCTCTCACCCACACCCACCCATTTGGAAGTTACTTAAGCATGTCATAACAGTATCAGAGAAGGAATGCCTACCCCCTACAAAAAAATGAAATGGGAAAACTGGGTGGAGGGGAATCATTTGATTATATGGAACAGCTCATGAAGTTTTTGAGCCAAATATATTATTATTTTTAGACAATTATAAATAGGTATCCTTCAGAAAATTTCCCCATGGAAATGTGATGTTCAAGTTGACACTGTCCCCTTAAAAAGGTATTGCATATATTTTAAAAACTTTTCCTCAGAAGCATCATGTTCCCTGACCTTTCTTAGATGACTGGTATGTATTGTAAAAATAAACATGTCACAAACCAGGCTTACAACAGAGTCTTATTCTTTTATACCTACAGTTTATCTACATAAATTAGATCTTCTGTAATGTGGCAGGCATATGAGAGGACACATCCTTCAGTGCATAAGAAAAGAATGAGTGATACATGTATTGAGTCTAATATCCAACTATATGTTATCTGAATCCACCTTTCATCCATTAAATGCAAGTCTTAGACTTTTTCTTGTCACAAAATGTTAATTTTTGACATGGATAAAACAAATATTAAAAAATTCAGTGAGGAATATTGTTGCTTATTATTCTATCTGTGATTCAAGGAGAAATATTGTATAAGTACTCTGTGATAAATCAGGTGCTGTACTCTCTACTCCAGGTTTTATTTAATTATTTTGGAAAGCACTAAATGTATCTTTTTTGATGCATGAAATACAGCTGCTACCGCACCCATATGTTTGCCTCAGGCTGGGTGACATCCTCTTACTGTTGGCTCCACCTCTGTAATTTACTTCTAGCGTCTATATTTTGTTGCTCCTTTTTCTTCATTGTTTTTCAGTGGAAACTCCTCTGCCCCGAGTTCCTTTTAAACTTTTAAATTTTTTACTCTGAAGGTGGGATTGTGAATATTCTAAATTGTATGTGAAAAGCCACAGGCTGAAGTAATGTTATTCAATATTGTTCCCTTCCAACTGAATTTTTCTGAAGTGAGATCCCTGGAAAGCACTGTTAAAACCAGACCTCTCAAGTGTAGTAGTATGTTCCACATTTTGCCTGAATCAGGCTGCCTATCCCACCATACTGTAGTTCAGGCAAAGATCCACAGACATGCAACAGTGGGCAAGCCCTTCCAAATACCCTGTAGCCTAGGGGAACATGCACAGCAGAAAGAGCCCGTGAATAGGAGTTAAACTCTTGTCTTTTCTGACTGCTATATACTTCACTGCCGTCATTATTAAGCAAGGCCTCATACCCCAACTCTAGAAGAAGTCAAATATTCGTCTCTGCTGCAGCCAGGGCCTGCTACTCCTGCAGTTTTATAAATAAACTAACAGAGGTTTCACAAGGTCACTTCAAGGAGAGCTGGAACTAGAATTCAGCTCACTAATATGTAGAACTGTCCAAAAGAATAGAAAGAATAAACAGGGCCGAGGGTAGTGGCACCACACATCAAACACACACCTTTCTGAAGTGTCCAAGGTCAGCCAAGGTTAACCCATAGCACCACTGCCAGAGCTGGACCCAGGCAGACTACATGCTGCAAATGGGCTCCCAGCATACCTACACCACACAGAGGTTTCTGTGGGCAAGAAACGCCTATGACTAGCTAAATCACTGAAAGTCCAGATGGGCCTAAAATGCAGAGGAAAAGCTTACAGGTATAGGTACGGACCTACACTCAACCACCAACTAAAATATATGAAAATGTGACAGAAAATGGTATATGGATCATCTCCTGTATGATATGTTAGTTTCCAAAATGAATTCTTTTTTGAAAATAAGCCATATAGCCTTGCCTAAGTCATTCACTATTATAAGTCACTGAGGCATGATTGTATAAATAAATAGATTTTGAACAGAGAGCTATTTTTGTTAAGAATATAGGAACTATGTTACCTAACACAGTAGAGGTAACAGTAGGTTCAGAATTGCCCAGTTGTACCAGACATGCATTAAACACACACTGTTGCATAAGCAAATGTGGATTTCAGTCATATGGTGCATGGTAACATAACAAAGAACAGTTCCAAGGAATATATAAAAGGGCGCCTGATTATTGTTTTGAACTGTTACCAAATTAACAACTTTTCTGTTCTATACCAGCAACATGAAAAAGTATTTGGTAGAATTGTGTTAAATGGAATCTGGTTTGACAGCTGCTGAAAGAAGATAAATTATTTAAGGAAAATGTTGCATAAAAGTTTTACTGAATGCAGACAAGAACACTTTCTCATGGCTACCTGGTTTGCTCTCAATAACATCACAGAAGTGGCAACACTGCTTGAGTATTTATTGAAGAAAGCTAAATAGGAAATCATCTCCCTGCCACTGTAGGGATTTTGGGCACTGGTGCACCTTGGTCCCTCCTATAACAGTCTAGTCTCCTGTGGGCTGTAAAACTGTGGTCTAGTTTCAGTTGTTGGGTTTAGAGTGTGAGTACTGGGTAGTGTGGAGATCCTATGATATACAGGAGGTCACACTAGATGCCCTGGTGGTCCCTTCTGGCCTTAAACTCAGTGACTCTAAAAATCCCCATAACTTTCATACTTTTATCTCCTGGGGAGGCATATAATTTACTATATAAGCATAAAAAACATCAGTCCTTACTCATATCAACAATCCCAGTGAAATCAATGAGACTACCCATGTAAGGATTGAGTCCTTTCTTCTATACTCTGTAGGTTTTTATATTAAATGAACCTTCCCTTGTTCTTTCAATAACTTTCTATTCTGTAAAATCTAAAATAACGTTGATATTTGAGTATATGTACACACACAATAAAATGTCTCTATATATTTTCTTCTTGAGCTTGCAGCCCTGGTTATTTGTCTTCTCAACATAATGAGAAGTGAACTGAAATAAATTACAAAAGCATTCTCCTAGCAACTTCATAACACTATATCTCCCAACTAAAGTAACAAACAAACAAAAAACAGAGTTAGCTTTTTCGTAGGTTGAACCAAAATCTTTCCAGGCTGGTTCTAGGCTTTGCCAAGCTAAACTCAAACTTTCAACATTGGAACAGGCCTCTATCTAAACCAAACTCCAAACATAATGTTAATCCCAGGATAACTAAGTCTTCCAAAGATGAATCAGGTCTCTGCCTAACCTGAAATCCCAAGCTAGACTGACTCTTGCAAGCCTGGGGCAGGCTTCATAGCACCTAGTACACTCTAGCCATCAGACCTCTCTGCCTGACTCAAAATGGAGTCTCCCAGCTAGCAGCAATGCTGAGCCTCCCTCGATTCTAGGAGAATTTGATCACTTGTACCATTTTACCAAGGTACATAGGTGCTGGAACTTGGGCTGCTGCTGCACCCCCTGGCTTGAAGTGGTTTCCATTATATACAGGGGTTACAGTTTGGTGCACTGGCTCTCAGCAGCCCCACTATAAAAATTGTCCCTGAACCCCTGCTAAGCAGTAAGGGGAAAATCCTAATCCTTGCCCCCAGACTGAGTAGCTAGGCTGGGTTCTGGACAGGTTCATAGGGAGAGAGGAAGAATCCTTCACCCAGTCTATAGAAGGTCTGTGGAAAACACCACAGCAGCTACTGAAGCCAAATGAGTAGTTTATGGAGTTCTAGAGGAGCTGCATAGTAACAAAGCTTCTGGCCCCATCCTCTCCTGACATTCCTGTGTCTCATCCATGGCACAGCCATAGCCCTTAAATCCTGGCCTCTTGCCTCACGTCACAAAGTAACCACTCCTGTCCCAGTGCTGAGGACACTCTACTATACCTTATAGTATTTGTCCAAGTGGCTGCAAGCACATATTTAGGCAGGTTTCAGTCTCTATTCCTCAGACATATAGGAATACTTGGCCCTGCCACAGCACAGGGGGCTGGATTTGATGATCTCTCAATGTCCCTTCCAGCCCTACACTTTTATGATTCTGTGATCAAAGGAAGACAAGAAGGGAAGTCTGAAACCATATACTTGGACAATAATCCTATCTGGATTAGATTTCTTAAAGGAAATAATATAAACCAAAACTCCCACTGACTGCATTGGGATCAGGATTGGACCTTTAAGTGCATTTATATATTAAGGAAATTAATAGTGTTTCAGAGAACTCTTGACATTAATATACCAGAATATTCCTTTCTCTTATTGCTTATATTCTTTGTTTTGTTTGTGTGTTTGGTTGGTTGGTTGTTTTTTTTTGTTTAGTTAATGCCATCTATTTAAAAACAATTAGATCAATAGATTAAAATTAAAATAGAGCTATCTGGGTTAGGCTGTGGAATTAACAAGTCTCTCCTCTCCGGGAAGCATGTGGCTCTCAAAAATCAGTTTATTTAAAACACACAAAAATCAACCCCCACTGGATAAAATGATAAATTATGAATTCATGCCATTTGCGAGTAAAAATATGAGAGCATTCACAATGGACGAGCCTATGAATAGCTCTAAGAGTATTTTCTCGTCTCTAAATCCCAGTAAACTACAGTATGTATGATTACTATTTTATGGAATTATTTGTATAGAGACAGATGGAGGGCAAGAAAGCAGATTTATTTCAAAGATAATAATGTGTGAGCATTGCTGAGGCTGAATCACCAGTGCTCTTTTTATTGTAGTAGAAGAAATTTCAGTGGTTATCTATGACATGGCGTTTTTTTCTTTCATTTTTTCCCCTTTAATCATAACCCCAGTTTGTTTTATCCCATCTGTCTTTGTAGCAAGTTCTATTATATTAAATAGCTACATTAGGTTACCTGAAACCCATGAAAGATGTAGGTGCCTTATTACTTTGGTAATGTTGTTGTGATGAAACAGTACATTTTTCTACATCTTCCAAGAACTCACATCAAAATAAAATTATATGTTTACAATATATAACATGTGGCATTAATATCAATATAGCTATATATACTGGCATTCTATTGGACATCATTGCATGGTGATCTCAGCTAGCTGAGCATTACAGAATTACTGTCATATATGTGTGCCAGGATCTAAAGATACTCCTAGCAATGAGGATTTGGAAATTGTGAAGTGAATGAGATTTCCATTGTATTGTCAGTTTCTCAAAGAGTTTAATTTTTTAAGGTTCTATTGAAACAAGATAACTTGAAAGCCAAAAGTTCATGTTTTGGCAAGCTGAATTTCAGTATAACGGAAGGAAAAAAACAAAGTCACCCTGGAAAATGAACTACTGGATAAGGTGGAGGCTGTAAGGAGTGAGCATTGGCCCTGTTTAAAACCCCAATGGCTGGAGCTTCCAGTACTTTCATTAGGATGCTATGTCAAAGCCTCATGCATTTCACTGTTTAACTATCAACACCAACAAGATGTATGTCATGTTATTGTCACAGTTCAGGGCAAGTGCACCTGAATTTCCTTTAATGCTCCAGCAAGGCCACCCATTCTCAGGCTTCCAGCTCCCCAGCTGTTGCCTTTTGTGGGTGGAGACCCACATCTCTCTCCCTTCTGAGCAGGGTATTTCCTGGCTGCACAGTTGCCTGCCTCCACTGTGTTATTCCTAGCAGAGACTAGCTGCCCAAGCACACTGCTTGCTTTCTCTGCAGATACTGACAACAGTGTGTCAAATATCAGAGGGGTAGCCATGTTAGTCCGGATCTGTATCCGACGAAGTGGGTATTCACCCACGAAAGCTCATGCTCCAATACCTTTGTTAGTCTATAAGGTGCCACAGAACTCTTTGCCGCTGATAACAGAGTGATTGTCAACAGTTACAAATTACCACACTGCTCTTCCTATGCAAACCTATTTTATTCTTAAGGTAAAAGCACAACAGAGAAAACATATTAAAAACAATAAAAGAACCTGCACACATGCTATTAAGATTACCAGAGATCACCCCAGCCCTAACATGGATTCTGACATGGACCCACTCCAGGCCCCCAGGGATTCCTTGTGGTTACAAGTTCATAACAACTTCAGCTCAAAACAAGAACCCAGTCTTATGGGGCCTCAGTAGGCCCAGTCCTTCCAACACTTCCCTAAGGATTGGGGCCCTCTGTGGACCAGGGTTCTGTCCATTTGCTGGGTCAGAAAGAAAAGTCCCTGAGCCAGTTTAAAACCAGGTTTTTTATCCAAAACCCCTTTCTTTGTCTGGGGCCCCTATACAATCCAGTTTGAACTAGCATATGCAAACCTTTCCGGGGGTGGCGGGGGGGTAGCTTCAAAGGGCGATAATGAAGGAAGTATATTAGCATCGCCCTCGCTACTAGAGAAGCTATATACAATGCCACATTAACACATACACCACTGTATTTTTAATTCAATGGGCCCCAAAGGTATGAATTCTAATTCAGAAAGATTTATCTTAATTCCTTAAGGTTTGTTCAGGATATTTCAGAATATGGTCAGTCTGTCACACATATATCAAAGCACAGTAACTCTTTTGCACCCATTTGAGCTACTGTGTATCATAGATGTCTTGTAACACATTTGACCACAGACTCAGAAATTAAACAAAGATCACATTCTGTCTTTTTCTCCGATACTTCCCATGAACAGACCTCAAAATTTGGAAAATATTCTGGATGTGTCACCCCAGTTTAGTAATGTGTCAGTTATTTTGCATTAGTGAACATAAGAATTTTACAAAATAAATACCTAGCTAAAGAGAGAGGACCAATTTCACAGAAAATCACTCTCTTTTCATATCGGAGTTGTTTAATCTTAAAATGTCCTTAAATGTTCTAATAATTGAAAAATATACAAGCATTTGTTATTTATATTCCTGTCTTCCTTGTATAATTGCAAACACGACCACAATACATTGCATATTAAAAGCATTTTATGTTTTTATGTAGAAAACATTTTCAGTTTCATAAAATGCGCAGTGAAATATTAAATCTAATTAGCCTTGCAGAAGACATGGATTCAGAAAGAACTAAGGGTGTTCTGATTTAGTAAAATGAGGATTTTCTAATGAAGAAACACATTTGGGTTCCATATGACTCCTAAATGTGCCAGATTTTAAATGTTAAAGCTGCATAGTTTATGCAGCAGCATTGACTGTGGTGTTCTACACTTGTAGTGCAACTATATGAATCTAGGGACGAGAGAAATAAAATACACAGTGGAATTAGAATATGAAGACCAATTAACAGTCTAACAAAAGAGAGAAGAGTGCAACCCTGTGTGTTTTCCCTGAATGTTATTTTCCAAAATGACTAGAATTATACAAGGTAGGTGAGGTAATATATTTTATTGGACTAACTTCTGTTGGTGAGAGAGAGAAGTTTTCGAGCTTACACAGAGCTCGTCTTCTGCTTAACTATCAACATCAACAAGACATGTATCAGGAAGACTTAATAGACAAGGCTGGTGAAGGATGGGAGAAATGGAGATTATTACTGCCATTTTAAAGATGGGCAACTGAGACACAGAGAGATCAAGGATAAAATTTTCAAAAGTGCCTAAATGACTCAGTATTGTCCCATTGATTTGACTTTCAATAAGACTTAGGTTCCAAAATGTCTATGTCACTTATGAAAATGGAACCTAGGCTACTAAGACACTTAGGCACTTTGGAAAGTTTTACTCTTGGTGACTTGTCCAAAGTCACACAGGAAGTCTGTGGCTGACCCAGAACTGCACCCAGATCTCCTGAGTCCCACTCCAGTGCCCTACCTACAATATCATCCATTCTCTCTATATTTAAACTTTTAACATTTTACAGTACTCACAGACTAGACACTGAAGAAAATTTTGTGACGAAGTAATCTGTTGGGAAGGTATCGGAGGTAGTGTGTGACAGTGGTTCCACGGGGAAGGGAATACTATTTTCTATGGATGAAATTCACACTTGTGCAGAGGGCCAATTCAGTACCTTCTCCCTCCTTAAGACCCATGTGGGCCAATGCAGCGGGACTGCCAAAAGGCAGCCATGAAAGGGGACATCCACATATAATACACATACCCTTCACACTGTGAAGTTGGGCTCTGAGCAGTCCTTGTCTAGTAAGACAGGGATAACAGTGAGAGGGAAGGCCAGGTGCAGGCCAAAGGAGGGTTCATAGAATCACTGTGTGTAGACCCAGTGGCCATACTACAGAGTGCAAGTGTCACAAAAGACTTTGAAGTGGCTGTACTACATCTCCTCACCCTGACCCCAGGTAAGGAGGGCCATAATTTTCACCACCCCGACATCCCACCCTGCAGTTCACTCATATAAAGCAGATTACTACAGAAAAGGTGTAGAGAGTTGTTGGGTTAAGTTTGTGTACCTCTTCAAGCACTGCCTGCCTGGGGCACTAGTGGGTGAGCCCTGACCTTTCTAGAGAACACTGTAAATTGGGACTATATCCTTATACTCCCCTAGCGATGCATGAAGAAATACAATCCCATCCATGACTCAATTGCTTCTGACAGTTGTAGGCTTTGACCAGCTATTCAGCAGTGTCCAACACTGCTGTCCATCAGACCCTTTTGAGAAATGTTCATAACTTTCCACGTGGAGTTATTATTGCTGTAGTTAGAAGTAGCAAAGTTAGTCTTAAGCTCTTTTGCCAATTTTTTGCCCATCGGTCATTCTGGATGTACTTTGGGCTCTGAGTGTTGTGAACCTGTCTAGCCATGGCTAAGAAAAATCCACGGTGTTCACAATATGCCTCTCCTGGGTTGGCATCGTGTCCATTACAGACGCTCATATTTGGTGCCTGTTCTGCCTCAGGGAGGGGCCCCGCCAAATTTCAAAGCCCTGCTGCAAACACTGAAGGCAATAGAGGTCTAAAACAGTCTGGAGGATGTTTATAATGAGCAATGTTAAGCATCCTAAAAATAGGGGTTGGTGCTGCTCCCCTATTAATAATAATGCAGCCATCCAAGAGGGTTATGATAATTTCACAAGTAAACTGCTTATTGGTGTCCGAAAGCCTTTCTCTAGACTCAGCAGTTTCGGCATAGAGTAGAGTAAGCATTTTATTGTGGATGGTGTGCAACTCTAATGTGAAGTTAACAGAATAAACTGTTTATGTTGAGCTGCTGAAAGCATTGCAAAACTGATGCCAGTATAAGAAACCTTATTAGGTTTCAAAGAAAGTAGGAAAGCTTCAGCCTAATCACAGACAGGAGGTCTTCAGGCTTTTGCTGATGACATCTGAAGGCCATTTCAATTGCTTTCTATAAAAGGAAAGGGCAGGATTCCAGTACATATACAATCCTTGGTAGGTTTTAAGCTGTCATCTTCTCTACAGCCAAGCTCTCCGGCAAATAGCAAAGTGCACAAATGGTGTTTGATTAGTGAGGTCAGTGAAATGCTGCATTCAGTTATAATTATGGACTTTTAAAACATTCTTTGGACATCAGAAAAGACCTTATTTTATTTTTATTTATCTAGCGTTTAGCCAGGATCAGTAAATTCATGCAAAATCAATACATCAACCAAAAGGCAAATAGAAACGCAGGAATAAAACACAAAAATCCACATACAGCAAAATAATTCCTACCTGTTTAGGAACACACACAACTCATAATTTATGAGAATTCAACAAAATGTCATTAAAAATATTAAGACTTTATGGATCTGAAGCCTGGTTTAAAAGAGTGTTGTCAAATACAGAAGCTTTACTAATTTTGATACTGATATCGGGACTGATCACACAAGGTGCTGAGTATCTTCTGCTCCCAAACACCTCACAGGATTGGGCCCTTCTTGTCTTCAGTGGGAGCTTTGCCTGTTCTTGTAGGATCAAGCTCAGAATCCCAGAAAAGCCCATATATATTTCTCAGCATATAATGTCCATTACAGGCTAATTCTAGTGTAATTCTTGCACTGTTCCCATTAAAGAAATGATGTATCTACTACTCTGGTAGAATTTTAAAATATTTTAACACTTTTTATATACCAACATTTTTTGCCTACTTTTCTGTTTTGAGTAATGAACTCATGCATTCTCTCCAGCCCTAATAACAGAACAGAACTTGCATTTGAAATACATTTGAACTAGGGCTATCAAGCGATTAAAAATATTAATTGCAATTAATTGTATGATTAAAAAAATTAATCGTGATTAATCACTCGATTAATCATACTGTTAAACAATAATAGAATACCATTTATTTAAATATTTTGGATGTTTTCTACATTTTCAAATATATTGATTTCAATTACAACACAATAAAAAGTGTACAGTGCTCACTTTATTTTTTATTACAAGTATTTGCACTGGAAAAAAACAAAAGAAATAGTATTTTTCAATTCACCTCATACAAGTACTGTAGAGCAATCTTTTTATCATGAAAGTTGAACTTACAAATGTAGAATTATGTACAAAAAAACTGCATTCAAAAATAAAACAATGTAAAATTTTGCAAGTCCACTCAATCCTACTTCTTATTCAGCCAATTGCTGAGACGAACAAGTTTGTTTACATTTTCAGGAGATAATGCTGCCCACTTCTTGTTTACAATGTCACCTGAAAGTGAGAACAGGCATTCTCATGGCACGGTTGTAGCCGGCATCGCAAGATATTTACATGACAGATGCACCAAAGATTCATATGTTCCTTCATGCTTCAACCACTATTCCATGGGACATGCGTCCATGCTGATGAAAGGGTTCTGCTCAATAACAATCTAAAGCTGTGCAGACCGACACGTTCATTTTCATCATCTGAATCAGATGCCACCAGCCGAAGGTTGATTTTCTCTTTTGGTGGTTCGGGTTCTGTAGTTTCTGAATCAGAGTGTTGCTCTTTTAAGACATGCTCCACACCTCATCGCTCTCAGATTTTGGAAGGCACTTCAGAGGCTTAAACCTTGGGTTGATTAGAAATCTCACATTGATTCCTTCTTTGCATTTTGTCAAATCTACAGCGAAAGTGTTCTTAAAATGAACAACATGTGCTGGGTCATCATCCAAGACTTCTATAACATGAAACATATGGCATAATATGGGTAAAACAGAGCAGGGGATATACAATTCTCCCCCAAGGAGTTCAGTCACAAATTTAATTAACACATTTTTTTAACAAGCATCATGAGCATGGAAGCATGTCCTCTGAAATGATGGCCAAAGCATGAAGGGTCATATGATTGTTTTGCATATCTGGCATATAAATACCTTGCAATGCCAACTACAAAAGTGCCATGCAAATGCCTGTTCTCACCTTCTGGTGACTTTGTAAAAAAGAAGAGGGCAGCATTATCTCCTGTGTATGTAAACAAACTTGTTTGTCTTAGCGATTGGCTGAACAAGAAGTAGGACTGAGTGGACTTGTAGGCTCTGAAGTTTTGTTTTTGAGTGCAGTTATGCAACAAAAAAAATCTACATTTGTAATTTGTACTTTCATGACAAAGAGATTGCACTACAGTACTTGTATGAGGTTAATTGAACAATACTGTTTCTTTTGTTCATCATTTTTACAGTGCAAATATTTATAATAAAAATAATATACACTGATTTAAATTACAACACAGAATACAATATATATGAAAATTTAGAAAAAAAGTCCAAAATATTTAATAAATTTCAATTGGTATTCTATTGTTTAACTGTGTGATTAATTCAATGCAAAATTATAATTAAATTATATACAAATTCATATACATATAAGATTAAAATTAAATTGTAATTAAAACTGATTAACTGTGATAAATTTTTTTAATCATGATTAATTTTCTTTAGTTAATCACGTGCGTTAACTGCAATTAATCGACAGCCCTAATTTGAACATAACTACATTATTTTAGGAGAGAAATACCTTAGTGAAAAACAGAAGAGTGAGCATTTCACTGCCTATGGCTGAGTTGTACGGCAGCCCTTCAGTGACCCTTTGTGCATACATGTCAAAATATTGGACAGCACCTTGACCCTGTTGAGTTTCAGTGCAAGCATGAGTCCAGTCTTCCATGCAGGCACAAGTATGGTGATGCATCAGGTGTTCATTGAGTGCAGATCTCAAACCCCAATCCACTAATGTGAGGTAAAAAGGAGAAGGGGTTTGGGCAGAGGATGAACGTAGCTGAAAAGGCATGAGCCCAGATCCTGAGTGGGTGTAAACTGGTGTAGCTCCCCACTGCTAAAAATTGAACATTTTTGGGAATACTGTAGATCTGAAAAGAATGGAACTGAAATAATTATCTCACAACTCAGAAAAGGATGCAATTAATGGCACGCCAAAACTCAAAGATGTATGGGAGATCAGTCCTGTATTTAAAAAAAAACCTCTTTGGCTTTGTAATGAGCTAGGACAAGGTTTAGAAACTTAGAGAAAATGTATCTTCAGGACAGTCTTGTTCATATGAAAATGTTGACGCTACTGAATTTTTAAGATAGCAACTCTCACCTGAACTTTTCTCCATTTCAGTCATAAATGATGGAAAATCCAGAAAGCTTTATCCTCAGTTTGGAATGTCAAATTACATTCTGTACATAAAGACTTTGGCATTATGAAGCATCTTGTCCCAGATCAGGGAGAAGGAGACATTTTTAATGATCCCAAACACACATTAGTAGCATTGTAATATATTTTTCTGCTACCTGGCAGCCTTACCCTGAGAGGTGATGAGCACCTGTAGCTCATGTTGATGGTAATGGGAGTTGCAGGTGATCAGAGGCTGTCAGAGTGGGGCCATACACTACTTATGAAAAGGTAGAATCCTCCTCTGGGACCTCTTATTTGAGAGATTTTTAGGATTTAGATTATCCTATTCAGGGTTACTACTGGGAAGAGGTGGACATAACTGTCATTCTGTTGCCAAGGGTGCAAGGAAATAACTATGGATTGTGAGAAACATGCCCCACAATCCTCTTTCCTTTTCTGTCTTTTCTTTTTTCTTTTTCTTTTTTTTTTTTGTCTTTTTTTATTCTTTGTTGCTATCTGAGGTCATAGTCAGGCAATCATGCTTTACATATGGAAGGGCTGAGAAGGGAAATGGAGTAGGGGCTTCAATTCTGCACCCATTGAAATCTATGGAAAAATTCCTACTGATGCTAATGGGAGCAAGACTGAACCCTAGAATAATGGCCAGTTTTTCTCTGAAATCCTTCTATGAAAAACTCACTTCTATATTTGAGTAAAAGAAAAACTGATTTTTTCGTAGCTCGGATAAATCAATATTCTTCTGCCTCAAAGATTTTATACATGTAGCCAGCTGAAAGAAAAACTGGCTGTAGTGACTTCCACTGGTACTGCACATGTACATAAAGTGAAGCTGAAGATCTGGACCATCATTTTAAATAGGAAATAGTGAGTTGTTTTGAACATTTGTGCCCATATTTCAGGTTCTTCTCAAAAGGAAAACAAGATAAGAGTTCACAACCACTTTGGATAGATTGGTGCAACAGAATATTCCTGTCAAAGTAACATAGCAAGTCAGTTAGAATCACTAGTCTAATTTGTAAAGAACAAGTATTATGTCCAGGTACAAAGGGCGTGCATTGCTGCACTATCCTCTTTTCTGAGGGTGAGTGGAAGCTATGAGGGTTTCTAGCAGCATTAATTTGTACGGAGAGTTTCACTTGGTCTTAAGGGGATTTGGGGATGAGTTATATTCTAAACTTATCTTTTGCTGCAGTTTCTATAGTGCAATGGCAATAGCATAATCCAAGCACTTGGTTTGTCTCAGGGCAATAAAACAAAACAAAAAGTAGTCTGGAACATACCGCAGTGTGTCTTATTGCATACTCAGCCATTGATCAATGACACAAAACGTAGGGTGGAGTGAAGAGTGATTTTAACTATATATATTTATTTTCATGGCTGCATGTTTGAGCTATACCCATTAGCTTTTTTTACTATTTTTACCAAATTAGCTGTCCAAATCAAAAAGACCAAGTTGTTTTCTTTCCCTTCAGTTACACAGAATGCCTTCCTGGATATTTTTTTCATGGTAGTTATATATTTGTTTAAACTATAACAGATTGATGCGATTGGCAGTATTAAAGAAAGAGTCATTGAACATATGATGAACATTCCTTCTGCTTTCTATTTTGCTGTAGCAGGGTAAGCATGAATCCACCTATCACGTTCCATTCCCTAATTACTAATCTTTACTAAGCTCCTTTGCAGCCTTATGGAACCACACCATCAAAAGTCTTATTAAAGTTGGCTTTTCTTTTACACACAAATACATGTGTTCCCAACTTACTGGGAACAGAATGAAATGGCTTCTGAGGCATAAGTACATGTCAAATATTAATTCAAATATTTTACTCTTTACTTTTTCTTCCCTTTGTAGCCGGACCCTGCTGGCAGAGATATTTCCATTCGTCCAATTTTAGAGCACTGTGAAAACACTCACATGACCATTTGGCTTGGCATTGTCTATGCCTACAAAGGGCTGCTCATGGTAAGTATTGCTTGCTTTACACAGCAGTGCTGTCTAGTTGCTACTCTTTGGTAAAAATAAACAGCTTTCCTAATGGATAGACGTAAGTTTAAAAATCCTTGAATAAATCTTTTTAAAGCAGATGTGATATTATATTAAGTAACAAGGGCATTATTAAATACAACACTAAAACTTAACCTAATAGGTATAATGCAAACTAAAGAATTTGGCAATCAAAGAATGGGAATACGAGTGAGAAGATGTGAATTGTGTTTAAATCTCTTGTGGAACTCAGGCTAAGGGGCTGTTTAATTTCAGTGAAGACATTCAGGCTCAGGGCAGAGCTTGGGCTGTAGTACCCTGTCAGGTGGGAGGGTTCCAGAACTCAGCTGCAACCAGAACCAGAACTTCAACACCACAATTAAACAGTCCCACAGCCTGAGCCCTGGGCTGGCCACAGGTGTCTAATTGCAGTGTAGACATACCGTTAGGGGCCTCAATCCAATTGAAAGTCACTCCAAATTACTTAGGCTCTTCTTGAAAATTCTACCAATACTGTTTTGGTTCTTTCTGAATTTCATAATGCTAATGACTAATTCTATGTGACTAGTAAACTTTCTGTTAAACCAAACCTATGTAAGATTACTTCTGAAAATTAGGAAGTATTTTAGGAGACACACTGTATTTTTCAGTCAATAAATATAGGACACATTCTGCCCTCAGATCCGTGCAGACCCCTATAACTGGAAAGAGCACTGAGTTCATGTCGTTAGTACCCAATTGCTGACAAGTCATTAAACTTTATCATAATATATATGTTCTTTGCAATGTAAAGGCTGCATGATGATTGATATATACAGTGTTATTGTAGCCGGGTTGGTCCCAGGATATTTGAGACCAAATGAGTGAGGTAACATCTTTTATTGGATCAACATCTGTTGGTGAGAGAGACAAGTGTAAGCTTGAAAAGCTTGTCTCTCTCACCATCAGAACTTGGCCCAGTAAAAGATATTACTTCACCCACCGTAATAGTTGGTATGTCATTTGTCTTAATGAATAATGGGTTTCTTTGATTTTGTAATCATTTTCAGTTATATCTACTGTGTCTTCCCAATTTGTCACTGCTAGCAGGAAACTCTCATTCTTGAACTGTAACCAGATTTTACACATTTTGCATGTTTAGTTTTGTAATACAGTTTCATAGTGTATTAGATCATAAGGACCATAACTGGTATGCAAGGACATCATTGGCCAAACCTCTTAAGTGCCAACATCAACTTACAAAATTATAAAATGTTCACTCTGCATTTTCATAGGTAAAAAGTAGGCATTGGTGTTTGCTACATTTTTCTCTGTAATTTTGTTCATAAGAGTTAATATGTCAAAAGTTTTGTCTGGTTCATCTATAATGGTGTAATAGAGCTGGTCAAAAATTAAATTAAAATTCTGAAAAATGTTGAAGGGTTCAAAGTGAACTGATTTTTTCTTTTTTTTAAAAAATTGCAGAAATAATTATTAAAGAATATTTCCAATACAATTTTCTATGATCATTTTTATAAAAAAATTCCAAGAAAATTTTCACATGGTACATTTTTTTAAAAAGTCAACAAGTTGTTTGTTAAACTTCATTTTGGATAAAATGACCATTTTTGACTAAACATTTTCTTTGAAACATTTTGGCCATCAGTGTAACATTTATGATAACATGAAAGTATTTATTTTTGTGCTCTAGATTCAGATGATATCTCTGTAAGGAAGATACTCTCTTACATATTTGAGTTCAGCTAAATAGTAGGTGCTGATTTGATGATCATTGCTCCTTTGTCCTAATATAGTTTTTTGCATAGCTTGATGAGAAATTCATTACTATTTAAATAAAAATAATGTAAGCGTCAACTAAGAATTACAGATTAGTATGAATTTGATAATTTGGCTACTGAGAATGTTGCTTAATCTTTTGTTGCCTATCACAAACACTACTTTGGATGCTGAGCAAAATTCCATACATGTTACATGTGGACAACTGAACACCACTAATACATTCGTCCATAGGTAACTTGTGGGATAGAGACAATTAAAGCAACTAACACTAAATTGCAAATCTGCTTTTGTATTTAATTACAAACACATACAACTTCAACAGTAGCATATGGTTTAAATATATGTTCTGGGTTGTTGCAGATAAATTGTTATGCAAATACCATTTAGGACTCCGCAGATTTAGGCCCCAATCCAGCAAAGATTTACACAGACAATTAGCTTGACACGATATGAATAGTCCCATGCACTTCAAAGGGACTACTCACTGTGTGTAAAGAGAGGTATGTGTGTTAATTGTTCCAGGAGCAAGACCTTAAGGTATGTCTAAGCTGCAACTGGAGGTGTAATTTTCCTCTTGGATAGATGTACACATGCTAGCTTTGATCGAGCTAGCGCGCTAACAATAGCAGTGTAGCTGTGACAATGTGGGTGGCAGCACAGGCAATCCACCCACGTATAACCTAGTCTGAGGCCCAGCTAAGTACTCGAGTGGCTAGCTGAAGCCACTGCCTGTGCCGCTATAGCTACACTGCTATTTGTAGCCCACTAGCTTGAACAGAGCTAACACACATATACCTACCCAACCTGGAAACTGCATCTCCACTTACAGTACAAACATACTCTAAGGCAGGAGTAGGTAACCTATGGCACGTGTGCCAAAGGTAGCACACAAGCTAATTTTCAGTGGCACTCACTCTGCCCAGGTCCTGGCCACTGGTCCGGGGAGCTCTGCATTTTAATTTAATTTTAAATGAAGCTTCTTAAACATTTTAAAAACCTTATTTACTTTACATACAACAATAGTTTAGTTATATATTATAGACTTATAGAAAGAGACTTTCTAAAAACATTAAAATGTATTACTGGCACGCGAAACCTTAAATTAGAGTGAATAAATAAAGACTCAGCACACCACTTCTGAAAGGTTGCGACCTCTGCTCTAAGGGCTAGTCTAAGGGCTAGTGTACACTGGCAAATGCGACACTCTAAACAAAAACCCCACCTCCATGAGGGGCCTGGCTCCCAGCACTGGTGCACTGTCTACATTGGCGCTTTACAGCGCTGAAACTTGCTGCGCTCAGGAGGGTGTTTTTTCACACCCCTGAGCCAGAAAGTTGCAGCGCTGTAAATTGCCAGTGTAGACAAGCCCTAGGATAGTATCAAGCCTAATGAATGTTGTGTAACTTCTGTGCTTACTGTCATAATTTATAGTAGTAAAAGTAAACTAGAGCATATGTCTCATTAGCTACTCATTATTATGGTCAATTAGACATTGTGGGTCATGTGCATGTTGTCCCTCATTTACTGGCAGCCATATTGCACTGACTAATTGACTAATTTTTTGAAGTTTGCAAAGGCTGTTCTGCTTTACTAATTACAGTTACTTGAGGTGTACTGTGTTCCATAGCCATTAGCCAAATACATACCTTTCATTATTTTGGTGCCTTATCATAACACAAATCTCTGCTATTGAAAAAGAAAGATGCTCTCTTACTAATTAGGCTACTTTTGTCATCATTGCACCTTTGTCCTATTGTAGGTTTTGTTTTTGTTTTTGTTTTGTTTTTTTGCATAGCCAGATGTCTGAGGACCTTAGGAACATTTTTCATCTCATTATCACAGAAGTTTAATATTTCTGTATGCAAGACAGATACTTTGCCAGTAGTTACAGAAAATAGAAGCCAATTATATCATTGTGAAAAATATTGGAAGGGTTTGAGATACAAAACTCAACAATCTATAACAAGACAAACATTCATTTCAGTTATTTCACATAATTCACTAAAGGATAGATACACAAAAGGAATTTAGGGACCTAACTGCCACTTTAGGTGCACAAGTCCAAAATTTAGATTCACAAAATTCTACTCAGCTGCCATCTAACTCTGGAGTCTAACGTCTGTCCTGCCTACATTTCTGCTCCCTTAGGTGGTTTCATTTCTGCTAGTGGACATGCACAGAGTCACAAAAGACCTAACGCCTTGCTCCTAACTCACATCTAAGCCCCAGTTGGTTTCACAAGCTAGGTGTTCTCCCACCTATCTCACCTACCTGATCAGGCCCTCTATAAAATACAGCATGAGGAGGAGGTAGTGCCTTAGCCCCTCCTTTCTCCTCAGCATTTCCTACTGGCTAGCTTAGGTGGCTCCCCACTCATCTTGATGGCTTTTGCAAATCCCATTCTTAGGCACCGACTCAGCCCATGCATTGTAGATGGAGCCTGGGCTGTGTATTCCACTGGGCGAAAGGGCACCTAAACATTAGATATTGCAACACTGAGTCTGAGTCCCCATTGTGGATCTAGCTTTAAGCAGCTGACTTATTCATTTACTTGGGCAAAAATTATTTAAAGTGTCTCTGGTGTCTCAAGTTGAGAATACAAAAATTGAGGTTCCCAAAATCAGAAGTCACACCTGAAATTGTTGGCATGAATGTATTGATAAATATACACAACAACAATATGTATGTTTTCACAGAGCAGCAAAGAGTTCCATAAGAGAGACAAATAGCGCACAGCTCTGGCAAAGCTCCCTCTGCTGGATACTCACAAGGCTTCTAAAGCCCTAAAACCTCCCTTGGACTGAGCAGGCTGTAGCATTCTCTCTTTTCTTGGCCTCTCTGGCACATTTCCTGGGCACAGGCTCTCTGTCTGTTATTCCTTCACAGAAATGGGACCAGGAGGCCCAGCTATCCTAGGCTCCAGGGCCAGTGCTGACCTCCCCAGCCTCCCCAGTAGCTTAAGCACACCCTTTAGTTAGAAGACTAACCTCCTGGGTGCTCTGAGTTTACAGTTCACTCTTCAGGGACACATGATAGTGAAAAGTAGATCCAGAGATTGGCTTTGGAAACCATTCTTTACTTTAGCTAGCACAAGGAATACACAGATCTAGACAAAATAATAAGCACACCTATACACTTTTCCCTTTCACAGTTTCCTTACCACTCTGGAGCATTCTCTGGGCTGAGGTCAGAGTCTTCTGTGGAGTCCAGTACACTTCCTCTCCCCCACCCTCCTGAACATGGCTTCCCCAAATCATAGAGTCTTTCTGATCTCTTCTGCCTCTCTCGCAAAATGACAGATCCTTTCTTTTATCCTTTTTGCCAGGTGACCTTTGGATCAGCCTTTTGAGGTCCCCCGTTTGCTGATCCATTACTTAGTTAGAACACACACACACACACACACCAGTTCAGACTTTTGTCCTGGGTCATAGCCATCTTTGTCCAAGGATGCTCCATTCAAATGGATGACTGTCAAAGTTTAGTGACTCTCTGATGTTAGACCTGTGCCATCACCACTTGGAATTTCACAATGGAAGTAAAAAGACGCAGAGAGGCAAAAAACAGCCTTATATTATTTTTATTATAATAAAAATGGAGTTTGCAGCTTGATAAAGATGTATGCAGATAGTTCATAATCTCAAACAATTAATAAATTGTACAGCGATTCCCCAAAACTGTACTTACACATTTTCCACATACTGTATACAGAAGTAAGCAAACACAAAAGACTTACATTTGCGTACTTGTGGGTACTTTAAGAGAGCATTAATAGTAGCAACTGCTGAAGAAACTCTTGCTGACAGCATGGAGGTTTCTCCTGTATTGACTTCAGTTTCTTCCTGATTTGTGTTCAAAGAATAACAGAAAGGTGGACCACATATCCTGTCTTTAAACAGTTTCTTGTAATTTGACATCACAAATATGCTGATGTTCATAAGTTGCCGTGACTACCTATCTACACATCTATGATGATGTAGAAAGATTTGCTGGAGATAATCTAACACCAGTTCCACACATGTTTCTTGAAACATAAGTAAGATAGCACACTGTGTGGGACAGCTTTGCCTTAATTCTAGGTACCAAGATACAGATCCTCACTGATATTTAGACGTCTAACTCTCATGGGCCTAATTCTTTAAGCCTGCGCTGGTATGATTTTTCAGAGATGGTTGTGCATATAATATATTGTACATATAATATATCACAGTTTTTGAAACATGGCTCCACATAGATTTATGGCTGCTTTGTGCCCACTCTCATTATTCACTACACTGTATCTGTATTGCTAACATGGATTTTGTATTTGTTAAATGGCCACTGCCCCAGATTAATTTTCTATGTGACCACATTTGTTTGCCATGCTGCATATTTACATCACTGCTCTCTAAGCCTGCTCTTGAGTCTGGTGTTCTGGCATTCCTTAGTAAGTGTCTCAATCACAGAAGTTGAGTAGACTAATTCCTGATGTTGTGCCTTTCTGTGTGTGCCAGCCAGGTGACCTTCACTTCCATGTCTAGCCTTGGATTCCTGGTGATGTTGATATGGTTCACTTTACATATAGCAAGGGATGGTAGATGCTGAAAGATGTGTGTCCATTACAGTTAGCTCACTGATATGTTTATAAGTGCTGTGATTGGCATAAGCCTTTCTTTTTCTGGTTTTCCTTCCATAACCTGATTTCAGCTCTAACATTATCAGGCTGAGGACAATTGGTGTCATGACAAGGCACCTGTCTATTCACCATCTACACCTGTGTTGCCTAAGGTTTGACTCCTTTCTGCCTAATCATTGTTTTTTCGATAATTCCTGTCAGCGTATTTCATGTGAAGAGCCAAACTGAGGAGTACACTTCTTATAAATTATTTTCTTACTGCCACTGATGTGTACCATAAATATACACTCCCTGTCCACTGAGAGCAGTTTTTTGAAGTCCCTTGTGTGTTTTCTCTTTGGCTGGTGCACTGTTTGTCACATCCTACTTTTATCATGTGAATGCAGAACCATAACTTTTCATGCCAGAAGTAATGATAATACTCACGTCTTATACAGAGTTTTTCATGAATGGATCTGAACACGCTTTACAAAGGAGGTAAGTATCATTATCCCCATTTTACACATGGGGAAACTGAAAAACATTGGTGAAATTACTTGGCCACAGTCATCCAGAAGGACAATGTCAGAGCCAGGAATAGATCTCAGGTTTTGTAAGTCCCAGTCTGGTGTTCTACTTTGGTCATCTAGTCTGACCCATTGCATAACTTGCCACAGAATTTGACCCTGTAATTCCTGCATGAATTCCAATAACTTGTGGTTATAGGAACAGCGGCGGCTCCAGGCACCAGCGCTCCAAGCGCGTGCCTGGGGCAGCAAGCCGTGGGGGGCGCCCTGCCAGTTCCTGCAAGGGCAGCAGTCAGGCAGCCTTCGGCGGCTTGCCTGGGGGAGGTCCCTGGTCCCGCAGATTTGGCAGCAATTCGGCAGTGGGTACGCCAAAGCCGCAGGACTGGCGGACCTCCCACAGGCAAGCCACCAAATCCGTGTGACTGGGGGCCTCCCGCAGGCAAGCTGCCGAAGGCTGCCTGCCTGCCATGCTTGGGGAGGCAAAAAAGCTAGAGCCACCCCTGTATAGGAAGACATCTAAGCTTGATTTAAAGATTTCAAGTAATAGAGAATATACCACATCCCTTAAAGTCCCAGTGATTAATTACCCTCACTGTTAAAAATTTGCCCCTTTTTTCCAGTTTGAATGTGTCTTTCTTTGCCACCCGTAGGATCTTGTCTCATATATATGTTGTGGCAGAGCTCTGACCTTGCTCCTGTGGGTCCTGCGCTTCTAGGCGGTTTATGCTAGCCTCAGTGGCTCACTGTGACCCTCCATGTAGCCCTTCTCTCTCTAGGGCCAGGGTTACAGTCTACTGAGCCCTTTTCATCATAGGCCAACAAGGAGGTTGGTGAGAGAACTCCCACAGTCTCTGTTCAGCCTCCTCTCCTGACAGGGACCTGACTTCCCCTTCCAGGAGCTGTTCCTGTAGTGGTGGGTTGGGGGGAACCTGGGCCTGCCCTCTACTCCGGGATCCAGCCCAGGGACCCTAATGGTAGCAGTTGTTGGCAGCCAACCTTTCACTGCCAGAGTTGCTACATTTCCCTGGGCCACTTCCCCACAGCTCTCCTGCTTCTCCCTTCTTCACCCTTACCTTAGGGCTCCTTTAACGATGGTTTTAGGGTGTCTTCAGTAACCAGCCCTTCAGCCGCACTTCCTCTCCCCTGGCTCCCTGACTCCCCTGCCTGACTGGAGTAAGCCCTTTTTATAGTATCAGCAGGGCCTTAATTAAAGTCAGGTGGTCACATTAACTGAATGGCCTCACCTGACTTTTTACAGGTTAATTAGAGTCAGGTGTTCTCATTAGCCTGGAGCAGCCCCTGCTCTGGTCAATCAGGGAACAGAAAACTGTTAATCCAGTGGCCAGTATATCTGCCTTCTGCTATTCTGCTGTACCCAACTGGCCTGGGTCTATCACAATATATATATATATATATATATACACACACACACACATATATATATATCTGTACAGCACACTGTCTTCTCTCCTAGATGTATCATTTTGATTTGGCCATATTAAAGCACTGTTTTTTAATCATACCACATTCTTATATGATCCAGATCACTTTGTAATAGTTACCTGTCCTCTTCATTACAACTCCATCAATCTTTGTGTCATCTGCTAACTTTATAAGCAATAATGTTGTTCTTTCTTTCAGATCATTGATACAAATATTAAATAGCATTGGGTCAAGAACTGTTCCCTTTGTGGCTCCCCCACAGAAACACACACTTTTGCTGATTGTTCTCCATTAGAAGTTACATTTTTTGAGATTTATCAACTAGATATTAATCTATTTTATGTGTGTGATATGGGGTCTGGTGGGCCAGGTGTCCAAGTGGTTAGCACACCTGTCCTCCAGCCATTTATCTCTATGTTGGGTGGGTGTGGTTCCTCCCCCTAGGCTGAAAGTGTCTTGGGCCTTTACCCTTAAATGGGGCTTGGGAGGGGGAGCTGGGCCCTCCCTCTTCACCAGGTCCCAGCTCACAGGGCCCTGTGAGAAGTAACAACAACAGGTTCCTTCTTGCAGAGAGTCTAAATCTGCCACACTGCGCTACTTCCTATCTATATCCTTCTTCAGTCTGGGGAGTGGCTATTATAGTCCAAACAGTCAATAGCCTAATTTTAAAAAGTCCAAATGAGTGGAGTCCTGCCAGACCTATAGGGGATGGTGGTTGGAGAAGGCACTGCCTGTGGTCCATCTCAGGCTCAGCCTTCTGCCTGGATTCCCAGAGAAGAATTGTCTCTCCTGCAGCCTGTCCACCACATTTTGCCTGGGGTTCTGAACTCCTTTTTAACCTGCTCCTCCAGCCAGAACATACTTGGCAGGCCCAGAGGGGCCCTTTAAACCCTTCAGGCCTAGCATGGGGTTTGTCTGTCCCATCACAATGTGCTATACTGATTTTTTTATCTGAGCATCATGCAGTACTAAGTTAAATACCTTACAGAAATCCAAGTATTATATAAATGCAATTGCATTTTATTGATCAAACTTGCAACATGTGTTTGGATGACAAAAGCTATTTCCCATAAGACCATGCTGATTGGCATTAATTATATTCCCACCTTTTGTTTTTTTATTGACTGATTCCCATATCACTCATTCCATTCTTTTGCCCATGAAAAATAGCAGGCTAACAGAGCTATAATTACTCAGAACATGCCACTTAACTTTTTTTAAACAATAGAACTACATAAGCATTTTTCTAGTTCTTTGGATTTTCCCCATTATTTCAATATGTATTAACAGCTGACGTCAGCAGTCCAGAGAACTCATGAGGCACAAGTTATCTGGTCTTGTTAATTTTAGCAGATATTTTTAACATCCTCCCTAATCACTGTTGGAATAGAAAATATTTAATTTTTACTGTAAAATGTGAATATTTCACCCAGCTTCTTTCCAAAGAAATATTTATTGAATGTTTTGACCTGTTACATTGGGGTGGGGAACCTTTTTACTATCAGGGTCTACTGACCCAAAATAAAAATCAGTCATGGGCCCCACATAGCTCCAGGGGGTGGTGGGGGCGCAGAGGCTCAGAGCTTCCCCCTGCAGCAGGGCTTCCCCTAGGCTCTGGGGTGGAGCCAGAAACGAGGCTTCAGGATGCAGGCTGGGACAGGGATTTGGGGTGGAGTGCAGGATCTGGGAAGCATTTAGGGTGCAGGAGGGCATTCCGACCTGGGGCAGGGGGGTTGGGGTGTGGGATCCTGCTAGGCAGCACTTACCCCAGGTGGCTCCCGGTTGGTGGCACAGCGGGGCTAAGGCAGGCTCCCTGCCTGCCGGGGTTCTGCACTGCTCCCAGAAGAATACCAACTAGATCAAACTTCTTCTCATGAATGATCATTTCTAGTTTCTTGTGTTTATTACTCGATGTACAGGCAACTACAAAAATTCATTTCTTTACATCCCTTGACACCTTGATTTATTACATTCATGAACACTTGAGTGTGAGTTAAACGCCTGAGCATTTAGGCAGTGTGTTTACCCCCTTAGCAACCTCGTTTTTTGTTTCTAGGTTAACACTCATGTGATTAGTCTAGATAGCCTGCCATCCAGAAGAGAGAGACTGAGATAGAAGCCAGCCAGACCACACAGCTTCCTCTCACCATAGAAGATGGCCTAATGTTCCACAAAGCCAATCACTCTATTCATTTCGCTTGCTTCCAGAATATTGTGTTCCCTTGCTCATGGGACCGGAAAATCTCTGAAAAGACCAATTGGACTGGTGCCAATATGTGTCATCAGTTGTGCAGTTTTGCCTGATGCCATCAGAATCCCTTGCAGTTTTGCAGTCACATCTTGTCTTAGCTCCAGGAAGACAGCACAGCATCCTGCTGTCCTTATTTCCCTTGCAGAATGTTCTCAACATGGAGTCTTAGTGAAAATGGTTTGCTATCTTTGGACAGTTGGAGACCTCTTGAGCATACCTTACATCCTTGTGAGTTGGGCTGAGGAACCATCTTCAGGTATGCCCGCCCACCCCGAAGTTCTCTATACCATTCCCCCTGTAAAATCTTCAGAAGCATTCTCTTCAGCTGCCATGCTCGATACCAACATCGACTAGGTAGCGGTCCTGCTGGTTATCTTCCCTCTAGGGGCTCATAGATTGTCCATATTCTTCTGCTTCAAGCCATGTAAAATTCCTCCTTTTTTCCTTTAGTCACACAAGCTGCCAATCTTTTCTTTAATTTCTGTGCTTTCTAGTTCCTTTATTGACAGCTTCTTTCTTTGTGGACTCTGCAATGATGCTGCCCAAATCCATTTGGCCAAGTACTTTTCAGTATCTCTGGTGCTGTGCAGGCTTGATAGCTCTTTCTTCAGGTCCACAAATCTTTTCTTCCAGTATGTGAAAATCACATCTCATTTTGGGGATGTGTTGTGAGAATCAAACACTATTTAAGAGTCAGGCTTCAAGGTTGACCGGCTGATATCTATCCCAGTTCTCAAAGGTTCTACACCCATGTTGATTACTAAAAGGTGACTCAGTATCAGTTTTAAGCATTTACTTAAAACACTAAACATAAAAATCAATAAAATGTATCGCCAAAGTTAAGCTACTACTGATAAAATTAAACTAGAGTAAGAATAAAGCAATACAGCTATCAACTGTATAAAATCAAAGCAAAATCAACAGGTTAGTCTCAATATTGGACTGGAATTAAATCAAATTTGTTAAATAATTAAATTAATACAAAAAATAGTCCTCAAAAATTCAAAGAAAAGATTCATAGAAGGTGCCTGTCTGTTGGTTATAATTCCCACCTAAAGAATTTTATTGAAGTCAATCAAAATTATAATTTAGAGTTGGTTAAATATTAGAGTGATTAAAAAAATTAAATCACAATTAATCACGTGATTAACAAAATTAATTGTGATTAATTGCTTGATTAATCGCACTGTTAAACAACAATAGAATACCATTTATTTAAATATTTCTGGATGTTTTCTACATGTTCAAATATATTTATTTCAATTACAACACAGAATACAAAGTGTACAGTGCTCACTTTATATTAATTTTTTATTACAAGTATTTGCAATGTAAAAAAACAACAGAACCAGAATTTTTCAGTTCACCTAATACAAGTACTGTAGTGTAATCTCTTTATTATGAAAGTTAAACTTACAAATGTAGAATTATGTACAAAAAAACTGCATTCAAAAATAAAACAATGTAAAATTTTGAGCCTGCAAGCCCACTCAGTCCTACTTCTGGTTAAGCCAATCGCTCAGACAAACAAGTTTGTTTACATTTGCAGTAGATAATACTGCCTACTTCTTGTTTACAATGTCACTTCTTGACAGTGAGAACAGGCATTCTCATGGCAATGTTGTAGCCGGAATCGCAAGATATTTACATGCCAGATGCACTAAAGATTCATATGTCCCTTCATGCTTCAACCACCATTCCAGGGGACATGCATCCATGCTGATGACGGGTTCTGCTCGATAAGAATCCAAAGCAGTGTGGACTGACACATGTTTATTTTCATTATCTGAGTCAGATGCCAAAAGGTTGATTTCCGCTTTTGGTGGTTCAGGTTCTGTAGTTTCCACATTGGAGTGTTGCGCTTTTAAGACTTCTGAAAGCATGGTCCACACCTTGTCCCTCTCAGATTTTGGAAGGCACTTCAGATTCTTAAAACTTGGGTTGAGTGTGGTAGCTATCTTTAGAAATCTCACATTGGTACTTTCTTTGTGTTTTGTCGAATCTCCAGTGAAAGTGTTCTTAAAATGAACAACATGTGCTAGGATATCATCCAAGACTACTATAACATGAAATATATAGCAGAATGTGGATAAAACAGAGCAGGGCACATACATTTCTCCCCCAAGAAGTTCAGTCACAAATTTAATTAACGCATTATTTTTTTAACAATCGTCATCAGCATGGAAGCATGTCCTCTGGAATGATGGCCGAAGCATGAAGGGGCATACGAATGTTTAGCATATCTGACATGTAAATACCTTGCAATGCTGGCTATAAAAGTGCCATGTGAATGCCTGTTCTCACATTCTGGTGACATTGTAAATAAGAGGAGGGCAGATTATCTCCTGTAATTGTAAACAAACTTGTTTGTCTTAACAATTGGCTGAACAAGAAGTACGACTGAGTGGACTTGTAGGCTCTGAAGTTTTACACTGTTTTGTTTTTGAGTGCAGTTATGTTGTCATAACTATAAAGAGAAGGGAACAGCCCTCCTGTGTACAATACTATAAAATCCCTTATGGCCAGAGACACCAAAATCCTTTTACCTGTGAAAGGTTAAGAAGCTCAGTAAACCTGGCTGACACCTGACCCAAAGGACCAATAAGGGGACAAGATACTTTCAAATCTTGGTGGGGGGAAGGCTTTTTTTTGTGCTTTTTGTTTTGGGGGTTGTTCGCTCTTGGGACTAAGAGGGACCAGACGTCAATCCAGGCTCTCCAAATCTTTCTGAACCAGTCTCTCATATTTCAAACTTGTAAGTAACAGCCAGGCAAGGCATGTGAGTTTTATCTTTGTTTTCTTAACTTGTAAATGTTCCTTTTTGCTGACAGAATTTTACCTCTGTTTGCTGTAACTTTGAACCTAAGGCTAGAGGGGGTTCCTCTGGGCTCTATGAATCTGATTACCCTATAAAGTTATTTTCCATCCTGATTTTACAGAGATTATTTTTAACTTTCTTTCTTTAATTAAAAGCCTTCTTTTTAAGAACCTGATTGATTTTTCCTTGTTTTAAGATCCAAGGGGATTGGATCTGGACTCACCAGGAATTGGTGGGGGAAAGGAGGGGGGATGGTTAAATTCTCCTTGTATTAAGATCCAAGGGGTTTGATCGGTGTTCACCAGGGACTTGGTGAAGAAGTCTCTCAAGACTATCCAGAAAAGGGAGCTAGTATTTGAGAGTGGTGGCAGCAAGACCAGATGTAAGTTAAGCTTAGAGGTGTTCATGCAGGTCCCCACATCTGTACCCTAAAGTTCAGAGTGGGGAAGGAACCTTGACATATGTAACAAAAAAAAATCTACATTTATAAATTGCACTTTCACGACAAAAAGATTACACTACAGTACTTGTATGAGGTGAATTGAAAAATATTATTTCTTTTGTTTGTCATTTTTACAGTGCAAATATATGTAATCAAAAATAATATACACTTTGATTTCAAGTAGAACACAGAATACAATATATATGAAAATGTAGAATAATATCCAAAATATTTAATACATTTCAATTGGTATTCTATTGTTTAACAGTGCAATTAAAACTGTGATTAATCGCGATTAATTTTTCGTCGTGATTGGTTTTTTTTAGTTAATCGCGTGAGTTAACTGTGATTAATCGACAGTCCTATTAAATATCTTAATACTGAAACCAAATTATTATCTAATATTTGAACCACAACCTCAAAGTAAATTATAAAGCTTCCTTCTTTGAATTCAATTGCTGTTTGATATCTAACCTTTTCCTCCTCCCCAATAGATATTATAGTACCTTTTAATACCTAATAAAAATTTACACAAGATAACTCAAGACTCAGTGGAATTTTAGATGTAGAACACAGAACATGCTCTTATGAATAATTTCATGAGACAACCTGGAGAAACTTTTCCTTCTGGCACCTTTCCTACCTGTACTTTATGGATGCTCACACACAAATGTATGCACACAGCCACACTTTCACTTCCTCACTCTGATAATAAAGGGGCTGGGATGCCTCTGACCAAATAAAAACAAAATAGAAAAAAAAATAAGATCCTTAAGATAATGGTGGCAGGGGGATGCAAACTCCAGCTCTTACAGTCGTCTGGACTGTCATAGGGTAGGAGCAAGAACTGCAGTCAAGGAGCCAGATGGCGATGTTCTGCTGGCACAGCTCTTCTCACTAGCAGGCCTCCTTTGGGTGGATGGAAAAATTGCTCAGAGGCTGGAATGGCCTGGTTGTGGTTGTCATGACTGCCTTGCCCCAAGGTGATTAGTCTTTGGAATTTGGGAAAGTTAGTCTGCTCTCAGTTGGCCTGTTGAGCCAAAAGGTGAGGCTTCTTGGACTTGATTAGTATGGCTGCAAAACATTGTTTACACTGCCTTGCAGGACCTTTCACCAGGGGCCTTTGGACAAATCAAGTGTGAGGGCTACCTTGGAGCCATGCAACTTAATCCACTCATGTTCAGATTAGGTCACGCTTATCTAGCATCAGTTTGGAAGCAGCTAGGCATACAAGGCTGTGTAGGGCACCCGAATATTTGGGGCACCCCTGGGTCTTAGTGTCCACCCTTCCGCCTCTTCCTATTCCAGTTCTGACCCTTCCTGCAGGCTCCCACAACTAGCTGCTGCAGCCTGGTGACTCTTACTCTGGAGGGGATCTAGTATTTAAAAGTAGAAAAGCCTTCCAGCCTGCCAGCCCTATTTGCACAACATTGAAACTGTTAAAGAGCCATTCAAGTAGTACTGAAGCCATTTAACAGGCATTTGCTAATCCCCAGGTATATATTGTCAGTTTCTGAATTTACTGACAAAAACATTTGTGCATTAATGTAATGTTTACTCAGAACATGTTCGTCTACAGGACCTTAGTTTAAAATTTGCTTTAAAAATATTTCATTAGTGTGTTGCTGAAGATGATAAAACCTCATCTCTAAAAAATCCTTGAAGAGAGCCCTTAAAGGGACAAAGATAGCTGGACAAACGAGTTTCCCTTTCTTCACTTCTGACTATTTGATTAACTAGTTTTAAGAAAACCCTCTAGCAAAATCAGTACCTTAGTAAGATATAAAATCCTTTGTTATGCCTAAAATCTTTGGAAACATATTTTTTAAAATTGGTGAAATTTCATACACATGTCTATTGTTATGGAGATCACACAAAGTAAATTAGTGTTCCCTTTTTCTAAAAGCAATGAACATTGTTATGAACACACTAAACCTCTGTGACTGATTAATTTAAAATAATGTCTTTGTTTCAGTGAGTGAAATATGTAGTAATCTGGAATGATTACTTTATGAAGGTTTAAGATTACATTTAAAATATAAAATCATCTTAGAAATACTGATTAAGAAAATGTAAAACAGATACGAGCTGCATTACGTATTCCATAATATGTAATGTTTTATTCAGCCAGACAGCAGACTTGCCCTTACTACAAAGTTTTTGCAAATAGATCTCTGACAAACTTCAGGGTATATCAAAAAACCCGTGACTGATATTTTTTATTCCCAAGTTTAATGCTTTTAATTAGGTACCTTCTGCATGTCCAGTCTTCACCTTCTGGAATGCAGTGGAAAACATGCTCCATTTTTTTAGAAAGAAATTGCAGAAGAGTGTTTTTTTCAAATGTCATTTGCTTCATTTGGATTCAGGGATTTGGCTGGAAGGGGGTGATCAGGGAGCGGGAGGGAAGAGAGGAGGGAGACAGTGGGGAGAGGGCGGGGCCTGGGCAGAGAGGGGTGGGGCCTGGGGCAGAGCAGGGGTGAAATGGGTGGGGCCTCAGGTGGGCTGGGGAACTAGCCTCCCCAAGTGGCAGCTTCACCCACCGCGCATGACAGCAGGTAAGAGTGGGTCGGCTCCCGCACACCCAGTGCACACTGCAGTCTCCTTAGGCAGGGGCCATATTCACAGAGACAAATGTGTTGGCGCCGCACATTCTGCATGAGGGAGAGGGTTCGGGGCTCTCTGCGGGGAACTGTGACTCTCCGCCACCATGAGGTGGGCCGGGTGGCTCAGTATCCTTTGCTGTCTCATTCCTCCCCACCCCCCGAGGCTGCAAGCCCAGGCTGCCGTCGGGCATCGGGGCACCAGTTTCATAATACTGCATTGAGGCCCATAAATCCTAAGGACGCTCCTGTTTGGAGGAGTGCATTTAAATCAGCAAATTTAGAAATATTCAGATTTTTGAATACCATAATGGTCTGTGACCTGTGACTCCCAAAGTATCAAAAATCCAAAGCATGATATCACTTTTGAAGAAGTTGCCATGGTATTTATTATCTGGATGAAAAGGTCTTGAGAGGACATTGTGTCACAACGTTTGACACAAAAATCCTCTAAAAATAGCTGATTGCAAAAACACTAGCAACAAAAGTTGTCACTCAACATTCATTCATCAACAACATTAACAATAAATTCATCACCTCTGCTGCTTATTCTTGGAGATTACAGTAACCTGTCTATTTTGGAATTAGGCTATAAATCAACAGCTTGTCTTCTGGAATCTTGATAGAAAAAAAGTTACCGTACTTTAAAACCTATCAAGATGAAACCCATTTGAGAAATAAAATGTTTAAAGTTTATATAAGATTTGTATCCTCATACACACTATTTGTCTCACAGTCGGCAGGCCTCCCTGTCATAGCCACATAAATTTCCTTATGCAGACTGCACTGGCTGGGACTGTGTCTGGTGTACATGCCCACTGCATAGCTCTTTACCACTGCTTTTGCACAGGTGGTCTGCTTTCCTATCCCTGCAGTACTGTTCAGAATCTGGACCATTCACTTATACTCTTAATACTTAATTCATAAATGAGTAATCTGGATACTTTTGATTAACCTGTACATTGAGGAATCAAAATTTGTACTGTAAAAGAATAAGGTAAACAACCTGAGTCCTAGTTAACCTTTCTTAATACCTGTGATTTTGAATGGATTTGCTTTCCTTCTTTCCCCAATGCTTTGGTAGCCAAAGAAAATACCCATAAGAGGAAAGTGGCTTATTTATCCTTTACACTATTTAAACTTGTGCATGTAGTGAATACAGCACCATCCTGGATATTCCGCCTTACAACTGTTTTTTTATTATTATTATTTTGCTTTTTATGGATTGTGGGATTTTTACATCTACTGGTACCAGATCTACATATTTCTTCAATAGTATAAAATAATGGTGGTATTTTAGGATGTGGAAAATATACATTAGGGTATATGGATTTGTAGGATAAATCCCTACAACCTGAACCAGGGGAGAACTGCCAAAACAAATTTGGGAAGTTGCACAAGGTTTTAATGGGGTCTCACATATTTGTTCTCCATTGTAGCATTTATTTTATTTAGCAAAAGTATATAATATATTACAATAAAATAAACTGTACATATGTTGTTAACATTTTAAATTGATAGTATGTTTGTGGCAGAAGTGCTTGATTACTTTAAAAATCTTGCAATCTAATCTTTGGAAACCATAGTAGAAATAATGTGAAGTTATAGGCTGTTTTCTAAAGGGTGTTTGCTTACCACAGGTTTAGTTCAGTTGTTATAAAGCTGTTAGGGAAGAGCAGTTAGGATCTAGGGACGAAAGACACAGGCTGCCTAGAAACAGGGAAGGAAAAGCTGTTACAATCCATGTGGGCCGGAAGGCTAGGGCAGGGGTCTCAAACACGCGGTTATTTTCTGCGGCCTGCAAGGTCCTCGCAGTCCCCTTCCCCCCGCCCTCCTCCAGCGTTTACCTAGAGTGGCTCCGGCCCGACGCGCACTGGGGGCAGGGCAGGCTCCCTCCCTGCCTGCCTGCCCTGCCCCCGCTCCACTACGGGAAGCGGACGGAATCTGTGGGAGGAGAAGCGCAGAGGTGTGTGTTGATGTTGCTTCAGGCACCGCCTCCAGCAGCTCCCATTGGCCGTGGTTCCCCGTTCCCAGCCAATGGGAGATGCTGGGGGTGGTGCCTGAAGCAACAGCAACACACACACCCCTGGGCCCCTGCTCCCCCACTTTCCAGCCACTTCCTGGAGCGGTGTGGGGGCAGGGCAGGGAGCCTGCCCTGCCCCCAGTGTGCACTGAGCCAGAGCCCGCCCCTCAAACCCTTCCTGCAATCGAACCCCCTGCCCTGACCCCTTGCCACACCCCTCCTGCACCCCAAGCCCCTGCCCTGAGCCCCCTGCCGCACCCTGATCCCCTGCTGTACCCTGCACCCTGAGCCCCTGCCCTGAGCCCCCGGGGCACCCCGCACTCCTCCTGCACCCCAACCCCCTTCCCTGAGCCACCTGCCGCACCCCTCCTGCACCCTTATCCCCTGCCGCACTCCTCATCCCACCTGCACCCCACACCCCAACTTCCTGCCCTGAGCCCCTACCACATCCCAAACCCCTCCTGCACCCCCTGGGGGCAGGGAGGGGATGGAGTTGGGGTGGGGATTTCGGGAAAGGGGTTGGAATGGGGACAGGGAAGGGGTGGGAAGAGGCAGGTCAGGGGAGGGGCTTTATGGAAGGGGTGGAGTGGGGGCGGGGCCAAGGGTGGTGTGGGGGAGGTGTCAGTAATACAGCCCTCAGGCCAATGTACTAGTCCTCATGTGGCCCTTGCGGTCAGTTGAGTCTGAGACTCCTGGTCTAGAGTATGAAGTGAGTTTTATTTAAATAACTTTCAGTGTTAATGTAGCCTCCTGTCCACAGGCCTATGCAGGTATTAAGAAAGGTTAACCAGCACCCCCTACGCAGGACAGTAATGGGAATTTTGGGCTTTATGTGCGGGCCTCCACCAACGGGTGAATTTCACCTCCATTGTGTATTCCAACTCACATTTGGCTACATTCCTGCAAAACTAAGCACTATTAATACTTTGATGTAGCACTGTACATAAACACAAATCTGGGAGAGAGAGCTGGATACATTTCTGGCTTATACATCAGCAACAGAAGAGTTAACTGCTGAATCTATTATTGGTGATGATGTGAAGCCTGAAAGAACACAGCTTATCTTTCAATTTCATGACTGAGTTTGAAGTGCTGGTATTTAGAAAAATCATCTTTTATAGACCTGGTTGAAAACTGCCAATTGTTTTTCACAGGAAATTTTTTATTTGTTTTTTCCTAATTCTCCTAGGAAAATGTTTTGCTTTTTCAGTGAAAAACTGAAAACAAACCCTTATGATTTCCCCAAAAATATTTTATTTCAAATCATGAAAATTGGAAACAAAATAAAAAATGTCAGTGATTTTTTTTTTGTTTTGCTCAAAACACTATTTTTGTTGAAAAAATAATCAGTGAAAAAAATTCAACCAGTTCTTTGACATTATTTGTAAAGTATTTTTTAATTTTGAGTCACCAAGAGATAATAAATGTGGAATACCACAGTTCCATTTTCACAGTGACTTAAGACTCTGAAATGTCTGCAGGTCTAAAACTGCCATTGTCTTGATTTTAGGAAAGAAAAAACTAACCAAGCATCACAGCCAAAGGAAAAGAGCCATAGGGTCTTTGAGGTAGAGACCAACGTTTTGCTATGTGTCTCTAAATAACACAGTAGGGCCCTGATACATGAGAGTGGCCCCCAGGGTTTATTACAATACAAATTGTAAACAGCCAGTGAAATCTGCAAAGCAGCAGCCTGGTCTAATATGCAGAGTTTCCAAAGCTGTGACAAAACAGACCTCCAATTATTGACAGGCCTGACTTTTGGCAGGATAGTAGCCAGCTTTTCTGTTATTTTTCTATGCTTCTATCTGATATCCTCACTGTGACCTTCCTTTGTTATATTTTTTCCTCACTCCTACTCATATCTCTTGTGCAGAGGATAAGTGGACATGCCTCTCAAAGGAAACATGTGGGACAATCAAACTGGTATATAAGCAAAGAGTTGTTCAGATCATACTCAGGGATCCATTCAGGAAAAAAAATTCCTATGTGCACACAGTACCTATGTTCATTATAAGTGTTACATTATTAAATATAATTGCTATGGAAGAATTCTTGCTGCTGGAAGTAGGTCAGCAGGCCCCATAGACTAGGGCTCACTGTGATTAAGTTTCAGCTCCCTCCAGCAAATCAGTGAGAGGGTAATAGATCTGCATGGACTTATTAGCGATACTGATTTTATGGCTCATTACAACAGTTAATAACACCCCTGTCTGCCAACCTTTAATTGCCCACTTCAGTTTAAGTGGTCTCCTACAGCATATATGAACTCCTTATGCTTAACAATCTGTCCCACTTCATGTTTAGCTCAGACACTCTGGTTACCTTCTCCAGACCTGAAGAAGAGTTCTGCAAAGCTGGAAAGCTTGTCCCTTCCACCAACCACAAGTTGGTCCACTAAAATATGTTATCTCACCTCCTTGTCTCTCTTATATCCTGGGACCAACATGGCTCTATAATAGGTTTGCAGGCATTCAGTTTTTCAGGAAAAGAAACTAACAGATGAGACAGAAGTTCTCTACTTTCTCTTCAAGATCACTGTTGTTAAATAAGATGTTAAAAAGAATAAGATGTTAAATAAGTCTGTACCTAACACTAGTTCTTGCAGTACCCCAGCAGAAGTCCTTTACAACTCAGTACATTGACATTTATCACAACACACTATGGACTCTGTGTGACAGTACTCGTAATAAGGTAATTGGAAATGATTTTGCAAGTGTAGTTTTGAGAGGCAGCATTAAATGCTTTGCTACACTCAAGCTATAGTGCCTCTACTGCATCCCTGTCATCCACAAATTTTGTAATTCTATAAAAAAAATCAAGTTTGTCAGTTAAAACTTATAAATCCATGCTGTTTATTGCTCACAGTCCTGTTTTCCTCCAGCAGTTTACAATGAATTTCTGTTAATGGCCCAAATTCTCCTTTCAAGTATAGCGTTGTAACCCCATCGACTTCTGAGGAGGTTTTTTAATTTTATTTTCCAATTTGTACAGTCACAGTTTCTCTAAGTGCACTGGCACTACGATTTAAAAACACAGATAAAGATAATAGCCCAAATCAATATAATGTCAAAAAGAGGGATTACAGAACTTTCCAACCCACAAACCAAGAAGGGAAAACCAGCCTTTCACACCCCACCCACATCATCAGAGAAAATTAAAAACAGGCCTTGCAACATGTTCTGAAGATCAACAAGCTCTGGACCTATTGAACCAAAGAGGGAAGGGGCAGATTTTTAAAGGTATTTAGGTGCCTAACTATGCAGATAAGCATTAAGTGGGGTTTTCAAAAGTGGCCAGGCACATAATTTCCATGGGAATTGTCAGTGAATTGCAGACTTTAGAATCTTTCACTAACAGCTCATGCTCCCAATCTTAACTTCAATAATTGCATTTTTGAGTGTGGCAGGCTTCCCACAATCTTAACTACCCTTCTCCAATTTAGCTTCTTCACTTGGGAAGGAAGGAGTCAGCATGGTGAGGGCAAAGGGGAAAAGAGAAGAGCAACATGTTCTCACCATATCAGCAGTTTGGTTGCCTGTTTGTAGAACCCTTTAGATTCTTAGCTGGGCTCAGTACAGTCACTCATATTGGCAACCAAGAAGCGTTGCAACAACCATTACTGTCCTCTTAGCAGGCCAAGGGCAACTCTCTTTGCATTTGCCCCTGTTTTTACACTACCGTGGCCATAATTAGTTGCGGTTCTTTTAAAAACAAGGATTTCTCCCAGAAGTAAGTATTTTGTCATAAATGCCAATGAGAAGTAGGAATAAACTCCCCAAATTATAACATACAGTTGTGAACGAAACACATTTGCACCCAAACCTTCTCCCTTTCTTCAGTTATCATAAAAATGAAGTATTTTCCTATTGAGCTAGAGAATATTTAACTACTTTACATGCTGTGCTCGGGTTGTAAATGAGGATGGGTCAAACCACAACTCCCACAACCCTATTCAAATCAGTTTTTCAGTTATAATTGATGTTTCTGATCTCTTTATAACTGCCTTTGTAGTAAATGCTGGCATCATTTTTGTTTGTTGGCTGTATTCCCAGACTAATGATTTTTTAAAAGGAATCTTTTCATATTTCAATAAAAATTCTAAATATCTAATTAGTAATGATTGTAGTAGGAGATGCCAGAAATCCTGACATGTCACAGGTTGCAAAGCATGTACTGTCCACTAACTCTGTTCATTAAAGTTACAGGATTATGGTTTGAAACTAATATGGTAAATCAGTATTGTAATTTTATTATTGTAATAACAGTAATAGTGATACTGAACACCCAAAAACAATGTTAAAAGGACATAATTAGGGATTCAAAGTTAAGCACTCAAAAGTTAGGAAATGCCAGATTCTTCTTCGCACGTCCTCTGAATATTCCCATTCTTGGATATGCACCAACCAGTGCCATTGAACGTTGCAGCCTTCTACTAGCAGTGCTTAGTCAATCGCTTGTATGCTCCTCTTTGCCCCCACCCTCAGCCTCTGAGCACATTCTGAGGCCATGGCTATAAAAGTGGGCACAGCAGTGGTTGCCACCTCAGTTCCTTCCACCTCATAGACTTTAAGGTCAGAAGGGACCATTATGATCATCTAGTCTGACCTCCTGCACAATGCTGACACCAGGGGCAGCTCCAGGCCCCAGCACGCCAAGCGTGTGCTTGGGGCGGCATGCCGCAGGGGACGCTCTGCTTGTCGCTGGGAGGGCGGCAGGCAGCTCCGGTGGACCTCCCGCAGGCACGCTTGCGGCGGGTCTGCTGGTCCTGCAGCTCCAGTGGTCCACCAAAGCCGCGGGACCAGCGGACCCTCCGCAGGCATGCCTGCGGGAGGTCCACCAGAGTGCCCCCCACGGCATGCCGCCCTGCTTAGGGCGGCGAAATGTCTAGAGCCACCCCTGGCTGACACAGTCATGAGCCTTCTACAAATCAAGATTCTTTAGACAGTTAGTTACAGTGCCTTGGTTGTTGTTTTATAGATAATATATGTTGATTTTTTTATTAGTTTTTGTTGTTCTTGTGGTGGACCCGAAGAGCAGGAAGCATGGATTTAAGAGATGTGTGTCATGTCTGGCAATTTACCTAGATCTGGACTCCCATGCTTGCTCCCTGGAGTGCTTAGCAGAAGGGCATTCTCCTTCCTATTGTTCAACCTGCAGCACTTTCACACTGCAAGCCAGAAAGGAGAAGCAGAAGAGACTCCAAGCCTTCCTTCTACAAGAAGCCTTATCAGCAAGAACCTCCAGATCCTTAGTTCTTAAGGCTCTGGAAGATAAGGCTCTGAGTGAGCTCTGAGCCCTTCTGTTTCCAGGAAGACTTTTGAACATAAGCCATCCGTCTCAGCAACAAACTCCAGTTCTAAAGAAATTGAGCACTTGGTAACAAGGTCATCTGATCCCCATACCAAAGAAGGTACCAGTATCAAAGAAATCAGACATGGAAGGTAAACAATAGATGCCAAGAACTTCCATGGAACCAAGGCCATCGGTTCCAAGGAAGAAAAAAGTGAAGACTAAACACCTGTCTGGAGACTCATCAGATCCAATGCAGCAAACATACAAGTGTCTGCAGAACCACCCTCCTCAGTTCCAGTGGATTCTGCAATAACAACAGTGAAAAGAAGATTGGATGGGAATCCATCCCCACACTCTCACAAGAAAAGGAAATCAGATGTCCCATTGATGATGTTACCTCCACCACCCAAGACACCTTCGGACTCTCCTCAGACGATGATTTCTCCAATGTCCATGTTAAGAATACCAATCTCAGTAGTCCCCCCACCCCAATCATTTTGTTGTCAGATCTGGACTCAGATCCACATTCAAATGAACAACTGGATCCAATGGATAGTCCGGAACCACAATCTCAGAGACCTCCATTGGACACGGACTACTACAAACCCAGGTATCCCCCTGGTTCTGCCATGATACCAAACTGTTGAAATTGACAGGATTGGCAAGTGCCTCCATGAATTCCTTGACCTTATTGGTTAGCTCCAGACCTTCCATATCAACTTCCGTCCAGGGTCAAGCCTTCTGTTCACCATCAGTCTGGTGAGGTCTTTCTGGATCTGTGACATCCAGATCCAAATTATATGGATCGGACACATCCACTCTCGAGCACATTCAGATCTAAGACATTTGAATCCTACACTAATGGACCCAGTAATGGGATACAAGTCCCCTACTCTAATTAATGATGAATTATATGATGAAGAGGAGAAGGTAGACGTTTCTCTACAGGCAGATCTTTCCCATGATCAGGAACCTATGGGTGAATCCTCTCCAGACAAAAATGTGGGAATAGCCTCAACACCTTCAACTTCAGAGGATGCCATTCATTCCCAGGAATTAATCAGCAGAATGGTTTCTACATTGAAATAACCTTCCTTTTCATTAAAAGAAACTGTGCATCCCATTTTTTATATATTTGGAAGCACTTCTACAAATAAAGTTTCTCTGCCACTTTTGGAGAGAGTATGGCAACCAGCAAAATTAATGTGGAATACCCCGTCGTCGTGGCAGCTAATTGCAAACAAGATAGATAAGCTTTACCAGATTCCATATGAAGGATTTTCTTTTTTTCATGTACATCCTGTTATCCGATTTGCCCATTACTTTGGGGTATGCTCATTTTTTCGGGTTACTCTTCTGGGGGCGGGGTTGTAATTTTGTCAATGTACTGCTTCTGTCACTTGTGTTTTCATATGGAGCTCTACTTCTCCCTTCTGCAAGTCCCCTCCCAATGGAGCTATCCTGCAGGACCTAGGTTCCTTAGGGCTGGGTTTCTCTAACTCCAGAACCAGATGAACACACCCACACGTACATTAACAGAGCAAGTCTGAGTGGACTGGGTCAATCAGCACTTTCAAGCTGACCCTTATATGTCTTTGGACTCACTGGGCTGGAGGAAGCAGCACTTTCAAGCTGACTCTTCTTATATGCCCCTGGGCTTCATGGGCTGGGTCAAGCAGCACTTTTTAAGCTGTTACCCTTATGTGTCCCAGATTCAGCACGTTCCTATCCCCACTCTCACATCACAATTGTACTGGCAGTAACCTACTTGATGAGCAAACCCCACAGTATTTTGGGCGCTGCAGGGATCTTTAGCTTAGGTAAAAGAAGTGTTGCTGCAGAGTAAATGGGGGAAGCTAACAATACAAAAGAGTGAAGTTCAGCAAGAGAGAGAGAAGCAACCAACTTAACCATAAAAGTTATTTATTGAATAATAGAGATAACTACACAAGGAGGGCTAAACCAACATAACATACATTATTAAAGGTTAATACCTAAGGTAGAAAGGAAAACAGAGAGAGAGAAAGAGAAGGGGATCTCACCGCTCCCTGAAGCTTGAACTGGTCAGAGTTCCCAGGTGATGGTGGTAGCTCAGGGTCCTGCGGGCAGGAGACAGGCAGAGCCCCCAGTATGATCAGACAGGAGAATATGGAGTCCCAGTGGAACTGATGCACAGTTTGGATCTAAGCATCAGAACACTGACTGGAGGGTGAGTAGGGATTTTTGCAGAGAAAATACAATGGTTCAAGGGAGAACACTAGATTTGTTTATAGGTAAGCTGATGACTCAAGGGTTTTCTTTAGGCTAGACAATAGGAGCTGATCACTCTTGGCTATGGGTGGTATTTTCTTCCAGGGAGCTCACAATGCAACTAGGCTGCTTCAGTATTTTGGATATCAGTCAAGGATTCATAACTAGAATTGGTCTGATAATTGCTGAGCTGGGTGTGGGCAGGTGTAGGTTCATTAACATCTGGAACAGAGATTCCCATGATGCAGTGCTTCCCTGCTTTTTTCTGGTCCCAGAGTTCAGTGCGGTTCTCTGTTTTCCATTCTGTATGCAAATTGAGATGTCTCCCTGTCCTATCTTTCGTGCAGATGAGGCTAGGGGAGTTGTCTCTGTTCTTCATTCTGTATGCTAATGGAGATGTCTTAATCTTGTCACCCTTGTCAGGAGGGGTTTAGGTGTGTCTCCCATCCACCCTTCATTGCTCTCTGCAAGTCTTTTCTCTGGTGGGTTTTGGTTTAAGCAGAGGCTGGTGGGGGAGTATCTTTCATGAGTCAGACAGGCTGGATACTGCGCCCTGGTTCCCCAAGAACACAGAGCTGACTGGTATCAATCCTTCGCCAAATTCTCTAGTAGTGGTGGCAACAGTGCAAAGATCAAGATCAGGAGGTACATTCTACTCCTAGCAATAGAGAAGGGAAAAGATTAGATTCCCTAGGAAGGAAACTAATCTCTTCTTCCTCTCTAAACATGTGAATAGCTAAATACCTACCTTCTTCTTATTTCAACAAAGGTAGACATCACTACCAACAGCAACAGCAATAACAATTTGCTACTTCTCAGTCATATAAGAGATGACCATTTAAAGCCAGAATGAAGCAGAAGAATTTGTCTGCCACCATTTCTTTGCCTGCTGTTAGATGCAGGTTTGGGGTGGTATTCAGGGCAGCAAACCAATCTTGGCTTCTATTTCCCTTACAACTGGAGACAGTTTAAGCCAATGTTAAAGCAATTACCTAAATATCGTCACAGAGAGATGGGTTCTGGGCATTATAAAGAACAGTTTCTCCATCCAGTGCAACACTCTCACCCCAAACCAACTTCCCACATCTGCCTCTTTTGGGTACCCTTCTCATGACTCAGTGTTAAGAAAAGAAATCAATTATCTGTAAACAAAGGAAGCAATAGAGGAGGTTCCAATACATTTCAGGAATCAAAGGTTCTATTTCCCATTTCCAAAGAAAAATGGAGGACTTCATCCCATCTTGGATCTAAGGAAACTAAAAAGTATTTTTGATGGCTGCATTTCAGAATGTTGACTCTAGTTTCCATTATTCCTTCCCTGTCTTACCTAGATTGGTTTACTGTGATCCATCTCAAAGAAGCTTCTTTTCATATTTCAATAAGACCATCACACAGGAAGTACCTTCATTTCGCCATAGGGTAGGACCGTTTTCAATTCAGGGTCCTCCCCTTTGGCCTTTCCTCAGGATCCCATCTCTTTACCAAATGTCTGTCCATAGTAGCAGCATTTCTGGAGACAAGGGATTTTGTCTTTCCATATTTAGACCACTGACTCCTAAAAGCAGCCTCAGAGGGTGAGCTAGAAGAAATCACAAATTTCACATGCTCTGTATTCCAAAGTTTGAGTTTCTTAATAAATTAAAAGAAATCCTTACTGACTCCATCATAGAAAATCCTATTCATAGGCACTCTTTTCTAAATCTCTACTGCAGAGTCCGTCTCAGAAAGTAAAGTTCTTTCTATCATTAATGTGTCTGCTGATGTCAACTACATATGTCACACCTTATGCAAGACTAAGTATGATACCACTGCAATGTTGGTTGTTAAAAAACTTCAGATCCATAGTAGACAGTATGGATCTGATACTTACCATCCTAGCAGAAATCCAAAGATCCCTCTGATGGTTGATGGATCAAGGAAATGTTCTGAGAGGGGTGTTGTTCATCCCTCCTGCTCCATCTACAGATGCCTCAAAAATACGCTTCAGGGCACAGCTCATCAAGTTTGTAACAAGGGGTTCTGTTGTCAACAGGACAGTCAGCTTCATATCAACATACTCGAGTTAAGGATAATTTGGTTGGCATTCATATAGTTTCTTCCCCAGATACAAGGGTCAGTGGTTCAACTGGCCACAGACAATATGACCACAATGAACTATGTAAACAAACAGAGAGGAGCCTGACCATCATATCTTTGCAAGGAGGCAATACAACTTTGCGATGGGTGTATACTCCATGAGGTGTACCCAGTAGCTCTGCATCTTGCAAGATCCCCTACCCAGTTAGCAGACCACCAATTGAATACTGGGAAAGCCATAACACAGGAAGGCCCCTTCCTCAGCCTATGGGTTCAACTAAATTCAAGGGACAACAAATGAATAAACAAGGACAGGCATGGGGGACACAGGGTCATAATAAGGGATCCACCAGTTAGCAGACCAACTGAGCAGGGAATCTACCCAGATTCATTAATGGTCCTTGAAAGACTCAGTGATCTGAGACATCTTTGCTCTTTGGGGTACTCCAAAGATAGATTTCTGTGCTACAAAGTTCAACATGACATGCCAATAGTTTTGTTAGAGGACAGGAATAGATACTCAGTGTCTAACAGCAGGTGTGTTTCCTCTTCAGTTGGGAGACAGAGCTAGTGTATGCTTGCCTGTCTTTTTTTCTAATGTTGAAAGTGGTTGAAAAAAATCAGACAGGATTAATCACAGTTGATACTGATCATACTAGCATGGCCAAGACAACAGTGGTACACACACTTGCTCTTCATTCCAAGGGAAGATAGATGCTTACTAGCATTGACAGACCCTCTGGGTATGTCTACACTACAGGATTACTCCGAATTTACAGAATTTGATTTTGGGCAACCGATTGTATAAAGTCGAGTGCATGCGGCCACACTAAGTACATTAATTCGGCGGTGTGCGTCCATGTACCAAGGCTAGCGTTGACTTCTGGAGCGTTGCACTGTGGGTAGCTATCCCATAGTTCCTGCAGTCTCCCCCACCCATTGGAATTCTAGGTTGAGATCCCAATGCCTGATGGGGCAAAAAACATTGTCGCTGGTGGTTCTGGCTACAGCCTCGCCCCTCCCTCCATGAAAGCAACGGCAGACAACCTTTTTGCGCCTTTTTTCCTGGGTGAACTGTGCAGACGCCATACCATGGCAATCATGGAGCCCGCTCAGCTCAAGACAGCAATCATGAACATTGTAAACACCTCGTGCATTATCGTGCAGTTTATGCTGAACCAGGACCTGCAAAACCAGGCAAGGAGGAGGTGGCTACGGCAGCGCGGCGACAAGAGTGATGAGGACATGGACACTGAATTCTCTCAAACCGTGGGCCCTTTGGAGATCATGCTGTTAATGGGGCAGGTTCTAGCCATGGAACACTGATTTTGGGCCTGGGAAATAAGCACTAACTGGTGGGACCGTATAGTGTTGCAGGTGTTGGACGATTCCCAGTGGCTGTGAAACTTTCACATGCGTAAGGGCACTTTCATGGAACTTTGTGACTTGCTTTCCCCTGCCCTGAAGTGCCAGAATACAAACATGAGAGCAGCCCTCACAGTTGAGAAGCGAGTGGCAATGCCAGACAGCTACCGGTCAGTCAGGAATCAATTTGGAGTGGGCAAATCTACTGTGGGGGCTGCTGTGATGCAAATAGCCAAAGCAATCACTGAGCTGCTGCTACCAAAGGTTGTGACTCCGGGAAATGTGCAGGACATAGTGGAAGGCTTTGCTGCAATGGGGTTCCCTAACTGTGGTGGGGCAATAGATGGAACCCATATTCCTTTCTTGGCACCGGAGCACCAGGGCAGCCGGTACATAAACTGCAAGGGGTATTTTTCAATGGTGCTGCAAGCACTGGTGGATCACAAGGGACGTTTCACCAACATCAATGTGGGATGGCCGGGAAGGGTTCATGACGCTCATGTCTTCAGGAACACTACTCTGTTTAAATGGCTGCAGCAAGGGATTTACTTCCCAGATCAAAAAATAACAGTTGGGGATGTTGAAATGCCTATAGTTATCCTTCGGGACCCAGCCTACCCCTTAATGCCATGGCTCATGAAGCCATACACAGGCAGCCTGGACAGTAGTCAGGAGCTGTTCAACTACAGGCTGAGCAAGTGCAGAATGGTGATAGAATGTGCATTTGGACGTTTAAAGGGTCGCTGGCGCACGTTACTGACTCGCTCAGACCTCAGCCAAACCAATATACCCATTGTTATTGCTGCTTACTGTGTGCTCCACAATCTCTGTGAGAGTAAGGGGGAGATGTTTATGGCGGGATGGGAGGCTGAGGCAAATCGCCTTGCCGTTGATTACGTGCAGCCAGACACCAGGGCGATTAGAAGAGCACACCAGGAAGCGCTGCTCACCAAAGAAGCTTTGAAAACCAGTTTCAAGACTGGCCAGGCTATGGTGTGACAGTTCTGTTTGTTTCTCCTTGATGAAAACCTGCCCCCTTGATTGACTCATTCCCTGTAAGCAACCCACCCTCCCCCTTCAATCACAGCTTGCTTTCTAAGGAAATAAAGTCACTATCATTTAAAAATCATATATTCTTTATTAATTGATTATAAAAAGAGGGAGAGAACTGACAAGGTAGCCTGGGTGGGGTTTGGGAGGAGGATAGGAGGGAAGGAAAAGGCCACTTCAAAAGTTCAAAATAATGACAGCCTTTTGGTTGGGCTGTCCACTGGGGTGGAGTGGGCGGGTGCACAGAGCCTCCCCCTGTGTTCTTACACGTCTGGGTGAGGAGACTATGGAACTTGGGAAGGGGGGAGGGCAGTTATACAGGGGCTGTAGTGGCACTCTGTGATCCTGCTGCCGTTCCTAAAGCTCCACTAGACGCCGGAGCATGTCAGTTTGATCACACAGCAGCCCCAGCATTGCATCCTGCCACCTCTCATCTAGAGTGTCTCTCCTCTCCTCACGTTCATCCCTCATGGCCTCACGTTCACTGGCATTTTTCCTGTACTGGGATAGGGTGACCTTCCACTCATTCAGATGAGCTCTTTTATTGCGGGTCGATTCCATGATTTCTGAGAACATTTAGTCTCACGTCGTTTTTTTTCACCGCCTTATGAGATAGCTTTCAGGACGGAGGAGGGAGGCTTGAAAAACTTGCAGCTGTGGGACGGAGGGAAAAAAGAGAGAGAAGTATTTAAAAAGATACATTTTACAGAACAATGCTTATACTCTTTCACGGTGAACAACACTATTCACATTACATAGCACATGTGATTTCAGTACAAGGTTGCATTTTGCATCTTAATATTGAGTGCCTTTGGTGTTGGAGATCACAGACGCAGGTCTGGGCAACAGAATTCGGCTTGCATGCGGCCATGATAAGCCATTGTCTTTTGGCTTCTGCAGCCTTCATAAAAGCAGCGCCCTCCTTTCCCACATACCAAGCAAAGCCCGTTGAGTGCTGCAGTTTTCCTGGTTAACGTGCAGCAGCAGAAACCAAACTAAACTCCCCGCCCCATTCAATTCTCTGGGATGATCGCTTTATCCCTCCCCCTACCGCGTGGCTGGTATCAGGGAAGATCCCTGCAGAAACCAAACTAACCCCTCCCTGCATCCAATTCTCTGGGATGATCGCTTTACCCCTCCCCTCACTGTGTGGCTGGTATTAGGGAAGATCCCTGCTAGCCAAACGCGAAAAGCTCAGCACCAATGAAATGGCTAACTGCAGGGAAGGATTTCTTTTCAGCCACAGGCAAACAGCCCAGTAGGAATAGCCACCTCTGTCCCCTTAATTAAATTCCCATATTTCAACCCGGTTACCATGAACAATATCACTCTCCTGAGGATAACACAGCGAGATAAAGAAAGGATGTTGCTTGAATGCCAGCAAACACCGGGACCATATGCTGCCAGGCTTTGTCATGCAATGATACCAGATTACTTGCTACTAGCATGGCGTGGTCAAGTGTCCTACTATGGAGGACGGAATAAGGCTGAGCTGCCCAGAAACCTTCTGCAAAGGCTTTTGGAGTACTTCCAGGAGAGCTTCATGGAGATGTCCCTGGAGGATTTCCACTCCATCCCCAGACACGTTAACAGACTTTTCCAGTAGCTGTACTGGCTGCAAATGCATCCCAAGTCTTCAGGGCAAATTAATCATTAAAAAACGCTTGCTTTTAAACCATGTTTTATATTTACAAAGGTACACTCACCAGATGTCCCTTCCATGGCTTCATGGTCTGGGATAATGCCTTGGGAGGGTACTTCATTCAGGCTGAGAAAAAGATCCTGGCTGTTGGGGAGAATGGTGTGCTGTGTGCTCTCTGCAAGCTCGTCCTCCTCCTCATCATCATTTTCCCCGTCCACAGAATCCTCAGCCATAGCTGAGATTACCCCCTCCTCAGAATCCACGGTCAGAGGTGGGGTAGTGGTAGCAGCCCCCCCTAAAATTGCCTACAGCTCAGTGTAGAAGCAGCACGTCTGTGGCTCTGAACCAGATCTTCCGTTTGCTTCTTTGGTTTTCTGGTAGGCTTGTCTGAGCTCCTTAACTTTCACGCGGCACTGTACTGAGTCCCTATTGTGGCCTCTCTCCATCATGCCCTTTGAGATTTTTTCGAATGTTTTGGCATTTCGTCTGTGCTGATGAGCTCTGCATGGTAACCTGTGCTGATCAGCTCTCTACGCTGAGCAAACAGGAAATGAAATTCAAAAGTTCGCGGGGCTTTTACTGTCTACCTGACCAGTGAGTTCAGATTGCTGTCTAGAGTGGTCACAATGGTGCACTGTGGGATAGCTCCCAGAGGCCAATACCGTCGAATTGCGGCCACACAAACCCTAACTCAAAATGGCAATGTCGATTTTGGCGCTACTCGCCTCGTCAGGGAGGAGCAAAAATCGATTTTAAGGGCCCTTTATATTGAAGTAAAGGGTTTCGTTGTGTGGACAGGTGCAGGGTTAATTTGATTTAACGCTGCTAAATTCAACATGAACTCATAGTGTAGACAAGGCCTCTGACACAACAAGGAAAAGTGTACCATCGACACCCTGTCATCACTGCATCTGACAGCATGGGCAATACGCTTTTAGCAGAGCTGGAGAAGTCTTTGTCTACAGATATACCTTAGATAATTTTTTCTACATGTTCTACTTAATGCTATAAGGAAATCAACTAGAAAATATTATAAGTTAAAATGGAAAAGATTTTTGCCATGGCTATCTGATAAGGATATAAATCCTGTGTCATCCCCTATTCAAACTATATTAGAGTAATTGTTATATTTAAAGCATTTAAAGGTATATTTAGCTGAAACAGCAGCTTCTTATATTCAAGTCAGTATTTTCACATAATGTTGTTAACAGTTTTTTAAAGGACTACTAAATTTGTACCCCCGGTAAGAGATTCTATTGCACCATTGGACTTAATGCAATCACAGCTTATGTCTCCACCCTTCAAGCCCTTATTTTCATGTTCCTTATTTCATCTATCAATTAAGGCTGCTTTTATTATAGCCATAACATTAGCTTGGAAGTTTAGTAAACTTCATGCCTTAATGGCTGACATGCTATTTATGACCTTTTATAAATACAGTGTATTTCTTCATCCACATCCTAGATTCATACCAAAATATCACTTGAGTTCCATATCAGTTGGTCCATTAGTCTACCAGTGTTTTTTCCCAGACCTCATTTGAGTAAGGGCAAATCAAAGCTGCATTGTTTGGATGCAAAAAGAGTTTTATCATTCTATTTCAATAGGAGCAAGGACTTTAGGTTTTTGCATAAATTGCTTGTTTCGTATGCTGGTAACGATAAAGGAAATCTTGCGTCAGCACAAACATTATCAAGATGAGTCAGACAGTGTATAATAGAAAGATATAAGAGTGCAGCATGATCTCCCACTCTTCAGCTGTAAGCACACTCTACTAGGGTGATGGTAGCAATGGTGGCATGTATGAGACATGTTCCACTACTATAAATTTGTACAGCAGCCATGTGGAGTCAAAACACATATTCATTAAACATTATCTGTTATATATGGTCAGATGCACAGTTGGTAGTTCTGTGCTTCAGTCCTTATTTAGTTAGGACTCCATACCAACCATCCTGTTTAAAATGTGTACTACGGACTAAACTATACCAGGAGTGGGACTATGCCGAGAAAAGTCAAAGAAGAAATTAATGTTACTAACCTGTAACTGAGATTCTTTGAGATGGATTCTGCATATTCACATGCCCTACTCTCCTTCCTCTGTTTTGCGGGATCCTGTTTTCTACTGGCTCAGCATTAGCAGTGGAAGGAACTGAGGTGGTAACTGCTGCCTCCCTCCCTTTTATAGCCTCGTCCTCAGAATAATGCTCGGAGGCTGAGGGTAGGGGCAGAAAGGGGCATGTGAGTGTTTGACTAGGCACTGCTAGTGGAAGATTGCACCATTCAGTGACATCAGTCAGCACATATCCAACAGTATCAATATGCAGAGTCCATTTTGAAGAACTGGATACAGGTAAGCAACCTTCGTATTAAGGTTGTCTCTGCAACCTTCATTCAGCCCCTTTATGCATATGCATTATGAGACACTTTTTAATTACATGGTCAGAACTGTAACTGTAAGCCTCCACCCTCCATGTCCTATCATCACCATCATCAGGGACATTGCAGCACAGACTACTACTACTTGAGCTACCAGACTAGCTACGTTAGCTAGCAACAGGAGAAGGCTGCAGTCCTGGGGGGAATGATCGACTGGTACTGTGCATTTGGCTGAGGGGAAAGCAACCCCTCTCTCTCTTTTCCCTTTCCCCCTTTCCCCCTGTGGTGCCCCCAAAGGGAATGAGGCATACTGATCAACACTTTCAAATTCATTTCAGGAAACATCCCACCCCAGCCTCCAACACCTGTGATGCCCTCCAAACACCCCCACTGCTAACCTCACTGCCCTGCCTCCCGCCCCACAACACTGCCACTGCTAGCCCTACTAACACACCATCACTGCCATCCCCTTGCCAACTCACTAATACTCCCATCCAGTCTCCTTAGCCTTTTCCAGCCCATCCAATGCCTGCACCCTGTAGGACACACACCAAAGCAAGCAGACTTGCAGCCCCACCCCCAGTGTGGGCCCTGCCCCAGGAGGGCTATCCCAAGCTCAGCTGCAGGCAGGGGCAGCTCTAGGCACCAGCGCAGGAAGTGCGTGCCTGGGGCGGCAAGCCATGGGGAGCAGCCTGCTGGTCGCTGTGAGGGAGGCAGTCAGGCAGCCTTCAGGAGGTCCGCCATTCCCGCGGCTTCGGCAGCAATTCGGTGGCGGGTACGCGGCAGATCACCCGCAGAAACACCGCCGAATCTGCGTGAACAGCTGACTGCAGTGCTCGGGGCAGCAAAAAACATAGAGCTGCCCCTGGCTATGTTCTGGCAGGCTATGTTCTGGGAGGCAGGCCTGCATTTACACCCAGGGAAGTGAAGACAAGACATTCACTTTTGGCCTGGTGCTTTCAGCAGAATAGAACTACCCAGGTCTACCCCTTCCTGGCTGCACCAAGTCCCAAAAGAGGAGGGGATATTACTCCCTTCCTGATACCCCTCTTGTTGCACTCAAAGGCCTGGGGAGAAAGGGGCATGAACTCACCCACCCCACTCACCCCCTGCTGTGTTGAGTCCCAGAGTGAGTGGGGCTGTGTCCCACCTCCCTGAACTCCCCATCTATCTACTCCCTGCAGTGGTCAGGGCCTGGGGGAGAGTGGGGCATGACCGCCCTCTCCCTGACATACTGCCACCGCCCCCTTACCTGACTCCACTTCACACTGCCAGGGCTCCACACCACCACTGCAACCCTGTTCTTCAAAGCTTCCACCCCCCTGTGCCATTGGTCACCAAGCCCATCCAGCTCTACCCCTTCTGAACTCCCATTAGTTGAAACCAAAAGGAGAGCAAAGGTCAGCTACATTACCCAGCATGTTGTGCATCTGTCATATTTCAGGGCCGTCCTTAGTGGGGTGCAGGGCCTGGGGCGGAAGTGACGGATTCATTTCTTCTGGGACTGACCACACTGACCAATTGCACCAGCCCGGGGGGACCCCCAAAGCGTGGGGCCCAGAGTGGGGGGGCCCGGTGCAGAAGTGACAGATTCATCGCTTCTAGGACCGACCGCACCAGCTAATCATACCAGCCCGCCGGGCCTCCCAAAGAGTGGGGCCTGGAGCAGTTGCCCTGATTCGGCCTACCCAAGGGACGGCTTTGGCCAGAGTTTCTCCAAACAAAGGCTGATGTGCATGTGTGGCTGACACATATTCTGAGTAACATTTTTATGCAGGAAATGACATTAAATTGGGAATGGGGAGTTTTTGGTTGCAAACGGGAGTCTCCCTGGCATACTGAGAGGCTTGGTTTGACTGGGGTGGGCTGGGACATGTGCCATGGGGAGTCTGACCCAGTTTCCCCAGTCCCAGAAAAGCTGTCTGGTCCCCAGGGTTCCTCAGAGGGCAACGTGTCCTCCTCCAGCTGCTGCTGCTTAGGCAGTCGCCTGATCCCAGCCATTTGGAATGTTCATGTTCAGTTACTTTTCTGGCAAGTTGCCAAAATTTTCTTGAGGAATGCAACTGAGAGGAGAGAAGTGATTTTCAGCAGTTTATATCTCAGCCAAACCTTAATGGAATTTCAAAGAAAAGGTGCTTCTCTAGCCAAGTGGTTCTCAACCAGGGGTACACTGGAGGTACGCAGAGGTCTTTCAGGGGGTACATCAACTCATCTAAATATTTGCCTAGTTTTACAACAGGCTACATAAAAAGCACTAGCAAAGTCAGTACAGACTAAAATTTCACGTGGACAAAATGAGAAAAGTAAGCAATTTTTCAGTAGTAGGGTGCCGTGACACTTTTGTATTTTTGTATCTGATTTTGTACACAAGTAGTTTTTAAGCGAGGTGAAACTTGGGGTACACAGGACAAATCAGACTCCTGAAAGGGGTACAGTAGTCAGGAAAGGTTGAGAACCACTGCTGAAGCCTAAAGACATTCCCTCTACTGAATTTCAAAGGCCTGTTGTAAACAGTGGAGGTGTTAGAGCTTGTCAAAAAAGGTCACAAGAATTGTTTATATTAGGTGCTAGGCCACCTAAATATAATGGTTACTATCAACTCCTCCTGCGATAAAATAAATCACACTTGTTGTCCTAGCAGCTGGTGTGCTGCTTTTTTCTGTGGGTGTTTCTATCTGGACAAGTCTGAATGATGTCACAGGATGTTTCTCAGCACTGCCCGTTTACTAATGGAGGTGATAATCAGTGAATGATTGACTAGGATTGACTAGGACTCTCAGTCATCGCTGAAACAAAGCCTAAATGAATTGGGCCTCCCATATTTGGGTTTTAATGAAATCCTTGAATGAAAGCAGTAATGATATTTCTTTACTGATGGCTAAAGATGGGCCTAGATTCAAACAACCCTGAACTTTGGGGAAATTCAGTCCCATCTCTTCCGATTGCTAATATAGTTTTCACATTTATCTCTTGAGAGTAGGATTAGCAATATAAATCTAATTTTTGTAGTTACTGATAGAAGTTAGTGTATTTTGAATTAGATATTGTGTGCTGTGCACATTCATATCTCTGGTTCTTAATGCTGTATCGATCTGTCAACAATCCATAAATTGCTCATAGAGAAATACCATGCCAAATATATAACAGCTTGTAATAAAAACTACTCTTTTGAGTCATGTAAACTAGTGGTATTGTGTTATAACAATGAGCTTTTTTCTTTTCTTTCTTTTTTTTTTCTTTTCTATTTCAGTTATTTGGTTGTTTCTTAGCATGGGAGACTCGAAATGTCAGCATTCCTGCTTTGAATGACAGCAAATACATCGGGATGAGTGTATACAATGTGGGGATCATGTGTATTATTGGAGCTGCAGTTTCATTCCTCACTCGGGATCAACCCAATGTTCAGTTCTGCATTGTTGCTTTAGTCATTATATTCTGCAGTACCATTACACTCTGCCTTGTTTTTGTACCTAAGGTAGGTGAATTCATTTATGCTAGTACTTACATTGTTGCTTGATTTTTGTATGGTAATTCTATATTAATTTCATTACTCCTACAAGCAAGAGGAATATGTGAGATTTCTAAATTAAGCCAATTTGTTATGCATTAAATTATCTCTGAGCCCTAGTGGGAGAGGGGGTGAACTTCCATGAGATTTTGGAGAAAGATGAATACATAAAGGAAAATGTGCAAGAACTTGAATACATACATTTCTAATCCATACACTCTCACTCTCTCACTAAGTCTGCAGGAAACAATGATTTGCATCCGTAATTTGAATAGGTCTCTGGTTCCTTCTTTTAAGGAATGCAAGAGAGGAAGGGTGCTATTCATAGGCTTAGAAGACCTGGGTTCAATTTTCTGCTGTGCCTCAGACAAGCTATGTGACCTAAGGCAAGTTATTCCATCTCTCGAGGTATGTCTACACAGCCCACAGAAGCTCGGGTCAACAGACTCAGCCTCCCGGGGTTTGTGCTGCCATGCTAAACATAGATGTGTAGACAGTGCTTTGAAGTTCTGGCTCAGGCTGGATGGAGCTTGGGCTGTGGAGTCCACTGCTCTCCTTAGGCTTCCAGAGCCTGAGCTCCAGCCTGAGCCACAACACCTACACAGCTATTTTTAGTGCAGTAGCATGAGCCCTGCAAGCCCAAATCTGTCGACCCAGCCTGGGAGGCTCACTGCCACGGGCTGTGTAGACATACCCTCTATGCCTTGGTTCCTTATCTGCAAAACAGCCATAAGAGTGTTCGTCTACATTAGAGGGGTATTGTGAGGATAAATATGTTAAGGACTGTGAAGCACTAGACACAGCAGGAATGGTTGCCACATAATAGAAACTCCGAGGAACACAGGATTTGTGATATAAAAGCAGACTATTGGTCCATCAAGTCTGGGATGCTGCCTACATTAGTGGCCAATATCTGATGCGTCCAAGGGGGGCCCTCTCAAAAAAGCCTAATGCATCTCACCGACTGTGCAATTCAATGATGGAAGGAGAGAGGAATTCTTTCCTGACCCATGTAGATGTGCCCTGAAACACACGATTTAATTGCCTTTTATTATCTTTGAGCTCCTCTTGTACACCTCTATCCTGATATAACGCTGTCCTCGGGAGCTAAAAAATCTTACTGTGTTATAGGTGAAACCGCGTTATATCAAACTTGCTTTGATCCGCCAGAGCCTCCCCCACCCCCACCCCCGGAGTGCTGCTTTACTGCGTTATATCAGAATTAATGTTATATCGGGTTGCGTTATATTGGGGTAGAGGTGTATATTTATATTATGCACTGGTGGAATGAATCAGAATGTATTCACAAAGAGCCAGAGTCTGATGTCACTCCACAAATGGTCCCATTCACTTGTGGGCTACTTGTGAAGTGAGGTGCTAGTCAAGGTGAGTCTGACAGAATCTGAGTCAAAGGGAAATTGATTCCTATGGGAGTTTGACTTTGTAAAGACCTCATTTTTTGGAAATCTACTTGATATTTTGAAGTAACATAAACATAAATGAAATGTGTATCCTGGATGACTTTCATATAGTTAGTTGGAGACTGGATGCCTCAGAGACTGGGAGCCTTTCACCTCTAGGTCACCAGGTCCAATCCAACTAAGGTTAATAATGACCAACTGTCAACAATTCTTTAGTGGCTTCTGTAAAGTATATCATAAAATATTAGAGTTGGAAGGGACCTCAGGTCATCTAGTCCAACCCCCTGTTCAAAGCAAGACCAATCCCCAATTAAGTCATCCAACAGATTTTTGCCCCATCTCCCTAAATGGCCCCCCTCAAGGATTGAACTCACAACCTGGGGTTTAGTTGTGGCATCTGTTCCTAGCCAGAATTAAAAACAGTTCTTAGTGAACAGGTGTCCACACCACAAAACCACCAACACATCTGGCAGTGATTGGCATTTTCAGCAGATAGACCAACTACAAATGGGAGCAGGAACTGAACTACTAAATCGCCTCTAAATGTGGTCCCTGTAGGTGAGGGTTGAGACATGTGGGTGGAATGTCACGTTAGCTTACCAGTAGTGCTTTATGCGTTCTGCGGTTAGAGTAATTCAGTCTCCAGGGCTGTATAGTCCAACTTTTTTATACTGGATCCTACAGAAGAATTACTTACAACATAGCCATAAGATAAGAGAGCCTATTCATAAACACAGTCATGAAGCAAGAGATTTAGGAGTACTAGTGAATGACAAATTGAATATGAATGCATATCTCCCCATAGGATCTTCTTGATTTCTTCAAAGGAGAACAACTTGACAAAATCTGACAAGACCATCTCTATCACACCTCTCCATCACACTTGCCTCCCTCTTCCCTGTTACAGACACTGAGACTGCTTCCCAGCTTTCTTCTAACCCCTCCACCTGCCCCTGCCCCTGCCCTCCCATCCCTTCCCATTTCTTAGGCTGACTCACCCCTGCTCTTCTTCTCCTCCTCAGCTTCTCACTCTCATCAGGTTCCTTCCACTCACAATGCAAACGTGCACTGATATCTCCGAGCATAGAAAAAATCTCAACTCCACTCCATCAATCTATTATCTTATTGCCAAGCTTCCAGGGAAAATCCATAAAGCCACCAAATTGTCCTTTTTCACATCCCTCTTCAGAATTCTCTGCTATAATGCATACAGAATACTGAAGCCCGATCATGGCTAGTCATGGGGAGTGCTGTGATCACTCCTCCTGAAGGGCTAAAAACTGTGCATACCATCTTAGGTTTGTTGTCCTGCTTCCCCTGCCCTCCATCCTAGCCCACTTGTTTGTCTTTGCCCCCTGTTATGTCTTGTCTTTTAGACTCTAAGCTCTTTGGGGGCAAGGACTATTGTTTACAGTGTTTTCACTGTGCCTAGTAAAATGGGGCCCAACCTGGTTGTGGCCTTTTTGTGCTACCCTGAATATAAATATGAAATTAAATAATAAAATAAAATAATAATAATAATTAATAAATAAATAAATAATAGATCTGTCAAATCAGTTCTAGAATATAATTACAGGATAGTTACTTGTATGACTAGAGAGGCTTTATTGATACTGCATGTTGCTTTGGCAAGTTGTGGCACCTGTAGATGGGGGTACCACAACCTTTCTTAACTGGGCATTAATTAAAGGCACATCAACCACTTGACTTTTTTTTAATGACTTTTTAAAATTCCAGCTTTATGGCATACTAGGTAAAAATGGTCTCTCTGAAAGTGGCTTTTTAATTTATTTATTTATTTGTGAAAAATTAATTCTTATTTTAAAAAGTCATTATGTTGATATCTGTAAGAGTGATTTCTGGAAGGGAGTAACTGACTGCCCAGGAGAAACAGTGACTCTACACAAATGACTGTCAAATACACAAAGTAAACAACTGAACAAAGAGAAAAACCATTTTCTCTTCTTAGCTCAGGATATAGGACATAGCAATTGCCATACTAGCTCAGCCCAGTGGTCCATCTAGTCGAGTAACCTGTTGCCAGCACTAGATGCTTCAGAAGAAAGTTCAAGAAAGCTCATAATGGAATAACTAAATCAGAGAAAAGTTTAGTCCTAACATTTCTTCACCTAGAGGTTGCCTTATACCCCAAGTATGCAGATTCATATCCAATATATTGTTGCCTACCTAACTTTGGAAGATCTGCTTATCCATATAAAAGTCCACTCATTCTTAATAGTATTACATTGTTAGCCCCATTAATATCTCATGGAAATGAGCTCCATAGGTTAAGTATGCATTGGTTCAAAAATTATTCCTATTAGAAGTTTTAAATCTGCTGCCTTTAAAGTCCCTTTTTTCTTGCAATGTATACCTTTAACATGTCCCCACTTATTCATCTCTTTTCTAAAGTAAACAATCCTAATAGTTTTAGTCTCTTGTCATATAGAAATCTTCCCATGCCTGTTTATTTTTATCACCCATTTCTGAAGCCGTCTTCTTCTACTATATCCTTTCTGAGATAGGGTGATCAGAAATGAGCATAGCATTCCATATGAGAGCATAGCATTGATTGGTATAATGGTATTAAAACATTTTTAATCCAATTTCTTATGCATCCTAATATTTTACACCAGTGCAAAGTGAGTACAAAGTTGATGTAAAACTCTATCTTTCTAATTTGGTAGCATTTGACACCCACTTTGGACTGTACAAGTGCAGAGCAACAGAGGATTGATTAAATTTTATGGCTGGAAGGGACCATTGTGATACTTTAGTCTGGCATCTTGTATAACATTGACCATAGATTTCACCTACTGATTTTTGCATCTAATCTAACAACATATGGATGAAGTGGAGCACATCTATCTAGCAAGACAGCCAAATCTTAATTTAAAGACTCCCAAGTGATGCAGAATTCACTACATTCCTTGGTCAGCTGATCTGATAATTAATTACTCTTTCTGTATTATTTCCAATTTGAATTTAGTTCACTTCAAACTTCCAAACTTTGTGATATTTTTTTCTGCTCGATGAAAAAGTTACTCAGACTCTACCTTAACTCCATCTTAATGCAGTTTTTTGTCTGGAAATATTAACTATAAAAACTGGATACAATAGTCATTAATACCTTAACTTAATTACAACCTGATGTCTTCAAATGTAGCCTATTACCGTAGCCTGTCTGTATCTCTCATTTATAACCCCATCTTCTGGAATGATCACTTCATTGCCTGATCAGCCTCTTCCCACCTCTATCGGAAGTGGAGTTCCAAAGAGAGGCGTTTTTCCCTTCATTCCTTCGGCTCATGAACTAAGAAAGAACTTCCCTAACTGGAGGATGTGGGGAGCCAGCTCTGAGGTGGAACAGTATTACCATGTCCTTATATGCCGTCTCTTCAAATAATTCGCTATCTCTGTAGGCCTTACTGGTTCATCAGCTTTGGCCTTAAGAGGCTGCACTGTGCTTGAGGGCCATGAGAGGCTCGAAGTGGGTTTATACATATGTCACTTGGCAAATGGTCATACAGTTTGCACTCTCTGAAGTAAACTGGATAGCCCCCACCTTTGTTAAACTGCTGCTGGCCTTCCACCTTCATATTTAAAGTGGATTTTTTTTCTCTGTCACTGTCTATTAGGTTGTGCTGGGGTTTATCTTTATCTTTAAGTTTGATCTTAACCTTTTTTTAAAAACGTGGTGTATTTAATTTATTTGAATGGCTATTCTTTATTTTAGTCTACTAATGGCTGCCTACTCCTCCTCCCCTGCTGCTGAACTCCCACCCAGTCTAAATTCCCTGTGATCCCTTTGTCGGTACCTCTCTTTCGCATTCTGTCTAGGGTTTCTCTCTGCTCACCGCATTCCTTGTAACTATAGAGTGTAAGAAATTTTCAGACAGAAGTGTGATTTTTAAGTTGAATGTTTCCCTTTGAAGGATGAAAATATCAATGAAAGGAAAGAACTAATAAGGGATGATGCAGTAAATTAAAAAATAATATATTTAACTGGAACTTTAAGAAACATTTCCCAATAATTGGAAAAAATAGAACAGTTCATCAGTTCAACAGAGGTTATTATAGCTCAAGAGTCTGTATGGTCACAGAGAAATTGTACTCCATGTGGAAAGTAAAGTGTACCTTCTATTATTTTGGGGGATGGGAGAAACTGATATAAAAATAAAATCCTCTGCAGAATTTCTCACAGCTTTTAAACCTTTCAGTTAATCACACTGAGGACAAATCCTGATGCGGCCACTCAGAACAGACGTTTCCAATTCACTCAAAATCAAAAGAAAGAAGACTCAAAAACATCAACATCAGTCACCAGTGTCAATCAAGCCAGTACATCTCGGCTAGAAGGACTACAGTCAGAAAACCACCGCTTGAGAATGAAAATCACAGAGGTATCATTTATTGTATACACTAAACCAGATAAATCTGTCCTGTGGACGAAATACTTTATTTGCATAGCTGTAAAGCCATATAAAGCTTTACAGTCATGTTTTTCAACTAAAACCTCATAATCTTAGCCTGTGTTTCTAAAGAAAGAAAGTTGGTTAGCAAGTGGGAAAAAAATAAAATCATAAGTATTGGCATACTTATAAACTAATAGAGATGAGACACTTCATCTCATCACAGATGATACCTGTATCAGCTTTACGTGAAACTTCCCTCGCTTCTGAGAATTCCCAACAGGTACATTAATTCCTATGCTACCTGTAGACAGACTGAACACCTCTAGTTGTACAGGTGTAGTTGTAAAAGTGCAAACCTTATATCATGACCACCATGGGACTCAAAGAATAGATATGGTATATTGAAATTTTTTATTGTACCTTGCAGCATCCCAATAATAGTTCCACTTTTACTGAGTCGGTCCAATACCCCAATTTTGAGGTAGCTGAGGCAGAGTGTTCTAGTGGATAAGGTAGTATGTTGTGGATCAGGAGATCTGGATTCTGTTCCTATTTCTGCTGCTTAATTGCTATATGACCTTGAGCATGTCACTTCATCTCTCTGTGTCTCTGTATCTGTACAGTGCCTAGCAAAATGGGACTCTGATCTTGGCTGGCACTTCAGGGCACTACCATAGTATAAAATTCCTATTAGCATGGCCTAATACTATGTGTGGCGTTCTAGTCTCTGAATACAAATATCAAAATCCAACAGATGTGGGTCTCCCTTCGGACTTGGAGATGTGTTAAGGGAAACACAGCAGCTTTGTCTTCAGAGAGCTGGTAAGGGGAGCTGCTGCCCCCTAAGGTCCATGGTAAGGTTTTTTGGGCAATGGGTTGCCTGCCCCACCTCCCCATTCAGCAAGAGGGTATAAAAGTCCTTGCTCTCATTGTTACCCTTCTGCAGCTGATCCTGCAGCCTGATTCACAGTGTGCTCTCACTAGGGAAAGCCAAGGTTCTCCTCTATATGGCTGCCTTCACAAATCCACATTGTAGGGTTTAACTGCTGAGCCTCCTGAGTCCCTGACCCACTTTAAAGCAATTAGTCTGTGATGCCATACGTGGTGATAGTTCCAGGCATTCTGCTCCCTGTTATAAAAGGCGTGCAGCCCCAACTGCCCTCACATCTTCTCTTCCCACCTTCCTACAGAACCATTTTCACCACCATCTCACAACACTCTGTCAATATTTATTTAGAAGAATAAATGGCTTTTACATTTGTTAGCTAAGCTAATTCCATAGCTAGCGCTACAAATTATTCACAGATTTTTAAGACCAGGAGCAGGATCAGATTAAAGAATTTTGGGACTCTGTGCACTATGGTAATTGGAGGGCCCCCTCTTTCCTAAAGTGTCCCGCCCCACACACAGACACCAGAATTCTCCTTCACCCCATATATGCCCCAACAATCCTCCACCAGTCCTCGCTTGCTGTGACAGGCCCATCACACATCCCAGCAGCCCTGACATATACCTCACTCACCACAACTCCAACCCCTCAGCCTCACTGACCACAGCTCCCAATATCCCCCATCCCCCCACAGCCCTCACAACTCACCCCGTCTCCCCCAGCTCTCCCCACTTGCCCCCAATATCTCACCCTGCAGCCCCCTCCCAACACCTCCCACTCACCTCATAGCCCACAACTCTCCCCCAGCCCCTCACCCCCAGGTCCATCCTGGTCACTCACTGACACCTTCCCAGCTCAGTGCTCCACTCCCTGCCCGGGCTAGGGAAGTTCCTCCCAATCCTGGCCACCCAACTCTGCTTCTCCCATCACTCTCCTGCCCCATCTCTTTCATCTTAGAATCCTTGCCATTTTGAATGAAGCCTGGCTTGTCTACTGCATGATTAAATTACACCTGGTGGTGGTTTCTGCTTGCTACTCTAATGTGACATTGGCATCTGTTTTACTCACCCTCCTGTGAAACATTTTCTTAGAAGTGTTATTGCATTTGTATCCACCAATTCATAATCCTCCTAATGCATGAGACTTGAACATAGTACTCATCAGAATCGCAGAGGTGCTAAGATAACACTGTGATGAGCATAGCCTAAAGTTTAATACAGTTGCAAACTATGGTTCTTTTCACCAGCTCTCTAAAAGTTGCCTTGATGGTAGCAGTTAGGTCAATGAGAGAGGTGAGAGAAATTCTCCTGTTACATTTTTTCACAAAGACAAATCTTCATCCCAAATTGTTGCCCAAGTTGATCTCAGAATTCCATCTGAATTATAGCATCGAGCTCCTGGTCTGCCAATCAGAGCCTTAGAGTATATCTGGTGAGGCCAGACTATGTAAATTGGATGTAAAAAGAACTGTTAGCTATTACCAGAATAGAAACAAACTATGTTGGAAATCATACTGGTTCTTCATAGCATTTGCAGAGCAGTCCAAGAGTAGAAGTTCTTTCTGTTCAGACTTTTTCTAAATGGATTAAACTAGATACCAAAATCTGCTAAGAGCAATCAAGAGTTCCAGTGTCAGAAGAACTCGGGGCTCATTCTATTAAAGCTTGTGACTACCTCTACAGCTTACCTTCATCATGTTTCCAGATCTGAGATTTATGAAGAAGCAATGTTAAATGAACACCTTAATTCATTATTATGGTCTCAGTTCTAGAACCAGATCAAATTCTGGGGATAGAGTGTCCCTAGAATTGTATAAAGAGAGTGGTACAAGGAGCCCCTTGTAAGTACCAGGAGTAATTAAAATCCAGACCCTGCTCCACTCCCTACTCAGGACTGTACCTACTAGCACAGTTTAGCCCTCAGGGAGGTCATTCTTTGTTTTTGTACAGTCCTTTATGGTGCAAGTGCAGCAGGCCAGTGTACTCTCTCTTGGTCTTCCAGGCATGTTGCTGGGGAGAGCTCTTTGATTCTCTCTCCCTACAGTCTGAAGGCTGCTTTCAAAGAGTTCAGGATGTTTTTCCCCTTGCCTGGAGGGTACCAAGGGCAATGCCAACCAAAAACAGCAGCTGAATGGCCACCTGCTGACTGGCAGGTTGGTCAGTTTGAGTTATGAAGGATCTAAAAAGTTAGAAAATAATTTCCAAATCACAGAAAGCATGGAACTTTTTCAACTCTGTCATGAGCTTGATCGTCTTCAAACCTTACAAAAATGCCACCTCTGAGCTGAATTACAGAAAAACATCCTCATAAAAGGAGTTTCTCTGGGAAGGTTATAAGGGAGTGAAGATACCATTTAAAAGGATGTTGTTTGTCCCAGGTTATTAGAGAAGCAAGGTGAGTGAGCTAATATATTTTATTGGACCAACTTCTCTTCATGAAAGAGACAAGCATTTCAGCATACACAGAGCTCTTCTTCAAATCCTGTGTAAGCTCAAAAGTTTCTCTCTTTCACCAACAGAAGTTGGTCCAATAAGAGATATTATCTCACCCAGCTTGTCTTGTTTAAAGGAATGAAATCCTTCCTGCAGTCTTGACTTCATAGTCACATCCATGATGTCACAATTTGGGTAAGTTTCCTTTTTAATTGCCAAAACTAAACAAATGAGTTACTTATGTCAGTGCTACTTTGTTATTGTTATAAGAAAATGTTATTCATAGGGTGAGTGTGTGTGACGTGACTCCAGGAGGCGCAGGACACAAAAGCACTCTCAGGATTCTGGCTAGTTATGGGCCAGTGTTGCTTCCAGCACAACTTAAAATAGGCCATGGCTGACCTAAGCTCTGGCATTTCCTGCCTAGGCTGTCTGAGGGTATGTCTACACTACGGGATTATTCTGATTTTACAGAAACCGGTATCTGGAAACAGATTGTATAAAGTCGAGTGCACGCGGCCACACTAAGCACATTAATTCGGCGGTGTGCATCCATGTACCGAGGCTAGCATCGATTTCTGGAGCGCTGCACTGTGGGTAGCTATCCCATAGCTATCCCATAGTTCCCGCAGTCTCCTCCACCCATTGGAATTCTGGGTTGAGATCCGAATGCATGATGGGGCCAAAACAGTGTCGCGGGTGATTCTGGGTATATGTTGTCACTCAATCCTTCCTCCGTGAAAGCAACGGCAGACAATCATTTTGCACCCTTTTTCCCTGGATTGCCCTGGCAGACACCATAGCATGGCAACCATGGAGCCTGTTTAGCCTTTTGTCACTGTCACTGTATGTGTACTGGATGCTGCTGACAGACGCAGTACTGCAGTGCTACACAGCAGCATTAATTTGCCTTTGCAAGGTAGCAGAGACGGTTACCAGCCCTATATCACCGTCTGCAATTGGAAATTGGCAATGACGGTTATCAATCCTTTTGTACCGTCTGCTGCTGTCATGGGTGCTCCTGGCTGGCCTCGCTGAGGTCGGCTGGGGGCGCATGGACAAAAATGGGAATGACTCCCCAGGTCATTCCCTTCTTTATGTTTTGTCTAAAAATAGAGTCAGTCCTGCCTAGAATATGGGGCAAGTCTACTAGAGAACCAGAGAGCACAGCCACTCTGGGTCAGAGCCCCAGATATCCCACAGAAATGATGAGCTGCATGCCATTCTACGGGGTGCCCCTGCAACAACCCCACCCGTTGCTTCCCTCCTCCCACACCCCTCCAGGGCTACCGTGGCAGTGTCCCCCCATTTGTGTGATGAAGTAATAAAGAATGCAGGAATAAGAAACACTGACTTTTTAGTGAGATAAAATGAGGGGGAGGCAGCCTCCCACTGCTATTATAGTCCAGGCACTACAGAATCTTCATTAGACATGAAGGGGGGGGAGGTGAGGAGCTCAGCCTCCCACTGCTATGATAGTCCAGGCAGTACAGAATCTTCATTAGATATGAAAGGGGGAGGGGGAGGAGCTCAGCCCCCAGTTGCTATGATGAAGACGGTTTTCAATCCTTTTGCACCGGGAGTCATTCCCATTTTTGCCCAGGCACCCCCAGCCGACCTCACCAAGGCCAGCCAGGAGCATTCACGGGATGATGAGGATGGTTTCCAAGCCTTTTGTACTGTCTACCACCAGGAAAGGAAGGGGAGGCGATGCTGCTGTTCAGCGCCGCAGCACCACGTCTACCAGCAGCAGTAGATATATGGTGACATTGAAAAAAGGCGAGAAACTATTTGTTTCCCTTTTCTTTCATGGGGGGGGAGGGGTAAATTGACGACATATATCCTGAACCACCCGGGACAATGCTTTTGACCCTTCAGGCATTGGGATCTCAGCCAAGAATGCAAATGCTTTTTGGAGACTGCAGGGACTGTGGGATAGCTGGAGTTCTCAGTCCCCCCTCCCTCCCTCCATGAGCATCCATTTGATTCTTTGGCTTTCCATTACGCTTGTCACGCAGCACTGTGTTGAGTCCCTGCCGTGGCCTCTGTCTGGAGATTTTTTCAAATGCTTTGGCATTTCAACTTCTTGAACGGAGCTCTGATAGAATAGATTTGTCTCCCCGTAAAGCGATCAGATCCAGTATCTCCCGTACAGTCCATGCTGATCAGCGCTCCACGCTGGGCAAACAGGAAATGAAATTCAAAAGTTCGCGGGGCTTTTCCTGTCTACCTGGCCAGTGCATCCAACTCCAGATTGCTGTCCAGAGTGGTCACAATGGTGCACTGTGGGATAGCTCCCAGAGGCCAATACCATCTAATTGCGGCCACACTAAGCCTAATCTGAAATGGCAATACCGATTTGAGTGCTACTCCCCTCGTCGGGGAGGAGTACAGATATCGATATTAAGAGCCCTTTATATCGAAAAAAAGGGCTTCGTTGTGTGGATGGGTGCAGGGTTAATTCGGTTTAACGTTGCTAAATTCGGTATAAACGCGTAGTGTAGACCAGGCCTGAGTGGCTGTGCATCCTGCAGTGTCCATAATCGGTATAGCAATGTACACTATAGAGATCACTCAGCTTCTTCTAACATGCCTCATTCCACCCCAACACACATCTTGTGCGTAGGACCTACACTGGGGAATTCTCTCCGAGCTCCTTGTGGTGCCTTTAGGTCTCATATGCTGGCTCAGTGGCATACAGGGTCAGGAGCAGCACAGAGAATCCCTCCCATAACTATGAAAGCCAGAGGCACCATTATGATCACCTAGTCTTAACTCCTGCACAACATACACTTGATTATCTCAATCTCTTGTTTAAATGCTTTCTCTTTACATCATGTTATCAAATATTTTGACATTTCATATATTGTTTGATTACTGAATCTGCTAAATGACTGAAGCTTTCTGTGCACTACTGATGTGCCATTGACTCAGACAAGGTCAAATTTAAAAATAACGGAGAATTCCTACAAAGGGCTGTGTGCAGCTTGCTGTGGAAATCAGTATAGTAGCCACCTATAGTACATCTGTAATGTGTGTGCAGTGAATGAAATTAAGAGGTTTCCATGCAAGGCATGCCAGTGTCCAAGGGACTCGCTGTCTTATTCAGCAAGACTACAAGGTCATGTGAAGTAAAATTTGCTTAACTAAAATGAAAAGTACTAAACAACACAGCAGCTTGTTGTTGTTGTTTTTCATTTGTACATTATCTCTAGCAAATAACAGTATTTATTGGCTATTTAGAGTCCTATGTGCACAGCTTTCCACTTTAATTCACCTTTATCATGACTTTTGGAGGTACTATACGGGTGCTATTAAAAATCAGTATTTGACACACTGTAGTAATTGCAATATCAAGCTGTCTACTAATCTAATGATAGAAAGCTATGCATTTAGTGCACATACTGGAAGCAGCGACTTGAGTTTTTAATGGTTCCCACTAGGACTGTCAATTAATCACAGTTAACTCACGCAATTAACTAAAAAAAAAATCGAAATTTAAAAATGAATTGCGATTAATTGCATTTTTAATCATGCAGTTAAACAATAGAATACCAATTCAAATTTATTCAATATTTTTGGATTTTTTTTACATTTTCAAATATATTGATTTCAATTACAGCACAGAATACAAAGTGTACACTGCTCACTTTACATTATTATTTTTTATTACAAATATTTGTATTGTAAAAATGATCAACAAAAGAAACATTATTTTTCAATTCACCTCATACAAGTACTGTAATGCAATCTCTTTATCGTGAAAGTGCAATTTACAAATGTAGATTTTTTGTTACATAACTGCACTTAAAAACAAAACAATGCTAAACTTTAGCGCCTACAAGTCCACTAAGTCCTACTTCTCATTCAGCCAATCGCTAAGACAAAGAAGTTTGTTTACATTTACGGGAGATAATGCTGCCCACTTCTTATTTAAAACATCATAACAAAGTGAGAACAGGCATTCACATGGGACTTTTGTAGCCGGCATTACAAGGTATTTATGTGCCAGATATGCTAAACATTTGTATGCTCCTTCATGCTTCGGCCACCATTCCAGAGGATGTGCTTCCATGTTGATGATGCTAATTGAAAAAATAATGTGTTAATTAAATTTGTGACTGAACTCCTTGGGGGAGAATTGTATGTCTCCAGCTCTATTTTACCCGCATTCTGACATATATTTCGTGTTATTATAATCTCGGATAATGACTCAGCACATGTTCATTTTAAGAGCACTTTCGCTGCAGATTTGACAAAACACAAAGACGGTAGCAATGTGAGATTTCTAAAGCTAGCTACAGCGGTCGACCCAAGTTTTAAGATCTGAAGTGCCTTCCAAAATCTGAGAGGGATGAGGTGTGGAGAATGCTTTCAGAAGTCTTTAAAGAGCAACACTCCGACGCAGAAACTACAGAACGCACATCATCAAAAAAGAAAATCAACCTTCTGCTGTTGGCATCTGACTCAGATGAACATGTGTCGGTCCGCACTGCTTTGGATTGTTATCGAGCAGAATCTGTCATCAGCATGGACGCATGTCCCCTGGAAAGGTGGTTGAAGCATGACGGGACATATGAATCTTTAGCGCATCTGCGACAACTGCCTACAATAGTGCCATGCGAACACCTGTTCTCACTTTCAGGTGACATTGTGAACAAGAAGCGGGCAGCATTATCTCCAGCAAATGTAGACAAGCTTGTTTATCTGAGTGATTGACTGAACAAGAAGTAGGACTGAGTGGAATTGTAAGCTCTAGTTTTACATTATTTTATTTTTGAATGCAGGTTTTTTTGTACATTCTTCATTTGTAAGTTCAACTTTCATGATAAAGAGATTGCACTACAGTACTTGTATTAGGTGAATTGAAAAATACTATTTCTTTTGTTTTTTACAGTGCAAATATTTGTAATAAAAAATAAAGTGAGCACTGTACATTTTGTATTCTGTGTTGTAATTGACATCAGTATATTTGAAAATGTAGAAAACATCAAAAAACATTTAAATAAATGGTATTATATTATTGTTTAACACTTCAATTAATCACACAATTAATCATGATTATTTTTTTAATTGTGCGATCAATCGTGATTAATTTTTTGTTTAATCACTTGACAGCCCTAGTTCCCACTCATTAGATTTCTTATACTGTGTTTTTGTTTTACAGCTGGACAAGGATTTAGAAGAGGTTACTATGCAGCTCCAGGACACACCTGAGAAGACAACATACATTAAGCAGAACCATTATCAGGATCTTAATGACATCCTCAGTATACGGAACTTTACAGACAGCAAAGGTAAGAATCACTGATGCCTGCTAAGGGCTTGGTCCTGCAAGGTGTTAAGCAGTCTGGCCCCAGTGGACTGGCTCCAGAGGGCTCTTCATTTTACTGGATTGAGTGTTAAATTATAAAGTTTCATTTTGCAAATATGCAGAATCTAATACTAAACTATACTATGTTCACTGCTTAGTTACCGCGCTATATAAAATGGCCTTATCCTGTTGTGCACTCTAAGAGCATATCATATATGGTAAAATATCATAGAGAAAGACGTTTTAAAAGATATTCAGAATCAAGGATTTTCTGTGTTGCAAGCAGGAATAGAAAGTCATAGCGGGATGATTAAAAAGACTTTCTTGTTTTATTTTGGATGTTGTGACAATTAACTGAGTCAGTATTAAACATGACCCGACCTGACCTGACCTGACCTGACCTGAAGAAGAGTTCCATGTAAGGTCAAAAGCTTGTCTCTCTCACCAACAGAAGCTGGTCCAATAAAAGATATTACCTCACCCATGTTGTCAGTATTAAATATGGGAAACCAAGTTTTCAAACGTGATGGTCTTATTAGGGTGTCCACATTTTGCTTTTGGCAAAAAGCCGCAAAAAATAAATATTTATGTGCTTATATACTAAGTGGTGATTTGAGCTTCCAAACGTCAGATTGGAGACATTTGTGTCTGAAAACTGTTACCTAGAAATAGGCTGTGCTAAAAAGGAATTTTCATTACTACTATAGCTACCCCACAGCTGCTTTCACCATGTATTTTGCATCACTCCCCAAAGAAATACAGGAAAAACAATTACTTCCATTAAAGATGTTTCGCTATTGAGAAGCAGCATGCTCCACTTGAGTCATAGTCAGGACACCTTGGTTCTATTTCTGGCTCTGACATTGATCTGCTTTGTGACTAAAATGGGGATAATGATGTGACAAATCAGGAAAATGGCTCATTATTCTCGTTAATCTTATGTCTGACCCTGTTTCCCCATTTGGTTTGGTATTGTTACCTACCTGAATGCATAATCAAATCAAAGGGGGATGTAAAAGTAAAATCTAGGAAAGGTTAACAATAACACATACTAGACAACCTCTAAGGTACCCGCTTCAAAGAAGTTAAAAACAAGAGCTGGGCCATCAGCTGGGGGAAGAAATTACTTTGCTAGAACCACCCAGACTAAGGCATTTATCTCTTCCCAAGGCAAGGGCTGAGATCAAAATATCCTGAGGAGTAAAAAAAAAGATGCCCCTGGCAGAAAATGAGGGTATGAGTGGGGATGGTCTGCTCAGCTGGAAACTGACAGAACACAAAGTCAGCATGTAGCGAAGCTGACACACAGAGTGACTTGGGAGTCACAGTCTGCAGCAAGTGAGCTGTAACTTGGTGCCCAGAGAGAACAGGGACACCAAGTCAAGTCCACAGAGCGGGTTGAGGAGAATGCCAGGCATAAATAAGATAATGTAGGTCTCTTCATACTCCTATGTACCAACTGGGCAAAATAAATCATACTTTCTTTTGGAGAATCTGCTTCTGTGTCATTGCATGTTATTACTGATCACAAGAGGAGGATTTCAGCTGGTTTCAGCTATTTATTTGTTAGTGTTCAGTTGAGGCCTACATGCCTTGGCATGAGCTGGCACCTGGTCTGCCAAAGTCACAATATATATTATTGGAAAAACTAATTGCTATTAATTGGGATGTCACAGTGAGACATCTCAGAATTGATTAATAGATTCCCAGGTCAGAAGGGACCAGGATGATCATCTAGTCTAATATCGTGCATAACACATACTGAAGAACTTCCCCAAAATAATTCCTAGAGCATATCTTTTCAAAAAACAGCCAATCTTGATATATAAATTGTCAGTGATGGAAAATCTACCACAATTTAAGGGCTTGGCTACACTTGCAGCTGTGCAGCGCTGGGAGTTAAAGCTGTCTTCGTACAGCTGTGTAGGGAAAGCGCTGGAGTGTGGCCACACTGACAGCTACCAGCGCTGCAGTGTGGCCACATTTGCAGCATTTGCAGCGGTGTTGGGAGTGGTGCATTATGGGCAGCTATCCCAGCGTTCAAGTGGCAGCAACGTGCTTTTCAAAAGAGGGGGGTGGGGTAGAGTGTGACAGGGAGGGTGGGGGAGAGAGAGAGAGTGGATTTTTGGAGCCGACACTGTCAGCTCCCTGCCTTGCAAATTCCGACCACTTCCCCGACCCCTCATTCACTCTTAAATGCAAATAGCCTTCAGACCAGAGAAGCAGCTGCTCCGACGGACTCCCTTCCCTCCCCTCCGCGCCCCCCCCCCCCGCCATGCTGTTTCTCTCCTCAAGCAAACACTAGCTGTGGACATTCATCCCCCTGCCTGCCTCATTCACAGCAATCAGTAGCTGTGTTTGTTTTTTAGATAAGCAGCTCCGGGAGCCCTGAGTTCACAACAAAACAACGACAGGCATCATAACAAAACAAAGAGAGTTCTTTAGTTAAAAGCATTATGGGAAAATTCCGGAGGTCAGTTACAGCGTAGTAAGATTAATCACTGTTTACACTGGCACCCCAGCGCTGCAGCACCAGCGCTGCAGTCGTTATTCCCCAGGCAGAGGTGGAGTACAGCCAGCGCTGTAGCCAGGGAGATACAGCGCTGTATGTGCCTTGCAAGTGTGGATGGTGAGTGAGTTGCAGCGCTGTAAAGCCACCACCAGCGCTGCAACTCTTCAGTGTAGCCAAGCCCTCAGTTGTTCCAGTGGTTAATTACTCTCACCTACAGCTGTCAATTAATCGCAGTTAACTCAGCAATTAACTCAAAACAAATTAATTGTGATTTAAAAAAATTAATTGTGATTAATCACAGTTTTGATGGCACAGTTAGTACTAATTGTTGTTACCTTTTCTTGAATATTCCATTCTTTCGCAACATCTAAGAAATGCTCTACACGTTTCAGCATAATGTCTCTCTTCAGTAGGTGTTACTGCTAAAGCAAATGACTGCAGTGTCCATGCAGCATCAATCAGATGTGCTGTGACTCCCAAGAGAGCAGTGATTGCTCAAGGATGTCCAAGGATCACCAGTCACAGCAAGCAGTGCATTTTTCAGAAGCTCCAACTTTGTAGTCTTCTCGTTGTGATATAGGTCATGTTTTCCTCGGGAGGTGTGACTGATTGGAAAATGCAATTTGAATAACATCTCTTGGTTCTCTGTCATTTACAATGTTGAATGGTCTGCAGACCATAGCTATTCGCTTTGCAATAGCATTGGTTAAACTGTTGTACTTTCTTTGATACATGGGCTTGCAGCGATCCTGAAACTCTGTAAGGTTACTCTGTCACGGCTGGAGGGATTCATTTGCTGTTGGTGGGTTATCTGTAGCACAAGATCTGGAGGCGAAAGCATGTTTAGTGTGTAGGTGGTACTGCAGACTTGAAGTATTTCAATGGTATTAGAACTTAGCCTTGCAATAGCTAGATAAAACCGTTTTTTTATCCAGTGCAATCAAAACTATGATTAATCACAACTAATTTTTAATCGCTTAATAGTCCTACTTATGAAGCTCAGTCTTGAAACAAGTTAGTTTATTTTCTCCCACTGCTCCCCTAGGAAGGCTGTTCTGGGCCTTAAACTTCCATCTAACTTCAAGCCTAAATTTGTCGATGGCCAGTTTATATTCATTTGTTCTTGTACTACTCCGGCCCTTAACTTAAATAGCACCTCTCTCTCCCTGATGTTTATCCCTCTGACGTATTTATAGAGAGCGATCATACCTCTCCTCATCCTTTGTTTTGTTAGGCTAAACAAGCCAAGATCCTTAAGTCTCCTCTTGTAAGGTAGTTTCTCCATTCCTCTGATCCTCCTAGCAGCCCTTCTCTGAACGTGTTCCAGTTTGAAATCACCTTTGTTAAACATGAGAGATCAGAATTGCATCCAGTATTCCAGATGAGGTCTCACCAGAACCTTGTAATAGTACAAGTGGTAATAACACTTCCCTATCTCTGCAGGAAATACCTTGCCTGATGCATCCTAGGAGTTAATTAACCTTTTTCACAGCTGCATCACATTGGCAGCTCATAGTCATCAATCAATGCACCCAGTCTTATTCCTTCTCTGTCACTTACAACTGATAAATCCCCAGGGCCTTTCACTTTGCACTAGGGGCTGTCAATTAAGGATTAATTCACAGCACAAGTAATGTGTTTTTTCTAGTGGGGGGGGTCACAATTTATGTTAAGTCTAAATGGGGTCGTCAGCACAAAAAGTTTGAGACACACTGCTCTAAAGTTTTACATTATTTTATTTTTGAGTGCAGTTATGTAAAAAAAATCTACATTTCTAAATTGCACTTTCATGATAAAGAGATTACACCATAGTATTTGTATGAGGTGAATTGAAATACTTTATATTTTTAAATCTTTTTTCCATTGCAACTATTTGTAATAAAAAATAATAAATATAAAGTGAGCACTGTAGATTTAGTATTCTGTCTTGTAATTGTAATCAATATATTTGAAAATGTAGAAAACATCCAAAAATTTAAATAAATGATATTCTACTATTAACAGTGTGATTAAAACTGTGATTAATCGCGATTAATTTTTTTAATCTCATGATTAATCGCAAATTTTTTAAAATGCTTGACAGCCCTACTCTCACCATTGAAAATGTATGCCTTATTTCCAGTATGAATTTGTCTAGCTTCAATTTCCAGCCACTGGATCATGTTATACCTTTCTCTGCTAGATTGAAGAGACCATTATTAAATATTTGTTCTTCTTTGAGTAGTGTCCCACTGGGTGCTCCACTCTAGGTGCTCTGGCACGCCCTGCGCCTTTGATCGGAGATTTTTCATAGCAACGTCCATTCGGCCTGTGCATATGTGTTATTCCACCTCATGCTCCATGCCGTTGCTGTATACCACTGCATGAGCTAGCCATCCTCAATTCCTTCTCAACTGCCCCAGCTTGAGACGGAGCCTCAGCTAGTTGTCCGAGTTGAGGTTTTTGCCTCAACTGTTTCTCTTAGCTTTTGTACTTAGTGTATTACAGTAGTTAGTACTGAGTAATAGTTTAGTTATAGTCAGATTTTTTACAAAAATATATATAAAAAATATATATATAGCTTTTACATAGTTCCCCCATTCCACCCCCTGGGGAGTCTTTCACTCTTTCCAAGGGTGTGTTCTCCTGGCTTCAAGTGTTGCTTGTCATGTCAAGAGTCAATCCCAGGGAGTGACGGACACTCCCGCTGCATCCGTTGTTTTGGGGAATCTCTCATATTTCCCAAAAGTGCAACTTCTGTCTGGTGTTAAAATCTAGAGCCAGAACAACCAGGAGATAAAACTTCAACTCCTTATAATGGAGATCTCGCTGCATCCAGCCTCTGACCCCGGCCAAGAGCCCCCTCATATGATGGTTTCTGAGTAAGTCGGCTGCCTCTTCTATCTCTGAGCTGGAGTCCATAAGGACATCTGAGAGGAAGACCCTAGATTCCTCTCGTAAATCTTCCAAAGATCATGCCCCAAGTTCTCCAGATAATCTACCTCAAAGAAGTCAAAGTCATTAGCTCCCCCAGATCCCATTGATCTCCAGCATGGTACCCACGAGGCTGATGGTTCCTCAGGTACTGAGAGCTCCACCAAGCCTAGAGACTCTAATGTATCAGGCTCTGAGAGGTCATTGGTAGTGACAGGAGACTACAGTGGCAAGAAGAGCTCTACCATGGTACAGAAGAAGAGTGCTTGGGCTCCATCCGGATTCCCCTGGGAGCTTTCAAAACTCATGCTACCATCCACTCCTTCAGCTACCATTACTTCAGCTTAAGCCATGGACACAGTACCAACACAATCTTGGTATTGCAAGAATTCCTGTTTCCCCGAGACCTCAAGAGTGTCAAAGACCCCTGATTCACCATTTCTCGGCTCTGATCTTTCCTGATACCGAGAACTTCCAGCTCTCCAAATGCCTACCAAGTACCAATGGTGGTATCTCACACTTCCTCATTACCGAGAGCCTCCAGATCTCCATACACCCATCTGATATTAATGGTTTTACCTCAAGTTCCTTTTGCTGCCCCACCATTACCAAGTGACTCAGAGAAAGGGGATTCCAATGAACACTCTTCCTCATCTCCCAAATATCTGTGCAAGGCTCTTCACTCTTCCCCCAGGAAGGCTGTTTTCTTGAGATCCCTGAGAAGCCTGAGATCACTCATGACAGACGTCCACAGCTACCATCCCGCTGGGGTGAGCACCTATGGAATCCGCCTCCTGTGCCATATGCACCACCACATCGGCCATACTGGAACCCCTGGGTGGCTTATTGCCATGAGTTCTCTAGGGCCTCAAGCTCTACCCTTCGTAGAGACAGATAACCCTCCTCATCCTCCCTTTCCAGGAGACTAGAGCCTCAGGAAGAGATTTTTGAGGAACAGGAGGCCAGGGTTGACAAGTAGATCTTTCCAACTGCGAACATCTCTTCTTTATCCCCAGATGAAGCTGTCAATGCCACCTTACCATCCCTGGCTGACAATTTTAAGCAGTTTCAGGATCTCATCAGGAGTGTTGTGGATTCTTTACAGATCCCCATCAAGGAGATTGAAGAACTGAATCATAAGCTGTTTGACAGCCTCCCTACTGCCTCCTTTGCCCCCACTGCCTTGCCAGTCAATAAGGCACTCCTGGATCCTGCAAATGTCATCTGTCATATGTCAGCTTCAATTCCTCCCAGGTACAAGAGGGCAAACAAAAAATATTGCGTTGCTTCTAAAGAGTTAGAATTTTTATTTTCTCACCCATCTCCTAACTCCTTGGTGGTCAAGGCGGTTAACGAATGTGGAAGGCAGTGCCACGTTAAATCTATGCCCTATGATAAAAATCTTAAATGTCTCAACTGCCTTGATAGAAAAATCTTATTCTTCAGCTACTTTACAGGCTTCTCTCAACTTTGCCGATACTGCTGCTCATTCGATTTCCACAACCAGGGTCGGCTCTAGGGATTTTGCCGCCCCAAGCACAGCAGGCAGGCTGCCTCCGGCGGTTTGCCTGCGCAGGGTCCGCTGGTCCCGCGGCTTCGGCGTGCCTGCAGGAGGTCCTCCGAAGCCGCGGGACCAGCGGACACTCCACAGGCAAGCCGCCTGAGGCAGCCTGCCTGCCGCCCTCGCGGCACCGGCAGAGCGCCCCCCGTGGCTTGTTGCCCCAAGCACGCGCTTGGCGTGCTGGGGCCTGGAGCCGCCCCAGTCCACAACAATAGTTATGAGGAGAGCCTCCTGGCTTCATCTCTCTGAATTCCCAAATTAGGTCCATAATATGATAAAGACCACCCTTTTGACAGCTCTAAGGTGTTCACTGGCAACATGGATGAATCTCTGCATACATTAAATGAGCCCAGGGCCACTTTATGATCTCTGTGGAGCTACACGCCTGCCCAGAAGAGAAAATTTAGTAGGTCTGTAATGGGGTCTACAAACCCGAAACTGACCATAGACAGAAAAGTGAGGAGAGCCGCTCCTGTTTACCGCAAGCAGCTTGACCACACCTCCACAGAGCTGCTAGAGCTGCCAGTCCTGGAGGCAGGCGCCCACAGCTGCAGCAGCCAGTAGGGGAAACAAGGTCTGCTATAGTACAGAGAAGCAAAGGGGGATAGAAAGGCCTGGGACAGCAAAGGGGCAACAGTTGGTGTTGGTCCTGCTTTGAGCAGGGGGTTGGACTAGATGACCTCCTGAGGTCTCTCCCAAGCCTGATATTCTATGATTCTATGACACCCAGGCTGCACCAGACTACCTCCATGAACAGAGACTGAAGCAGACTACTAGACTTTTTTAGAGGTGAGAGTCAAAGAATTGTCCTATCCATGTGCAAGCTATGGAAGGCCAGTCAGGAGCAGCTCAGACCCCTCAAAAAACCACACCAGGACTCAGTGACAAGGTCCCAGACAGCAGAGAGATCCCATCCCACTCAGTTCCCAGGCTTGCAGATGCCAGATTCAACTCACCGCACGAGACAGAGGTTTCAGAGGAGGAAACAACCCACCTCCCAGCCCTCAACATCACAACCTTCCACCTCAAAGCATCAATTTAGACAGGATGGTCAAGGTCCTGAGTTCCCACCCCCTTTCATACCAGCTGCAGTGTTTCACCTACCTTCCTCCTTTTACCACTTCCGGCCGTCATGGGAGTCCGTGACTACGGCCAAGTGGGTTTTGGAGAACATTTCCACAGAGTACTGCATCCACTTCAATTCTCTTCCACTCACCAACCCCCCTTCCCCATCCCTCTTCAGGGACCCTTCTCCCAAGACCCTGCTATGGCAGGAATCTCATTCCCTTCTACAGCTGGGCATAATTGTACCAGTCCCCACACATCACAGAGGGAAGAGGTTTTACTCCAGGTATTTCCTGGTCCCCCCAAAAAAGCAGTGGTTGGAGACACATTCTAGATTTAAGACAACTCAACATCTTTGTGAAGGCACAAAAATTCAGAATGGTGACATTTGCTGTGATAATCCCATCACTGGGCCAAGAGGATTGTATTAGCAACTGCTACCAATCTCATAATCTTGAAGCACCCACTGACATCTGAGCTCACTCAACAAGGTCTGTTTCCACCTCCACAGCCTTTCTTTAGAATGTTCCTATCACTGAAATATGTAAAGCCGCAACTTGGGATTCTCCGCATACATTTGCTGAACACTGTGCAACAATTCACAACTCTGCTTCCAACCCTGTGTTTAGTCCAGTATGGAAGAAAGTACAGCAGAGCCAGACTCCAAAGCCCCCTCCTCCTTAAAGGGGAACTGCTCGGGAGTCACCTACAGTGGAACATAGGGAGAGTAACTGCTCGAAGAAGAGGAAATAGTTCCTCATTCTGTGCAGTAACTGCAGATCGAGATGTATGTCCCTATGGGTGCTCCACTACCCGCCCTCCTTCCCTGCTGCTTCAGAGTTCCCTCTTATGGGGCATCGTGGTAAGAAGGAATTGAGGACGGTTAGCTCACACAATGCTATATAACAACAGCATGCAGCACAAGGCGGAGTAACACATATGCATGGGCCAAACAGACACTGCTATGAAAAATCTCCAATTGAAGGCACAGGGGGTGCAAGTGCACCTAGAATGGAGCACCCATAGGGAGACACATCTTGAGGCACTGCAGTGAGCATAGGCACCCACGGGGAAAAATTAGTGGGTGCTATGCACACACTGGCAGCCAAACTCCCCTCATCCCCCGCCCCACCTCCTCCTCCTCTCCTGAGCATGCTGCGTCCCCGCTCCTCCACCTACTTCCCAGGGCTTCCCGCCCGCCCGCCACCAAACAGCTGTTTGACAGCATTAGCACGCTCCGGGAGGGAGGAGGAGGAGCGGGAACATGGCACACTCAGGGGAGGAGGCAGGGAAGAGGCGGGGCCGGGGCGGGGATTTGGAGAAAGAGTTGGAATAGGGACAGGGAGGGGGTGGAGTTGGGGCGGGGACTTTGGGGAAGGGATTGGAATGGGGGTGTGGCCTCATGGAAGGGGTGGAGTGGGGGTGGGGCCAGGGGCAGAGCAGGGATTGAGCACCAAGGGGAAAGAGGGGAAGTCAGCGCCTATGGCAGTGAGTAACCGTTTCTTCCCCATGCAGGTACTATGGACTGTATTCAAGTTACCCCCTAAGCTTCTCTTTGTTAAGCTGAGTTCCTTGAGTCTATCACTATAAGACATCGTGTATTGCTTAAACATTAACAAACAGATGGGCACAGGTATCATATTTCTGCAGCAGCACAAACTCCATTTAAGCTAGTCAGAAGCTACTTCAATGAAAATATTTGTTACAGTCTTTCAATCATTAAAATGTACTATTGTTGCAATAGGTCAAAATAATTTGACTTGTATCAGAGCAGCTTTTTTTCCTTCATGTCAGAGAATATCCATATTTTCAACTGTGGCTGTACTTATAGTTACACTAGTTATGGCTCCAGAAAGTTCCAATGTCCTAAAAAAGCATATATAGCTGCTGGAGTCATGCAATTACTGGGCTGAGATCAGCAACAAGAACTAACCCCGGGGAGTGGAATTAAGCACTTTTATAATGTGTTTGAAAGGAACGTGGACTATTTCACCAGTGACAGACACGCCAGAAAAAAATAACAAAACACAAACAATAGTTCATGCAAAAAAGAGCCATTAAATTGTGCCAAATGGATTCTTGAATATGTGGTTTGAATAAAAATGATTCCCTTGGTAAAGAGAATTCTAAATGTGACCTTGCTCTTATTTCTAATAGTTTATTAGAATAATTTTCTATGTAGCTCATATTCTGTTTGTGCTAAATTAACTTTTCCACAGCATGCTGAAGGTATTCAAATTTTAAACATTGGTGTCCCAGACTTTTCATTGTTTTGCACCATGCAAATGCCAAGGGCATGTTCCATTTTCATGTTTTTGTCCCTAGGCTAAATCATTTTACCTTTTTCTGCACTGAATTACAGATTTCAAAATCTATTCAGCTTAATCAGAATTGTACTGTCCCCTAGCAGTATATTATTATAAATGATTTTTTTCAAATTCTTTCTTCCAGATCATTGGCATATAAAATTCACAAAATCTCTCCTAAGAGTGAACTTTGTTTAATGCCACTGGTTCCGTGTTTGTTTGTTTTGTATTAAACTGCTTCCACTCACAAGAATCTTCTTGTATCCAGATAGTTCTTTGTTGTGAACTAACTAATTGGTTTAGCCAGAGTAAAAACCTCAGACAAATAAAACCCCATTGTTTGCTCTAGCCAAACCAAAGCCTTTTAAAAGTTTAGATAATGAACCTTCAAAATCCCTTTATTATTTAAGTTGCGGGGCCCAGTAGCAATGACAGTCTCTTAGATCGGAGGGGTAGCCGTGTTAGTCTGGTTCTGTAGAAGCAGCAAAGAATCCTGTGGCACCTTATAGACTAACAGACGTTTTGCAGCATGAGCTTTCGTGGGTGAATACGAAGAAGTGGGTATTCACCCACGAAAGCTCATGCTGCAAAACATCTGTTAGTCTATAAGGTGCCACAGGATTCTTTGCTGCAGTCTCTTAGTTGAGTTTCAGGTGTGTCTAACTGGAAATATTGTGCATGCTGGTTTACAGTATACCATAACATACTTTTGACAGAGGAAGGTTTAGAGCAGGTGAACTCTAAATTTAGAGATGCCAGTGCCCAGAAGAAAGGTGGTCACTGTGGCTGGACCCTGCAGCTTTTTAGAATAGACAAGAGAAGCATATTTGTGAAATTGTCCTTCTTGGACGGGGAGAGGGAATACTTAATGTTGTGGCTTGATAGAAAGATGGTATTGGCATGAGTTTGGAGTGGCCACATGTCTCATCTGGGGGCAGAGGGATAGCCTATGTCTGGGCACAGGGGATGGGCTATATGCACTAACTTCATAGTTCACGTCTGGCCTGCTGGTGAGTGGAGAGAGAGAGAGAGTTAGCAGGACAATAAAGAAGCAAAGTAACAGCAGACTGGAGCTGTGATGTAATTCCAGGGCTTAGATAGGGGGAGCAGATTGGACACTGCAAAATCATTTGCCTCTGCTCTTATGGGCATGTTTAATTCCTAAGCCAATCTCCAGGCTACAGTGTTCCTCTGTTCTAAAAGAATATATTTGCAGTAGGTTCCAATTGTCTATCACTGGCATGAGTTTGGAATGACCACATTTCAGAGGTTGGATGACACCACAAGTAAGCCGTACAGCTCATCTCTAATAAAAATCTTTATACCACAGCACACACTTGTGTATTATGGAGACATTTCTTAAAATAGGAGCAAAAGTTAGGCTCCTAAATCTGTAGTTAAACACCTAAATAGGCTGCTTGATTTTCCCATTCATCTCAAATATGGAATTATGAGTTTAACTGTAGAAAATCTTGGCCAGAACACACACAGTGGTGTAGCAGAATATGAAGGTGTTAGGAACACTCTTTTGGGATAAGCTCCAAGATGCACATCACCACGTGTGAGAAATGTGACCATTCCAAACTTGTGCCATTAAAAAACCTCTGTCACACCACAGCAACCTATATTCATGCTCTCTAGCGAGGTGAATAGAAAGCCAAATCCCAAGAGGTGCTGAGCACCTGCAACTCCCAGTTTGACTCTTTAAATCAGGAGAGCTGTGCTGTATTTGTGCAGCACAAACATTTTCATTGGATAGACCCTACCTATAGACGGAGATTGTCCAAGACACTCGCCTCCCATCCATAATCCCATAACACTCCTGTGGCATCTACAGCAATTGCTTACATGGAAAAGTAATATTAGGAAAGCATTTAGTTTATTTGGGGCCAAGTTAGGAACCTCTGCGATACAGAATCAAATGGCTTCCCAAACCAAATAGAAATGTTTTCAACTGTAACATCCCATCAACTCTATTTGTTATTTTCTTCAAATAGTTTATTTTCTTTGAACGCATTGCTTCTGCTAGCATTGCAGAGTTATGAGTGCAGAGATAGATTTTGTTCTGGCTTGCCTACTAACATACTTGCTAGTTTTGTTCCAGTTGTAACACTACATTCCATCCTGTTACATTGTATACAACACCCTTTGGAACAGAATTTGGCCTGCAGAATATTTGCTACTGGTGATGATGTGCAAGCAAGAAGAGTCCAGATTGAGTTTCCCAGGTTGGCATTTATAAAAAAAAAGGATAGATTTTATCCCCCATCCTAGCCACTTGGACAGTGTATTGGAGCCAGAAATGTGCTCAAGGGCCCACAGGAGAATTACCATGGCACTTGCACAGCGTAGGGCTGCCATAAGTGGCCCCATGCTGCCCCATGCTGTCCCAGTGTAGAGGGTGTATCAGGGACAGGAAAGGTCCTGTCAAGAAAGGACAGGGCGTCTCTTTAGTGCATACTGCTACAGAGATTCTGGGTTGCTTCAGACTGTGAAGTAGCCCTCAGGATGCTGCCATACATTGGAGCAATCCTGGGGCTTCTCAGATGTCTGCCAGAAGCCATGTACTCCTCTGGAGCAAGCCAAACTCCTGTCCCCTTGGGCTGTGCCTTCTGTGCTATGCCTCCAAGAAATGCAGCATGGGATCTCAACCTCTTTTTACTTGCAAACGAGCAAATATGCTCACCTAATAAATGACGTACTTTATTATGCCATTTTAAACGTTGCTTTTCAGAGTAGACCTGCACTTACTGTAGCTGTTAGTTTATTTCTTTCATTAATTCATTGGTAATCAGTTGTCCTCTAAAGAGCTATTGATTATATCTGCTAAAGGAAGGTTCCCCTTGATCTTTTGTTAATCCTTTTCACAGCTGGAAATGGGTGCCTTCTGATTCCTGAGTTTTTCTTCCCTTTTTCTGTTTAAGGGCAAATTTGGTTCTCAAATACTTGTGCATAAATCCCACAGGAGTCAATGGGAATTGAATATGTGTATATGAGGGTTGAATTTGGCCCTACAAGAAAAACAGAAAAAAATATATACTTGTAATGTGGCTACTGACATTTTATCATTTAAAATATGCAGTCAGTTATGCATTAACATTGTGTCTGGCATTTAATTAGATAAAGAAATGAGAAATGATTCATGGATGACAGGACTTTTGATATAAAACCAAACTCTATATTCTTCAGTAGAATCCCTTGATTTATTTCTACATCTATATGGTAAGTTGTAGAGCAGTTCATGGGGAGAATCAATGAATGACATCTGCACTGTAGGAAGCATAGTAAGAAGTTAAAGGCAGTGATTTGCAACTCTTTTTTCCCCCTACTTGATAGAATTCTGACTTTTTGCTTGTCACATTAGCAAATTTTCTCTCTTTAGCACTATAGTTTGCTCAGGGAAGGTATTACCCATCATGTCAGACACAGTATAATCTTTACTCGCTGCTGTAAATTGACTCAGAATACAGCTTGGTGGGTCAGGTTTGCCTATCTACTGTCAGTTTTCACCAGCCTCCAATGTTTTTTTAGTGTTACACTTTTTCCTCTTGTAGAAATATTTCAAAGAAAAACAAACTTCAAAGGCAGGGTGCTAGTAACCGCAGGGAAAAGAGAAGTTCATCTGCAACAGAAGAGAGAAATGATACCTCAGTGAAGTTGCTTTGATGAAGTCATTAAGCATGAGACTGAACCACAGATAGATTCAAAGGCTTTCAAAAATGAGATCTATATGACTTTAAAGGGACACTGCTTCAAAATAGGGACTTCCTATTTGTTTGTACAGAGCCAAGCAAATGGATTCCAATCCTGATTGGGGCCTTTGGGTGCCACCCTAATACTGTGACTCCAATACCACAACAGTAGTAACAATAGCTGTGAGGTCCATTTAGGGCCAAAATGTAGGTGGTTCAATATCTGTTCTCATTTACACCGGTGTAAATCTAAAATAAATGGAGTTTTGTCACATTTACAGTGGAATGAGAGTAGAATTTTGCCCAGGCTTTGTTTAAAAAAATCTTTTTTCAAAGCCTAACCTCATTAGAAGGGTTGGGCCAGACTGTCACCTGCTGGGAAGTGGCTTCCGTGGAGCTATGTGATTTATACCAACTGAGAATACGGTCATCTTATCTTACTCTTTTCAAAAGAGATGATTTATTTTTAATAGGTGTAGTGTTTCTAATCTGCAGATTGTCATCTCCGACTTATGATCCCAAAATATGAAATTCATTAGAAATTGCTGACAAAACAGAAATTGATTGGTCTGTTTTCACTGTCCAAAGGAAACAAACAACATACATTGGGAAAATTAAAGTAGATTTAAAAAAAAAATCTGCTTCAAAAATTTCTGATTCCTTTAATAATACAGATAGGTTATCTGGCTTTAAATCTGTATGAATTTTAAACCTGCCAGTTTTCCTCAAGTCAGTATTAGACTTGTATTTATTAATGAGTGGAGTGTAAAATATGTTTTCCAATAGAATTGAAAGTAATGATCAAACCGGGAGAAACACAGTAAACAGAAGTATTTTCATCAAGTAGCAAACCATTAAAATGCTGCTGCAACTTAAGCAGAGTAACAAAGAGCCTTAATAAAACTACAACAGTACAAATTTATTCAATATCTTCATTAACGATCGGGAGGATGGTGTGGACTGCACCCTTAGCAAGTTTGCAGATGACACTAAACTGGGAGGAGTGGTTGATATGCTGGAGGGTAGGGATAGGATACAGAGGGACCTAGACAAATTAGAGGATTGGGCCAAAAGAAATATGATGAGGTTCAACAAGGACAAGTGCAGAGTCCTGCACTTAGGACAGAAGAATCCCATGCACTGCTATAGACTAGGGACCGAATGGCTGGGCAGCAGTTCTGCAGAAAAGGACCTAGGGGTTACAGTGGACGAAAAGCTGAATATGAGTCAACAGTGTGCCCTTGTTGCCAAGAAGGCTAATGGCATTTTGGGTTGTATAAGTAGGGGCATTTCCAGCAGATCGAGGGATGTGATCATTCCCCTCTACTCAGCACTGGTGAGGCCTCATTTGGAGTACTGTGTCCAGTTTTGGGCCCCACACTACAAGAAGGATGTGGATAAATTGGAGAGAGTCCAGCGGAGGGCAACAAAAATGATTAGGGGGCTGGAGCACATGACTTATGAGGAGAGGCTGAGGGAACTGGGATTGTTTAGTCTGCAGAAGAGAAGAATGAGGGGGGATTTGATAGCTGCTTTCAACTACCTGAAAGGGGGTTCCAAAGAGGATGGATCTAGACTGTTCTCAGTGGTAGAAGATGACAGAACAAGGAGTAGTGGTCTCAAGTTGCAGAGGGGGAGGTTTAGGTTGGACATTAGGAAAAACTTTTTCACTAGTAGGGTGGTGAAGAACTGGAATGGGTTACCTAGGGAGGTGGTGGAATCTCCTTCCTTAGAGGTTTTTAAGGTCAGGCTTGACAAAGCCCTGGCTGGGATGATTTAGTTGGGTTTGGTCCTGCTTTGAGCAGGGGGTTGGACTAGATGACCTCCTGAGGTCCCTTCCAACCCTGAGATTCTATGATTCTATGAAATGACATTGAAATTTAAACTTACAGAAACGTATATGACACCATAGAAATAGTTCATGTTGCTTTAAGAAACTATAACAAGTGAGAGTATCTATACACTTGTGAGTTTTGTAACTGGAATTCACTTCTCTACCATAGATGAATAAAAGTCCTTTGCTAAAGCTTTCTGGCATTCAATGACAATTGGGCACTGGCTTTTGCATTTCCAATCAGTTCTGTTCCATGTAAAGTACTTGATATCTGCCTGGCTCTCTTGCCACTGCTCTGTGAATAGAAAATGCCCATTATTTATTCAAGATTCTAAGTACCTGCATGAGATGCGAATGTGGAGTGCTTTAGAAACTGCCTTCAAATAATGGAAATGCAGTTTTAAAGTGAGTTAGAACATTTCAGTGCAACCCATTCAGTTTGAGGTTTCACATCCTGTAGTAACAAACAGCACCTTGAAGAGGGAAGAAGGCAATTTTAAGTAGTGTACTTAATGAACAAAGAAAGAGAAGACAATAAGAAAGAGATGTTCAAGCCAATATTGAGCTTCAGAGGTAATTGGAAGCTTGAAAGTTTGCCAGTGCAATTACTTTATTCCTTTTCACCTATTTTTGCACATAAATCATGATTATGATGTGAACCATATGATGAAATGATATATATATATATATATATATATATAAAATAAACCCATTGGTTAATACTGTCTATATTATTGTTTGTGCCGTGTCTATGTGCGCAAGAAATTTAAATTGCAGCCTTGTTATCTGAACCAAGTCCTTTCCCTTTGCTCTCAAAATGTTGTATGTTTTAAGTTTCTGCCATTGTTTTGTCTATATACAGTGTTGCCAATTCTCATAATTTTATTGTGAGCCTTGGGACATTTGGTGTTTTTCTTCAAGTCTCAGCTTCCGGAGGCATGGGATCTGGGAGAATTGTAGTTTTCATTTTAAAAAAATGAAAGTTCCTAGCCCTCCTGGCTGTGGAGTAAAGCTTGAAAACATGAGAGGTCAAATAAAAATAACCCCATGTTTATTATTTTAAAAGTCATTTTAAGCCAGTTATGAGTTTGGGGGGCCTGATTCATGAACACTTTGGCATGGCAATACTCTATGAGTATGCTTACATGTACTGTCAAGAAGGGAAAGGAATTGACTAGAATGATAGAAGAGGGTATCAAATAATGAGACACAAGAAAGATGTGTACATTTGAGGGTAACTCAGGTATTGAAGGACTAATGGGGCTAAACCCTACCTATGAAATCTCCTCTCCTTTTAAACAAACTAACCCCCTTTTAGGCTGATGACTTTTTCTCCCTTCTCTCCTAAAGCACCCTGGAAAGAGCAAGGGGCAGGTGGGCTGGGAGTAGGGGCTGGCAGATTGTAGCATCTTCAGTGCAATACCAGAGAGGGCAATCCAGGAAAGAAGGAGCTGGTGAGTCTCCAACTCCTAAGCGTGCTCCTCCTGAGCGCACCATAAGTTCATAGGCTGGTTTTTGAGGCAGAATCAAGGTAGTCCCAGAGTCAGAGTGTAGCGCTCCACCTCACATCAGGAGCAGCCCCAGGGACCTAGTGGGGAAAACTGGGGCAGAAGGAGAGAGGAGTTTGGCAAATCAACGGCTTCTAGGGGCAGCCTGCAACTGAGGAGGAAAGGGGGAGCATGGGGGCCTGTAAATCAGTTAAAAGGGTGAAAGGGGGAGCCTATAACCTGGTGAGTGGAGCAGGTGCTTGCTCATATTCAGGAGGAGTAGCGAAACGGCAGCGGGCGTTACAGCAGAGGAGCTATTGAGGGAGGGGACAGGATTTATGTATTGGTGGAAGGGGAAGAGCCCCCAAATATTTCAGTTGTTCTTTTTTCTAATTTGGGAGATAAAAAAATTTGTCAGGGGTGGGCAGGTTGAGGGGAAGGAGAGTGGGTATGTAATTGCTCTCCCCAGCTCCAACACTTATTTTGAGCACCATCCAGCCATGAGCACTAGTAAAAATCTTCCTGGCACTGAGCTCTGTTCAATTGTGGAAGAGTTTCCCACAAGAAATGGTGGGACCTCAACTGAGACATTTAAAACCAGACTGGACAATTGGCTAGAAAATGTAGCATGGGTAACAATGATGCTCTAAAAAAGGAGTGGACTAGATAAACCACAAGTCTGTTCAGTCTCTAATTTCTAAGATTTGCCAAATGTAACTTTGTTTGTTAATTTAATTGGTCTGTATCATAAAGTCAGTGTGTTACACTGTCACCTTAATCAGCTCTACATCAAACATTGTTTTAATCTCTGAAAGAAAAAAGCATTCCTGTCTAATGCCTTTGCTTATAGACACCACAAGGCTTTTACGCAAATGCCAAGAACAATACACATAAAAATGTGATGTATAGAAAATAAAATCTGAACCTACATGACAGTAGCTGCCGCAGCAAACACAGCACACTTCAGCTCTCTTCACCCCCCACCCCACCCTCACCACTGTCCAAAATGTTAAACTTCTTACATTAACTGGTGTCAGATTCGACTCCTTTCTGTTCTTCTCCCCTCACATCCAGGCAATCAAATCCCATCATTTCGTTCTTTATAACATCTCTAAATTTCGTCCTTCCCTCTCCATTCCTACAACTAAAATCCTTGTCCCTATTGTATGGTCATTCCTTGCCTCAGCTAAAGTAACTCTTCTACTCTAGCCTCCTCCTTCCTTCTCACCAAGTTCATTACTAGTCCATCCAATATACTGAAAATCTTTGCTCCTAACCCTTTGGACCATAGCACTCCCATACACTATTCACTTCGGCATCCTCTCCTATGTGAATCCTTTTTTCCCTTCAAATCACTCCTTAAGACTCACTTGTTCTGTGATGACTACAGAATAACACATGTGGAGAATAGCTAGTTTGAACAAAAACACACATAATACTGTTATCCCATCTTCCTTCCCTGACACCCAACCCACTGCCTTGTTTCACCATCTGTTTTGTCTCATTATTAATCTTGATTGTAAGCTCTTTGGGGATATTTTTACAGGTATTACAGAACCTAACACAAAACGGCCTCTGATTGAGGTTTCCATATGCTAGGTGCTACTGCAATAAGAAACAATACATAAAACCCATGGAAAGCTTTCTGCAGCTCTGTTGCTGTTTTTCTCTAGTGTTGTCTTTTCTCTAGTGTATTGCTACTCATCATCTCATTCCCTTCACGCTGTCCTAGCCTCCTCCCTAACTGCACCCTTTGTGTTCTTCTCCCATTTTCACCTTCATCCCTTTTTCCATGTTGCCTGTATGCTTGCAACAGTCACACTTTTCATATGTAGCAAACAACTACCTTGATGTATTTGGAGCTGCTCTGTAATGATTTATGAATACTGTCTGTTGACTTGGTTGAGATGTTCTCTGTGTGACTGTATTGGCTTAACACAAGAGGAGATTGTGTGTCTGAAAAAACAGGCAGGAAGGAAAAGAATGGTTCAAGATAAACCACCTCCT